>NC_042621.1:117685131-118329844 GCF_901001135.1 Rhinatrema bivittatum
CCATACGGCCAGCACCATTTTGCAATACGGCAATATGGCCATACGGTCGGCGCCATTTTGTATTGCAAAATGCAAAATGGTGCCTGGGGGTCCGGGAGCAATCTCCTGCGCTCGTGACGTCGGGGGACAGGAACCTGTCATATGACAGGGCAAAGGTAGCGCCGGCGCCATTTCTATTAACGCACCCGTGGCCCGAGAGTGGAAGATCACAGCAGGACCCCCCACTGGACCCCAGGTAATTTAAGACATTTGGGGTGGGTTCGGGAGGGTGGGGGATTTATTTTAAAGGGTCGGGTGGGTTTTAGGGTTGTTTTAGTGTGCCGGTTTTCCCGCCCTCCCCCGATTTACGCGATTTAAAAAAAAACAAAACCGTGACGATCCGATTCCCTCCCCCCCCCAGCCAAAATCGATCGTTAAGAGGATCGATCACACGATTCACATCTCTACTTTTCAGCTTGGAGAAGAGACGGCTGAGGGGGGATATGATAGAGATGTTTAAAATTATGAGAGGAGGCACTCCATGAAGTTAGCATGGGGCACATTTAAAACTAATCTGAGAAAGTTCTTTTTTACTCAACGCACAATTAAACTCTGGAATTTGTTGCCAGAGGATGTGGTTAGTGCAGTTAGTATAGCTGTGTTTAAAAAAGGATTGGATAAGTTCTTGGAGGAGAAGTCCATTACCTGCTATTAAGTTCACTTAGAGAATAGCCACTGCCATTAACAATGTTAACATGGAATAGACTTAGTTTTTGGGTACTTGCCAGGTTCTTATGGTCTGGATTGGCCACTGTTGGAAACAGGATGCTGGGCTTGATGGACCCTTGGTCTGACTCAGTATGGCATTTTCTTATGTTCTAATGGACTTCTCCTCCAAGAACTTATTCAAACGTTTTTAAACCCAACAACTCTATCTGCACTAACCACATCCTCTGGCATCAAATTCTAGAGCTTAATTATGCGTTAAGTGAAAAAGAATTTTCTCTGATTAGTTTTAAATGTGCTACTTGTTAACTTCATGGAGTGACCTCTAGTCCTTCTATTATCCAAAAGAGTAAATAACTGATTCACATGTACCCATTCTAGACCTCTCATGATTTTAAAGACCTCTATCATATTCCCCCCCTCAGCCATCTCTTCTCCAAGCTGAACAGCCCTTACATCTTTAGTCTTTCCTCATAGGGGAGCTGTTCTATCCCTTTTATCATTTTATTTGCCCTTCTCTGTATCTTCTCCATCGCAACTATATCTTTTTTGAGATGCAGTGACCATAATTGTACACATTACTCAAGGTGTGGTCGCACCATGGAGCGGTACAGAGGTATTATGACATTTTCCGTTTTACTCACCATTTCATTCCTAATAAGTCCTAACATTCTTTTTACTTTTTTTGACTGCCACAGCTCACTGAGCAGACAATTTCAATGTATTATCTACTATGATGCCTAGATCTTTTTCTTGGGTAGTAGCTCCTAATATGGAACCTAACATCGTGTAACTACAGCAAGGGTTATTTTTCCCTATATGTATCACCTTGCATCTGTCATTTGGATACCCAATCTTCCAGTCTCACAAAGTCCTCCAGCAATTTATCAAAATCCACTTGTGATTTCACTACTCTGACAGAACTGTAGAGAACGAGGAAGGTGATTACCTGGGACATTCCTATTCCAATGGATAAAAACCTTGATGCAAGAAAATCTGGTGCTGTGGTAAAGGAGAAAAGCACAAGGACAGTATTGCTGATAGAGATGTCAGTACCAAGCGACTAGTCTGTAGATTGCAAATACAGAGAAAAGATCTCTGATGTAATCAAAGACCAAGAAAATGCAGAATACAAAAATCATTCCATGGCATGATTAAAAAGAATTTCCAGGAGCATCTAGACAAGTTGCCTGTGCATATAACATCCTATGAGCTCCAGAAGGAAGCTCTCTTTGGCACAAAGCTAGAATTAATAATACCGTGTTTCCCCGAAAATAAGACAGTGTCTTATATTAATTTTTGCTACCAAAGATGCACTAGGCCTTATTTTCAGGGGATGTCTTATTTTTCCATGAAGAAGAATTCACATATATTGTTGAACAAAAAAATGAACATTTATCATATTCTGAATAGTTGTCTGGTTATGCTGGTTTGTGATGACAACTAACTGTGAATCCTGCAGGGTAAAAAAATCACAGCTGCATGCTCTGGTGTTCTGTGTGACGGGCATGCTCCCAAATAAAAACTTTGCTAGGTCTTACTTTCGGGGGAGGTCTTATATTTAGCAATTCAGCAAAACCTCTACTAGGTCTTATTTTCGGGGGATGTCTTATTTTCGGGGAAACAGGGTAGCATTACCAATATATACATATAAGAGACTGGGATAAGATTCAAAATACCCCGACTTAGAGCAAAGCTCATTCCTCCCAAGGTATGAGCAAAATTAACCTATTTGGCAACATTATCCTCATGATTTCAGTGCAAACTATGAAGGAAAAGTGCTAGCAGCAGCAGGAAAGGGTCAGCAGCACCAAGCTACTGCTGCCACTCTTCTGCCAGTAACAACTGGGCTGCGCCATGTGGGGTGGGGGTCAGCGTAGGACTAGCAAGGCAAGAAGAGAAAGAGGCACTGCAATGGTGGGGGGGGGGGGGGTGGTGGAAGAGGGAGGGCTCTTAGCACTGCTGTCAGCACCTCCCACCTCCCATACCAACTTCTATAGGAGGAAATAAACATTCTGCTAGCATGCACCAAGCCCTGAACTGTCGAGAAAAATTATTCTCTCACAGGAGATTGATATTGATTTTATATACATATTTATATATATATATATATTTATATATGATATATACCCCATGTGCAGCATTTCAGTTTTCATCAGCATTTTGAGTCAGCTAGCCTGGAATCTCTCTGATCACTGGTAACATTTAAGGGAATTCAGATTTTTTAGAAGACATTAAACAAAGCTGCCATCCAACCCATAAAGACTTTATCAATTCAAAAAATGTATGAGTAATTTTCAGATTATTATTCTCTGAGAATAGAGGGCGAAAGTAATAAAATGGAAGTAAAAACGTGCACTATATTTCAATGCACATTTTAATGTGCTTGCTAAAAAAAAAAAAAAAAGTTCTCTCGACGCAGTAAGCAAATAAAATACAAATTCGTAACCCTACAAGTGTGCACAAAAACAAAAAAAAAAAAAAAAAAGAATGGCATGCAAATCATGGTTTATGCTTCGGAAACTTCACAGAAACCTTCAGTTAGGAGCACAGCTTAGGCTCCCAAGCTGTACACATTAGACATGAATAAAGAGCATGAAATTTGTACTCATAGGTTATGTACGGAAAACCTGCACAAATCATGTTTTATAACCATAAATGCTGAGTACAGGTCCCCAGCACCACAAACTCCAGGTTCAGACCCAACAGACTAACACTGGCCCCAAAACCGTTATTCCAGCTCTGACCAGGAGTTACATTTCGGCGTATTTATTTCATGTATTTGCATTTAGCTCAGGCCTGTTTTATTGGCAGCTTAAGGTAAGTTACGGTCAGGTATAGGGGATATTTCCCTACTCATAGAGGGCTTCTGGTCTAAGGCCGCGATATAATAAGGTGCACTAGGCTGCGCTCACATTCAACGGGTGGCTCGGCGTACATTTTTTGTGCGTAGAACTTCACCCTCCATGTAGCGAGGAATTTTGCCCGCCAAAACCTGTGCACACAAATCAGGAATAAAAATGTTTGCATACATGAGCGCTCCTCCAAACAAATCTCATGTTAATCAAGGCATTAGCTACAACTTGCCAATGCAGAGGGTTGCAGAGGGGTGTTTAACTCAGGTTTTCTGACCTGCAGACTTCGGGCACCGCACCTAATACTATTAAGAGTAATTTTATACCAGCCCACGGAGGGCTGAAGTCCGCGTGCAGGTACATATGTCCACGCAACCATTGATGTGCACTCTTTCGAAAATTGAAAGTGCGCGTGCAAAAGATTTCCCCATCCCCCAACTCCACCCTGGGTACGCCTGTTTGCAGTACGTGCCAAAGTGCAGAGGAAATCACTTTTATCCATATAATTCCCGCAGTAATTTCCAAAAAGTGCACTTACCTGAGTAAATGCTTTGGAAAATTACCCCATAAAGCATCCCACTCATTTCCTATGTTTTTGTAGGAAGTGATAACTTATTGGATCCACTTAATTAGAATCCAAACATGTGATGATAAATGAGCTTCAGTTCCTTCTTCAGTGGCACAGGGCTTGAATTTAAAATGGTATCGACCAAGTGGCAAAATGTTTACAAATGAAAAGAGGAAAAAAAAAAAACCCCAAAAGGTCCTGTGCTTAAGGATAAACCAAATGCAAGAAGAGAGTGCATTGGTTGGGCAGCAGCACTGCAGAGAAGGATCTGGGGATGACCGCAGACCTCTGGGTGCATATACAGCCTTCTAAATGGCTTCACACACATGTACAGTTTTCATATTAAAGTGCCTAAAAAATACAAATCAAAGTGCATGAAAGTAGGCGTTTCACTGATTTATACAACATACTCTACAATCTCATCATGAAAGAATAATTATAGAAATATTCCAAAAGTAATTCGTGCAAGAATAATCATAAAAAAAAAAAACAAGTCTTGACTACATAAGTCTTCACACTCTGTCATAGCAAACCCAAATTAACTCCTGTTCAAATAATTGCCTTAACAAGGCCCATAATAAATTAAATAGAGCCTACTTGTTTCCAATCACAGTAGCTGAGCTAATTCGAATACTCCTGCATGAAGAATCAAGCTCTTTCTGCTGTATGAACTGAATTTGAAGCAAAGAAACAAAATATCCCCCCCAAAAAAGGTGCTGCTGAAAGAACTCCAGGATAACAGTCAAAAAGTTCAGATTGGGAGAATATTCAGGGATATTCAGTGTGTTTGAATATCCCTGGCAGGGCACTGCCAGATCCAGCACTGTCAAGTGGAAACAGCTTCGTTTCACCAAGACTCTGCCACGATCAGGCCATCCTCCAAAGTCAGTAGCCATGGGTTAAGGGAACTGCTGTGGAAGGTCACAGCAAGGCCTAAGATTACTTTAAAAGAAGTCTCTGGCTGAGACTGGGGAAAAAGTTGACTGTTCAGCAATTGCAAGATTACTCCACAAACACGGCCTGTACTTGGAAGGCGGCAAGAGGAAGCCTTTGCTGAAGAAAAGCCATACGATGTGCTGCATGGCGTTTGCAAAGAAACACCTAGGCCGGGGGCACTGCACGTATATGGGAGAAGGTTTAGTGGTCTAACGAAACCAAAAAGTGGAACTTTTCGGTCTCAATGTTAAACGATGTGTGCGGTGTAAAGCAAACCCCGCGCATCACCCTGCTAACACCATCCGCACAGCAAAGCATGGCGGCAGCATTATGCTGTTGGGAATGCTTTGCAGCAACGGAGACAAGGAGGCTTGCGAGGACTGACGGAAAGATGGATGGCTGTAACGTGCAAGCAGATCCTGGAGGAAAACCTGTTCCAGTCTGCCTCAGACCTGGGGCTGGAGAGAGAAGGGCTCACCTTCCAGCAGGACAATGATCCTAAGCAAAAAGCAACCATGGAACATCTCAGCGAGGAGAAAGCGAATATTCATCAGTGGCCCAGCTAATCGAAGCCAGGACCTGAATTCAACAGAAAAACTGTGGCAAGACGAAGATTGCAGTCCAGAGACAATCTCCAGCCAACCTGAGAGAGTTGGAGCTCTTGTGCCAAGAAGAATGGGCAAAAACTGCACCATCCCACTGTGCAAAGTTGGCAGACACTTTTCCTAAATGACTCATTGCTGTTAACTGCAAAAGAGGCTTCCCCAAGAACTGAGTCAAGGGGGTGTGAAGAGTTACGCAATCAGGAATATTTGCCTTTTTTTATTCTTAATTTCTTTTGGAATATTTCTAACACTCTACCTGCATAATGAAAGTGACTGTAGACAATGCTGTCTAGATCAGTGAAAGCACACAAAACAGAAGGCGGGGAGCCACATCATCAATCATCAGATACAAAAAAAAAAGAAAGTGCGGTGGTGCACGATTAATCTTGTCCAAGGGGGACTGTCAGCGCTTGCTATTTGGATATTATAATAGCCAAATTTTGCTTTTCTTTTTGAGGAAATAAAAATTGTTTTCTATGAACCTTTGAAATTTTTGGACAAAATTGTGCACCACACCTTCTATTTTTGTATCTGTATATGTGCAGAGCAGTGAAACACTACTGCTTTAATACATTTTGATTTGCATTTTTTAGACAGATGAATGTGAAATATGTACCAGGGTGTGAAGACTTTTACAAGGCATTGTATATTTGGAACAGTGTCACAAACTAGCGCATGGAATGGGATCCCACTGATTCATCCAGTGTGTGTGCATATGACATTTGTGGTATACGAATAAATCAGCTCCAGTAACTGTGAAGTCATTTGTGACTCTCTAACTAGGCTGCTTTGAGATATTCAGAAGAATTGTACAGGGGTTACTGAAATTTCCAGCTGACGCAACATTTACCTATTACCAGAGACCCTCTTCACCTGTGATTCCGTGGCTGCAGGAAAGGAAACAAAATCTGCCCCCTTCCGTGGAATTTGCAGGTCCCCCACAGAATAGCTGCAGGACAACAGGGAGCCAAGAACAGTCCAATTGGGTCGGTTTCAGCCGCTGCCAAATACCTTTCTTGGTTCCCCTTTTCCTGCACGTGCCTTGATCAAGTGGCAGGAGGATGACAGCTGCAGCATGTTGGACCTGGTTCTCCCCTGCTGGGTGGGCCCAATGCTGCTTTTAACTGCAGGACAATGTACATCCACGTGGCTGAAAACAGCAGTCGGGCCAGGCTGGCAGACAAGGATGATGCAGCCCAACATGCTGCCACTCTCCTCCTTGCTGCATGACCAATATTGGCAGGTTGGAGGGGAGGAGTCACGTTAGAGAGGCTGGAGATGGAGAGAATAAGGAAAAAGTTGATATGGAGGTTGTGTGAAACAGGAGGAGGAGTTCTGATAGGTTGGAGGATTATGGGAAAGGGGCTGAGAAAGTATGTGACTAGAGGAGATGGGACTGTATGACAAGGAACTGGTGACATGGGAGTGTGTAACAGGGGGTTGGGGAATCAGGATTTGTGAGACAGAGGAGCTAGGGAAGGGTGTGAGAGCAGGTGGGATGGAAGACAATAAAAGAATGGGGGTGGAGAGAGTATATGGGTGGGAAGAAAGAGAGATTAGGACCAGGAGCTGGGGTTTAAGTAGGAGCAGAGCTGAAGCAAGGGGAGAGACATTTCCCTCTCTTCTCTCTGGATCTCCCTCCTCTGTTCTCTTCCCTCCATCCCTGATCTGTCCTCCTTCCTTCTCCACACCATCTCAATCTTTCCTCCTCCTTCTACCCAATCCCTAATCCTCTTTCCTCCTTCTCTTCCCCTCTTATCTTCATCCCCAATTCTCTCTTACCATCTTCCCATCCCCAATCCTCCTGCCTCCTCCTCATTCCTGATCCTTATTCCCTCCCCTTCTCCTCCCTAAATCTCTTATCCTTACCTCCATCCCCTGCCTGATATCCTGTCTTCCTTTCCTTCCTCTGAGATCCCCTTCCCAAGCCCTGTTCCTCTAATACAGAGTGAAATAAATTAACCAGACTCAGAAAGGACAGAACAACTATTTTCTAACTAGAACAGTCGACGATACATTTTTGTGCCGGTGAAGATTTTAAAGGCTTACACAATCCATGTACAGGATAGCGGGTTAAAAGTCTGACTATTTATCATTCATGATGACCTTTGATTCCTGAAAATTTTACCCCTCACCCCCTTCAATTTTTGATCCAGAAGTCGGACACCCTAGAACAGCCAGTGGCACATTTTCATGCAGGTGGATTTTCTCAATTTCTGCTCATCCTGATTCATCTTTTGAGGTGCTTTGACTTCTTTCTGCATTCTGACACCTGTGTCTAATAGAGCATCAATTCATTTACCAAAAAAAATTGCTTTCTTTTACTGATACAGCCTACTCTATAGCGGAATAAAAGCATGCCGGTGAAGATTTTAAAGGCTTGCACAATCAGTGTCCACGATTGAAGCAGGTTGGAATTCTGTGACATTTCTTCATTTATGATGAAAATTATACCCCTCCCCCCAACCCTTCAGTTTTTCCTCCTAAAGCCATTGGTATGAAAACATGCCACAGGATTATTTTCTCAATTTCCACTCATCCTGATCCACCTTTTGAGGTGCTTTGACCTCTGTCTGCACTCTGACACCTGTCTCTGACAGAGCATCAATTCGTTCACCATAAAAATGTGTTTTCTTTCACTGATAAGAGCCTACAAATATAGCAGCACAAAAACATAATGGAAGATGTTCTAGGATGTAAAAATAGTTGACTGTTTTAGAATTTAAAAGTTTTGATTTGTAATATGCAATTTTTCCACTTTTTTTTTTTTTTTTTTTTAAATCGATCACAGAATTTAATAACTCTTGCCACAGAATCTTGAAAAATCTGCTACAGGAAGCCAGAGGTACTGCCTATTACTATTTGCAATAACATTTACTTTTGAAATACTGCAAAGAACACAAACTGAGCACAGTTGTCTTTTAAAGACTACTCAAGAGGCACCTCGGGCATGAATCTGTAACTTTAGTGATGACACTTTCAAAAGCATTTGCAGGATCGTGTGTGGAAAATCAGCACATTTTCAGAAGGAAGGACTATGTGCTGCTGCCATGCGGAAAAGCACAGGCGGTTTCAAGGGTGTTCCAGGGAAGGGTTTCATACACATGGACCACATGCCAACTCCAAGCAAGTGGTGGAGGGTGTGGGTGAACAGCAGAGTTGCTTACCTGTAACAGGTGTTCTCCTAGGACAGCAGGATGTTAGTCCTCACAGAGACTATATACAAAATTGAATCTTTATGGGTAGAAATCCCTTGTGTATCAGGGAAGACTACAGTGATAGGGGTATACTACCGTCCACCTGGTCAAGATGGTGAGATGGACAGTGAAATGCTAAGAGAAATTAGGGAAGCTAACCAAATTGGTAGTGCAGTAATAATGGGAGACTTCAATTACCCCAATATAGACTGGGTAAATGTATCATCGGGTCACGCTAGAGAGATAACGTTCCTGGATGGAATAAATGATAGCTTTATGGAACAATTGGTTCAGGAACCGACGAGAGAGGGAGCAATTTTAGATCTAATTCTCAGTGGAGCACAGGACTTGGTGAGAGAGGTAACGGTGGTGGGGCCGCTTGGCAATAGTGATCATAATATGATCAAATTTGATTTACTGACTGGAAAAGGAACAGTGTGCAAATCCAAGGTTCTCGTGCTAAACTTTCAAAAGGGAAACTTTGATAAAATGAGAAAAATTGTTAGAAAAAAACTGAAAGGAGCAGCTACAAAAGTAAAAAATGTCCAAGAGGCGTGGTCATTGTTAAAAAATACCATTCTAGAAGCACAGTCCAGATGTATTCCACACATTAAGAAAGGTGGAAAGAAGGCAAAACGATTACCGGCATGGTTAAAAGGGGAGGTGAAAAAAGCTATTTTAGCCAAAAGATCTTCATTCAAAAATTGGAAGAAGGATCCAACAGAAGAAAATAGGATAAAGCATAAACATTGGCAAGTTAAATGTAAGACATTGATAAGACAGGCTAAGAGAGAATTTGAAAAGAAGTTGGCTGTAGAGGCAAAAACTCACAGTAAAAACGTTTTTAAATATATCCGAAGCAGAAAGCCTGTGAGGGAGTCAGTTGGACCGTTAGATGATCGAGGGGTTAAAGGGGCACTTAGAGAAGATAAGGCCATCGCGGAAAGATTAAATGATTTCTTTGCTTCGGTGTTTACTGAAGAGGATGTTGGGGAGGTACCCGTAATGGAGAAGGTTTTCATGGGTAATGATTCAGATGGACTGAATCAAATCACGGTGAACCTAGAAGATGTGGTAGGCCTGATTGACAAACTGAAGAGTAGTAAATCACCTGGACCGGATGGTATACACCCCAGAAGTTCTGAAGGAACTAAAAAATGAAATTTCAGACCTATTAGTAAAAATTTGTAACTTATCATTAAAATCATCCATTGTACCTGAAGACTGGAGGATAGCAAATGTAACCCCAATATTTAAAAAGGGCTCCAGGGGCGATCCGGGAAACTACAGACCGGTTAGCCTGACTTCAGTGCCAGGAAAAATAGTGGAAAGTGTTCTAAACATCAAAATCACAGAACATATAGAAAGACATGGTTTAATGGAACAAAGTCAGCATGGCTTTACCCAGGGCAAGTCTTGCCTCACAAATCTGCTTCACTTTTTTGAAGGAGTTAATAAACATGTGGATAAAGATGAACCGGTAGATATAGTATACTTGGATTTTCAGAAGGCGTTTGACAAAGTTCCTCATGAGAGGCTTCTAGGAAAAGTAAAAAGTCATGGGATAGGTGGCGATGTCCTTTCGTGGATTGCAAACTGGCTAAAAGACAGGAAACAGAGAGTAGGATTAAATGGGCAATTTTCTCAGTGGAAAGGAGTGGACAGTGGAGTGCCTCAGGGATCTGTATTGGGACCCTTACTGTTCAATATATTTATAAATGATCTGGAAAGAAATACGACGAGTGAGATAATCAAATTTGCAGATAACACAAAATTGTTCAGAGTAGTTAAATCACAAGCAGATAGTGATAAATTGCAGGAAGACCTTGTGAGACTGGAAAATTGGGCATCCAAATGGCAGATGAAATTTAATGTGGATAAGTGCAAGGTGATGCATATAGGGAAAAATAACCCATGCTATAATTACACGATGTTGGGTTCCATATTAGGTGCTACAACCCAAGAAAGAGATCTAGGTGTCATAGTGGATAACACATTGAAATCGTCGGTTCAGTGTGCTGCGGCAGTCAAAAAAGCAAACAGAATGTTGGGAATTATTAGAAAAGGAATGATGAATAAAATGGAAAATGTCATAATGCCTCTGTATTGCTCCATGGTGAGACCGCACCTTGAATACTGTGTACAATTCTGGTCGCCGCATCTCAAAAAAGATATAATTGCGATGGAGAAGGTACAGAGAAGGGCTACCAAAATGATAAGGGGAATGGAAAGACTAAAGAGGTTAGGACTTTTCAGCTTGGAGAAGAGACGACTGAGGGGGGATATGATAGAGGTGTTTAAAATTATGAGCGGTCTAGAACGTGTAGATGTGAATCGGTTATTTACTCTTTCGGATAGTAGAAAGACTAGGGGACACTCCATGAAGTTAGCATGGGGCACATTTAAAACTAATCGGAGAAAGTTCTTTTTTACTCAACGCACAATTAAACTCTGGAATTTGTTGCCAGAGAATGTGGTTCGTGCAGTTAGTATAGCTGTGTTTAAAAAAGGATTGGATAAGTTCTTGGAGGAGAAGTCCATTACCTGCTATTAAGTTCACTTAGAGAATAGCCACTGCCATTAGCAATGGTTACATGGAATAGACTTAGTTTTTGGGTACTTGCCAGGTTCTTATGGCCTGGATTGGCCACTGTTGGAAACAGGATGCTGGGCTTGATGGACCCTTGGTCTGACCCAGTATGGCATTTTCTTATGTTCTTATAGATGACATCATCAGATGGAGCCTGGCCTGGAAAACCTTTGTCAAAGTTTCTAGAACTTTGACTTGCACACTAAGCATGCCTAGCATGCCACTATGCGCACGTCCATGCGGGATCCCTCTTCAGTCTCGTAATACAGAATTCACGAGTGAAAAATAAAACAACAAAACGAAAGGAGAACCCAACTCCGTGGAGTGGCGGCCTAGTTTCCTGAGGACTAACATCCTGCTGTCCTAGGAGAACACATGTTACAGGTAAGCAACTCTTTCTCCTAGGACAAGCAGGATAGTAGTCCTTACAGATGGGTGAATACCAAGCTACAGACTGCTCCCTGGAATGAGTTTGACCAATCAGCACCGAACGGGGTGCCAACGGGCACAAAACTGCGGTGCTGTTGGTAAGATAGGGAGAAGCCTGAATTCAAACCATGAGCCTTGGGCTGGGAGAGTTGGGTTTAAGGCTGGAACAGGTTGTGAAGGACAGACTGGCCAAAGCTATTGTCTTGTCAACCATCCTTGTCCAAGCAGTAGTAGGCAGTGAACGTGTGTAGAGAACTCCACATCGCAGCCCTGCAAATTTTGGTGATGGGGACTGCCTGCAAGTGGGTCACTGATGCAGCCATAGCTCTCACAGAATGAGCTTTAACATGGCCTCCAAACCGAAGGCCCGCTTGTGCATAGCAGAATGAGATACAATCCGCCAGCCAACTGGACAGAGTTTGCTTGCCCACCACAATTCCCAATCTGTTCATGTCGAAAGATATGAAGAGCTGAGTGGACTGTCTGTGGCTTGCTGTGCATTCTAAATAGAAAGCCAAGGCCCTCTTGCAGTCTAACATATGTAGCGCCTGCTCGCCATGGTGCAAATGGGGCCTCGGAAAAAATGTGGGCAGAACAATAGACTGATTGAGATGAAAAATTAGTCAACACCCTAGGCAGGAACTTGGGATGTATACGCGTGATCATGAAAGAATTTTATGTAGGGTGGATATGTAACCAAGGCCTGAAGCTCACTAACCCTACGAGCCGAAGTGACTGCTGCCAGGAAGAGAACATTCCAGATCGCAGGAGAGCATAGGCTCAAAAGGATTTCACCTGAGCTGAGAATGCATCCTGTTGCTGCTGTGGCAGGCGCTCTGACAGCTCCTGGACCTGCTTCCACAGGTGGGTCATATATAATTGGTAGGAGACGATATGGGCGATGAGCATGGCGCCCTAATGCTTCCTACCTAGGGCATCCAGCGCCCTGTGGACACTACCATGGATTGGTATGGGAGATGGCATCTCTCAAACTTCAATGCCTGTTGGACTAGAATGTTCCCAGATCCTAAGGAGAAGTTCCTTAAAAATATCATGGACTGGGACAGCCACTATCTCCTTTAGGGCATCAACAAACTGGAGGACCACCAGCATTTTATGCCGAGAATACTCTTCTGTGAGGAGCTGAAAAGTGATGGCTTCAGCAATGTCTTGGACAAAGCCCGCAAAGGAGAGATCCTCTGAGGGAGATCAACACCTCTCATCTAGTGGCAAAGGCTCCAAAAGGATATCACCAGGTGGTATCATCACCCCAGGGATCATACGGGGCACTTCTTCTTTGCTAAGGTCCCCTGGGGGCTGGCATAGATGGCCCCTGTCCAAGCTCCTCGGTTTTGGCTCTGAGGGCATCAAGGGCACAGAGATCCCAGATGGCCCAGGAACAGGATTGGAAAACTCCAGTTGTGGGACAAATGGACTCGAAGGTGCCGATGGTTGCGGCAAATCTCCCTCCTCAGAGGACCCAATAATGGGAATCACTCCAGAGGAGGACATCGGTGGCCGCTGAGGAACTGATGGTCCTCCAGGCATCGGTTGCATCGGAAGGGCACCTAACAGGACATCCAGATGCTCTAGCAGGGGTGCCAAGAGAGACGCTCAGGTTCTGGCAACGGCATGGGGGCTGGTGCTGGAGGCAGCTTGATACCCATAGGGCTCGGAGCACCACCATCTGAAACCATCGATCCAATTCCTCCTGAAAGGACGGATGTCAGAGGAGGAAAGAGGCATTACTGGAGCCCTGAGGAGGCTCAGTGATCAGCACAGATGCCAGTGGAGAACGCCTGGGACTCCCAGGTCTGATAGAGGACACCGCCTCCTCTCCATCTGATCGCGCAAATAACACCCACGGACATCGTGTGATGCCCCCAGGCAGAGGATACAAACCACATACGGATCAGTAATCGACATGGTCCGCGGGGCACCGACAAGGGGGCACCGTCAAAAACTAGACAACACCATGAAAAATAGCCGGTGAGCAGTTGATGGCCGGTGGCCACCGGGAACGACTCACCACGAATAGACTGCAACAAAGGGGGCAGGGGGGAGGAAGAGAGACCTACCATGCCATTGACCAGGGCACCAACCAGAGAAGAGGCAGTCAACGCTGACAAGCTGAAAAAAATGGGTAAAGAAGTTTTAGAAAAAATACTAAGAGCAGTAGCTCTTCTACTGCGAGGCAGTTACTTCGTGGAAAAAAAGACTGAAGAGGGACCCTGCATGGATGTGCAGATAGTGGCATTCTGGGCATGCTCAGTGTGCCGGTCAAAGTTCTAGAAACTTTGACAAATGTTTTCCGTGCCAAGCTCCATCTGGTGAAGTCACCCATCTGTGAGGACCACCATCCTGCTTGTCCTAGGAGAATGGTGAAGGTCTGGCAAACTGGTGCTTGGAAGGACAGGCACAAGTAAGCACCTTTGTGAGAACTATGCACACAGACTTTATAAAATACCTGCCCACGCATACATGTTGCAATTATTTAAATGCATAAAATATACGTGCATGCTTTTATAGAATAGGTGTACAAAATATGCACATCTCTGCATTACAAAAATGTGTGTGCACTGAATGTTATGAACACTGCCCGTGGGTTTCCCCGCCAGCAGGCTCACTCACCCCATGCTGTATTTCTTCTGCCGACGCAGCAGGACGCCGCCGTCGGCCTGCCCATGCAGCCCGGAGGCCGCCCTGCATCGTCCTGTTCTCCACAGGCGGAGCCACGGCCTTCTTCGGGGCTGGGACCGCCCCCGACGCAGATTCCATCTTCGCGGCTGGAGGCCGCAAAAGCCCCGGGCTGGAGTGGCGGCTGGAGACGCCCCAGGGGCCTCCAGCAGCGGCTGGAGCCGCTGCTCATGTCGGGCCTACGTCCCAGGCCAGCCCTGCCACTTCTGACATTGTGCGTCGGTGCAGGCTGCTGTCCGCGGTCCTGCACAGCTTCCTGCTCTCTCCTTAGGTGCCGGCACGCGCCTCTCTTCAACATTTAAAGGGCCAGACACAGGAAGTGTCCTGGCCCCCACCTCTGTGACTGTTTCCTGTACCAGCCCTATAAAGGGCTGCTCCGTGAATCCGTTCTTGGCCTTGCATCGTGGTGACTTCACTCTGGAGGCTTCTGCCTGCCAGAGCCTTTGTAAGGTCTTCTAGCCTTCGTGGAGCTCCTCGACTCGTCCATTGTATCTTGTCAAGTCTTCGTGCCTGAGGTCCTCGTCCAGGTGTCCTGGTGTCTTCATGATCTTTGTCCTGGTATTCCTGCCTTCCTGGATGTTCATTCCTACGTCTCGTCTTCAAAGCTCCTGAGCCTTCTGGTCCTGTGGGCCGGACTCCCTCGGACGGCATCTTTCCTGGGTTGGAGTGGCCTGCAGGTGGACAGGTGTCCTGTGCTCTTGAGCCGTCATGTCCTGGATCTTTCCTGCACTGTCCCGTTCTCCTCGTGGTCCGTGACCAGTCTGCAAGGACTGTGTAGGGCGCGCAGTGAGACAGGATGGTCCGCGACTCAGTCCCGCGGGTGGCTTGAGTAGGGTGCCCTGAGAGACAGTGCCAATGTCCACCTTCCTTGCTTCTTGTCTCATCTAGGATTCCAAGTTCCTCGTTATGTCTGCACTTCAGCGTCATGTCTCTGATGTCGTTGCATCGACCCTGGTCCGGGATGCCGTCACATCGACCACTGGTCCGTGATGTCTTCGCATCAGCCTTGGTGTCAAGCCTTCGTCTGCGATGCCGTTGCATCAATCCTGGTGTCATGTCTTCAACCCAAGTCTTCGTGCCATGTGATGCCGTTGCATCAATCTTCATAGTCTTGTCTTCGTGTCAAGGTCCATCTGCCCTCAACCTCAGGCCAGGCCTGCTGCTCCATGCTGCTTGCAGCAGGTCCGAAAGGGCTCGGAATGGTTGGAGGACCATTCACCTTCCAACATCCTCGGATGTTGGCCTTGGGAGCTTGCCGGCCTGGCAGAGGGTCAGACCATCAGCCATGTGGAGCCACCGTCAACCCTTGGCTCGGCCCTGAAGGTCTGGGTTGGGCTGAGGCCCAAGGGCACACTAAACACCCCCGTCCACAACACTGAAACACACACACTTTTGGAGCAGTGATACAAGGTATTTCATGAACTTCTGCACACTAGTGAAAATTACCTTCCCTATGACCTTTGCCAAGGACTACTGCTTACATCTCACTCTTGAAGCTATCAAGAATAATTACTTGGACAGAGAAGCAGAGTTCAATAAGAAAAAGTCATGGGGAAAAAATACAAAAACTTTCTCATTTTTACTTTCTCGACCAAATAAAAGATGCTAAACCAATTATTTCAGTAATCAAACAACAAAAACAACAAGAAACAAACGAGTCCAGGAAGGACTGCAGAGCACAATTCTGAAAAGCTGATCCTTTAAGATAACTAAGCAACCACAGTGAGCAATTACAATCCAGTCATAACTGTAAGAGTTAGTTATTAATTGCCAGTCAAGCATACTCCAAACTAACTCAAATTAAAAAGAAAAAGCAGACCGCAACCAAGGCCAATAAAAACTCAAGGCCTGAATTTACTTCCTTTGGCAGACATATTGTTTTCCATTAACAGAAGAACAACAGCCCCTTGAGTATGTCACGCTATTGCCGCAGAGCAGTGTGCTAAGTCCACCAGAGCTCGTCTCTCAGCAACAATTCCTATTCAAGGGCCTAACATAACAGGGGGCTACAGAGCGGCAGAGCTGATACCTTCATGTCATGATAATTCGAGGGACTATTCCTGTACGGCAATCTATCAACTGAGAAACAATTTCTGGAATAAAATAAGGAACAGATCTCATCATCACATATTAAAAGATGGACCAATTTCTGTCTGAAAGAGCTCACTAGTTTTTCTCATTGAGCACACGGTCATCCAGAAAACTGTATAGATTGAAAGAAAAAAATGAATGCTTCTCAAAATGTCTCAAAAGGAAACTCAGAAGGCACATCAAAGTAAGCTTGAGTGCTATGGTGATACTGAAGGTTCTTGAGTCTTTTCTGATGGTATTTAAGGATGCTGCATACACTAATCTGCTCTACAAACCTTCTTAATATATTAGGAATACAGGTCTTTCTTGTTGAAATTACATTTTTGTCACATCAAAAATAAATCCCATATTCTATAAGCACCTCAATATAAAAGACTTTCTATACTTTGTGGGAAAAGCATTCACTTATTCTCTTTGATAGTCATGCAGAGGGATAAAGTTGGACTATTGAGATTCTTATGACAGGGTGATCCTGGACCTTTTTTTTTTCATTATTATTATTATTATTATTAGCAAAACTAAGATAATTATAACAAACAGGAAAGGGGAAGTGAAACAAAAGGTAAAAGCTCCATTTAACACAGTTTAAAAGATTTACCATAGCCCGGGTGGTCAGAACACGAGATGATCTGCAACACCCCTATGACACTGTGGACAGATAGTACCTCACTGATGTTTGCAGCTTGTCTCTTGCTTTCTCAGACCTCTTGGCACGAATGGCAAGGGTGAAAGACATACGCCATCCGAGCCATTTCTGAATCAGGGCAATGTAAGTAAATACAGAATGCTGGGGAAAAAAAAAAATATTGCGATGTTCTTATTGGCATTAAATGCAAATAGGCCCATCTATAGGGTCCCCCAACAGAAATTTCCTGAAAATCCTCTTGATAAAGGAATCTTCTCCTAGATCAACTCTCTAGACCAAAACCAGACTTGCTCACCCTATGTGTCCACACCTCTCCTGACCTCTACCACCATTTCCACTTCACCACAACTGATCTGCTTGAAAACAGGGTACACTGCTGTGGGGACTAAGTACATGCTGGCTCCTGGCTGACAGCTCCATGTTCATGCAACTGGGATAATTCTATTTTAATGCACAATGTCCCATACTTCTCTTTGGGGGGGGGGGGGTCAAGGAGAAAGTAGACATATGCAGAGGAGTAGGAGCACAGTCACAATTCAAGTACACCACAAGTGTTTTATTTGTATTTTTGTTCTGAATGCTTATTTTTTTCTCTTACTTTTACACCTTTCTTGAAAGTGAGTCACAGTGCTCTTATTATTCTCTTCCATTTGCCAACATGTCCGACACAAATATTTTTTGCTATTCCAATGATTCTTTTTATTTTTGTTCATAGAGTCACAATACCTCCTCAGTTCTCTACGCTTAAACATGCAAAAAAAAACCCACAACTTCTCGCAAACAATCCCAAGTTTAAGCCCACCTGAGTCATAGGGAGAAAAGGGAAAAAAAAAAGTCTCTGCACCAAGACACCTTGAGAAGGCCTCTTAGGCTGCAGCACAACTCATCCCTAATCCCCACTGTTGTGCTTTCAGGCAACAGCCTTCCCTGTCCTCAAAACAATACAAAACAAACAAACAAACAAAAAAAGACGGTCAAAGTACCTACCTTTAATTTACTTCCATCCCCATCTGGATTTCTGTCTCCAGGCAATCCACTTCCAAGTCATCCTCCCCTACCCTAGGGCTGGTTGGTAAAGAAGAGTTGCTTACCTTTAACAGGTGTTCTCCTAAGGCAGCAGGATGTTAGTCCTCACACATGGCCATCATCATCAGATGAAGCATGGCACTATCCACACGTCCACACAGGGTCCCTTCATCAGTCTCATAATAAAATTACAAAAAAAAAACCAAACATAGGAAACCCAACTCCACGGGATTCACAACCTGCTGTCCTAGGAGAACACCTGTTAAGGTAAGAAACTCTACTTACTCCTAGGACAAGCAGGATGGTACTCCTCACACATGGATCAATCCCTAGCTACAGGCTGCTCCTGAACAACAAGCAAGACCAAACGGCACCTAACGGTACATGGCACGGAGCAGGATGCCCCGGGACAGAGCACACAACCTAACCAGGTGCCAACGGGCACAACACAGGTGCTGTTGGTAACAGAGGGAAACAGCTTGAACTCGAAAAAAGGGCCCTAAGCAGGAAGAGTTGGGTTTCACTGAGATTTCGGAGAACAGACTGGCCAAAACAGCTATCTCGTAGGGCCAACCCTGTCCAGGCAATAATGCGACGCAAAGGTGTAGAGGGAACTCCTTGTCGCAGCTTTGCAGATCTTATCCAGGGGGACCACTCGCAAGTGGCCACTGAGTTCACCATGGCTCTGACAGAATGAGTCTAAATATGGCCTCCCAGCTGCAGTCCCGCCTGCGCATAACAGAAAGAAATGCAATCCGCCAGCCAGTTGACAAGATCTGCTTGGCTACCACAACTCCGAATCAGTTTCTGTCAAAAGCGAGAAAGAGTTGCTTGGATTGCCTATGACCTGCCGTCTATTTCAGGTAAAAGATTAAGGCTCTCTTGCAATCCAGGCTGTGGAGAGCCCTTTCACCCTAGTGCAAATGAGGCTTTGGAAAAGAGGTGGATAAAACAATTGACTGGTTCAAATGGAAATCCCTAACCATCTTCGGCAAGAACTTGTGAAACAAATTTGTGTAAGGTGGGTATGACACCAAGGCTTGAAGTTTGCTGACTGTACGACGAGGTGACCGCCACCAGGAAGAAGACCTTCCAGGTCAAGAAGTTTAGGTCACAGGAGTGCAAAGGCTCAAAAGGAGCCTTCATAAGCTGGGTCAGGACTACGTTGAGGTCCCAGGACACTGCAGGGGGCCTCAGTTGAAGCAGACCCCACATGAAATGCCTCATGATAGGGTATACTGAGACGGGTGGACCAACCATCTCCTGGCGGTAAGCCCCAATAGCACTAAGATGCACCCTGACTGAGTCGGTTGTTAGGCCAGACTCCGAGAAGTGTAGCAGGTAGTCCAGCAGCTTAGAGGTGGAGCATGAGAATGGGTTTAAACCATGACTCTCACACCAAGCGGAGAACTTCTTCCACTTTAGGCCTTAGGACTTCCTAGTAGACGGCCTCCTGGATTCCATCAGGACTCAGGACACCGCATCCAAGAGGTCCAAGGGCTGTAAAATCAGCCTTTCAACATCCACGTCGTGAGGGTTAAGGCTTGGAGGTTGTGATGAAGCAGCCTGCTTCGATCCTGTGTGATAAGGTCTGGGGAGGTCCCCAGACTGATCGGTTCCCTCAGGGTGAGATCTTGCAGGAGCGGGAACCAGATCGAATGGCAACACTTGGTTCTTCCTACCCACCACGAACCGCAGGTACTTCCTGTGGGCACGGGAAATTTCAATGTGGGTGTAGGTGTCCTTTAAATCGAGAAAGCATAGCCAGGCCCCTCTCCGCAGGAGAGGTATCAGGGTGCTGAGAGAGACCATTATGAACTTTTCCCATTTCAGGAATTTGTTCAAGGCCCACAAGCCCAGAATAGGATGGAGGTTCCCTGTTTTCTTTGGAATCAGGAAATATTTGGCGTAGAAGCCCTGGGGAGACAGGTTCAACCATCCTGGCCATTACAAGGGCGGAGAGCACCTTCAAAAGTATTTTTGGATCTGCCACGGGCACAGGGGAGAATCTGGCAGGACATCCTGGAAATTTAACCTTTACCCCCCGAACGATGGACAGGACCCACTGATCCAAGGTGATGGACAGCCAACAGTCCGCAAAGAACCATAGCCAACCTCCGAATGGAAGGCCCGCCGTCGAGGGCACTAGTGACTGGCTTACACTCCCTTGCAGCCAGTCAAAACCCCATGGCAGGGCTTTACTGAGGTACCGGCTGAGGCCTAGGAACCCGTGTTTGCCAAGGGCGAGCTCAAGGGCCGGCCTGTTGAGACCTCACTCTGTCCACCAGAGGGTAGTACTTCCTCGGATGGTAAAAAGGGCGCTTGGGCCCTTGCCGTGAGGACGTCTTGCCAGAGGATTAATGGTCAGAGGTGCTGGCTGAGAGATGCTGGAGGGTCTCATGATGATCCTTCAGCTGCACTACTGCCTCCTTAATCTTTTCACTGAAGAGGTTTTCTCTCATACAGGGCAGATATGCAAGCCGCTCCTGAACCTCCAGATGGAGGTCGAAGACATGGAGCCAAACCATACGCAGGCACCGATGTCGGCTGCTGCAACCCTCACCACAGTCTTAAAATCATCATAGGCAGAAAGGACCTCCAAACCCTGCTGGACCACCTTCAGGATGTCTTCCTGTAGTTCCTGAGGCAGGCGCTCAACCAGATCCTGGACTTGCTTCCAGAGATTTCTGGAATATTGGCTCATATACAGCTGACAGCAAGCAATACAAGCTGCCAGCATGGAGCCCTGGAAGACTTTCCTAACTAGGGCATCCAGGGCTCTGTGTTCTCAGCCTGGGGGAGCCAAAGCATGTGTTCGAGAATGCTTTGCTTTCTTGAGGATGGACTCCACCACCACAGACTGGTGCAGGAGCTGACGCCTCTCACACCCCTTATTGGGCTGAATCAGATATACTGCATTGGTCTTCCTGTTTTCACCGGGGGTACTAATAGGCTGTTCCCAGAACCGGACAAACAAGTCCTTAAAAATGTCATGGACCAGGACAGCCACCACCTCCTTTAGGCGCATCCACAAACTGGAGGATCTCCAGCATCTTGTGCCGGGAGTCCTCCTCCATCAGGAGCTGGAACAGGACAGACTCCACCATGGCCTGTATAAAGCCTGCAAATGTCAGGGTCCTCGGGAGGGGATAGATACCATTCCTACGGAGGAGACTGTTCAGAGAGCAGGTCCTTGGAGTCCTCTGAGACCAACTCGGATGCATCATCCTCCTACGGGTTGTGCGGAGTTGTCCTCCTCACTCAGGTTGCCTGGTGACACCGGTTGTGGAGCCTGGACTACGCCCTTGGCCCAAGGCACCAATGGCACCGAGCGAATCAGAAGCCTTGGGGGCTTTGAGGGACCCGGCAGGGGCTTGGGAATGCTGACCGAAGAGTTGGCCACAAAAGCGAAGCCATCAGCCCTGACGGCCCACCCTGTCCAAGGAATCAGTGATGGGAATGGACTCCATCAGAGGCAGCATCGGCGCTCCCCAGGGCACCAGGATTGGCTACATCGGTAGCACACTGAGGAGCAAGTCCAAGCACTCCAGCAATGGTGCCAGCACAGACGGTGCAGGCTCCAGCATTGGAGGTGGCCCCAATGAGTCGGCGTCTCAACAGCCTTGTAGGGCTCGACCAACCGCCAATCGCATTCTGCGCGCTAACTCCTCCTCAAATGCTGCTGAAGAAAAGACAGTCAGAGGAGGAGGAATAGGCGTGACCTGGACTCCCTCGGAGCCCCGAGGGAGACTGGTGTCCGGCACCAGAATTGATGGGGACCACCTCAGGCCTCCGGCTTTGATGGAGGGCGTCACCTCCTCGGACTGGGGCTGTTTTGGGGGCATCTTGGTTGGTGCCAGTGCCTTCCCAAGATTAGTCTCATGTGAGGATGGAGAACGATGACAGTCCTTCCTCGATTTCCCATGGTGCTTGGCCCGGACTTTCCCTGGCACAGAGGGAGATGGAGATGACCTGGACTTGGAACGAGAAGAAATGGAAGCAGGCTGGTCCCCAGTGCCCAATTCGATCTGGGCTTCCAGAGGAGAAGACAGCATGGGACCAGCAGCCACCAGTTCCCCTTTCCTCAGGGGCGTCGACATCCCCGATGTCAATGCCAAGGGACCGGACGTCCTGGGGCTAAACAGCTTCTCCATTTTGTCAAGACATTCACAGCAACCCTTGGGGGTCATTTGGGCACAAAAGTGACACCCCCTAACATTGTGAGATGCTCCCAGGCACAAGATACAGACCTCATGAGGTCCAGGGGCACTGGGGGCACCGGCGAAACACCAATGACGTCATTTCAAAAAGTAACCAGATGAGCGGTCAATAGCCAGTGGCACCTGAGGACAGCACAGTCAGGGATCAAGCGCACAGAAGGAACAACTCACCAAGATGCACTCTAAAGCTGGGAGGAGAGTGGAGGGACCCAGCGCGGGAAAAACCCGAGAAATACTTACTTGAGAAATACTTATATTTACTCTTGTTACGTTCCTTCACTCCACTGCCCAGTCCCTGTTTGATGTAATTTTCTACCTGCAGTTTGATGTAAACCGATATGTTGTATCCACTAATATCGGTATAGAAAAGCTGTTAATTAAATAAATACTCGAACATGGTAGTTTTCTTACAAAACCAGCACAAGCTCCACATCCAAGAGAAGACAGCTCAACGGAAAAGAAGAGACTGAAGAGGGACCCCGCATGGACATGTGGATAGTGGCATGCTGGGCATGCTCAGTGGGCAAGTCAAAGTTTCTAGAAACTCTGACAAAAGTTTTCCATGCCAGGCACCATCTGAAGTCACCCATGTATGAGGACTACCATCCTGCTTGTCCTAGGAGAATTTAAACTCTCCAACTTCACCGTGTACTCCCCTCCTCTCTACTCAGGGGCTCACTGTGTGTCCGATCCCCCAGGATCACGCTCCCCGGTGAATGGCCAGCCCTCTCTCCCCCGTTCCCACTGGACTCTCAGAGGCTATAAGAGCAAAGGCCTCTCTCTGAGGCCTTTGCTGTCTGGGCTTGCCTCTAGCTCTCCCTGGAGTAATCCAGTCCAGGTTCTCTCTGCTGGGCAAACAGTAAGCCTCATCACAATAGCCAGGCTGTAAGAGAGAATTTTTTCATATTTATCATTGCTATTGGCCCCTGCTTGAGGACTGCCGCTATCCCTTTGAATGAGATCGGCTTTGCCTTCTTCGATCTTATGAGATCCGCGTACCAGGGATTTCTTGGCCAGTCTGGCGCTACCAGGACCACCCAGCCTGGGTGTTGAGAAATCTTCCTGACAACCTTGCCTTTCATCAACCGGGAGGGGGGGGGGGGGATGTATGACATCTAATTTGCCAGCCAGGGTTGGGACAGTGCATCCACTCCCCTGCTTTCCTGTTCTTTCTTTCAGCTGAAGAACTGACTGGCCTTGGTATTCTTTTTGTGTTAAACACACAAGGGCGTGTATAATGGTGAGCAAACACACTATAAATCAACCAGTCCAACAAGTGTGTTGCAAAATAGATTGCAAAGGTCCATATAGAGTCCATGTCGGAAGACTAACATCTCAATAAAGATTTGGAATGTCGGAATTATTGAACTTTTGTTTGTTTTTTCTGGGTTTCTCTATATGGATCTTTGCAATCTATTTTGCAACACACCTGTTGGACTGATTCCTTTTGTGTTGCCATTACATCCCACTGTGGAGGTACCCCATGCACCCTTATGAGTACGAACACCTCCTCCAACAGCTCCCATTCTCCTGGGTCTAGCTTCTATCAACTGAGGAAATCTGCTTGCAAATTGTCCACTCCTGCTATGTGCACTGGAGAGAGATCCAAGAAATGCCTCTCTGCTATCTCCATAATGAGGTGTGCCTCTCTTGCTAGGGCTGTGCTCTTTGTGCCCCCCTGCTTGTTGACAATGCCACAACAGTGGCCTATGTGCGAGCGGACCTGGACCGCTTTGTTCCCTAACTGGGACTGAAAATAATGGCTTAAGGCCAACCTGATTGTTCTCAACTCTAATATGTTTGTGGAACTTAGAACAATTTGGTGTGGCCAGGACCCCCGGGCAGTTTGGCCCTGAGTGTGTGCTCCCCACCCCTGACGACTCGTATCCATGGTTACTATTGTGCACTGTAGGGAATCCAGAAGGGCTCCTCCAGAAAGGTTGTTCAAGTCTAGCCACCACTGCAGACTCTGCCTGCTTCAGTACGTCAGTGGCAGACCTTTGTCGTACTGCTGGCTTTGTGTCAACCAGTTGTAAATTAGGTGCGCCTGAAGAGGGCGCATGTGCGTTCTCGCCCAAGGCACTACCCCAATTACTGCTGCCATGGAGCCCAGGACCTGTACACATATCTCCACACATGAATGGGGTTTGCGACTTCCCTATCCTTCTGTCCATTAGAAACACTCTCCCTAACCTGGTGTTGAAAAGTACCCCTAAGCAGACTGGCATCTGGGATGGTTGAAACTGGCTCTTTGCCCTGTTCCTGAGAAGTATGCCTGAACAGAAAACCAACAAGGAGAAGGAAATCCCCAGAAGCCTCTGCTTTTCTTTAGCCTGCCTGGGCTGAATGGACTCTGAGTGACTTTCTGAGCATGACTTACAGAATGTCCCTGGATATCTGTAGAGGCAGGCAAGCTGGCACCAGACAGGTGATGTCTATTCATAGAGTCACAAAGAAGAAACCACAGGGGAGCTTCAGGCAATATTCTCAGGAGTTTGTAATCAGCACAGCTACAGACGTGTTGATTATCTTGCCCAGTAAAGACTTTAACAGAATAAAGAACTATCTCCAAAGCCATGGGAAATGGGCTACACTTTCCTAGTAAACCAATCAAGAATAGTTAGGGATGATTTAATCATGCATTTGCCATCACAACTTATGCAAATGATTCTTTGGGCAGTCACGCAAGTCTAGAAGCTTCCACAATATTGTATGTTATCTATAAAAGAAGGGTCACTTCCTGTATATGATGAGATGCTGGTCAGTTTGTAAGACTAAGGGCACCCAGTACCCAGCATCTCCCGAGAACACTTATATTGACTAATAAAAATACATTATACATTTTACTGAGTCTAAGTGTTCTTGTGTCCCTGGCCATAAGCATAGAGTGAGCTTTACATTCCCCATCCAGCCCAATTTCTCCAGGACATGAACTGCTCTCTCTGTGGCCTGTTGGCCTTCCTGCAGGAAGACTGCTCTTATTAGCCAGTCGTCCAGGTATGAGTGCACTTTGACCCCTTCCTTCCTTAAGAAGGTCGCCACTACTACCATCACCTTTGTAAAGGTCCTTGGTGCCATGGCCAGTCCAAAGGGGAGTGCCCTGAACTGGTAATGCTGACAGACTATCTCAAAGCATAAGTAACACTGGAAATCTCTCCTGATGGGAATGTGAAAATATGCTTCTGACAGATCTAAGGCTGCCAGGAACTCCCCTATCCTTACGGCAGCCTTTATTGTAGCCAGTGATTCCATAAGGAAGTGGGGAACTACCAGGGCCCTGTTTACTCGCTTTAGGTCCAGCACTAGCCGAAAGCTTCCTTCCTTCTTTGGTATTAAGAAATAAATGGAGTATAACCCCATGCCTTCCTGACCAGGCAGTACCGGGATAATGGCTTGCAGCTGAACTAACTTAACATCTGCATGACTGCGTCTCTCCTGATCGCCTTGTATGGGGAGGAAACAAAGAAATCTAAGGGGAATCTTAATTCTGGGTGATATCCAGGACCCACTGGTCCTTTGTTATTTTGGCCCACTCCTGAGGAATCATGGAGCAGGCCTGCTCCCCGTCACCGTGCGGTTTTGTCCCTAAGGGGCCTCATGGGTTCCCTTCCTTTGGAAATCTATTCCCCTGAAAGGGCTGAGATCTGCCTGGGATCCTGACTGGGCGAGAGATCTGGCCTCTACCACCCCTCTCTGTCTGTACGCCCTGGGCCTCTGTCTCCAGCTGCCTCCCCTGGATTTTCTTCTGGTAACCTTTGGGGCCTCGATCCTCCCAGGTCTTTGACCATTTTTCTCTAGGTCTTCTCCAAACAGGAGCCTCCCCTTAAAGACCTAACCTGGTCTTGGATGCTGATTCCTTAGCCATAAAAGCCCCCTAGCCTTGACCTCTGTTGCTGCTAACTTCACTGAAACTCTAATAAGGTTATACACAGTATCTCTGTTACAAAGGCTGCAGCTGATTCCACTAGGGCCGGCCCCACCCTATCCTCCGAGGGTCCTGCATCTTCGGGACCCTGGATCTCTTGTTGAGACCAGATTAGAAGGGCCCTGGCTACATAACCTACACAAATAATTTAATTGATATGTTTCAATTTAATTATTTTTACTTGTTTCATGTTTAAGAATTCATATATTAACCTATGTTAAATGTACACCGCTCTGGCGTATGTTCCTGTTCTCTGTACACCGACGCGATATCTCTGATGATAAAAAACCGTTAAATAAATAAATAAATAACTGACTGGAGGGCCAGGGATGAAAGCTCAAAACCTCTTTAGTAACGTTTCTACTTTG
Organism: Rhinatrema bivittatum; assembly: GCF_901001135.1. Lineage (NCBI taxonomy): Eukaryota > Metazoa > Chordata > Amphibia > Gymnophiona > Rhinatrematidae > Rhinatrema > Rhinatrema bivittatum. The sequence continues at coordinate 117,711,990 of NC_042621.1, forward strand.
CTGTCCTGAGGGTCTTTCAGAGCTGCTCCACTTTCTACTGATATAGTAGGGGGTTTTTTGCTATTGCTGAGATCACTGCATCTACTCTAGGCAAATCTAAAAGCCTATCCTTATCATGCTATTCTATTAGGTATTAGACACAGCCTCTTCATAGCTCTATGGCTTCTAAGCCTAGACTCCGGGATCTCCCACTCAGCTATCAGCATATCCCGTATTGCTGAATGCAAGGGAAAATCTTTGCAAGGTTTCCTAATCCCTGTCAGAATAGGATTTCCAGTTATTTTAGCCTTGGGCATTTCCTCTTTCAGACTTAGGACCTGCAAGACTTTTGTAATTAGGGCCCCCAGCTCATCTGCCCTAAACAAACACACAGCTGAGGCCCTAGCCTCCGGTTCTTCCTCACCTAAAATCTCTTCCTGGGAGGAGCCCTCCTCCTTCTCAGAAACCCCCCCCCCCCCCCCCCAGGGTTCCACCTCTGGACTCCAATCTTCCCAGCCTGAAAGTGGTTTCAGATTTTCCCCTGAAGGAGCCTTATTCTGCTTAGCTTTCATCTGGATCACAACACAAAAGGGTAATATTCACAAATCTTCTTTAACTACCACACATAGAAGAACTATATACCTTACAGCAGGGGTCGGGAACCTTTTTGGCTGAGAGAGCCATGAACGCCACATATTTTAAAATGTAATTCCTTGAGAGCCATACAAGACCTACCAAATTAATTTACTACAACCCCCTACTCTCCTGACGTCCCCCCCCTCAAGACCTGCCAAATTAATTTACTACAACCCCCCACCCTCCTGACCCCCCCCCCCCCAAGACCTGCCAAAAGTCCCTGGTGGTCCAGTGGGGGTCCAGGGCTCGCAGACAAATCTTTAATAAAAAAGTAAAAATCTAACAAAACCCTCCTCCACCCTCCTGACGCCCCCCAAGACCTCCAAAATTAATTTACTACAACCCCCCATCCCCAAGACCTGCCAAAAGTCCCTGGTGGTCCAGCGGGGGTCCAGGAGCGGTCCGGGAGCGATCTCCTGGACTTGGGCTGTCGGCTGCCAGTAGTCAAAATGGCGCCGTCGGCCCTTTGCCCTCAGTATGTCACTGGGGTCGACCAATGGCGGCAGTAGCCCCTGTGACATAGTAAGGGCAAAGGGCCATCGGCGCCATTTTGACTACTGGCAGCCGACAGCCCAAGTCCAGGAGATCGCTCCTGGACCGCTCCTGGGCCCCCGCTGGACCACCAGGGACTTTTGGCAGGTCTTGGGGATGGGGGGTTGTAGTAAATTAATTTTGGAGGTCTTGGGGGGGCGTCAGGAGGGTGGGGGGTTTTGTTAAGATTTTTACTTTTTTATTAAAGATTTGTCTGCGAGCCAGATGCAGCCATCAAAAGAGCCACATCTGGCCTTGCAAGCCATAGGTTCCCTACCCCTGCCTTACAGTTTCATTTTTTATTATTCATTCCCAAAGTATCACGAACTATCTAGACAATTAAAATCTCTCACACACATCCCCATATATTCGTCACTCATACCATATAAAAACACATAACCAAAAACAATTTATATAAATTCCAACATTTCAAGATTTACAATATATATTATTCTTATTAATCTATTTATTATTCATCTGCTTGTTATTTTTAATTCCAATATGAATATTTGAAATGCTCTTCACAATGAATGACGAATAAGCATGTCAGTTCCGGGTAAACATATTGAATTCATGTTTCGAAGAGGTGGATATATAAGGATGTTGTGAAATGTTTTGAAAGCTATTCAGATATTATGTTTTTGGCATGACCAGATATATGTGGTGAGATTACTTTGCGGATATACTGAACTACGTTGGAAGAAAATGAGATTTGAAGACTTTGATCTTTTCGAGTTAGTCCCTGAGGAAGCCCTTATGAGAGGGTGAAACAAAGATATCTTTCTTGGACTTGTCTCATGATCGTGAAGAGCATTCCAAATATTCATATTGGAATTAAAAACAAGCAGCAGATATTGGAATTTATATAAATTGTTTTTGGTTATGTGTTTTTATATGGTATGAGTGACGAATATATGGGGATGTGTGAGATAGATTTTAATTGTCTAGATAGTTCGTGATACTTTGGGAAGGAATAATAAAAAATGAAACTGTAAGGTGTATAGTTCTTCTACCGTATGTGTGGTGCTTATATAGCTTTCATCTGGAGACAGGCTTGGTGCATAGCTAAGATGAAGTGCCAGGAAAACGCTTCCCCTGGGGGCTCTAGTTTTTGACGCTGCTTGCCTGGGGCTGCCCCACCCTCTGAAGCTGCAGAGGAATGCTTTGACTGTCGTTAAACTTGTTCCTGAGGCGGAAGAAAGGAAACGCTCCCTGTTGCGCACTGTTCAATTGACCCAGCCCTGCCCCTTCCTCCCCCAGGGCCTGCATTTTGCCATCAAAATTGTGGAAGAAAGAGCCAGCGACGCTAGAGACCTGCCGGGCCTCGCACCTGGCGCATTTTTTCCCCTTGTTCATACCTGGGGCAGGCAGCAATGGTTCGGGCCAGGCTACTTCTCTACCCCCAACTCCCCCCCCCCTTTTTTTTTTTTTTTTATACTCACAGGCGACTTCATCGGGAAACCTAGGGACGAAAACAACTGGCTGCCCTGGGGGGAGAAGATCAGACCTATGAAGGCTGTTGTCCCACAGGGTCTCCACCCCGGCCCAGGCTTCTAGGGAAGCAACCTTAGGGAAGGCTGTTGTCCTATGACCCTTCTTAAGGCTGCTAGGCCAGCGACATCTGTGTTCCATCCCATCTGCTGGAGGCAGAGACCACTGACTTCCTCTCTACTGGGCCAGCCTTTATGATAGTGATGTCAGAAAGGAAGCTTTTGCACTCTGCCTCCATCTGCTGGTGGGAGGGAGAATCCCACAGGTTACTGGTCTGGCAGGATGAAGAGGAAAAACCAGGTTCATGTAAAGTAAGCCTCTACTTGGACATAATTGTCTCTCAGCTCAAACAAAGTAACAAGCGAGGTGTTGGAAGTTCACATGACAACACAGTTGTATACTAAACCTGAAAGACTAAGATTACACATTTGTGCAAATGCTCTTATGGTCTGTTAAGTAATTAGGAGATGAGAGTGAGTGAGAAATACAAAAAAAACCATATGTATTTAAAATATAGTTAGAATAAATGTCCTAATGTTAAGCTGGGCAACATTTTACTTGAGTTGAGATGTAGTTCTTCTACCGGACAAGAGTAACAAAAGTAAGTGGCAAATTCCATGAGTTTTAACAGTGACTCACAAACAGCTGGGAACATCCCCACCCTCTTGGAAATCCACCAAACTGTGCAAGACTTGCTCCACATCCAAAACAGAGTGAAAAGTGCCAAAAAATCTAAGGATGTTAATGTATCTTTGAAGAGGAAAGAGCAGGATTTTAGTTAAATAATCACAGGAAAACAAACCCAGTTCAGGATGTTACCCAATGTTATATTTGATCAACAATTAAAAATAATCAAGCAAGAAACACGATGTTTCACGCACGGCCCTCGGATTTCTGCATCTTTGAGGAAAAGGCCTGGAAGGAAGCTTAGGGGGATACGCTTAGTTCAATTTATATATTCCTTGAACAAAGGTAATGGTTTAGACATTTCCACCATGCAAATCCCTGCCATGCAGGGTGGACAGACCAGTCAAAAGGCTTCAGTCAGGCTACAAATGATTTTTTTAAAATCTTCTTTTGAACTCTAATCTATGGCAAGTGTACTTTCTACAGAGCTAGAAGCATGCTGTGTGGCAGATCAAAAAAGCTAGAGTTCTTTATAAACCCTGGTCTTTCTTTCAGAAAACTTTTTACTGGGCACAATTCTTTCTGCAATTTCATTTATACACTTAATTAGCTGTATTTGGAAGAAATTCCCCAGAGGCCCCTAGTCAATATCCTCCTCCCCAGTCCGAATGCAGCGCTCACATCCATTCTCCTCAGCACTTCCTTCCCTTTTCCTCAGCTCATTCCCTGCACACTGCATTTCCCCTCCCCTCCCATTCCCAGCCCAGGCCTACCCCAATATTGCTTTCCATGCTTTTCCTCTTAAGGGCCCAACACCACTGACCCCTCCCCCCCCCCACCCCCCACCCCCCACCCCCCGCTCCCCTGAGCCCATTACTCTCTTCCCCCTTCACTGGCCTAGCCTCAGCACATGTTGAGCGCCATTCCCCCAACCCAACACTGTAATACACCGAAAGCCCCATCTCCCACCCGATCCCAGCACACTCTGAACCCTTCCCCAGCTTCAGCCCTGCACACTAACAGGCTCTCTCAGCTTGACACCCACAAACTCTAAGGCATCCCCAAGCCTGAGCCCCGTGCCCCCCACTCACTGGCCCAACCCCAGCACACTATGACCATTCCCCCCCCACCCCTTACACGGGCCCAATCCCAGCATGCCCTTCTCCCCTCACTGTCCCAACCCCAGTACACACTGCCCCCTTGCCTGACCCCAGCACAGTCTGCCCACCCCTCCCCCAGTCTGTCTCCAGCACAATGTGACCCTACCACAATTTAAAAAAAAGGGAAAATAAACAGACAAACCAAAACTAAAAATTCCTTCAGCCATCAAAGCCCCTTAAAGAAAAGTATCCCTGGGCCCTGAGGCCCCACAGAACTCCAGTCACCCCACAGCCCACCCTGGGCCCACAAGAGTTACGGATCCCCCACGTCCCAGCAGCTAATCATAAATTTAAAAAACCCTCACTCAAGCTCCAGGTCTTCTTGAGGCAGAAGTGATCCTCAGTCATTCCTGCCCCACTAGTCCAGCATGGCAAAATGGCCACTGCTCTCCACCCCAGGACAGTATCATTGTGCTGTACAGCAGCTGTACAATATAAAGACATACTGGGGTTGACCAGTGAACATTTTGATGTGGAGTAATGGGCCAAGAGTGACTGGGATTCGCTCCAGCCCCACTCAAACCTTTGGGTAAGGGTTTGGGTGGGGATCCTGGTAGCTGGTGAGACCGGTTAAAGTGGATTTGGTGGGCAGCTGAAGGGCTGCTGTAAGTGTTTAACTTTTTTTTTTTTTACAAATTGGTGGTTAGTGTCTGGTGGGGTGCGCATGCGCATTTCAGCTTCTGAACCTTGCGCCAGAAGCCAGGTCTGTCTGACAGACTGGAGGCGGACTGCATGTACACAGGCTCACACACGTGCACCCCACCATCCAGTACCAGAGACATTCAGCCAAGTGCATTCTTTCTCGGCGTTTCACCTGGTGACTGCCAGTGGCCATACCCTGATGAAGGACGTTGTCTGAAACATAGATCCGTGTTGGGCTTTAGAGGCACGTTATGAAGGTCTAGGACATACAGGATACAGAATACAAACAACTTAGAACAAAAACGGCAGCTTCTTGAATAAGATAAATTACCGGTGGCATAATACTGGAGCTGTTTTTACTTGCAAAATAACTTTTCTAAAAAAATTACCACTCACTGACCAATGATTATATATAAGGCAGAGATAACAAATGTGCTTTGCATCCTCCATGATGGTCCTCTTCTCAGCCCATCTCTAAGGCTGAAGCTGGCGGCTGTAAGAGCGAGCAAAGACTAAATTTCTTTTTCCGTGTTGGTAAAATAAACAAATAAAAGAGGAATATTATGACTTTAATAAAGAACAAATATGATGATATGTCACCCAACTTGTCTGTACTCAGAAATCAGATTGGGTTTTGCTTTTTGTTGTTTTTTTTTTCTTTTTACATAAGCATGTTTTCCCAAACATAATTCTTTGTAATACATTTTCTCTTTTATGCAAACATGTCGTTAGGTGGGGGTGGAAATAACAGCTTTTATCTTGGCATCCCTCAGCTCTGTTGTACAAATGTATATAACCATACTGTACAGAGTAGGCTTATATTACATTAATCTTCATGAGTTAGGGGTGACCTCACCATTCCCCAATGACAGAGAAGATGAATGTGGTACCAGTAAAAGCAGAACATAATTGATTTGTGCTATACTTATCTTACCAGTAAAATTCCAGCATGCAAGCAGAGATAATAAATGATCGATTTCCCACACCTGCTTCATATGTATCTATGTTTATATGTATATGTATCTATACTACAACACAGGTCACAGGTTGCCCTTTCAAAACACTCCCTGCCAAAAAGAGATGCAGACTTGTTGCCTCACAAAATTTCTGCGCAACATGAGGAACACATAGCAGATGCATTTCACATGCAAAAAAGTGAACATATGTTTTTATTTACTCTGGTTGCAATATACCTGTGAATTACTAGGGCATTCTTTGTGTAACAGTCAAAGCACATTAAGGGGAGACTACATCTGTCTGTCCAGGAGCAGGAGAGCCCACACTCACGCTCTAAGGAATGCCGGGGATTCATTTAATTTATGAGTCTGTAGTGTTTTCTAGTGTTCAACCATGTACATTATTACGGCACAGAAAAATCATTTGCTGAGAATACCTTGTAAGCAATGTCATTCTTCCATAACCATAAAGTGTAGATAGCAAGGCTCTATGTTTTCATGTTATCGTTTCTTTCTGGAACATAAGAAGTTTGCTTCACTAGGTCAGAATGAGGGTCCATCGCATCCTGTTTCCAACAGTGGCCAATCAAGGTTACCAGTACCTGGCAAGTACCCAAAGATTAAACAGATCCCACACTACTGATGCTGGTAATAAGCAGTGACAATTCCCTAAGTCAATGTGATTGTATTCATTAGGTAATCAGAAAGGCAGGCAAAAAAACAGAAGTTTGTGTATTTGTACTTCCAAACCCTCATCCTTTAATTTATAGGTAGGTGACACTTTCACATAAAAAATAAATAAATAAATGTTAAATTAATCAGCCTTTTAACTCAAATTCAGAAATTCCCCACACCTTATCAAGAGTTTAATCATTCCCTTGTAGATCACTACCAGATATATAGAGAATACACTAATACTAATTGTGCACAGTCCTACCTCCATAGCAACTTAAAACAAAAAACAATTAGAAACTGAACAAATTTAAGATGAAGGCAGTCTTTTGCACCAAGTGTCACATGTATGATTTTTTACCAGCCGATGAGAAGTTGTACATGTGCATCCGATGCAAAGAGTTCCTGTCTCTCAAAGATCAAGTCCGATCTCTGGAGGCTAGAGTGATAGACCTGGAGGAGCTGAGGCAAACAGAGAGGTATATAGATGAGACCTTCAGGGACAGAGTAGCCAAGTCCCAACTCCAGTCTGGAAGCCCTGGTGCTGCCTTGGAAGAAAAAAGCCTCAAGATCGGAGAGCAGCAACCTGGTGCAACAGGAAATGATCTTGTAGCAAGGACCTACTCTCCAGGTGGTGCATTGTCCTCTCACACTGAGAATGTCTCTCCCAGGGCTACTGCCAAGAAGGGGAAGGGTTAGGTCGGCCATCATAGTTGGTGACTCGATTATTAGGAATGTAGACAGCCGGGTGGCTGGTGGGCATGAGGATCGCCTGGTAACTTGCCTATCTGGTGCGAAGGTGGCAGACCTCATGCGTCATCTAGACAGGATTTTAGACAGTGCTGGGGAGGAGCTGGCTGTCATGGTACATGTGAGCACCAATGACATAGGAAAACATGGGGAGGTAGGTTCTGGAAGCCAAATTTAGGCTCTTAGGTAGAAAGCTGAAATCCAGAACCTCCAGGGTAGCATTCTCTGAAATGCTCCCTGTTCCATGCGCAGGTCCCCAGAGGCAGGCAGAGCTCCAGAGTCTCAATGTGTGGATGAGATGATGGTGCAAGAAAGAGGGATTCAATTTTGTAAGGAACTGGGGAACCTTTTGGGGAAGGGGTATTCTTTTCCGAAGGGATGGACTCCACCTTAACCAGGGTGGAACCAGGCTGTTGACACTAGCCTTTAAAAAGAAGATAGAGCAGCTTTTAAATTAAATCAAAAGGGAAAGCAGACAGTTACTCAGCAGTGCATGGTTCAGAGGGAGGTATCCTCGAATGACAATAATGAAGGATTAGAGTTAGGGCATCCCATCAGAGAGGTTCCAATAATAGGAAAAGTAGTCCAAGTGCCTATAATTAAATACTCACCTGAGCTAAAAGATTCCAATTCATCCCTGACAACTGAAAAGCAGAATGTTAATACAAACAAAAAATACACTTTGAAATGTTTGTATGCTAATGCCAGAAGTCAAAGAAATAAGGTGGGAGAATTAGAGCATATAGCTCCGAATGACGATATAGACATAATTGGCTTCTCAGACATGGTGGAAAGAGGATAACCAATGGTATAGTTCTAAACCAGGGTAAAAATTATATCTTGGTGGCGAGGTGGTGCTGTATGTCTGGGATGGCATAGAGTCTAATAGGATAAAGATCCTGCATCAGACTAAATGCACAATCAAATCTTTATGGGTAGAAATCCCTTGTGTGCTGGGGAAGAGTATAGTGATATGAGTATACTACTATCCACCTAGCGAAGATGGTGAGATGGACAGTGAAATGCTAAAATAAATAAGGGAATCTAACCAAACTGTTAGTGCAAGTGCAGTAATAATGGGAGATTTCAATTACCCCTATATTGACTGGGTAAGTGAAACATCAGGATATGCTAGGAGATAAAGTTCCTGGATGAAATAAATGACAGTTTTATGGAGCAAACTAGTTCAGGAACTAACAAGAGAGGGAGCAATTTTAGATCTAATTCTCAGTGGAGCGCAGGATTTGGTGAGAGAGGTAATGATGGTGAGACTGCTTGACAATAGTTACCATATGATCAAATCTGAATTAATGACTGGAAGTCCATGGTTCTAGTATTAAACTTTCAAAAGGGAAACTTTGATAAAATGAGAAAAACAGTTAAAAAAAATTAAAAGTGCAGCTACAAAGGTAAAAATTGTGCAACAGGCATGGACATTGTTAAAAAATACCATCCTAGAAGCACAGTTCATACGTATTCCATGCACTAAAAAAGATGGAAGGAAGGTCAACGATTGCCAGCATGGCTAAAAAGTGAGGTGAAAGAGGTTATTTTAGCCAAGCTTCACTCAAAAATTGGAAGAAGGATCCATCAAAAGAAAATAGGATAAAGCATAAGTATTGGCAAGTTAAATGTAAGACATTGATAAGAAAGGCTAAGAGAGAATTTGAAAAGAAGTTGACTGTAGAGGCAAAAACTCACAATAAAAACTTTAAATATATCTGAAGCAAAAAGCTTGCGAGGGAGTTGGTTGGACCGTTAAATGATCAAGGAGTTAAAGGGGCACTTAAGGAAGATAAGGCCATCTCGGAAAGATTAAATGATTTCTTTGCTTCGGAGTTTACTGAAGAGAATGTTGGGGAGATACCCATTTCGAAGATGGTTTTCAGAGGTGATGATTCAGATGAACTAAACCAAATCACAGTGAGCCTGGAAGATGTGGTAGGCCAGATTGATAAACTGAAGAGTAGTAAATCACCTGGACTGTCCAGGTCATGATGTGTGATGTGGAGGATGGACAGTCAATGGTAAATGTCTAAAGGGTCATTTAAAAGAATCTGTTAGTTAAATCAGGATAATTAAATTGAGGGACTACCCAAGTCAAAGCATGTAAAATAAGAGACTGTCAGAAAACAAATGTCAAGACATTTTTAAAAAGTCAGATAACATAATGAGGAAATCAGCGAAACTGTCAAAAAATTGTCAGAACAAAATTTCAGAAAAAAACCAACCAGTCAATATTCAGATTGAGGCCACAAATGGAATCGGTATCCAAAATATGAATCCACCTTTGTTCAAGATGTATCGATCAGTGAGGAAAGTCGCCACCATTGGGGGGGAGGAATGACATACTTCAATAATGAAGAAATGTAAGTCATTAATCATGTGTCAAGCCTCTTACCAAAGTGGCGCATTCTCTCTCTGTAGCCATAGCAAGAGCAATGTTCATAAATCCACATGCAGAAACAACGGGAGATTTTCCCCACATAAAGCAGAGTTGCTTACTTGTAACAGGTGTTCTCCTAGGACAGCAGGATGTTAATCCTCATATGTGAGTGACATCATTTGATGGAACCCGGCAAGGAAAAATGTAACTTTGACTGGTACACGGAGCATGCCACTATCTGCACATCCAGTCGGGGTCCCCCTTTAATCTCGTAACATAGAATTCACGAGCAAAAATATAACAAAATGCAGGAGAACCCAACTCCTCGGTGTGGTGGGCGGGTTTCCTGAGGACTAACATCCTGCTGTCCTAGGAGAACACCTGCTATAGGTAAGCAACTCTGCTTTCTCCTAGGACAAGCAGGATGGAGTCCTCACATATGAGTGAATACCAAGCTACAGGCTGCTCCCAGATACAATAATGACCAACAGCCCCTAACTGGATGCCAATGGGCACACGAAATTACAGTGGTGTTGGTAACAGAAGGAGGCAATCTGAACCCTAACAATGGGCCCTAGGTAGGGAGAGTTGGGTTTAAGGCTGAAAGAGGTTGCATAGGACAGATTGGCTGAAGCTACTGTCATGCCGACCATCCTTGTCCAAGCAGAAGTGGGCAGCGAACTTGTATAAGGAACTCCACGTCGCAGCCCTGCAGATTTCGGCAACAGAAACCACCTGCAAGTGGGCTACTGATGCCGCCATAGCTCTCACAGAATGAGCCTTGACTCGGCCTCCAAGCTGAAGGTCCTCCTGCGCATAGCAGAAGGAGATACAATCTGCCAGCCATTCTCATTCTATTCTTATCGAAAGATATGAAGAGTTGTGTGGACTGCCTGTGGCCTTCTGTGTGTTCTAGGTAGAAAGCTAAAGTCCTCTTGCAATCCAAACTGTGCAGCACCCATTCACCCTGGTGTGAATGAGGCCTTGGAAAGTAGGTGGACAGAATGATTGACTGAGATGAAAATCAATCACCACCTTAGGCAGGAATTTAGAATACATATGCAGAACCACCCTATCATGAAAGAAGTGAGGTACCTTCCAAGTGAGGTACTTCAGATCACAGGAGAGCAGAGGTTCGAAAGGACCTTGCATGAGCTGTGCAATACCACGTTGAGGTCCCAGGACACAACGGGAGGCCTGAAGGGAGGCTTCAGATGAAGCAGACCCTGCATAAATCACCCTAAGGGCTGCACAGAAATGGATGTACCAGCAACACCCTGATGGGTAAGCACTGATGGCACTCATGTGTACCCTGACCAAATTGGTTTTCAACCCAGCCTCCGAGAGGTGCCACAAATAGTCCAGCAGCCTTGGAGTGGGGCAGGCGAATGGATCCAAGCCATGACCCTCGCACCAGATGGAGAACTTCTTCCACTTCAAACTGTAAAATTTGCTGGTGGAAGGCTTCCTAGAAGCAACAAGCACCTGAGACACGTCATCAGAGAGGTCAAGAAACTACAAAACTAGACTTTCAACATCCAGGCTGACAAAGCTAATGACCTGAGGTTTGGATGGCGCAGCCTGCCCCAATCCTGTGTAAGCAAATTGGGGGAGGTCCCCAGACTGATCAGCTCTCTCATCAGCAGGTCCCGCAGGAGCGGGAACCAGATGTGTCTCGGCCAATAGACAGCCACCAGGATCATGGTCTCCGTGTCCTGCTGAAGCTTCAAGAGCGTCTTCATTACCAGCAGAAGCAGAGGATACGCATACTTGAGATCCTTGCCCCAATGGCGGGCAAAGGCGTCTGAGATTGTTGGTCCGTCTGCCCTGAACAGGGAGCAGAAGTGGCTCACTTTGCTGTTGCGAGGGGAGGCAAAGAGGTCCACGTCCAGGGTTCCCCACAGGTGGAAGATCCAGTCTGCTCTGTTTGATCCAGCACCTACTCGTGCAGTCGGAACACATGACTCAGGCAGTCCACAACCACATTCTCTGGCCCTGCTAGGTACACTGCTCGTAGGAGCATGCCTTGTGACAGAGCCCAGGCCCATATCTGCACCACCTCTTGACAGAAGAAGAACAAACCAGGGGCCCCTGGTTTGTTTATGTACCACATCGCTACCTGATTGTCTGTCGATTAGGATCGCTTTATGGGACAAGCTATCCCGAAATGCCCAAAGAGCGTAGCGGATTGCTCAAAGCTCCGGGAAGTTGATCTGGCATTGAGATTCTTGAGCTGACCGATACACTTGGGTACGGAGACTGTGCACATGAGCCCCCCAACCCAGGGAGGCACATGTCAGTACGACCTGGGGTGGGGGAACTTAAAACAGGACCCCTTGCTTCACACTGGACCAGTCCTCCGACCAGGACAGGGAGACCTGGAGAGGTGGTGTAATGCAGATATATGCACTGAGGTCCTGGGTCGCTTATATCCACTGAACCGCAACGTCCACTGCACTCTACACATGCACAGACGGGCCGGGGGGGGGAGTAACATGGACGGATGCTGCCAAGTGATCCAGACAACGCAGCAGAAGGTAAGCGGAAACCTGCAGCATTGGCAGACCAAACTCGCAAGGGGCAACAGGGCAAGTGCTCGATTGTGGGGCAGAAACATCCTGGCTTGCACTGTGTCCAGTCTGGCCCCATTGAATCCCAGGTGGGGATTTGGGATAAAATGGGACTTGGGGTAATTGATAACAAACCCCAGAAACTGCAGCACCGCAATGGTCAGTTTAAGAGCACGTAGCACACCCTACTGAGTGGCACTCTTGACCAGCCAGTCGTCAAGGTAGGGGAATATGTGTACCTCCTGACGGCGGAGGTGCGCCCCCACAACTGCCAGGCACTTGGTGAAAACATAAGGGGCTGATGCATGGCCAAATGGTAACACTCTCTTACTGAAAGTGTTCCTTGCCCATAACAAATCAGAGATACTTCCTGTGACCAGGGAAGATCTCAATGTGGGCGTAGGAGTCTTAAGTTGAGGGAGAACAGTCAGTCTCCTTTTTGCAGAAGTGGGATCAGGGTGCCCAATGAGACCATCTTGAATTTTTCTTTTTGAAGAAATTTGAACAAGGCTCTTAGCTCGAGAATAGGGCAGAGGCCCACTGTTCTCTTTGGTATCACAAAATACCAAGAATAGAACCCCCGCAGAGGAATAGGCTCGACCACTCCAGCGTTAGAAGGGCAGAGAGCTCTGTCGAAAGCATTTCCTGATGAGCAGACAAGGCCCATGATGAACATGGGGAACAGTCCACAGGGACATCCCTGAAATGTAGCCGGTACCCTTGGTGAACAATGGAGAGAACCCATTGATCCGAGGTAACGTGGGGCCAGTGTTCCACAAAAAAGACGCAGCCTGCCCCCAGTTGGAGGGCAAGGCGCCGAGGGTACGGCAGTCTGGTTCATGCTCCCCTGCTCCCAGTCAAAAACCCCGTAGCAGGGCTCTGCTGGGGGACTGGCTGAGTCCTGGGGGGCCTCTGTTGCCTGGAGTGACCCTGGGAAGCATGGCATGCGTACCTTGGAGGCAGGAAGGTAATATTTCCTCTGGCGATAGGAGAACTTCCTAGAGCCCTGTCTCGAGGATTTTCTGACCGAGGACGGTGGATCAGAGGTTCTGGTGGGAAAGGTGCTGAAGGGTCTCATGGTGGTTCCTGACCTTATCACTGAAGAGATTCTCCCTCGTGCAGGGCAGATCTGCCAGCTTTTCCTGCACCTCCGGTCGCAGGTCCAAGGCACAGAGCCAGGCCATTCTTCGGGCGCCAATGCTCGCTGCGGCTATCCTGGCCACCGTCTCAAAAATATCATTGGTGGATCTTACCTCGTGTTTAGCCGCCTCCAGACCCTGCAGTACCACCTCTGAGAAGGCGTCCTGCTGCTGTTGAGGCAGGCACTCTGACAGTTCCTGGAATTGCTTCTACAAGTTCTGGTTGTACTGGGGTATATATAGTTGGTAGGAAGCAATACGGAGTCCAACGCCCTGACCTGGAGGAATAGAGGCGATGGTGCGGGAGCACTTGACTTTCTTGAGGACAGACTCCACTACCACAGATTGATGAGGGAGGTGTAGTCTCCCAAATTCCAATGCTGCTTGTTCTAAATAAATCACATCTGCCTTCCGATTGACTGGAGGAATGGTCAAGGGGTGTTCCTAGATCCTGAGTAGCAGCTCCTTGAAAATATCATGGACTGGAACCGCCACTATTTCTTTTGGGCATCCACAAACTGGAAGATGGACTTCCAGCATTTTGTGACGGACATCACCCTCAGTAAGGAGCTGAAATGGGATGGCCTCCGCCATCGCCTGGACAAAGCCTACAAAGGAAAGGACCTATGCTTCTCGTCCGGCGGAGATGGTTCTGAGAAAAGGTTGCCTGAGTCATCCGAAGAGGACACAGAGCTATCATCCCCCACGGATCATATGGGGGAGTCCTCTTCACTAAGGTCCTCTGGGATCCGATGTGGAGGGTCCCTGCTCAAGCCTCTCAGTTTGGGCACCGACAGCCTCACGACCCCCGATGGCCCAGGGCCAGAATCGGGGAATCGCTGCTGCGGAACTAGCGCCTCCTCAGGTGTTATTGGCTGCAATGATTCTTCCTCCTCTGAGGACCCAATGATGGGAATCGCTTCAGAGGAGGGCATCGGTGGCAGCTGGGGCACAGACTGCACCCCAGGCACCGATTGCATTGGAAGTTCACCCAAAAGTATGTCCCAGACGCTCGAGCAGGGACTCCAAGAGAGACAGCGCAGGCTCCAGCACTGGCGGCTTGATACCCCACAGGGCTCGTAGCACCACTAGCTAACCCTGCAATCCAATTCCTCTTGAAAGCCATGTGGGACTACCATCCTGCTTGTCCTAGGAGAAATGAAAGTACAGTGGCATTGAATAACGTAAACAAACCCTGAGGTGGAACAATTGTAAGTAAATCACAACTGAAATAACTTTCCTGAAAAGGGGTGTGTGAAATTAGAGAAGGTGATGGAATAGTGGTTGGCTCTGCAACAGCCACATGGTGCATGGCAAACACTAGGGGAGGCCAGAGGAAGTTCTGTGCAAAATTCAGAAGAAACCAATAGGTCCTGCAAGTTCCAAACGCATTTAAGTGCAAACCGGAGATGTTTTTGGAACACAGAGTAAGGATATAGAAAGGACCAGTGTCAACAAATTAAAGAGTATACATGTTGACTTGCTGGGGAATAAAGAAGAACACAGGTGATCGTGGTTTACATAAGTGTCCACATTTTTAGGTGCATTTGACGACTCTGGCTGGACAGCCATGGCGTGCAAATTAAGAGGACATAATCTGTGCTAGTCTAATATATTCTTCATGAATAAACGCCACAAACAAAAGAATTGTCCTACTGGGATACTGTCTTGCAAGTGACGTGGGTGACAGCTGATGCAGGATAAGAGTATATTTCTTGTCAGTGAGTTTCCTATGAATGGATGTGAAAAATTGTTAGCCACCCATATTCTTACATCCCAAAATGAGACACTAGATGGCTGAATAGTTGCAGAAAACTGAAGGTGAGACTTGCAGAGTTCAACCAGTCTAAGAACATACAGAACTTCACCTCTGTCCTTTCCCAAACCACAAAGGTGTCATCAGTGTACCTCAGCCAAATTTTAATTAAAGACCAAAATCTAGAAGGGTATAGTAAATTAGTCTCAAAGACAGATGCATACAGGCAGGCAATTTCGGGAGCCATGGTGGCCCCTATCACCATGTCTTTGATCTGTTGGTAGATATTTCCATTAAAGGAAAAAAGTACTTGTATTGCTTTAAATCGGAAAAGGCCACAAGAAAGGGTATCAAAGGTTGGGGAACATCCAGGCAGGTGGAGAGAACAGCGTGAATAATCAATTGCTTCAGGTTTGGGAATGTTTGTATACACAAATTCAACATCCACATTAACCAAAAAAACACGGGCGGGAGGTAATGATAATTGATTGACTAGTGTGATAAAATGTCCTGAATCCCGTACATTAGACCAAGACAGGGGAATCAGAGGTCTTAGAAAAAAGTCAACAAACCAGGATAAAGATTCATTAATTTTAAACAAATTCACATCCATAAAAACTTAATAATAACCTGCTACTTCTGTCTCTTTTTCCACAATACTGAAGAAACCATCTGTCTTTGGCAACACACCAAAATTTAAGAACATAAGAACATAACAAAATTGCCATGCTGGGTCAGACCAAGAGTCCATCAAGCCCAGCATCCTGTTTCCAAAAGAGGCCAAACCAGGCTACAAGAATCTGGCAAGTACCCAAACACTAAGAAGATCCCATGCTACTGATGCAGTTAATAGCAGTGGATATTCCCTAAGTAAACTTGATTAATAGCAGTTAATAGACTTCTCCTCCAAGAACTTATCCAAACCTTTTTTGAACCCAGCTACACTAACTGCACTAATCACATCCTCTGGCAACAAATTCCAGAGCTTTATTGTGCGTTGAGTGAAAAAGATTTTTCTCCGATTAGTCTTAAATGTACTACTTGCTAACTTCATGGAATGCCCCCTAGTCCTTCTATTATTCGAAAGTGAAAATAACCGAGTCACATCTACTCGTTCAAGACCTCTCATGATCTTAAAGACCTCTATTATATCCCCCCTCAGCCATCTCTTCTCCAAGCTGAACAGCCCTAACTTCTTCAGCCTTTCCTCATAGGGGAGCTGTTCCATCCCCTTTATCATTTTGGTTGCCCTTCTCTGTACCTTCTCCACCGCAACTATATCTTTTTTGAGATGCGGCGACCAGAATTGTACACAGAATTCAAGGTGCGGTCTTCACCATGGAGCGATATAGAGGCATTATGACATTTTCTGTTTTGTTAACCATTCCCTTCCTAATAATTCCTAACATTGTTTGCTTTTTTGATTGCTGCAGCATACTGTGCTGACGATTTTAAAGTATTATCCACTATGATGTCTAGATCTTTTTCCTGGGTGGTAGCTCCTAATATGGAACCTAACATCATGTAACTACAGCAAGGGTTATTTTTCCCTATATGCAACACCTTGCACTTGTCCACATTAAATTTCATCTGCCATTTGGATGACCAGTCTCCCAGTCTTGCAAGGTCCTCCTGTAATGTATCACAATCCTGGGTTTGACCACCAAACATGTAAATACAACAAAATGGCAGCTGAAATTCTTACCACAGCAAAACAGAATCACAATTTATACTAATAGGAGTGGAAGAGTTAATAGCAACAACATAAAATTCAAATTATAATTACTACTCAACACTTACCTTATCTGTAGCACCTAACTAGCAGCTTGAAGACCAACAAAAGAAGTGAATGTGATTTGTGAAACAGCAGGTTTGTGGAGCCAGCAGGGCTTGCAAATCGTTGGAGCAGCAAGCTGAAAGAGGACAAGATTTTGTGTTTAGCAAGTCTCTCAGAAGAGTAGATCTGAATTCAAGAGCTTTCTTAAGTCCTCCTTCAGGAGTTTATTAGCTCCATAGACACATGCAGCTTTTTCAACAGAAGCTGAAACTGCAACTGCCACAAATAGGAAAAGGTGGTACAATCCAAAAATTAATTTAACATCAAAATAATCTGTGATAAATAGGTGATGAGTAAATTTAAATTAACACATATCCAACCATCCTACAATACTGCAATTGTGTATAGGAGTAAATACTTGTGTGAGGTATCAGTATTTTCACAGATAAAATGTTTCCTTTTTTAGTTCAAAAGAACTGAAAATACTAAAACTTCAGTGGAAGATAAGCTATTGAATATATAAAAATGAAAAAAAAAACAAATCCTCCAGATAGATCTCTTAGCAGCAAGCAGTGTTTCAGACATATACACATTAATGGTACAATTGATATGTCTTTTTTTTTTTTTTTTTTTTTACTTTTTCAAACAGATTCTCTCCAACTTCCCCAAACTCCTGAGAACTATCATATTTAGATCCATGCACAATTTACAAATACCACTTGGCATGGGATTTGATTAGGTTATGCAATATGTGTAATGCCATTTGCAATAACAATCAAATTCACATCAGAACAAGTGATTATGAGATATTTAGGACTCCTAAATCAACATGGTTTCTCCCAAATAGATTTTCAGGAGAGGTGCTCACAGAATTTTATTTTTTATTTGACTCAACAGTTTCCTCCTGTTCCTTTGGACTTCCACCTCAATTGGAACCAGTGTAGGGATCTGGCACCATTGTAACCTAAATAACATAGTAATGGCGGCAGAAAAAGACCAAAATGGTCCATCTAGTCTGCCCAGCAAGCTTCCCAAGGTAGTAACTGCCGCTCTGTGCAGGTTACCCCCAAGCTTTTTTATTTATTCCCATCCCAGGGGTGGACTGGCCTATTGGGGGATCGGGCTTCCCCCGTTGGTCCGGTCTATGAGCCCTCAATCTCCACTATGTGAGGATATTTCACTATTCCAGAGTTTCTCAAACCTGTCCTGGAGGACTCCCAGCCAGTCTGGTTTTCAGGATATCCACAATGAATATACATGAAATAAAATTTGCATGCTATGGAGGCAGTGTATACAAATTTATCTCATGCATATTCACTGTGGATATCCTGAAAACCCAAATGGCTGGGGTTCCTCCAGGACAAGTTTGGGAACCAATGCTCTAATCTACATCTTATGCCAACTCACTTAGTCCAGTCATTGCGGTGATTGTTCTGGGCTGGGGATCATTCACCAGAGCTCCTTCTGAAACCCTGCAATCATAATTCTCAGATCCAGCCACTAGGTGTCACCATTGCATGATGACTATGACATCCACCCAAGTTGTGAACACTGCTAAAGAGCATTCCCAGGCCCAGTCAATTTGAGAAACAGAAGCCCCGTGCCAGTAATCTAACTCAGGTCCTTCCACACTGTAGTGTGCAACACTGTCACTGAATCACCGGGCCAGCCCACTCAGAATTTAAATAAGTCTCGGCAGCATTATGTTGGTTTTTTTTCATTGAGCTAGTGAAAGTAGTTGTACCTGTGTGTAGTTTATCAATATGCCACAGTGGTGAGATCCTTAGACCAATTGATATATAATGGAGAAATTACTTACCTGATAATTTTGTTTTCCTTAATGTAGACAGATGGACTCAGGACCAGTGGGTTTATGCTCCCCTCTCAGCAGATGAAGGCGGAGCAAGCTGACATCTTAGTATATATAAACCTGCAGTGACCCCAGCCTGCCAGTATTCTCTTTAAAAGCAACTGTGGACAAACTAGCAAAAAACTTAATTAAAAACAGATAACCAGAACTGTACTCAACCAACCATAAACACTGAACTCACATAAGATTCTAGGTACCCCAAACTAGGGACTAGATAGACACTTACCAGTAATCCCTTTGGACCCTGAGCCCCACAGGAGGACTATTGACATAGTCATGAGGCTGCCGAGGGCGGGAAGCTGAGTCTATCTATCTACACTAAGGAAACAAAATTATCAGGTAAGTAATTTCTCCATTTCCTAGCGTGTAGACAGATGGACACAGGACCAGTGGGATGTACTAAAGTTACTCCCCAACAGGGTGGGAGGCTGCCTGCAGTCCAGTCAACACCGCATGTACAAAGTCGGCATCCTCCCGGGCCTGCACATCCATACAATAAAACCTGGAAAAAAGTGTGTAAGGAGGACCATGTCGCAGCTTGGCAGATGACAACCGGAGACAACAAACTAATCTTCACCCACGACATTGCCTGAGCCCTAGTGGAATGAGCCCTAACCTGAGTAGGCAATGGCTTTCCAGCATCCACATATGCGGCCGTGACCACCTCCTTAATCCAACGAGCTATGGTGGCCTACGAAGCCAGATTGCCCTGCTTACTCCCGCCATGGAAAACAAACAGGTGATCCATCTTTCAAAAAGAATCAGAGACCTCCAGATACCACACAAGACACTTAACATCGAGGAGTGCAAAAGGCAAAACTCCTCCGCATCCCTGACCTTATCCAGGGATGGCAAGGAGATGGACCGATTCAAATGAAAGTCCGAGACTACCTTGGGCAAGAAGGATGGAACAGTATGTAGATGTAATACCCCCAGAGTCACCAGAATGAACGGCTCCTGGCAAGACAAGACCTGTAGCTCAGTAATCAGACGCATAGAACATATATCCATCAGGAACACATAGCCACCAGGAACACAGTCTTCAAAGTCAACAACTGTAAGGAAAGGTTACGTCGGCACATAGGGCCCACCAAAAAGTCCAGCACCAAATTAGGACTCCATAATGGAATTGGTAACCTCAAGGGACGCCTAAGGTGTTTCACTCCCTTCAAAAAAAAAATGGGCCACATCAGGATGACACGACAAGGGAACACCATTCACCAGGCCTCTGAAACAGGCAAGAGCTGCAACCTGCAACTTCAAGGAATTAAGGGCCAAGCCTTTATTCAATCCATCCTGCAAAAAATCCAGAATGAGAGGAATCTTAACTGAATGAGGAAGAACACCCCGCTCCTCACACCAGGCCTCAAAAACTATCCAAACCCGAATATAAGCCAAGGAAGTGGAGAACTTGCGAGGACGGAGTAAAGTGGCAATCACCACAGAGGAATAATCATGCTTTAATAGTCAGCCCTCTCAAGGGCCAAACCATAAGACAAAATCGAACCAGATCCTTGTGAAGAACCAGTCCTTGCTGAAGCAGATCCATGTGCGGCGGAACATGAAGGGGGACCTCCATCAGGTGTCATCGCAAATCCACATACCACGGACACCTAGGCCAGTCCGGCACCATCAGGAGTACTAGACCCTGTGGCCTTCATTCTTGCGAATTATCCTGCCCAGCAAGGTCCACGGAAGAAAAGCTTAAAGCAATCTGTCTTCCGGCCAGACCTGCATGAAAGTGTCTATTCACAGGGACCATGGATCTCTCCTGCAACTATAGAAGAGAGGACCCTTTGCACTTCGCAAAGTCACCAGCAGGTTTAGGAATGGAAGGCCCCAGCGATCCACAATCAACTGAAACGCTTCGGCTAACAACACTCACTCACCTGGGTCCAGACTCTCCTTGATGAGAAAGTTTGCTCTTACATTGTCTTTTCCTGCAATGTGAGAGGCAGAGATCATCTACAGAGGACCTTCTGCCCATTCTATCAGATGGTCTATTTCCTGCGACACTTGCTGGCTCTTGGTTCCTCACTGGCGATTGATATGGGCTACCGTCATGTTGTCTGACATCACGCGAACCACTTGATTCTACAGCCGCTGGAACATCAATCACCTCCAGGTGATTGATGTTCCAGCGGGACTCTTCGGCATTCCAGCACCCCTGGGCCATTAACTAGAGAGGATAAGGGAACTCCCTTTCTCAGATGATCCTCCTGCAACCACCACTGGAGGCAGGAGCAGATTTCCATCGGTAAGTGAAGCTGAACCGCATAATTCTGAGACTGCAGGTTCCAACGAGATAGCAGAGAGCACTGAGGAGAATGCATATGTACTCTTGTCCATAGCACCACTTCCAGGGTAGCTGCCATCAAGCCGAGTACCTTTAGGTAGGACTACACCGTCGGGCGTACGGTGTTCAACTGATGCACTTGAGACATCAATCTCCGGATCTGAAGTTCCAATAAGAAAAAACTCCCATGTCGAACCAGACCCCCAGATACTCTAAGATGGTTGAAGATTGCTCTTGGTCAGGTTCACCATCCAACAGAGATCCTGCAATAAGGAGATCACCTTGTGTGTCACCAGGCGGCTCTCTTCCTGAGACTTGGCTTGAATCAGCCAGTCATCCAAATATGGGTGCACCAGGATTCCTTCTTTACACAAGGCCACCGCTACTACCACTATAATCTTGGAAAATGTTCTGGGGCGGTGGCTAGACCAAAAGGCAGAGCGCAAAACTAATAATGGCGCCCCAACACCGCAAAGTGTAGAAAGCGTTAGTGTTCTAATCGGATGTGAATATAAAAGGTAAGCCTCTGACAGAATCAAGGAGGTCAGAAATTCCCCTGACTGCACTGGCATTATCACAGAGCGTAAGGTTTCCATTTGAAAATGAGTCACCTTCAAGTGACGGTTGACCCTCTTGAGATCCAAGATGGGATGAAAGAAGCCCTTCTTCTTGGGCACAACAAAATTAATGGAGTATCGCCCCATGCTGCACTGGAACCACAGCCCTCAGTCTGAGGAGCCTTTGAAGCGTGAACTCCATTGCCTGCATCTTCTGCGGGGAGTGGCAAGGGGTCAACATGAACATGTCCTGAGGAATACTGCGAAGTTTCAGTGCATAGCCTTTGTGTATCACCTCCAGGACCTACTAGTCCGATGTGATCTCGACCCACCTCCGATAAAAGAGAGAGAGACATCACCCTATTTTCTGTTCCGGAAAGTGAGTTGGCAAATCTTCACTGGGAAGCTCGGGAAGGTCCACCACCTGAACCCGCTCTCTTGGGCTGCCAGGGATGAAAGGACTGAGAGCTACCAAAAGGCAGAGTCTGCTGAAAGATCGTCTCTCTGTAGGGATGAAAATGCTTGGAACCCTGGAAATGACCCCTCATACCAAAAGGGTGCTGTAACTGTTTCTTATCTTCTGGCAACCGAGACACCGGAGACTCACCCCACTTACTGGCCAGTTTCTCCAACTCACTCCCAAACAAGAGTGAGCCTTTAAAGGGCATCTTAGTAAGATTGGCTTTGAAAGCTGTGTCAGCTGACCAATTTCACAACCAGAGTTGATGCCTGCCACTATCACCAAAGCCACTCCTCTGGCCGAAGTCCAGACCAAATCACAGCCTGCGTCTGCTAAAAAGGCGGCAACAGGATCCATAACCACTCTGGAATTCCCTCCAGTCTCATCAGCTTCCTGAGAGAGAAGCAGACAAGATCTCACCACCAGGGCACAATGGGAGGCAATCTGTAAATTCATCGCCACTGCCTCAAAGGCTTCCTGAAGAATAGCCTCAATCCTTCTATCATGTACATTCTTCAAGGTTGCTCCTCCCTCTACAGAGATACTCATCCATTTAAACACGGCACATACCAGAACATCCACTTTTGGAAAATGCAAATGCTCTCTCACAGCCAGATCCAGGCGATACAGGCCTTCCAATGTTCGACCCCCTTTAAAATTTGCCTCTGGGGCATCCCATTCCAGAACAATCAATTTCTGAACAGCATTCATCACTGGGAAAACACAAGAGGCTTTACTATGGAAACCAAAATGGGATTCCTCCTCGGCTCCGACATAGCAGGCCAGTAGTTCATCTCTATAAAAGAACCGCAACATAGTTTGATACAGTTCCAGCCGTGGTGGAATTTCCCCATCTTTCAGAGAATCAGAATCAACCTCATCATCAGTGCTATCCGGATTCCTGTTGGGAACTCCTGCAGGGAGCCAAGACGAGCCCCGGCACTTAAGCACAGGACTGGAAGAGGGAGGAGCCACTGGCTGAGAGTCCAACTAGTCAGAAATGAGGGAAGCGGAGGACTACGCCTGTAAGCCTTGAAAGCCTGTAAGCCTTGTAAGCCTTGAAAAAATTCCACCCAAGAAAAAGCAGCCAAGTCCAGACCAAGCCCAGAAGGAACTGAAGCTGATCCCACAGAACTGCCCTCGCCAGCAGAGGAGCCAGTCAAGGGAGAACCAAGATCTGGCATCCCTGCAGTCAAGGCCATGACCAACCCATCATCAGAATGGGAAGAGCCAGGCTTAGCAAAATCCAAGGAAGTCAACTCTCCCTGAGCGTCTGGGCAGCGCTGACACAGATTAGAAGCCAGGTCAAGCTGAAAAGCCCTAATATGACAGGCAACACAAATAGGAAGACGCTTAGTCTTCTTGCTTACCGACACCATCGCTGCAGTAAACATACATTGGGACAGCTCGCGCTCAAAAATGAAATGTGCCCAAAAAACAAGCACCCAGTTAAGCACGTAAAAAAGTTTGTACGCTTAAAAAGCGTGCCCAAAAACTGAGCACACAACGTGTGCGAAGAGCTAACACACTGCGCACACTGACGGCCTATAGAGGGCAGCAGAACACGCAGAAGAACGTGCAAAAATGGCCGCCGCAGCCTACCACATGGCATGCAAAAAAAAAAAAAAAAAGGTTAAGTGTGGAGCCTAGCCCACAGGGGACCGTTCAACCCGCCAGGCTGCCCAGTTTCCCAACCCCAACGGAAGCGGGAACAAACATCAGCATGGTGCGCCGAGAACAGAAACCAGAGGAAGCCCTGAAACCTCGCTGTCTCTGATTCCGGTAAAACTTGCAAAATTTCTCTTTTTTTAAACCTCACCTGAGCTCAGTGCTTACCGGCTAAGTACAGAGACAGTATCCAGCTGCGGTGGAGAGAGGGCATCTACCATCACTCGGCCTCCTGCACCCACTGCCTTTCAGCTGAATTAGCAGCTAAGTTCATGCCGGGAAACCCAGCTACCAGACCACGGCACATCTCTGAGGGACCATGGAAATCGCCTCAGGAATTCTCAACTGAGGGAGGGACCTTTAGGTATCGCTGCAGGAAAAGTGGGACTTTCTTTTCCTGAATTTAGAGTTTCAAATTTCTCCTTTCAAAAAGCTCAAAGCATTCCCCATAGCGAGATGCACATCCACCATCTGCTGGAGATGGAGAATACTGGCAGGCTAGGGTCACTGCAGGGTTATGTATACTGCGATGACAGCTTGCTCTGTCTCCATCTGCTGGCAGGGGGAACATAAACCCACTGGTTCTGAGTCCATCTGTCTGAATGCTAAGAAAACACATTTTTATCAAGTTGGGTTTTTTTGGGTATATTTTAACAGAAGACTTTTTTTAATTTATAAAATTGAACACAACTTGTGAAAAACAAATTATTAAGTAGAAAAAAAGAATTTAAAAAAAGAATGGAAACATATTTGAGGGTATTCTCAGTCAGCAACAGGCAAAATGACTGGGTCAATAAAGAAGTTTCCAAGAAGATGAGAGGAGATGCACTGTTCGGAGAGACTCCTTGCAGCAACACGATATATCTTTGGTGTAAACACTTCTTCCGGGAGGCTGATTGGAATCCTTCTCTCATCAATCAACGTACACTGACCGAGTACATCCTCATACATGTTTCTCTGTGCCTCTCGAAGATGACAATTTTTCTGGTTTTTGTAGTGAATAAATTTTCTCACAAACGGACACGAGCCTGAAGATGTGACTATATATTACATTTATTCTGTTGCAGCAGCATGATATAATTTTTATCAAAAGCAGAAGTGGATTGATTTCATTAAGCTATAAGCTCATCGATGGGAGGCGTGCCCAATTAAAATCCAAGGATGCTACTTGTTTGGTTGTTTTCCTATCATGGGTCCCTTTAAACAGGGAGCATTTGTTTCATAGCATTATTGACTTTGGACCTAAGGTGCTGTGTTAAATCTGCCGCCTGCTATCATACATGTGCTCCTCCCATGCATATATTTTAGCACAGCTTCATATAAGCATGCTTTAGGAATAAGCAAGAAACTCTTTCTGGGTTTACTTCGTTTAACATATGCCATTCATTCAGAGAAAAACTGGTGAAAATAACAGTTTATTCTCTGCCACTTTTTGACAGAAATTTTTTCGATGAGCGTTCCTGAAGAAGCTTTGTCAAAACATGAATGCTATAAGTAAACTTTTTGAGCAGTATTTCACTTCATTTAACTACTACCTTCTTGGAAACTTCTTTATGGACAGTCATTTTTGTCTATCAATTCCAGCATCAGATAATTGTGAATATCCTCTTCTATTTGAGCTAAATATATTCTATAAGACACTAACTAAAAAAAATTTGTAAAAGAGGAAGTATAGAGAAAACTCCCTCAAGCCACCTTAAAACACAGGCTAGAGCCATCTGCCCCAGACTGCCTTAAGGCGCAGACCCACAAAGGATCCTGGGTCCCAGGAGGTTCCCTTCCTAACAGTATAAAGGATCAGGGCCCAGAAGGGTTAGGAAAGCCCCAGGGAGTTGCTTTGACCCCATGGTATGCCCGTACGGAGTATGTATAACTGCTTTGGATGTTTAAAGCGAGGTGAGCTACTGTTTGTTTTTCTGTTTCTTAGAAGTCCTGTAAATAAACCTTTATTCCTGACCAGAACAGCCAAGTCATGCTGTCTTCCTTGGCTGATCCAGACGTAACAGCCGGCCCGAAAGGCTATATCCCTGTATAAAAAAGAGAGTTTATGTGGGTATTATGAACACACCTTTTTTTTTTTTTTTTTTTTTTTAAATTCTACACTTTTCACTTTTTATTCTTTATTTTTTATTCTATTTATAGATTTATTTTTTACAAGTTGCATTTTGTTTCACTTATTTTAAAAATTCTTTTGTTGTTAAAGAAAACTTGATAGAACAATTATTGTAGAAAAATATCTTAAGGATTTCCCCCACTGCTGTTCAGAGTTTTTGGACTGTACAGCCTCCGATTTGTGTGTAGTTTTGTATAATATAATATATACAGATAATATAATACAGATAATATAATTTTCTTTAACGGACATAGAGTCAACCTTGATGCTAGAACTACACCATTACTGAGCATAACAACTCTAAAACTACAGTAAAACCAAAAATATTCTAGTTACGTCGATTCTGGGAAAAAGAAAAGTGATGAAATATCTTTTCCTGTTCATTCAGTAAAACCAGCAATATTCAAGTTATGCTGATGCTAGGAAAAAGAGATGTGGTGAAAGATGATATTTTCTGGTACCGTTGTATGCAGCATTCATTGCTTTACTGCACTGAAAATTTTCAATGCAGATTTCTCCACAAGATCCTGTTGACCAAACCACTCAACCTTCAGTCTTATGATTTATGTGCTCATCAGAACATTTTTATGAACTCAGAAGCCTTTTAATGACTGTTCACTGCTCATGCTTTTAACAGAAAAAATTTCAGATCTGAAACCCAGAACCATGTTTCATGCATAGTCTTGCTGCACAAAAAAAAACATTGTTGTAACAACAGCTATATTCTATTAACAGGTATGAAATCTAGTTTATAACATTACAAATGTCACAGACCAATGTTTCTATTGTATTTCAACCACATCAAACTAAAATTAATCAACAGTAGTATTTCCTGCACTAGAAATGTCTTCCTTTAATGGATAGGCATTTCTGGGGTGGTCTCAGAATGGGTAAATATCATCCCCTGCGATATAAACAATTACATGATGGAATACAGTTATTTAATTACATCCTCTCTCTACATTACAATGTGTTCAAAATACAGCAACAGGACTTATCTACAGCTCAAGCCATTCAGATCACGAAAGCCCTCTTCTCAAAATCACTACACCGGCTCCCCATCTGCCTCCGCAGAATATTCAGACTTCTTAAACTTGCCTCATCCCACAACTCTATTACCCTTCCTCTTTTCTTTCCCATTACACTCCCAAAATGTGTTTTGTCAGGCAAGATACTCTCATTCGTATCCGCCCCCATCGCCTAATCTCAGATCCATGCTTTTCACCTTGCGGCAGGATGCCTGGAAGAGCCTTCCTAAACATGTTCTCTGGGCAAATTCAAATCCAGCCCCCAAACTCCTCTCTTCAAAGCCACTTTTATCACTTAAACCTTAAATCTTCCTGCTCACGCAAAATACTTTGTCAATCTGGGCTGCCAGAGTGCTTTTTTTTTTCAACTTATTCAGACAGCACTGGGCTTAGTACTGTTCAAGGCCTATTTACACTAATAATAGGCAGACCAGCAACAAGATACATAACCCAAGCTCTTCAAATATTTAGTCCCACCACATCTGAGCCACAATTTAATCCCTACCTATAACTGCATACTTTATTCTCCTCAGTAATGTCTTTGCTGCCCTAACTCATTTGTTTCTTGCTGAATTGTCTTACCTGATAAGTCTTGACAATCTAGATTATAAACTATAGAGTAAAGGACAGGCCATTGTGTGTATCTCTATAGCACTGCGTATATATGGAATGTGCTATACAAATATTTAATTATAATAATATTAAATAGCTGAAGAAACTTGTCATTTCCATTTTTATTCATTTTAAAAAGCTTTGAAAATTTAAAGATACATGTAAAAAGCACGGTCATTTCCTCAATTTACTGTCCATAAACAGGCTAGCAACTGCAAAAGCATGGCTAGGACTGGCTTGTACAATATGGCTTTGGTGCTGGACTTGTAATGATAAACTCAAATTAGAAAGGATGTGTAGGGGGGAAAAAAAAAAGTGAGAAGTTTAGCTGTCATGCAAGTGAGCAGATGTAAAATCACCCACACTTTTCCACATCAACGATTCTCACTCAACTACAAATTTGATGTAGCTTGCAATTAGGATGATAAATACATATGCTTTCATTTTGTCATACCCCACACCGATCTCTAAGATCTGCCAATAAAGGACTGCTTTCCATCCCTTCAATAAATACTGCACATTTGGCGTTAGTTCGAGATAGCGTGATCTCCATAGCAGGCCCAAGCACCTGGAACACCTTACCAGCTGAGTTACTACTTGAAATTGAGTCGAAAAATTTTAAGAAAGGGTTGAAAACTTGGTTCTTTGAGCAAGCCTTTGTAGTTAGCTCTCAAGCTTAACGTTTTGGTATGAATTAAGTGCGTATGCTAATTGATCTGTATATCTAAGTGCATACGCACTCCATGAAGTTAGCATGGGGCACATTTAAAACTAATCGGAGAAAGTTCTTTTTTACTCAGCGCACAATTAAACTCTGGAATTTGTTGCCAGAGAATGTGGTTCGTGCAGTTAGTGTAGCTGTGTTTAAAAAGGGATTGGATAAGTTCCTGGAGGAGAAGTCCATTACCTGCTATTAAGTTCACTTAGAGAATGGCCACTGCCATTAGCAATGGTTACATGGAATAGACTTGGTTTTTGGGTACTTGCCAGGTTCTTATGGCCTGGATTGGCCACTGTTGGAAACGGGATGCTGGGCTTGATGGACCCTTGGTCTGACCCAGTATGGCATTTTCTTATGTTCTTATGTTCTTATCTGTATATTTGTATCTAGATGATTATTTCTGTTGTTATTTTAAGATTTAAAGACATTGTACTCCGCTGTGATGTAACCACGAATGATGGTATATAAAATCTTTTAAATAAATAAATGCTGGACATAGTTTATTCTATAGTCTTGTCCGTAATTTCTCCATGTTAGCTCTCCAGTTTCATCTTGCTATGTTTAATGCCTTTGTATTCTCTAATAAATTAATAACACACTTAATTTATGAGTATGTCAACAGAAAAGCACTCACCTAATATCAACTGCTCAGCAGCACAATTAACTACCCCGGGATATAAAATTCTGAATATTTTACACTTTGGACATAAAATACACACATTCTAAAATGTTAAACAACTAGGGAAAGCCTTCAGAGGCAATATTTTGAAAATGCTTTCCAGCATATATTTGCAGGAGGGGTGTATGTGGGTAGATTTGTGGTGCTGGGTTTGGGGGGCATGGATATTTATGAAGGGGTGTAGGTATGCTCTGTGGGGGACTAGTGTGAGAGTGTCAATGGGACCGTGTGTATGTATGGCTGTGGATGTAAAAATGTATGAGATTTGGATGGGGCAGTGGATGTATGTATAAGGTGGCAGGTGAGTGAGTGTGTATGGGAAGTTGGGGTGGGTATGTAAGTATCTTGGTGCGTCACCGTGTGTAGGTGTGTATGCGTGGAATTTGTGCAGGTGGATGCTGAAATGACAAGTATCAGAATATATGCAAAAGGATTTGTGTGTGGATTTGGAAATGGGGGCTAGATGGCTCTGAAAAGTTCCTTTTGGTGTCATCTGTCGCCACATGCTTCAGTTATTTTTTCCTGTCTCTGCCAGAGTGCTGGAAGGGTGAGGGGGGGCTTTTGGAATGGAGTTCTAACTGCTTCTAATATTTTCCTATAGAAAGCAATAGGGCTTTTTCTAGATGCTCAGTTCTTTGAAAATACTGACCCAAAGCTTCTGATTGTCAAACTCATCTGAGATAGTCACATTTCTTCCAGGATGCTGGGCTCAGAGGAAGTTGGTCTGACCCCATCATAGCAATTCTCTGTTCTTGCCAAATTTGGAGAATTTCTATCCCCTTTTTTTTTTTTTTTTGGGAGAGTTACTCTGCGCCTATGGACGGATAGACAGACTGATGGACATGGAAAGAATTGTTTAAAATGAATCTAACATTTGGTATGTTGGAATGCATAAAAGAATGATTATGCAAAGGATTTGGAAGATCTATGCAATGGAAAACACTTTATTCTACATAAGGAAGCAGGTTGTGGTAGTAAACTTGCTCAATTTAGCACCAGAGGGCAAAATAAAGGACAAGGGAATCGGCAATTCAGAGAGCAGTCTGGGGTGATGACATCAAAAAATGATCAGGATCTAGAAGCCTGGGCAAAGGAAAAAGGAATGCTGAGCATGGAGAACTGGCACACCAGAGCTGTCAATCTTCCTATCAAAGACTGCATTTGATGTTGACAGTGATAAAGGAAACACTACTGTTAACTACTCAGCTGCTTTCTTCCCCCTTCCTTTTTTGATAATGGTCCCCAAGTCTCACCAACGCATATTTCTCAATTTTGCTTCAGGCTCAGTCCAGTAAGAAACCAATAAACAAACATCTTGGGTTTTTTTGTATACCATAAGCATTGCTACTATTCTGGGAAAAATTATCCACTTCAAAGACGGTGTG
Organism: Rhinatrema bivittatum; assembly: GCF_901001135.1. NCBI lineage: Eukaryota > Metazoa > Chordata > Amphibia > Gymnophiona > Rhinatrematidae > Rhinatrema > Rhinatrema bivittatum. Next base: position 117,742,451 of record NC_042621.1, read on the forward strand.
AAGGCACCGGAGAATTCTTTAGTACTCATACACCTATGAACGAGCTAAGAAATTATCACCTTTTTAACTCAGGTACAGACTTTTAGCCATCTTCTATTTTTTACATGTTTTAATTACTTTGGTCTTCAGCGTCTATGAACAGGAAGGCATTCTCTCTCAAAACTGACGGCATTTAAATGCAACCAAAGCAAAAATGCATTGCGTAGGTGTACAGTGCTATCACACAGCTCTGAACCCTGCAAATAAAAGTAACTTTAAAGTCAATTACCTCCAAACTATTTGGGAGTCAGTCTGGTATTCTACGAGCTTGACTCCCATAGAACCAGATTAGAGAATAAATTAAGGAGCCCCTTTTTAAGGCTCAGCATGTCCTGGCTAAGGAACTTACAGCTCTTGGCACATGCTAGACACGCTGCTTTAGCAAGCATTCATTGTATAGGTTCCACTCCCGTAACTCCTGTGTCTAAATACTTGAATTTCCAATAAGGAGAGCTGAATGAAAGAACAGCTTAGCAGTTTTGTCCTCCCGGAGGAGGGAAGAATAATGTTGTGCTGTGCACATTTTCCAAATTCCTTGTTTAATCTCCTGAAAAAAAAATTCCACAGTGCTCTTGAAGCAAATACCGCCAAAATTGTGCGCACTTAACTTCGAGGGACTCCCGCTGGGACAGTATCAGGAAGAAAAGCACAAAACTTCAGTAACCTAGCACATTGTGAGGGTAGCTTGCAAACAACTCGGCGCCATCCCATATATGCACATGTTGGGCCGCGCAGAGATCGGCGACAGTATTTTATAACCTGCGCGTATGAAGTAGGTGCAGATCATAAAAAGCATGCATGTCTACCCCCAAGCATATGTGCGGTGCTCGCGAATACCTGCTATGCATTGAAAGCCCATCTTCTCCTGCCTATTTTAAAAACATACGCACATACATTTTATACGTGAAAAAATCGTGACTTGCTTGCACAGAAGTCGGTATATTTTAAAGTATGCACACGTAATTAAAATCATCAGTTTAGCCAGTCCTTCCCCAGGTCAACGAGACCTTCCTAGTTCCTCACTCTGAACTCCCAATTCACCAAACCTTCCATCCCAAAAGACCAGTCTGATATCAATTGCGCGCGTAATTCTTAGCCCCATCCCCGAATACCCCTTTTTATAGAGCATACATGTACAAGCGAGACTGAAAATATACACCTTTTGATATTTTTAAAATAGCATGTATATGAGGGCAAGCTACTTATGCACCTATATGCTAATTTTATGTGCATAGAGATGAATTGTCAAAACATTTATCTTTTCTACATTTAAAACACAAAAAAACACCAAACAAACCCTGAAAAGAGGGTTGGAGCAGATTCAAGATTCCTCCCAAGTGGCCAACAATCCACCAGCTTGGTCCACTGCATTTTATAAAATGCTTTATCGTTATATATACAAAAATTGTCTCAAAATGAACAAACAATGACTTATATAGAGCTATGGGATAAACATTCTGGATCCCTAGTGGTTGGACAAGAAGAAAAGGGTGCATGGAGGTAACCTGCACAGAGCGGCAGTTACTACTCTAAAACAGAAGGAGCCGGGCCTACTACCTTAACCAATTAGCCTGATGTTTGTGACGCAACTGCAACTACAGCATCGCTCTCAGTTTTGACAGCAGGAGTATCCCCAGGTGCTCTTGCCTCACCTACCGGTATGTAAAAATGGCACCAGCTGGGCCCAGTAACTGGTACCATTTTGTTGTACAGAAAAATATGACCTGCTGTGATGCTACCCAGAAAAACCCTGCAAAAGAAGACATTGGGAACCCATATGGTATTAGGCCTATTGTAATAAGTGTTGGGTTTGGCTCTCAGAAAACCTTGAATAAATTGGACGACAATGACAGTATAGTAAATTTCCCTTACCAAAACAGTGCCAACTGCCAGCACTCAAACAGGAACACCATCTATGAAAAGGCAACACTGCAAATATTACACCAGGCCTCAAAACACTAATACATGCCCTATGGGAAAAACAGAACCAGGCTGCTATAAAACCCTACATAGAAACTACATACTAGCAGAATACCCCACTTTGGTCACACATGCAGAACACAGACTGCTTCTCACCAAATACAGAATAAAGTATAAATAGAAACATGTAGACAGAAAGTGAACTGAAAACTGCAACAAGCCAGATCTGTATGCAATGCAGCAATGGAAAAACAGAATCACCACCAGTCCTCATAAATCAAACAATAAAATTAAGAAATATAAATCAATCATAATAAGCCATACTAATAAAAAGAATATTGCCAAAAAGCTGATGAACAGAACAGCAATAAAATATTTCAAAATAGCAGAAACAAACACCCAGTAATTAAAACTAATAAGGATGGCAAAATCCCCTGCTCTCCATACCTGAAAACTTTTCATTTCCAGTTATCCTGAGCTTGTTGTAGATTAGTGGGGGTGGTAAAAACTTTCTTCACACACACACCCCAGGCTGGCAAGTTACCAGTCACACACACCCCCCAGGCCAGCAGGCTTCCATTCACACACACATGCCTCCCCCGCCAGGATGCCATTCACACACACACACCCGCGCAGGCTGACACAGGACACTAGCACAGCACAGCTTCCATTCCTCTTCCCAGGCTCCCTGTTGCTGCTGCTCCTGCTTCTTTTTCCCTTCGGGTTGGCCCCTGTGCAGTTCAAGTGCTTCCAGTATATCTCTGGCCTGAAGGGAATTATGTCTCCCCTTCTGATGCAGCCCCTGGTGCTCTCAAGCCAATGGTTGGAGATGAGGGGAAAACCAAAATCTGTGCCTCCACTAATTGCAGCAACCTTGGTTTCAGGAGCAGAGAGATAAACACAGAGGATCTCTGAGAGAGGCAGGGATTGTAAACAGGCTTGGCGTAACCGGGTGTACAAACCGTGCAACTGCATGGGGCGGCACACTCAGGGGTGGCAGCAGCAGGCAGAGTTGAAGCGTCCTTGTCCTCCCTCCTCGTGGGCTAATGCAGTGCTGACTGGAGCAGAAGCTGAATACCTGGGGAGCATGCATGTGCTGCTCGCTCCACTCTCTCCTTCATGGCAGCGGGCACTGCTGACCCTTCCACTCTCTATACAGCCAAGCATCTTTCTGGCATTTGCCATTGCCTTATCCACCTGTTTGGCCATTTTAAGATTATCCGATACAAATCACTCACTGATCCCGCTCTTCTTTCTTGCATACAAGAATTTCACCTCCTTGGGTTTTTACAATCAAAATACATGACTGCATTTTTCAGCATTATATCTCAGCTGCCATTCCTTGAGCTTTGCTAGATTCCTCCTCATGTCTTCCACACCTTCCTTAGTGTTTACCCGGTTTCAAATTTTGGTATCATCCACAAAAAAAGACAAACCTCTCCCAATAATCCTTCTGTAATGTTGCTCATGAAAGTGTTCACGAAAAAAAAAAAAACAGGTTAAAGGACCACTTCCTGATGCACACCACTAGTAAGCATCCCTTTCCTTGGAATGAACTTAATTTACCACTACCCTTTGTCGCCTCCCATTCAACCAATTTCTAACCCTGCCAGTCACTTTAGGGCTCATACCAAGGGCCCTCAACTTATTTATCAGCAGCCTATGTGAAACTGTGTCAAAGGCCTTACTGAAGTTCAAGTACATTACATCTAGATATTGATCAGATTCGTCTAACAAGACCTACCTCTAATTTATTTATTTAGAAGTTCTTATATACTACTTATAAAATTGGGTAATTGATCTATGTCATTTACAGTTTGGTTACATACATATAATTACAAAATAAAATTAAATACGAGATAACCATTAGTCTTCGCACATTGTTTTAAAACAAATTAATGAGATATATAAAAGTCATAAAACTGTAACTATGTGATCTTATAGGCAATGGAGCAAAAATATGTTTTAAGAGTTTTTCTAAAATCTTTAATATTTGATATGAGACGAATAAAACCATGCTGCCTCGAATCTTGCAATCTTCTGGATTCCAGAAACTGCACAATCCTCTGTTTTTGTAACAATTCCTTTAATTTGCTCACCACAGAGATTAGATTAACTGGCCTCTAGTTCTTGGCCTCTTCCTTAGTTCCAGACAAGCCAACAACTCCCATGAACCATCAGAAGAAGCAGGAAGAGTCCTGGGGATGTGGGCCCACAACCCCCTCCCACAACTCCTGAAACCCTTGATTCACCATGACTGGAAGAGGAGCCTGTGGCTGAGCAGAGGGCCCAGGACACAAAGGAGATTTGGGGCCACAGGGGAAGAAGCTTCAGTGGCTTTAGCAGCAGCCCTATATAGCTGAGGAATGAGGGAGCATCTCAGGAAAACAACTTCCCGAGGCCCTGAGCCTGTGGAAGAGGGCACTGCCAGACTATACACGTCTACATGAGGTGTGGAGTCCTATCCCTAAAGTGAGACCAGAAGCCACTTAGCCTACCCAACCCAAGGTGAAGAGTGCTGTCTGGGTTGAGCCAGGGTGTCTTGAGAGGAAAAAATAACTCATTGGTCCAGAGAGGAGAGACTGGTGCTGCACCTAGTACATTGATAAACATTGCACTCAATAGACAGTGGGGAGAATGCTGTAGTGATTACAGTCCTGCTTACCCAAATTGATGATGGAATTTTCTTTTCCTTTTCTAAATCATGATTACTGCTGTTTTCTGTTATTTTGTTTCAGGGCTTTTTTGTTGGTTAATGTAACCTTGTGTTATTGATTTATTTTATGTTTGTGAATATGTAATGTGTATTGACTATGTTGTGTTTGTGTTTTGTGAATGCTTATGTATATATATTTAATGATGTACCTCACAAGGAGCAAGCTTATAGGTTAAAAAATACCATAAATAACCAACATACAGAGCGTCAGACATACAGTTATTCAATTATCCGGAACTTACCTGCAGCTGCCACAATTAACAGAGACTGAGCTCTTCCTGTCTTGCCTGTTGCAAGTTTTTGTTCCTATTGAAGAAGTAAGCACCAAAAATGGTCACTTCTTTGGGTGTCTTATGTTTGTTTTTCTTCCTACAGTGCTGAGATTTCTATCAGTTCCTAGAAGGAGAACATGGTCAGAAGTGGGGTTTCAGCTAAATTAAATTATTCAGATCTTTTCTTAAAATGTATATTATTGCCCCTTTCATGACTGGTCAGCCATTTGAGAGCAGATTACGTTCAGGTACTGTAGATATTTTCCCTGTCCCTAGAGGGCTCACAACCTGTTTGTAACTTCAAGCCTTTGTTTTGGAAATGTAGGGAACCAGATCCTTGAAGATGCAGACCTGATGTATTCATGAGAACTCGAAGAAAAGAAGTCCCAAGGAAAAAAAAAAAAACCTTTATAATCAAAGCACCTTCCTTTCACTAGGTTGGAGAATATAAAACACAGTGAATAATGATTTTTCCAGTAATTTATTTTGGAAAGTTAGAGTGGTGATTTTGTGTTTCTGTAAGAAATTTCCAAAGACCAAAAAATGCTATATTTTTTAATTTAAAAAACTTAAAAAAAAAAAACTGTGTTCCAAACCTCTCTTTTATTTTACTTCTCAACCTTTCACCCTATGAAAGTCAATGTCTTTTACCCCTAATTAATACTGTTTTCTTTTTAGGAAGGAGTGTCCTTGGTAGACGAATCCCCTCTTCTAACTTTAATATTTTCTTTCAGCAGTGTTTCAGGAGCTGGAGGAAGAAGTGGCATCAGGAAGGAGACATTTGTGAGAGGTCTTTTCATCTGATTGGGTTAGAGGCCCACACCACATCCCATAAGATCTCTGGGCTGGAGAAATTTGAACTTCCCCACTGGCAGAGACCTAGATAAGCAAGTTTACAAATTAACTGACATACAGTGCATCTCCTCCACCCCGGAGATAATAGAAAAAGTAATGACACGCAACGTGCTGCCTGCTGGTGGAGAATTCTTACGTGGGAACGATTTGCAGCCTGAATTCTGGGGATGATTGTGTTATTCTTCTTTTCACACACAGTGGCATTAACGGACTTCCAGAGAGAGTGCTGGGTGCACGGTTTCCATATGGGCTGCGGACAAAGTCTATGAAAGGGGTTCCGGATTTGAATCAAGTCTATGATAATGGATCACCTGCAATTCCCAAGCACCATCGGTTAAACAGGATTTTGCCTCTCCTGGGCACTCTTGGTGCTGACCCCCCCTCTCTTCCTCCTGCCAAGTTTGAACTCCACAGAGCAGAAGGTCTAAAGCATTAGCCCCACAGTTTTCTGCAGCTTGCTCAGGGTACGCAGTAGCAAAAAATTAGCAAACTCTAAAGCAAACTGGCAAGCATTTCCATCTTTTTTACTACATTATAAAAACAGTTTTCCAGACTTCATGTGTCTCTAATTATTTTGTATTTGTTGGCGGAACATAAGGGATCTCAAGAATCAGTATGGAGAGGAGATCTCAGGCATGGGGATGAGGAGAGGAAGGGAGGAGGATAAGGAATGGGGTGAAGAGAAGGTGAGGGGAGTGTAAGAAAAAAAAAAAAAGCAGAGCAAGGATGGGGAGGATGGGAGGTTCTGGGACTGAGAAAGGGGAAAAAAAAGAGTAGGAGGGGTCCGGGAGTGCATTCCAGTACCTGAGGAAAAGGAAGATACGGGAAGGATATGGGGGGATATAATCCGAGATCAAGGGAGGAAAGATCCGAATTATAGGGGAGGGAGGGGAAATAGAGGAGGGAGGAGTCCTTACCCTGCTTCAGTCCTACCCACCCTTGCATCCCCTCTCTCTAACCATCCACCCAGTCTGACACATACACAAACCCCAATCCCTTACCTCTCTCTCTCATACAAGAAAACCGATCCTCTTCCACCATTCCCCTCTCTCACACGCAGTTATACACCCCCCTCCCTCCTCTAATGATCTCCACACACCCCCTTTGCTCTGCCTGCTGCAGGCTCATTCCCAGAGCTGTTCTTTGCCGAGTGAGATTCAGCACAGCCAAAGACGGCAAAGCTTCAATAAGCCTGCTGACCCCAGAACTTTGCCACCCTAGGCATAGGCCTAGTGTGCCTGTTAGTGGGAATGAAAGCGAAGGGTGAATAGTCAAGCAATAGTGGAATTCAAAATTCACCACTACTTCATAGACCCATCATTGTGAAACAAACTTAAATGACCATCCTAGAAAAGACGGTATTGTCTGCTTATTAGAAGAAAAAGTGGTCTTTTCCAGACCTCGTCACTGGTCATACAAATATGTTTTTTTGAAGAATTTTTCTGTATACAATTTTTAAGGAGAATAGAAAGATACTTTAAAAAAAAAAACAACACATATGATTATAACTTAAGACGAGGCCTGCAAAAGACCACTTTTTCTACTAATAAGTAGACAATACCGTCTTTTCTATGATGGCCATATATGTTTGTTTCACAAAGATGGTGAATTTTGAATTCCACTAGTGTGCCTGCCAGGCCTGTTGGCAAGTACTATTGTCTACCTAATGTTTCCTTGAGAAAGGGAAATTCAGTGCCTGTGTTTTCAAGTATTCTGTGTAATAATTATTTTTTCTCCAGCAGATAACAGCAACTCCATTTTTCTTCTAGGTATCTCTTCTGTGCTGGACATAGAAGCTAATGAGTAGGCCTAACTCAGTGTATGCCTGGGAGAGAGCGGCTACTGGATTACCTCTGTTCATTAATCTGTTTTTTTCTTTCTGTAATATGTCTATTATGTGGAAAAAATGGTTCTCTCTGTTTCCCAGTTTTTGTTTCTTTTTTTGGCTGGGGATAAATGTGATGTCTGTCTGGTTTCACTTACATTAGAAAGGGAAATGTTCCAAAATTGGGACGCTCCTGGGGATCAGTGTCACCTAGAAGTGGCAGGGTGATCCATCCCCTATACAGTGGGTTATTGGTGTAGAACTGGAAAGGAGGACTTCACAGACCACTGGGAGGAAACCAAGGGACTCCTAGGCGTGAATAGAATTCTCTCTCGGAGGAAGAGGCAGCCAAAGGCTGTACTTTGCCTTGGATTCTAACTGATTCTCAAGCAAGGAGGCTCTCATGTAAAGGAAAAGGACCAACCCAGGAAGATCCAATCCTGAAGAAAAAGGAGAAGATTTGCTCTGGTCAAGAAACTCATCTGTGAGAAATTCGGTAAAAGAAGAGGTTTCTCCTGATATTCTTGGGGAAGTCTGAAAATTCAGGGGCCTTGTTCAGGAGAACTAAGGGCGCCCAGTGTGAGGTATGAAGTACGTGTCTGTATAGATGAATTTTGTTAAGTTGAAGAACTGTATCCTGAGATTTTTTTATGACCTTGGACTGAGTTGGGTTTTGTACCTGATGAACTTTACATTTCTTCAGTAAATTTTCTCTGTTTGGTTCATATCACCTTGAGATGGACTGTTTCTTTTGTCAAGTGTGATCCCCTTAGGACCCTATAGAATCCGTATTTCCCCCATCCCACTCAATGCAGGAAGTGTAACCTCCTTCCCAAGGGGAGGGGTTACACTTATTTTTCCATCTCTCTCTCGCCTACCACCTGGCATCTACATTCTCTCTCATCTCTATTTTCCTCTTCTCCACCACTATCCTTCTGCTGTCCAACACCCCTGCACTTCTGCCCAGCTCTCTCATCTTTCATTTTTATCTCACAACCTTCCACCTCTCCTCTCAATTTCTAATCTCCATCTCTATGTCTCCTTCCTCGTCTCTCCTCCATTCCTCAATTTCTCTCATGCTCAACTTTTTCTGGTATTAAACATCATCTAAGCCTTCTACCTTCTCTCCCTCCCTCTCAGGGAACCACAGTCCTCCGTCTTTCCTCTTCAGCTCATCCCCACCTTCCCCTCTCTGTATCCCCTTCACATCCCTCCTCCTTTACCAGTGCTTTCCCCACAAGACTCATTCATTCTCTCCTAGTGCCCTTTCCTAGCCTCACTCACCCCCCACCCCCCATGCTGCAAGCAGCCTCACTCATCCTCCCCCGGTGCTTCCCCCCCCCCTCCACCCTGCAGCCTCACTCATCCTCCCCCTCCCTCCGGTGCTTCCCCCCACCCCTTCCCTCATCCTCCCCCCCCCCACCCCACAGCCTCCCTCATCCTCCCCCCCCCACCCCGCAACCTCACTCATCCTCCCCCAGTGCTTTCCCACTCCCTGCAGCCTCACTCATCCAGCCCCAGGGCTCCTCTTCAGCCTCACTCAACCTCCAATAATGCACTCACTGTAGCAGCAGGTCCTGGGCCCCTCTCAACCTTCCCCAAACTGCCATTGCAGGCCTTTCCTCTGCAGCAGGAGTTTGTTCTGGGACCTACTGTGGTGTCAGTGATGAGGGTGAGGGAGCTCAGGCAAGAACTCAGCCCACATCAAACTTTATTCCCAGGTCTCCCTCCCCTTGGCTTCTGTAGGAAAAGCAGGGTTTGGGAACAGAAGGTATGCAAGAGCACAGTTCCCATCCACGCTTTCTCATCATTGATCACTGCTGCTGCTGCCACCACCAAGGTAGGAGAGAAGACTGGGTCCTACTGCAAGAAGAAAGGCCCTTGGCAGCAGCAGCAGTTTGGAGAAGAGGAAGCAGGAACAAATTGTTGGGAAGATCCTGCACATACTCCTTACAACCCTTTCATGTAACCATTAAGAGTCTGCATACCCCCAGACAAAAACCGCTGCCCTAATTGAAGCACAACCAGAATGAGAGACAGAAGATAAGAACTGCCAGAAAGAAAGGAAGGAAGCAGAAGCTAAGAACATAAGAACATACCATACTGGGTCAGACCAAGGGTCCATCAAGCCCAGCATCCTGTTTCCAACAGTGGCCAATCCAGGCCATAAGAACCTGGCAAGTACCCAAACACTAAGAAGATCCCATGCTACTGATGCAATTAATAGCAGTGGCTATTTTCTAAGTCATCTTGATTAATAGCCCTTAATGGACTTCTCCGCCAAGAACTTATCCAAACCTTTTTTGAACCCAGCTACACTAACTGCACTAACCACATCCTCTGGCAACAAATTCCAGAGTTTAATTGTGCATTGAATGAAAAAGAACTTTCTCCAATTAGTTTTAAATGTGCCCCATGCTAACTTCATGGAGTGCCCCCTAGTCTTTCTATTATCCGAAAGAGTAAATAACCAATTCACATTTAGCCATTCTAGACCTCTCATGATTTTAAACACCTCTATCATATCCCCCCCTCAGCCGTCTCTTCTCCAAGCTGAAAAGTCCTAACCTCTTTAGTCTTTCATCATAGAGGAGCTGTTCCATTCCCCTTTATCATTTTGGTCGCCCTTCTCTGTACCTTCTTTCATCGCAACTATATCTTTTTTGAGATGCGGCAACCAGAATTGTACACAATATTCAAGGAGCGCTCTCACCATGGAGCGATACAGAGGCATTATGACATTTTTCGTTTTATTCACCATTCCCTTTCTAATAATTCCATTTGTTTTTTTTAACTGCCGCAGCACATTGAACAGACGATTTCAATGTGTTATCCACTTTGACGCCTAGATCTCTTTCTTCAGCGGTAGCTCCTAATATGGAACCTAACATGGAACAAAGTCAGCATGGCTTTACCCAAGGCAAGTCTTGCCTCACAAATCTGCTTCACTTTTTTGAAGGAGTTAATAAACATGTGGATAAAGGTGAACCGGTAGATGTAGTGTACTTGGATTTTCAGAAGGCATTTGACAAAGTTCCTCATGAGAGGCTTCTAGGAAAAGTAAAAAGTCATGGGATAGGTGGCGATGTCCTTTCATGGATTACAAACTGGCTAAAAGACAGGAAACAGAGAGTAGGATTAAATGGACAATTTTCTCAGTGGAAGGGAGTGGGCAGTGGAGTGCCTCAGGGATCTGTACTGGGACCCTTACTTTTCAATATGTTTATAAATGATCTGGAAAGAAATACGAGTGAGGTAATCAAATTTGCAGATGATACAAAATTGTTCAGAGTAGTTAAATCACAAGCAGATTGTGATAAATTGCAGGAAGACCTTGTGAGGCTGGAAAATTGGGCATCTAAATGGCAGATGAAATTTAATAAGTGCAAGGTGATGCATATAGGGAAAAATGCTATAGTTACACAATGTTAGGTTCCATATTAGGTGCTACTACCCAAGAAAGAGATCTAGGCGTCATAGTGGATAACACATTGAAATCATCAGTTCAGTGTGCTGAGAAGCTTGGAGAAGAGATGGCTAAGGGGGGATATGATAGACGTGTTTAAAATCATGAGAGATCTAGAACGGGTAGATGTGAATCGTTTTTTTACTCTTTCGGATAATAGAAAGACTAGGGGGCACTCCATGAAGTTAGCATGTGGCACATTTAAAACTAATCGGAGAAAGTTCTTTTTCACTCAACACACAATTAAACTCTGGAATTTGTTGCCAGAGGATGTGGTTAGTGCAGTTAGTATAGCTGTGTTTAAAAAAAGGATTGGATAAGTTCTTGGACAAGAAGTCCATTACCTGCTATTAATTAAGCTGACTTAGATAATAAACACCGCTATTACTAGCAATGGTAACATGGAATAGACTTAGTTTTTGGGTACTTGTCAGGTTCTTATGGCCTGGATTGGCCACTATTGGAAACAGGATGCTGGGCTTGATGGACCCTTGGTCTGACCCAGTATGGCATATTCTTATGTTCTTAGCATCATCTTGCACTTATCCACATTAAATTTCATCTGCCATTTTGATGCCCAATTGTCCAGTCTCACAAGGTCTTCCTACAATTTATCACAATCCACTTGTGATTTAACTACTCTGAATAATTTTGTATCATCCGCAAATCTGATTACCTCACTCGTCGCATTCCTTTCCAGATCATTTATAAATATATTGAGAAGCACAGGTCCCAGTACAGATCCCTGAGGCACTCCACTGCCCACTTCCTTCCACTGAGAAAATTGTCCATTTAATCCTTCTCTCTGTTTCCTGTCTTTTAGACAGTTTGTAATCCACAAAAGGACATTGCTATCCCATGACTTTTTACTTTTCCTAGAAGCCTCTCATGAGGAACTTTGTCAAACGCCTTCTGAAAATCCAAATACACTACATCTACCGATTCACCTTTATCTACATATTTATTAACTCCTTCAAAAAACTGAAGCAAATTTGTGAGGCAAGACTTGCCTTGGGTAAAGTCATGCTGACTTTGTTCCATTAAAGCATGTCTTTCTATATGTTCTATGATTTTGATATTTAGAACACTTTCCACAATTTTTCATGGCACTGAAGTCAGGCTAACTGGTCTGTAGTTTCCCGGATCGCCCCTGGAGCCCTTTTTAAATATTGGGGTTATATTAGCTACCCTCCAGTCTTCAGGTACAATGGATGATTTTAATAATAGGTTACACATTTTTACTAATAGATCTAAAATTACATTTTTTAATTCCTTCAGAACCCTGGGGTGTATACCATCCGGTCCTGGTGATTTACTACTCTTCAGTTTGTCGATCAGGCCTACCACATCTTCTAGGTTCACCATGATTTGGTTCAGTCCATCTGAATCATTACCTATGAAAACCTTCTCTGGAACGGATATCTCCCCAACATCCTCGGTAAACACCGAAGCAAAGAAATCGTTTAATCTTTTCGTGATAGTCTTGTCTTCTCTAAGTGCCCCTTTAACCCCTCGATCATCTATCAGTTCAACCGACTCCCTCTCAGGCTTTCTGCTTTGTATATATCTTAAAAAGATTTTACTATTAGTTTTTGCCTGTACAGCCAATTTCTTTTCAAATTCTCTCTTAGCCTGTTTTATCAATGTCTTACATTTAACTCGCCAATGCTTATGCTTTATCCTATTTTCTTCTGATGCATCCTTCTTCCAATTTTTGAATGAAGATCTTTGGCTAAAATAGCCTCTTTCACCTCACTTTTTAGCCATGCCAGCAATTGTTTGACCTTCTTTCCATCTCTCTTTATGTGTGGAATATATTTGGACTGCACTTCTAAAAAAAGGGTTTTTTAAATTTTTTTTTTAACAATATCCATGCCTTTTGCATACTCTTAAGCTCTGTAGATGCATCTTTCAATTTTTTTTTTAACTATTTTTCTCATTTTATCAAAAAAGGTTTCCTTTTTGAAAGTTTAATGCTAGAGCTGTGGATTTACTTACTGTCCCCCTTCAGTTATTAATTCAAATTTTATCACATTATGATCACTATTGCCAAGCAGCCCCATCACCATTACACCCCTCTCACCAAATCCTGCGCTCCACTGAGAATTAGACCCATAATTGCTCCCTCTCTCGTCTGTTCCTGAACCAATTGCTTCATAAGACTGTTATTTATTCCATCCAGGAACTCTCTCTCTCTCTCTAGCATGTCCTCATGTTTCACTTACTCAGTCATTATTGCGATAATTGAAATCTTTCATTATTACTGCACTACCAATTTCGTTAGCTTCCCTAATTTCTCTTACTTTTTACTGTCTGCCTCATCATTTTGGCCAGGTGGATGGTAGAATACTCCTATCACTATAGTCTCCCCAACACACTAGGGATTTGTACCCATAAAAATTCGATTGTGCATTTAGTCTCTTGCAGGACTTTTATCCTATTGGATTCTATGCCATCCCAGACATAAAGTGGCACCCCGCCTCCCAGATGTTCCCCTCTGTCATTGCAATATAATTTGTACCCCGGTATAGCACTGTCCCATTGGTTATCCTCCTTCCACCATGTCTCTGAGATGCCAATTAAGTCTATGTTATCATTCACTGCTATACATTCTAATTCTCCCATCTTAAGACTTCTGGCATTAGCATACAAACATTTCAAAGTGTGGTTTTTGTTTGTATTAACCTGCTTTTCAGCTGACAGGAAAAAACTGCAATCTTTTAGCTCAGGTGAATCTTTATGAACATTCAACTTTCCTCTCTTACCTTTTCAATAGTTCTTTAGAAAACCTTAACAGTCTCTTTTTCCTCTTCCCTTCTACTTACTCTAGATTTTTCCATCCAACTAACAGGCCAATACAGTACAGTGCGCTCTGACGGAGCGCACTGTTAACCTGTCATTGGACGCGTGTTTTCCCTTACCACTTATTCATTAAGGGGCGGAAAACACGCGTCCAACCCGCCGAACCTAATAGCGCCCTCAACATGCAAATGCATGTTGATGGCCCTATTAGGTATGCCCACGCGATTCAGTAAGTAAAATGTGCAGCCAAGCTGCACATTTTACTTTCAGAGATTAGCGCCTACCCAATGGTAGGCGCTAATTTCTTCGGGCACCGGGAAAGTGCACAGAAAAGCAGTAAAAACTGCTTTTCTGTGCACCCTCCGACTTAATATCATGGTGATATTAAGTCGGAGGTCCCGAAGGGTAAAAAAAGTAAAAAAAAAAAAAAAAAAAAAATTGAAGTCGGGTCGAAAACCAGACGCTCAATTTTGCCGGCGTCCAGTTTCCAAGCCCGTAGCTGTCAGCGGGCTCGAGAACCGACGCCTGCAAAATTGAGCGTTGGCTGTCAAACCGCTGACAGCCGCCGCTCTGGGCCAAAAGGAGGCGCTAGGGACGCGCTAGTGTCCCTAGCGCCTCCTTTTGCCCGTTTCTACTGCCGGACCTAATTTAAATACTGCATCGCGCGCACAGGCGAGTGTCCTGTGAGCACCGGGAGAGCGGGCGTTCGCCCACTCTCCCGCGGACTTTACTGAATCAGCCTGTAACAACTCCTTGAGGTACTCCCCCCATTTTAAGAAAGTTAGCTTTCCTGAAGTCTAGGACCCTCACCTTAGAATGAACCTTCACCTCTTGCATCCTAATACCGAACCACATCATCCAGTTGTCTGCTAAACTCTAGCCCCAGCTGAACATGTGCAGTGGAAAAGGAAAAAGCAAACTTGAGAAACAAACATCAATATTAATTCTGTCTCCTGTCTGTGTCCCAGCCTGAAATTATAATTAAAAAAACAGCCCTTCCTGCTTTGCATTTTAGTAGGGAGAAAGAGGGATCAGACATTGAGATTGGGTCTAAGGACAACCTTAAAATTGTATATTAAAATGAAAACTATTTAGCCTTCACTACAATAGTTTCTTAGAATCAAGGGTTTCAAATAATTCTACCCCTTCCTCCCCCATCCCCACCCACTGGCAATTTCAAGACAGAGGATTAAGCATCTACTCTTCATCCTAAATTATTTCCCATCCCATCAGCAGAAAACCAGACATTACATGCGGCCCTCAAGCAACAACTCAAAAGCCTCTACACCACACACACAAATAATAAAAACAAACAAACCATTTACATTTCAAGCCTGAAACTTAAAAATAAGGAGGAACATGTGGGCTGCCATCCCACCAACCCTAGTATAAGCTGATCCAGCGCACTAACTCAGGTTTACACTGTTATTAACACACGACACTTGCGGGGGGGCCCGCACAGAAGGTAGCCTGTGTGATCTCACCACTGCTCCCCCTTACAACAGATGTACATCCTTCCCCCCAGCCACAGCAGTTGCTTCTCCTCATCATGCTGGGCAGTCACACTTCGCTTTCTCCTCTGGAGCAGGACCTGTCTCAGCAGTGATTATGATATATTTATAGAATGCTGTAAGGCATACAGCACGGTACCTCAGCATTTATCATGGTTTAATGGAAGAATTTACACATATGGGCCAACTCCTTCCACTGAGTACCGATCTGTAATAGCGAAAGTTCAGAAAACTGCCAGGGAGGTTAAATAGGATTGGAGGGTGTGGGGTACTGGCGCAGACTAGTTGAGACAAATATTCCCTCTACGAGGAATCCCTAGCTGTGCAGTGCTTTTGTCACTATGCTAGGGATAACAGGCCTTACTCCAATAATGACCTGGTGCTGTATATTTATGAACGCTGTGAGTCACTCATATGCAGCACTGGGATTCTTTCTGCATGACTACAGATTTTCCAAGAAATACTGGCGAAGGCAAAATCTGCCAGAAATGAAAGATCATGAGAAATCACTGCTCCAAAAGCATATGTAAGAACATGTATTCTGCAGACAGGCTCAGGTACTACTGCCGTCTGAAAATGAACTGTCATGCTGCTGGTGACACCACTGTGTTGTTCTGCGCTTTGCTTCTTCCAAAGTTAAAAATCCAATGACATTAACACTGCAGCAGTATAAGCATTGACTTCTCTTCCTAATATTGGGGATCACGGCTGCAGGTATCTGGATGCAGTGAAGAGACTCCCAATTGGGGGGGGGGGGGGGGGTGGAGGAGGAAAATTAGTACTGGCATTAAAGCAAGAGTGGGATCTTTCATGGTAACAAAATAAGGATAAAGCACAATCACATAAGGGCCCACTGAGCTGCAAAGCAAAGAGCAGGCGAGATGGGCTTGGTGGTCCTTATCCACTGTCATGTTCTGTTCTAAAATGGGAAAATTATTTCTGAAGTCATCATAAAGTGTGTCAACCTTGCTAAAATTTCAAATCAAAGCAGCTGAGAAAAAGTATTTAAAGAAAGCTTGATTCAACAAACTAACTTTTTAAAAATCACTTTGCCCCAGGAAATGTTAGCAGTGTAGTAAGATACTCACGTGTGTGCATCAAAGAACTGATAACAATTCTCAGATGATGACAGAAGCTGAAGCAATGCGATTGGGAGTGCATGACCATCCTTTAATGTATAATCTGGGACAAATTATAAAGTCATCAAGGAGGTCCATTTATCAAAGTGCTATATGGCGTTTTCGCATGCAAAAAACGCCTTTAACGCATGCGAAAACGCATTAACGCATGCGAAAATGCCTTAACGCATGTGAAAACGCATTAACGCATGCGAAAACGCATTAACGCATGCGAAAACGCATTAACGTTTGGTGCAATGCAAATGATAAAAAGGGGAGGATATTGGGGGAATTTTGGCCAAGTGGGCTGGGCTCACAGTTTTGCGAAGCAGTATCGCACGGCTTTAACACAAATTTTAACTACATCTTTTTCATTTGTGTAAAGCCGTGCAATAGGGCTTTATCGCAGTTGCGATGTTTTTTGCATATGCTGTTTTAAGTAGTTTTAAGCTCCTGGAGAGCCAGCCAAGCCCTCCTGAGGGGGGAAGAGAGAGAGAGAGAGAGAGAGACACTGACTAGCCATTATGCCCTCACGCTAGATAGGTATTTATATCTCTATGGGAGGCCCACCTAGTAACTCGAGGTGAGGTTTAGGTATTAGTGTAGGGGTTAGGGCCACTTTGACATTCAAAGTGAGACATACGAACAGAGCAGTGCTCTCTTGTGAAGATTTGATGACCTTCGGTGAGGAAACTCACCCAAAGATGAGATTTGTGCAATGTTCTCTCAACCTAGCTTGATGTTACCCAGGTAGAGAGTCCATCAAGAAAGGTTGAGAGAACATTGCACAAATCTCATCTTTGGGTGAGTTTCCTCACTCCAAAGGTCATCAAATCTTCACATGAGAGCACTGTTCTGTTCTGTTCTGTTCGTATGTCTCACTTTGAATGTCAAAGTGGCCTCTAACCCCTACACTAATACCTAAACCTCACCTCGATTTACTAGGTGGGCCTCCCATAGAGATATAAATACCTATCTAGCATGAGGGTATTATGGCTAGGCTTGCTTTCACTCTCTCTCTCTCTCCCTCTACTAAACATGTCCCCCCAGTGGTTGTATGTAGGAAATACATAGTGTGCAAAGTGTGAAAAAGTTACACAATTAGCGCTAAGATAGTGCTTCTCATAGATATTAGCACAAATTGCAATAAACTGCCTATTACCAAAAAAACACACCCCTTTTCCTATCACATACGATATTTAGTGCATTTTGATAAATCCAGGCCCAAGTTTGTTGTATCAACTTACAAAAAGCTATACTTGTAAATCAAATGCTGAGCTTTAGGTAAAACAGGTTACATGGACTAGGCAGTAAGCCATGCAGTCTGACAAACTATCTGGGGACCTCTGCCTGATTGCTTTTAACATATTTTTTGTCCCCGAAACTACATCATATTATAAATGCAATAAGCAATTTCTGTGTGTGAACACAAACCTTCCTTTACTTCCCCAGTGACTGTAAGGCACTCTCTAACACTGGGGAGGGCATACAGTATCATCAAGTTGTAGCTTGTTTACATAAAGACAGAATCCATCACTCTTGCTTCAGCAACTGCCTTCATGCCATAAACAAAGATAGCCACGGATGACTCTCTCTCCCCACAACAATCTGCAGTGACACTTGAAAGAAATATTTTGGAAGATTTTTATAGTTCTGACTCTACAACTTGATTTCCCTCCTGATTTTCTTCTGTTTGCAATCACTACTGAACTTTTGTGTGCAAGTGAAGAAGAGAAAGTAGATAGCAGCAGCCTAGAAAGACTTGGCCTACACAATATGACTAACACCACCTTCAAAGATGCAGAGGAGCAAAGATGCACAGAACCACTAACGAGATGGAGGAGAGAGTACCAACAAGCTCTCATTGCTTGAAAGAGACAACTCACAGAAAGTTGACAATGATGAAGAAATTGTCATCTCAAATGTTCAGGTTATCTGATGATCAATGAATGCAACATCAGATCCAAAGCTAAGCTCACAATTTTTCTAGCGGTTGTGATCGACACCCTACTATACAGAGCTGAAATGTAGACAACAGGAGACATCTCAATATATTGGACAAATACCACCAATATTGCCCAAGAAAGATTCTCCAAATCCAGTCAGACGTCCGATGCAGTATTAGCAACTTTTTTTTGCAAGAAAACACCATGAGCACATCATCCAACACCAAATTCGCTAGGCCAGTCATGTTGTCCAGATGACCGACTCCAGACTTCCAAAGCAAGTTCTATTCTTCCAGCTGAGTTAATGCATGTGCACAAGAGAAGGGAAAAGAAAATGCTTTAAGTTGATTCTGAAGGCCAAGAAGTAAAACTAACACCCAGGAGACTATTGCACAGCCTAGGATCACTTCCAAATGGAAGAAAAATCTCCTACCAGAATCTTAGCACTTCTAAACTTGCAGGGTCACCAACACAGTCCCAGATGCTGCTGCTATGCTGATCTAACCAAAACCAAATTAGAATCAGAAGTAAGGTTTCACCTAGCAGAGTGTCAATCGAAATGCTTTCCTCTCAACATATACCGGACATCCTGACAGGATAAACTGAAACCTGTAGGGGAAGATTCACCATCTCTCTCTAACCCTCCCATGAACTCCTTTTATTTACATGTATTTGCATCTACAGAATGCCTGAAACAATTTTCAATTTTAAAACTATCAAGTGTTGTGTTCTGCACCTGTGGCCGGCCGCAGGCGCGTCTCCCTACCTGACCGCGGAGGCGACCCACCGCGGCAAACACCGGGTGAGAAGCCCCGGTCCAGTGCTGCGGCTCCCGCGCATCGGCACGGGCCCCTGGAGTTCCCATACGGCTGGGAGCCGTCCCTGCTTCCCCGGTGCGGCAGCTACAGCTTCTCCCCCGCGGCCGGAATCCAAGATGGATGCCGCCATCTTAGGCGTGAGGCCGCGCCTCCTCACCAGAATTAAAGGGACCTAAGCCCTTTAATTACA
Source organism: Rhinatrema bivittatum (assembly GCF_901001135.1). NCBI lineage: Eukaryota > Metazoa > Chordata > Amphibia > Gymnophiona > Rhinatrematidae > Rhinatrema > Rhinatrema bivittatum. Next base: position 117,761,929 of record NC_042621.1, read on the forward strand.
CTCAGCTGCCTTCAATGATCCAGAGCAGAGGAAGAATATAAGGAGGCTTCCTCTGCTCATTCCTTGACTTGGCAACTTCCGTGGTTAGTCAGGTCTGTTTGCTTCGGTGAGTTCTTGTGCTTTGGATCCTTGTTCCTGGTTCGTCTTGGTATTCCTGGTTCCTGACTTTGGATCGGCTAGCGGTGATTCCTGGTGTGTGACTTCGGATCGGCTAGCAGTGATTCCTGGTGTGTGACTTCGGATCAGCTAGCGGCGATTCCTGGTATTGACTTCGGATTGGCAAGCGGTGATTCTCTGGTGCGTAACTTCAGACTGGCAAATGGTGATCCCTCGGTGTGTGACCTCAGACTGGTAAGCGACGACCCTCTGGCACTTGACCTCTGACTTCTTCTTGACCGTAGTCTCCAAAGGCCAGCCTAAGTCCCAGCAGCCCAGGTCCCTATGGGCTCCTCCCGGGGGGACCGCGGGCTTCCAGGGGTGAAGCTCCAGTCAGCCCTTGCTCCGAACTTCTTGACCTCTCAAAGGTCCACCTAAGTCCCAGCGGTCCGGGTCCCTATGGGCTCCTCCTGGGGGGACCACGGACTTCCAGTGGCGAAGACACACTCCCTTCCTTCGACGTCACAACTCTTCATCTGCCCCCACAGTCGCCTCTGTCTCCAGTGCCGAGAGTCAGCTGGTCACGTCTTCTGTTCCTGCCTCGTCACCCGACGGGAGAACCTACGGATCTTCCTCCTAAGGTATTCCATCTTCCCGTCGGCCCAAGGGTTCACAAGCCTGAGCATAACATCAAGTTTGGGAGAATCACAATGCATTGTATAATTTAACAATTATCAAAAAGCAATATGTCTGCACTTGCAAACAACCAGAAAATGCATCCTTTATAATAGCTATATTTAAATTGAAATATATGGAAAATGTAGCAGAATTAACACTGCATTTCATCATAAGCACTGGATGTGGAGTTTCTAAGTTAGAGAAACCTGTATTTTGAATGAATTTACTAGCAAACAATTATAGTACTTCTTAACTCTTAAGTGGATGCTACCATTCTGCAGTTAACAGATCAATAGATAATTGTGCACACAGCCCAAAATACCACCACAAAATAAATGGGGCAAAGAGCAGACTCATTTGTGCAGTAAACCACTATAGATTATACATGCATAGCGTATTCAAAGAGAATTGACTGTAAATCTGTCTATACAATAAACATTCTCTAGCCTCTAAGCCAGATGATTAATTGGTATTGGACTGCTGTATATAAACCAACCGCGCTCTTCATGCAGACAGCATAAAAAACAAATTATATTTACAAGCTGAGGAAACAGGGGGAGGAGTGAGCTGCAAAATTCCAAGGATTAACTCTGCTCCCTTCCCCCTCTCCTCTCTTTCACACGGGATCCCTAAACATAATTAGGCAATGCCAAGCTTTTGTGGAAATCTACAAGCAATAAATTCTAAGGGGAACTTGTGCTTGGTTGTATATTCTTTGTTGAAACTCACATCTTGTTGGAAGAAAATGTTGGACTCAGTTCTCAAACGCAGCAAATTTGACTTTGCAAATTTAGTCCTAAGAGACTTAGCATCTATCATAAAATGAGCTATCCCAGGGCTTCCCAAACCTGTCCTGGGAACCCCACAGTCAGTCAGGTTTTTAGGATATCCACAATTAATACGTATGAGATAACATATGCATACCATGGAGACTCAATATATGCAAATTGATCTCACATGTATTCATTGTGGATATCCTGAAAACGCATCTGGCTGGGGGGTGCCCAGGACAGGTTTGGGAAGCCCTGAGCTATCCAGATGAGACAAAAATAAAAAGAAGTTTCCCTCATTCCATTCACAGTTTTCAAAGACAGAAAGCCCTAAAAGAGCTCAGTCTACAAATCAGCCATATGATGGGCATGAATATTTAGCAGAGCCCTCTGTGCAGGCATTAGAAGTTAATTTTATTTTAGCATCTCGCTTGGTTGCAAGATATGGAAATAACCTGTTCTGGTTTACTGCTCTTCCTCAGAAGTACGACTGGGTAGCTTATGTTCTACATTATTATTTACTGTCAGTACAACTGGGAATTTCTTTACCCAAATAAGTGTGTCAGCCTAAAGTGCTTTCTTTTTCTAATTTAGGCTTGTATACCACCCTATTCAACGACCCAGACAGGTTTACAACACTTCCATAATACATCAACAAATACATAACAGCAATAAATACATGTATTCTAAAATAACAGTTCCCTAACCATAAAATAGTTAAAGCAACACTAAAAAAAAAAAAATCTAACTATACTAAAGAGGAAAGTTGCCCCACGCCTGTATAGCTGGTATGCAAATTAAGCTCCGCCCCTCTCCCTCCCTGTACTCTCCAGTTCCGTCCCACTATCTCCGTATGAGAAGTGAGCTCCGCTCCTCTTTTCCTGCACTCCAGCTCCATCCCTTTCTCTCTCTCTCTCTCTCTCTGAATAATGCACTGTCTGCTACCACACAGCACATCCGAGCTCAGCACTCTCTATTACAACACATCTCAATTTTACACTTCCTACAATTCACAGTATTTTCCCATCCTTAGATGGGCTTTTACTACAAGTAAGTATATATTTCAACATAAACCACTACAAATCCCACCCCTTCCAGCTCCCTGCTCTCACAAGAGCTGGGGTAACTACTTCACTATTACCTAAAAACCCAACCCTGTCACAGTATCTAGTCCATTCCAGAAAATACCCAACAGTTTAATTTATTTATTTATTTATTTATTAATTTTTATATACCGAAGTTCTTGTAGGGACTACAAATCACTCCGGTTTACATACAACGAAGAACTGCTCAACAGAGAGCGGAGCTTTACATGGAACCGAGGAACATATGGAACAGTATAACTGGTTGACAATTTAACATAGTGCTAAATAAAGTAATAATATTTTAACTGGTAATAAATAAAGAAATATAATAACAGTCCTAACCTCCTAGCCACTGTAACCAAAGGACCCAATAGAGTGGAATGACCCTCAAACAATCTCCCCCCTTTGGATTGCCCCTTCAGAGATGACCCACCACCCTTAGCCAACATCATCAAAGCCAGCATGGACGATGTCAGAGGCAAGGCCAGAAGCCTGTGACATCAGGAGCAGAAATGGGCTCAGCAGGAGGAAGGAAGGAACGGCTGACATTTTCAGGGCTGTCTCGGATAGTTACTGGCCTTGGGTGCTCCGCCAGTTTCTTTGCAGTCCTCAGCCAGTGCTGTGATATATCAGAAATAAACAAGAGATTCAAGTAGAATACTTAATTTCTTGAACAAAGGTCTCCACCATTTCCTAGCTGTGCCCAGCACCGTGCACCATCCTAACAAAATGTGTGCTACTTTTCATAAGAACCTTGCTACATGTTGAGAAGTCATCGCATTCTCTAGAAGTCTAGGCCAAGACACAAACATACCACAATCACAATATTAAAGCCAGAATCCTAATCATAAGCCCTGCCTGAGAAGGCTAACTTCATGGAGCACCTCGCAACATATCCAGTACTCTAAGTGGCATTTCAGAAGAATATGAACTGTTGTTATTGCTGCTAGGCCATTGGGCTGGTTCAATGTTCTTCATTTTTACAAGTATACAACCTACAGCCACCCTCCCCTCCCCCACCCAATGGTGAAATGTGACATCATTAGTTACATGTTCTCTATGAAGGGTCTGGAGAGTGGATCACTGCCCAAATGTGGTACTCAAACGACAGAATTAAAGTGAAATAACAGGATTTAAATTATAACTGAAAATCCCATATATGAGTAGGGAGCCACTTCACAGCATGACATCTAGGGCAGTGGTGGGCAAACTATGACCCACAAACCAAATACGGCCCATTAAGACTTTTCGTCCAGGCCTCCGGTCCCTTGCAAAGCTGCATTATGTGTGGCCCGCCGATGCTTTGACCTGCCTGCCCGAGTAGTTGATATCATCAAAGGCCAATTTGTCGCCCTTGATGACATACTTAAGCAGGCAGATCAGAGCATCAGCGCTGTTTAATGATGTGCTGGTGGGGCTCCCACCCCCCTACCAGCGAGGAGGAGGAGGGGGGGACCCAGTAGGGCTGTGCGCTGGTGGGGTTCCCATGCCCCACCAGTGAGGAGAGCCCTCATTCAATGGCGCACTGGTGGGGCTCCCCACCCCCAATCAGTAAGGAGGAAATATCCCGTGTGACAGCCACTGGCAAGGTTTCCACCCCCCATCAGTGAGGAGAGCCCCCGTTTGACAGCATGCTGCCGGGCTTCCCCCGGCCAGCAAGGAGAAGTTGAGACTCCGTGTGACAGCCGCTGGCGAAGTTCCCACCACCAGCGAGGAAAGGCCCTGTGCTGCTATAGGTCTGGTGAAGAGGTGAGTAATGTGTGGTCTAACTAAAAAAAGGAAGGGGTATGAGTAAGGGAATAAAAGAGGGGGTGAGAGTGAGACATGGGAAGGAAGGGAAAGGGGAGAGGGTGGGTGTGAGAATGAAACAGAAGAGAGAGTGGGAGTGAGGGAACTAAATGGGAGGGCGAGAAACAGGGGAGAGAAGGGAGTGAATGGGAGTGACAGAGGAGAGGGAAGCACATGAAGGAAGTGAATGGGAGGGAGGGAAGGGGTGAGAACGAGGTAAGGGAAAAGGTGAGTGGAAGTGAAGGGATGAGTGTCAGAGGGAAGAGAAGAGGGTAAGGGGGTATTGTGACAGAAAGGACGGTTTGAATGACAGAGAGGGAGTGAGAGAGTGGGTAGGGGATGAATGACAAAGGTGAGCGAGAGGGAAAGGGAGGGAAAAAGTAGAAGAGTGATAAGAAGAGATGGTAGAAGGATGTGTGTGTGAGAGAGAAAAAAAAGAGTGAGTGTGAGAATGAGAGAGAGAGTGAGAGAGAGAAAGGAAGAGGCTTGCGTGTTGCCTCCTCTCCCTCCCCCTACTAATCCTCTACAATCTCAGGCTGACTGGAAATGAAGAGTTCCCAAGTATGGAGCGAGGGGACATTTTTTTTATCCTTATTAGTTTTATTTATTGGATGCTTGATATGACTGCTGTTTTGAAATATTTGATTGATTTTTTGGGAAATGTTTAAAGGGTTTTTTAAATCTTTATTCTTCATAATAATTAGTTGGTGTTCTATTTGTCATCTGTTTTGAAATATGCTTTTTATTAGTATGGTTTCCTCACTGTTATGACTGATTTATATTTCTTGATTTTGTTTATGAGGAATGGTGATGTCTCTCATTTTGATTTATTACACTGCATATGAGTCTGGCTTTTAGAGGTTTCCAGTCCAGTATTTTGTCTGCACCTTACTATTTACACTTTATGGCCTGCATTTCTGACTAAGGTGAGGGAGTCTGCTAGCTGGAAATCGCCTTGTACACCTGCTGGGTTGAAGGTTTTTCTGATTTTGGTGGAGGCTGGGATCCATGATTGAAGGGGTCCCTCGGGTGCTAAAAAAAATGATGGCGCTTCAGCCTGCTGGGTACTGAAATGCCTGCAGCAAGTGGCGGGCATCTGATTGCTGTGTCAAGGACCTGCTGTGCCCTGCCCTGCCGCACCCCCACCACACTCGGTAATTTGCAATGTGGCCCCAGCACAAAAAGCTTGCCCACCCCTGATCTAGGGGTCTCCTCGCAATGTGGGCACAAGTGGTATGACAGCGTAAGTCTGCTGAACACCTTCAAATGGCAGGCAGAGTGCAGCTCACACAATTCAAAAGGTAAAACTGAACAAGGCAAATGAAGTTTTCTCTTTCTACAGCTCAGGACTTGAACAAGTGAAGCACTGCCAGGAACACAGTTAAGAGCGGTTTTTCTCTTCTCTTTTAAATCAAAGAGCAAAAATGCAGATTAGCATTGCTAAAAATTCCTCTCATGTTATCCCTGCTCCAAATGAAGACTATGTGCAGCCTCACACAATCCAGCAGCGTACAAGAGTAGAGCTGTATTTTCTGCACGAAGCAAGCTGGGGTGAGGGAGATAATAAAATTCATAAATCTATATTTAACGATCAGTGCCAAACTAGAAAAGCACTGCAGAGACTGGCAAACAGCACGTTGCCTCACAGTGCTAATGAAGGGGCATGCTCGAGTGAGATGAGCAGACAGGCAGGGGTACGGGGCTAGGGGGTTTTTTTTGTTGTTGTGGTGGTGGTGGTGAGGTGGGCAGGCTCTCTTCCCCTCCCCCCACCCAATGCTCAAACCTCAGGTCAGGTGCTGCCTGACTGAGCCCCGGGGCTTCTGCGGCAGTGGTACCTGCCAAGATGTCGTGCCAGCAAATACAGCGGGCAGCACCGAGGCAAGGGGAGCAGGCTGTGGACGAAGAGTTCTCCTGCAGTTTTCAAAGGCTAAATTTCAGAAACTTACTCACACAGGGCTCAGGTCTGCAGATACGTTTTTACAGACAGCCTTTAGCCCCAAGCTTTCAAAAAGCAGGCTCCAACGTTTGTGGGTTCACCGGGCACGCGTGCGGACGCACAAAGCTACAGCTGCTCCCGCACAGGTGCAAATGATGTGCACGTGCGTTTGATTTTCCAGCGTGCGCGTGGAAATCCTGTCCCTGCCCCCAATCGGCATGTTAAGAGTGCATGCAAAAATCAGGTGTGGCACATACATTTACACACAGCGTGATCCGCATGCATAAAAAAAAGGCTTTTGTGTAGGTAAAGCACTTTATAAATCAACCTCATAGAAGGCAATTTTCAAAGGCATTTATCCAGGGTAAACAGGAGCCTTAGAAAGAAGATCAAGAGACGGTGCAACAGAACCTAGGCACAGGCAAGTTGGATTTGGATTTTAGATTTTATTGCTCGCCTCTCCAAATCCGAGCTCAAGAGGATTTACAGTCAGGTACGGTAAGTAGCTGAGATTTAAATGGCATTAGCTAAAAGTGCCGCTTTAACGAACACCTGCAAGTGAACGGTTAGAGTAAAAAGAAAAAAAAAAGAGCGTTCCTTCACAAAAAAACAAGCAGACCTGAATGTAGGCCAATATCTCTGTCCACAAGAGCTGCTGTATGAAATTACTCTGCAATTCCAGTATCACACCTCAAACCACAGCCTCTCAAATCCCTATTTCTTCCTCCACGCCCATAAGTGCAAAACCATACCAAGTGCATAAACAGAAAATATAAATTGCCAATTGCATCCAAACGAGATTCCAATAATCCCTTCACTTGGGGCTATTGCGGAAGTACTTGCAGACCCCCACCTTCGGCACAGGTGAAAGGAAACAGTTAGCCCCAGAGAAAATGTCAAGAAAAGAGTAAGGGGCTGGCAAGAGGCAATCCTGAGTCTGAATGGGTCCCTGAGAGAGAGACTGGAGGGTGTGGCCAGCAAGGAGTGTGAAACCCCAGCTGGCAGGCTTCCAGCATCGGAAGACGAGTTTGACTGTGCAGGCTCCCTGAAAGGCTAAAGATCCAGGGAACCAGAGAGCTGTGGCTATACGCAATAAGAAGCTGTGGCCCCAGAAATCCAGGAAGCCTGGCCTTAGCACATCTGGCCCAAACTACCGCCAAACTGCATGAATGCTAGACAGCAGGAGACACATGGCACTTCTATCTGGTGTACCCAGTCTGCCACAAACCGAATGTCTAATTCTGAGCATTTGCTAAAATCACCAACAAGAGATGCAGAGGGGCGTCTCTAGGTCATCTGCTTTTATAATGCAGCCTGATAAAAACCTGGTATTTAACTCTTCCCTGGAGAATTTCAACTTTAGCATTAGACCCAATAAAACTTGAAAATGTATCTTCAAGGCAAATTAAAGGGTAAGATTATATATGTAGTCATTTAATTGATTTTTTTTTTTTAATTCTGATTTATTTTAACACTCATGAGAGATGCTGAATTGCCAGCACTAAAATCAGAAGTCTTTCGTTTATCCACAAGGAACATCAGTAGCAGCTTCTTCGCTGCCTGACTAATGCACCTCAATCCTGCTCTGGAGAGACAGCCACCCGAAGGTGAAAGGATAATTCAACTTCCGTGCCTGGGCGATCTCCGATCTCCCAGCTGAGACTGCTAACAGTGCTACCAGCTGACACCAAACTGTGCACTGGAAACTGGACTGAAAGCATCAATTTATTTCACTAGATAGTTTTCAAAGGGTCAAGATTTGTGTTTGCTGGCCTGACCCAGATTTAATGCAGTGAGCAAGAGAGGAAGACCTGGTTTGCTCTAGCATTCCCCTTGCTGTATTGAACTACAGGCCGACTTCCTGAGTCACCTGGCACCCCAGATCTTGTGTTTATAAGCAAGTATACTAGATCAAGAACTTCTTGGTACATTTTGTTCTATAGCTAAACCACAAAATCTAGCAATGGCCAAGGTAGAAAAGTAAAATTACAAACTCCATGCACAAGAATACCTCACTTCATCTCGAGTCACCCTCCCCAGAAATAATCTTTGCTGTCTCTTGAATTCATTTAAAAACTTAGTTTGAATGGTCATTAACACTTCACTTTCAATAGGTTTCTATCTGCTGTGTGAGAAACAGATTGAAACCCCCCCTTAATGGCAAGTTTTTATATTGGGGGGGGGGTTATTTTTTTTTGGGGGGTGGGGGATTGTTAGCAAGCAACCTTTTCTTCTATAATCTCATAACCCCCCCCCCCCCCCCCCTCAACTGGTACAAATTTAGGAGATTTCAGGATTTCCAAGCTAGGTGAGAGAATAAAGAGCCAGCAGAGCAGGAGACTGTCACCTGGCAGGGCAGGAAAGAAAAAAAAGAAAAAGACAGGCTCAAGAAACCAAAGACAAAGGAAAGGCAGAAAGAAAATTGCTAGATTTGGATTAGATAGGCTGCAGAGGAAAAGAGAGGAGAGAAAATTATTGACTTGGGTTAGGGAAGCCATAAATTAAGTTGTCTTACTACAAATGTCACAAGCCTTCCTTCCCTGGGTTTGCTCTTTTCCTTAAGCCACCCAGATGCTCTCAGTATATCCTGGCAGAAGCCTGGCTCTGCTGTTCTTTCAGACACAGCTTGGAGCAACGAGATTCCCAAAGCTGCTCCGTGTGCAGAGCTGCCTGGCGTCTTCAATCTCTGACCACGGGAAGGAGCGAGTACATGAGGTGGACTTCTGGAACTCTCGCTTCTTGAAATATTTAGGGTCGGATTTCACCAAAAGGTTCTTTAGTGCTCACCTATCCATTTTAGGAATCTCAGAGCATATAACAGTGGTTAAAAAAAAAAAACCCACAAAGCAGGGTTCCAATACTTATAATAAAACTATCATTAACATAAAACACTTCCATAAAGCCATGCATGTTTGCATCTTCCTTCTGTAAACTCGGAGGCTAACTCACTAAATCTGTCTAATCCAAACCTGGCTTCCACCCCCATCCCAAAATAGTGATATTAGCAGGAAACAGGTCCCCAATCCTAAACAAAATAGCTGCACAATCAAGCAAAAACCTGGAGAAACAGCTGTGCGTTTATACCTTTTCTACACAAAGAATAATGTACTTCAGCATGAATATCTAATGGCGCAGGGTTCCATAATGGAGGCCCACTAATGCTGATCTATAGCTATTTTGTTTAGGAGGGTCTTCGTCAGATGACTTATGAGGGGAGATTGAAGAATCTAAATATGTACACCCTGGAGGAAAGGAGGAATAAGGGTGATATGATACAGACTTTCAGATACTTGAAAGGTTTTAATGATCCAAAGACAACGACAAACCTTTTCCGTTGCAAAAAAAAAAATCAGCAGAACCAGGGGTCACGATTTGAAACTCCAGGGAGGAAGACTCAGAACCAATGTCAGGAAGTATTTCTTCACGGAGAGGGTGGTGGATGCCTGGAATGCCCTTCCAGAGGAAGTGGTGAAGACCAAAACTGTGAAGGATTTCAAAGGGTGATGGGATAAATACTGTGGATCAATAAAGTCTAGAGGATGTGAATGAAGTGAAGAGGCATGAGGGCGGCTTGCGGGAATGATGGCTACTACTAATATCCTAATTAAATAAACATGCACACGATTAATGCAACTCCAACATTGCTCTATGCTTCAACGGCAAGAGGAAATGGAAAAAAAAAGGATTTGCATCCACAAAAAAGCAGGGGAGTAGCTTGCTTGATATGGCGGTTACTACCCCAAACCAAATTAGCCTGATACTTCACTTTCAAATCCAGCATAGTTCTCTGCTTCAACGGCAGGGGGAATGATGAAAAGATAATTTATATTCTTATACAGAGAACAATTAAACTTGCTTGAATAGCATTACATATAATGCAGATTTCTGAGCAATTGTTCTCAGCTGTGTCTTGCATGCAATAAAAGTCTTTCTTTTCGGACCAGTTGTCTGGGGCCTCTTTTCTGACGGTAACATTCAGACAACAACCAACAAGGACTGAGTTGCACAGGCTGGATAAGCATGCGTGGGAGTAGCTTGCTATGACAGCGGTTACTACCCCTAAACAATTAGCTAGATACTTCACTTAGATGCAGCTCCAGCACTGCTAACTACATTGATGGCAGAGGTGGAAGGGATGGTGGGGTGGAAGGAAAATAGAACAAAAAGTCACTTACAAGGACAAGAGAAAAAGATAAGTATGGGGGGGGGGGGAATTAAAAGCTTGCTGGGCAGACTGGGTGGACTGTTTGGTCTTCTTCTGCCGTCGCTTCTATCTTTCTATCTGTTTCAATGTCAGTTTTGTCCATGAAAGAGATGGAACGCTCAACAAATCATTTTGGGACAAACACAAATTTATTGCTGTGTATATATGGTAATAAAAAGGCCTCTCAGGTAAACAAGGCCCCTGTTGTTGAAACCCTTGAATGCTACAGTTAGAACCACACTGGCACTGGCCACTGTACGGGCAAACAATGCAGCTCCCTCCGCAGTGGCATAACATCACATCTCTGGCCCTTGCACCTGTCAAGATCTTGACTGCTGTGTTCTGAAGTTGTAATCTTTTAAGAGCGCCCTATGACAGCCCTTGATACGACGAGCTCGTTGGTCCAATTATAAATAATGCAGGCATTTCAGCTGCCAAAGCTGGCCTTGGAAGAAAAAAAAAAGTGCAATTTCCTTATAAGCAGCACAAACATTTTAAAAAGTAAACAACTGACATTTCAGGACAAATGATCATTTAGGATCTAACAATGTGCAGATTATGAACAACATCTTTGGGTTATGGATAGATTCTCAAAGCTCTGTCCCCGTCTGGACACCAAAGCATATCTGAAGGTTTAGACAAAGCACAGATAAACAATCGGGCCGATTGGACGCACGTTTTCGACGCGCTAGCTTTACCCCTTATTCAGTAAGGGGTAATAGCGCGTCCAAAACGCGCGTCCAACCCCCCCGAACCTAATAGCGCCCACAACATGCAAATGCATGTTGCGGGCGCTATTAGGTATTCCCTCGCGATTCAGTAAGTAAAATGTGCAGCCAAGCCGCACATTTTACTTTCAGAAATTAGCAATATTAGAAATTGGCGATATTAAGTCGGAGGTCCTGAAAGTTTAAAAAAGTAAAAAAAAAAAAAATAATAATAACAATTTGAACTAGGCCCGCGGCTCGCAAACCGGAAGCTCAATTTTCCTGGCGTCCGGTTTCTGAACCCGTGGCTGCCAGCGGGCTCGAGAACCGAAGCTGGCAAAATTGAGCGTCAGCTGTCAAACCCGCTGACAGCCGCCGCTCCTGTCCGGGCCTAATTTAAATAAATTTACTGAATCGCGCGCACAGGAGAGCAGGCGCTCACCCGCTCTCCCGCATTTTTTACTGTATCGGCCCGAATGAGAGAAAATTCTCAATTAAAAACAAAAGTCAGTCTCAAGAAGTTGTGAGAAGCACAGAGAGCCACACATGCGAGGCTCCCACTGCAACAGGCTCCAAAACGTTTACAGTGTTACTGTACTGGAGATATTTGACGTCATCCAATTCATTCTACCAAACATTGTACAGTTCTCTAGTTTTTTATTGTTCAGTTTGGATTGGGACCTGCTCCACATTCTGTAGAACAACTTCAGCTCATCTGTCAGAGGGTACATCAAAAGCACTAACCTGAGGCACCACCTCACCCTGGGCTCATTACATCCTGCTGTCCAAGTACCACCGTCTCGCTATTTTTTTTTCTTTTTTACATGCAGCATCCTGTCTAGTATCATGGCACAGGGCTGCAAACGACCTCTGGCCCATAACTTAGAAACCAATGCTGATGAAAACTACTCTTTTAGACTCCCAATGCAGCAGAAGGAAGCTGCTAACAAACTCCCAGGGGCTGGCACGCCCATGTTATGAAACCGGGTGGCCGAGCACAAATGTGCACGGGATTTTACAATCCGTGCGCACAGGTGCGGGTGGCGCGAGGGGGAGGGATTTTTGCAAAGTACACGCGCCGACGAAAATCGGTCCTTCCTCCGTTCCCTCTCAGTCCACTCCAATTAACAAGAAGACTGGGAGGGAACTTCCCTACCCCCCTACCTCAGCTCCCTCCCTCTTCCCCTCTCCTCCCTCCCTCCAACCCTTCCTATCTATCTTATTTATTTTTTTGTTTGTTTTGCGACTTACTTCACGACCAGCGCTGAAGTACATTGCGCGAGTCATCGGGACAGTGTACAATGGCGCTGTCCCGGCCCGCCCCCGCCCGGCCCTTCAGAGAGGCCCGGCACTTGTGCGCGTAGGGGGGTTTACGCGCGCCGGCCTTTTTGAAATCCGGCCATTAGAGAATTAGGCCCTTAGACGGCAAGTTGTATGCCTTCAAAATCTTAAAACTTGCTCGTTTTCTTTTTTGCTTCAACTTTAGCTAATACAGACAGACAATCTTAACATTTTGAGCCCAATTTATTGCACATTTATTATTAAAATAAGCAATAACTAGATCCTTATTAAAATATGGTTCCCTTCCCTTTCACACATGAACTAAACATCTTGGTGGTGCCTGTAAGTACTAAGGCTCTATATTCACAGAGGCTAAATGAACCTTGCTCTGACCAAGCGTGGCAAATTCTACATTCTTATGAGTATTTTCAGCACGATTAAGAGTATTTGAAGTCATGATTACATAGAATAATATTAGAAAGACAGTGAATGGACATGCTAAGTCTTACAATGATAGAATGGGCGAGTGTTCTAGGCAGGTAATGAACCTCAGCAATGGAAGGCCCTCACTGAATTTCTGCCTGGAGAATAAGGGCTATTAAAAGCAATCTGATTACTAGGAGGCTGATATAATCACGTGCACTCGGCACAGTGCACAGTTTAACCCGCAGTTGTGCGTACATTTTTTTGTGTGCAAACTTTACCGCCAATGCAGCAAGGAGTTTACTGAGTGCCCGTGCATGCAATCTCATGCTCATGATGGCATTAGCTATTCCCCTGCCTCCCCCTTTTCCAATGCAGAGAGGTGAAGTGGTTTACTTCATACCTTCTTAGTACTGGAAATTCTATGGGTGGAAGTTGGAGTGCTGGCCCCGGGATCTATAGTCAGGACTTTATGCACAATACAAACTTTCTGTGCAGAAAGCATTTTTTGGTATGCATAAGTCATTTTGTGTATGAAAAACGATTTGTGTACATAAACCATGCTTACCTTGCACAGATCATGTTTTGCTGCATGCTAAGCCTTTCCATTGCACACATTTTCCAGACTGTGCTTTTTTTTTTTTTTTAACTCCCGATGCATTAGCATACCATTAGCTCAATGCATGGGGAGTTTTAAAAAAAATAAATTAGCTTGTGCGTTAAGAAACCAAGCACTGAAACTTCAGCTCACAGTTAAAGCTCAGCTTTTTGCCTTGGCCTCTGTAAAAGTTTACACTAGGGATTTATGGTTTGTCAACACCTAAACCAGAAATCAAATAGGGATTAGAGATTACTTGGTTACCTTCCTGCCCCCCCCACTCCTTTTTCCAGCAGTGCTTTACTGCATTTGGCTCTCCTCCCAATTTTCCTGCAGAGGTGATTCAGCAGGACCAGCTCCCTACCTCTTTCTAGTGCTTCTACGACAAACATCTTTTGAAGAGTGGCTTATTTCATGAAGATGCAGCCTAAAAGTAATCAATAACAGACTCCATTCTGTGAAGGTAATCAGCAACCTGCACCTAATTATTTGTCAAAAATAATAGTAGCAATCCCGCTACGACACGCCAGCCTATGCCAGTGCCCAAGCGGGAGGTCTGCATAAGGCTCATCATTCTCTGGACTCCTTAATGCTGCCAAGATTTCGGAGAGAAGTTGATTCTTTTGGCCAAGTACTGTCCTCCTGCTCCTTCAGGCTTGCAACTCAATTAGAACCGGCCTCTGCTGTGAGCCTTCATTCACAGCCTCCTTGGGTTTCTGCCCTGTCTTCGTCTAGCCAAGCCAACTCAACAGCAGTCTTTGGCCAGAAACCTAGAAAGGATGTTTCTAATTCTTTAAGAACTTCAAATGAATAACACCAAGCAGGAATCATAATTTTTCAAGAAAGCTACAGAGAAAAAGTTCCCAACACTCCTCACTTCTGCTATACAACCCCAACAAAGAAACCCCGTCAAGTCCACTTTAAGCTTCTAGGAAAGAATTGCACTGGATTCCACAGCGCACTCTGTATAAGTTGCTACTGGCACTACAATTACTTTTAAAATGTGATAAAAATGAAGACTATATAAATATGTTTTGGTGTAATCTGCTTCCAGCAAAATTATTTTTTGGGTGTATTGTAGAATAAACATGAAAAAATGAAACATGGCTTCATGAGACACAATGCTGTTACAGTACCATTGTGGCAATGGTTAAGAACCACTACTCTAGACTCCCCCTTTCACCAAGCTAGTTCAAAATAACAAATAAACTGGCCATGAGAACCATCTAATGAGAAACATTGTTCCAAAGAATGATAAGTCACCTGTTTCTCATTCCTTGGCTGACTCCTCAGTCAATGGAGATCTTATAATGTATCCATTTCACGGAAAGGCAGTTCCCTAGCCCAGGGGTCCCCAAACATTTCACTGCGAGGGGCACATAGAACATTTCAAATCATCGAAAGGGCCCAGGAAGGAAGACAGATCTCCCTTGGGATCTAAAATACTGAGGAAGCGGGGAGGTAGGGATCCCAGGGGTGGAAGTAGATAAGAGTGGCAATACTAATATTTCTATGCATATTTCTAGAAAGTTCACAACCCAACCCCTTCAACATCTGCCCTTCTCCTCTCATCTCCTTCTCTCTCCACTTCCCTTAGCATCTGTCCTTCTCTCCTCCTCTTCCCCACACAGCATCCCTCCTTCATTCTTCCTCCACAATCTGCCCATCTCTTCCTCTCCCCAACTGCATCTCTTTCCTTCTCCACCCTACCACATCATCTCCTTTTACTCTTCTGCAAACGTCTACCCTTCTTCTGCCCTCTCCCCCCAAATGGCACTTCCTCTTCACACTTCCTTTGTCATCTACTCTTCTGTGTTCCCCCCTCCCCACAGTATCTCCGCTTCATTCTTCCCCAAAAATCTACCCTTCTTTTTCTCCCTACTACAATCTCCCAAATATCTGTCCTCATCCTATGGTGATGGCTCCAGCATGGACCTCTCTTCTCATGCTAGCAGCAATGTCTAAGCCTTGATTCACACACTGCTGACAACACCCAGGTCTCTCTCCACACGCCATCACCATAGCCAGAACACCCACACTTCACTCCACATGCCGCTGCCTCCGCTAGAACATACAAATCTCACTCTACACACTGCCAATGATGCCTGGGAACCTCTTCTCATGCTCTGTATGTGGTGGTCCTCTCCGATGTACATGCCTTGGTTTCCCCCTCTGATGACATGCAGGTCCTGCCAGTCTCCTTCCAATGATGCTGTGTTCACAGATGTATTGCTCAGGCTGCAGTTGCTTTATTCAGCAGTAGCAAAAGACACTTTTTTAAAGTGACATTACACTGGAGATTCTTTTTCTTGAAGCTAGGCGGGCTAGAAAAATGGCCACAGAGGGCCAGATTCAGCTTGTGTGTCATAGTTTGGGCACCGCTGCTCTAGCCCATAGCCAGCCATTCACTGGTCACAAAAGAAAAACAGTTTTTAAAAAAACAGTGGTACTCAAAAAAGGGACCAAGAATTCAGGACAATAGTTCTCAACCCTTGGACACCCCAGACACAACCACCAGTCTGGTTTTCTTACTGTCCACAATGAAACGGATGACATTTGAATATATTGACCTGGTTTTTAGACCAAACGTTTATCCTCAATGATTATGGATGAGATACTATAACCCAGGCTAGCTGGAGGCCCCTCTCCCCCAAGGACCAGGCCAAGAACCACTATCCCATGCCAAATGCCCAACAGGGAGCCAATATGAACCATTAACAGTAAGGCAGACATGGCAAATTCCAGTCCTGAAATGCTTCAACTAGGTCTGGTGTTTAGGATATACAAAAGAATATTCATGAGATTCATCTGCTTAGGTGTGTTTAATTTACATAACTTGGTTATACTAATCAGAGTTTGCCATCACCAATTTAAGGCATGCCCACACGGAAAAGCACATTTTACCTTAAACTGTAATGTAAAACGTGGTAAATGGTTTCATTACCAGTACGACCGATTACCTTATTAACTTTCTCTTTCTGTCCCTGAGGATAAGCTCTGGGGCAGGGTCCCCAAACCTTTCAAGAGAAGATCAATACAGGATATTTCATACCACCGAGAGGGGCAGAAGGGAGAAGGTCTTCCTTGCTAATCCAGGGGGAGCTGAGAAGAGCTTGACAGGGGGACCATCTCAGACCCTTTGAAATGCTGGGGAAAGGGGGAAGGCTGGGGGTAGGGTTGTTGCAGAAAGGGTGTTTCCAGATTTCTGCCTAGGTAGCAACCTTGACCTCTTGCCTCTGTTGCCAGCATCTGCTCACCTGGGGAAGTAAGGGATAGGGAGGGAGGAGGGATGGCAGGATGGGATGCTTGTGTGCATGTGTATGTGGTGCACGCACTGTCACTCACAGCCCCCCCCCACCCCCACCCCCATGCACTCTTGCTTCCTCTACTTCCTGCCCCCTCCCCTCTTTCTCCTTATTCTCTCCATGCCCCTCCCCCACAGCTCCGAAGGGGTGGTGGCATGTTCGGGAGTTCCAGGAACGACCATCCTTAACCGACTGCCCCTGGCAGCAACACAGAACCCATGACTCAGTGCCATCGGTACCTTCCTACCCGTGCTCTGCACTGCCCTCTACAGCAGCCAAAAGTTCCTTGTGGCTGGGCTGCAGCCTCTCTCCCCCCCCTATCTACAGCCCAAGGGGATCCACCTGCATAAGTAGTACTAATGTCAGCAACGGATAAAGCAGCCCCCGTCAATGGCTGCCTTGCCACCAGCATGTCCCATTCACTCCGCTCTTGACATGCTGCCAACTGCACTTCTAACTTAAAGCACCTGAGCTTGCGGCAGCAGCAGACTGCACGTCCACCACCACTGCAGTCCAGCTCAAACTCCTTTTGCCATTGCTGCTGGGGGCTGGATGAAGTTTAGCCAAGAGCCACATTCGGCCCTTGGGCCATGGTTTGGAGAATCCCTGCTCTGGAGAAACAGGCGACGCTACAGGCACACACACAGGCCGATACAATATCGGCACGAGCTAAACAGATGCTCACGACTGAGCACCCGCTCCCCCTTAGCCCGCACCAATCCACCTCTCCCAGGTGCCCAATTTAATATTTAAATCTGGTGCTGGGGTAAAAAAAAGGAGGCGCTGGGGAAGTTGTGCGCCCCTAGCGCCTCCTTGGCAGCGACGCCCAGGAGAGGTGGCTGTCAGCCAGTTAGGAAATGGACGCTCGATAATGGGGGGGGGGGGGGGGTGAGTGAGAGTGAGTGAGCCACATGCATCACGTACATTTTTTTCAATTCTCCTATTTTGGCTCCTCCGACTTAATATCACAGCGATATTAAGACAGAGGAACCGAAAAAAGGAACAGAAAAGCAGTATTTTCTGCTTTTCTGTAATTTTTTTGGGCTCCTCAAGAATTAACAGGCGTTAATATTTGTGGGTTAAAATGTGCGCATTGGTCGCACATTTTAGGGGGTTTTTGCATCCAGGGGAAATAGGTAATAGCCTCATCAACAGGAATTTACATGTGATAAGTGCATAGCTAATAGCGCTCGACTGGACGCGCGTACCCCCGTTTTTCAACGGGGGTTATGGACGTGCGTGCAAAATGCACATCCAATCGTGTGTTGAGCCGTGCGCTGGAATTGCCTCAGCCTGATAGGGCAGTGGGGCACGAACTTCCGGAGACAAACAAAATAAATGCCAGCATGTGATTCTTGTCTACATCTTAATTTCTGTAACCTGCTTTAAGACCAAGCCTGGCAAAAAGCAGAATATCAAATGTTCGTAAATCAATAAAACAGCTAGCTTGCAACTACTGCTACAGTCTTGGACTCAGTCTGCAACTGTTTGTACAATCGCTGGCCACTTCTGTACAAATGTGAGAAGGCAAGCAAATCTGGCCACTATTTTTTTTTTTTTTTTTAAACTTAATGCCCTAAAGCATCAGGAGTTTAAACATTCTGGTATGCTTTGATCCCCAAGTAAAATATAGCACATGTGGTAAAAGAAGGCTAATAGGCCAAGCTGTAAACACTGGATTTAAGTGGTAGAAAAAAGGATTTTGAAATTCGAGGGCAAGCTATCTCTTCTGTTCCACTACAACTATGAAATGTTTACAGGCAAATACAAGATACGGATAAAACAGACTAAAGAGCTTGGCGCCCTTGGTTTTTCTCCCTGCTGGTTCACCTTTCTTCCACACCTCTTGCCATGAGACCAAGAACTAGGGACTTACAAAGAACCACTACCTCAAGCAGATGTCTTCTGAAATTAACTCTGACTGCTGCTGCCGCCCTCCCGCTCTGACGCCTTGTCCTGTGCAGGCTTTTCTCCCCAAGCAATCAGAACTTTGACCCAACCCATGACATCATCAGGTGCAGGGATGAAGCTGGAGGCGTCGCGCACCCTGTGGAGAGTGCACGAAGGAGCGCGAACAGAGGAGCTTGCTCATTTGTGTGCACCTTCACGTGTGCCGCTGGGCTCTCTCTTAGGCTGTATTTTGAGGGGGAAGAAATTTGGGAGGTTGGGTATGGGGTGGGGTGGGGTAGCAGGGGCTGTTTGGAGGTTTATGTATTTTTATTTTCTTATTGGAATATGTTGGGTACAGAGAGGTTGGGGAGGAATTGAAGGGATTTTAGCAGTTTCTGGGAAGGGTAGATAGTTGTCAAGGGTAGGTTTTAAGAAGGATCGATGTTTAAGAATGGCCAGTTGTGTATGGGACTCAAATTTGGGTAGGTTACAGTCGGAAGTTTTATTTAATTATTGTTTATTGAATGTAAGATCTGAGGGTCAAAAATCTATTTGCATGAATTTGTTCAACAACATAATTTGGATTTTTTGTTTCTATCTAAAACATGGTTGTCAGAAACAAATGAGTTATGTATTATCCAAATGTGTGCTTTATCATCCACTTTCTTTGAAGGCATCTGCTATAATAAAATTTCAGGAGCTGACAGTGGAAGTTAGTTCACAATTTCCTTCTTTGTTAATTGTCGGGGCACAAAACTTGAAGAAATTGCTGTGTTGTTGTAGTCTTATTCAGGTGATGGCTGCCCTAACCCATGAAGCCGGTCATGTTTTAGGCTCTGACTTTGTTTTTTTATCCAAACTATTTTATTTATACAGGTTGTGTTGGGAAGGTGTGGACTTAGTTCCTTATTCTGATCATAGAGCAATATTTTCTTCTTTTAATGGGAAGAGGAAGGTTGGAGGAATTAAAGGGGCACTGGGGACAGGGGAGAGTGGATGGGGCAGTTTTCAGTTCCTGCTTGGAAGAACATGTGTTAGATAGGGTAGAGGGAAGATCAATTAACCAACTGGAATAATACACTTACTGTAGTGTTCAAGAAGGTAGTGCCCAAGAAGTGGATTATAACAAATTTCCATCCTATTAAATGGTTTCATGAGGGTTTGCATAAGGAGCATAGTATAATTGGGGCTTGGAAAGAGGTGGAAGAGTAAGTTCTGTTGAATCATTTAGGGCTTGGAAGAAATCTGCTAACAATTATAGAAAGTTAAGAGTGTCCAAAAAAGGAGAATTTTTCAGGCTGTATATCATCACCTAATAATGTCACCAGGTAACATTTTTGGACTTCTGGGATGGAAGAAAAAGGAGTTGCCCACTGAATTGCCTTCATGTGTAGATTCTGCAGCTAATTTTCGGAAAGATATGTAGTTTACCAAACAAATTAGGTGATAAGCAATTTGAGTTAGAGGACCCTGATGGGAGAAATGGCTCGGGGGAGTTTAGAGGATTTTTTTGTAGTTTTAGTAATTTGAAGTTTTTATTGAAGGATATGCACCCATCAGGGAATTTGTTAGATCCATGTCCCCCAAGTTTGGCTAAGTCTTTGGGATGTAGTGATTTAGAATGGCTTTGTAGACAATCCCTCATTGCAAAATGGCTTTTTTTCATAGAAATCTAGAGCTTTCAGCGATTACTCCCTTATTGAAGAAACCTCTACTTGATTCGTCCTGTTGCAAGAATTATCAACCTATTGCCATTTAAGTTTAAGGTTTTGAGAAGGGAGCAGTTCTTACGTCTGAAATGCTTGGGGAAAAAAATGAGGGTGTAGCTCATTTTCAGCCAGGTTTTAGACCAGATCACAATACCAAGAGGGTGTTAATATCCCTTATGGATGATGTATTGAGACATTTAGATGGGAGAAACTCTGCCTTGTTGGTATTATTAGATGTTTCCTGTGCTTTTGATCTGGTAGATACTGGCATCTGGGATGACAGATGTCAACAAGTGGGTTTAGATGGTAAAGTGTTGAATTGGCTCCAGTCTTTAAGTGATCGCATTCAGTGGATTCAAATAGGTGAAAAGTATGCCTCAGAGGACTTGGCGACTATGGGAGTGCTGACTGGCTCATGTTTATCACTTTTACTTTTTAACATCTTCAAGCAGTCACTGGTGGATTTGTTTTAGGTACAGGATGTCAGAGGCTGTGTGTATGCTGATGATATCAAGTTCCTGATTCGATTGGACTGAAGTACTGAGGAGGTGGTTTGTTGGTTAAATGTTGTTTAGATAGAACATCCAACCAGTTAAAAGCTAGTCATATAGTGTTAAATACATTGAAAATGGAAGCTTTGGTTACTGGGAATGTATTTACTGAAGCTATGGTACTGCCAATTAAACAATCTTTGGCTGATTTTGGAATAACTATTGCTTCTAAAGTTACTCTTGGAATTACTCTGGATTGACTTTTTCATTGGATGCTTTTGTAGGACAAACCTGCAAGAACATAAGAACATGCCATACTGGGTCAGACCAAGGGTCCATCAAGCCCAGCATCCTGTTTCCAACAGTGGCCAATCCAGGCCATAAGAACCTGGCAAGTACCCAAACACTAAGAAGATCCCATGCTACTGATGCCAGTAATAGCAGAGGCTATTCCCTAAGACAGCGTGATTGACAGCAGTTAATGGACTTCTCCTCCAAGAACTTATCCAAATCTTTTTTAAACCCAGCTACATTAACTGCACTAACCACATCCTCTGGGAACAAATTCCAGAGATTAACTGTGCATTGAGTGATAAAGAATTTTCTCCGATTAGTTTTAAATGTGCTACTTGCTAACTTCATGGAGTGCCTCCTAGTCCTATTATCCAAAAGTGTAAATTACAGATTCACATCTATTCGTTCAAGACTATCATATCCATCCCCCCCCCCCTCAGGCAGAAGGCTTTTGGCAAGGAGCTCCTTCCTTTCTCCTCTCCTCTAAAAATCAGAAAGCAGCAGGGGGAGTCTCAGTGTTTGGGTGTCTTCAGAATTTGGTGCTCACACTACTTTCTTGTGTCTAAATGCAGCCCTGGAGGATTGTAGATCTTCTCTTAATGCAGAGATGCCATGTAGTCATCATCGGGGTTTTAAAACTCCTTGCACCAACTCCCACAGCTGGTGAGCAAAGCTGCATAGGGCCCAGAAGAGTAATTACAGACTCAATGGGGGCAAGGGCGGCAGCAAAAGCAGGGCCACCAGAAATGAGAAGGAATGGGCTGCCCGGGGAGGGGGGGGGGGCAGGGGAGCGCAAATGGGGGAAGAAAGGTAAAAGGACAGCAGCAGGAAGGGAGGTAGGGGAAGAGAGAGAGCTGCACGAGCAGAAAAGATGTTATTTTTGAGAGAGGCTGGGCATTTCTTCTCTGGCAAGCAAGTTCTGGAGGATTTTTAGAATTCCTGAGAATCATTACTAAAGCAATACAGCTCACCAACTACACCACCCTTAATTGCCTCTAGAAAAATAATTCTAATGAGATTAAATGAAGGCTGAAGAGGAGTAAAAAATGCAGTTGAAATAAAAGCATTCAGGCTTTAAAATGTTAAAATTCTGGTAGTACCTCCATGAACACACTCCACGCACAGCCTGGATAAGCATGCTGAACACGCACCATTCCTCTGCATCAGAATGATTTGGATGTAAATGGACTTTAGTCTATAATCTTTCCAAATATTTAAGCAAGATGCTTATGGAGAAAAAAAATATATATAGCTGCTTTCATTTTCTATAGCATATATATACACATGCTGATGAATACATCCTGAGAAAGGAACATGTTCTGTCTCAAAATACCCTTATGCTGCCCTGTGAGCACCTTATCACACCAAACACAGACATGCAATTTTTTTCCACCAACTGGGCAGGATAGAGAGTTTTCCAGTTTGTGATTAGAACCAAATCTTCTCCACACTTGTAGACCTTCCATGGTCAACTAAAAAACAGAGGGTTCTAGGTATTAGAATCAAAATAATTTTTTGCAAAACCATAAAGTTGAATTGTAAAAGCCCAACCCGCATATCACTTAGGGAATGCGAGCACAAAGCGGGCTTGCACATGCCCACCCTATTTTCAAAACTCAGAGATGCGAACACATCCCGGGCTGCTGCACATCTCACCGAGTTTCAAAAGTGGTGGGGCGTGGGCATGGTCTAGGTGGGGCATGGGCATTACCGAGATGTGCATGTACCTACCTACTCACCTGGGAGCGCATCTAGGTTCCCTGCCACTTTCATTTACTCCTGCTATGGAAGTGGTGCAAGTCAGGAAAAAAACATCTGCTGTTTCAGAGGGATTTAAAGGGTCTAGGATAACTGGAGGAAGTGTAGGCTATTAAACCAGGGAGTGGGGGGGAGGTAAGTTTGGAGGAGCTAATTCATAACTGGGCAAATTGGTGGACCAATTCGTGAAACTGGCAATGGCGTGGACACGCACCCATTTAAAACTGGGCGCACATTGTTGCACACCTACAGTATTTTCTAACACGTGCACAAGTTACAAAATTGCTGCATTCCTGGGTGCATAGGAATGCACAAGCCAGTGGGCGCCCACGCGCCAGTTTGAAAATAACCGTCAAAATAATTTTTGCTAAACCAAAATGTATAAATTATTTCAAAGTGAATGCCATCTCAGATATTCCAATGAAAAACTAGAATATTGGGTGGGGGGGGGGGGGGGGAAGGAACTAGCTTTGAAAAAAAAAAATAATAAATTGTGGACGTCCAATACACATACAAGATACATGGTCCAGGCCATGTATCTTGTGCGTGTCTATGCCGATAGCAGGAAAAAACAGACGCTCGTAGATTGAGCGTCCGTTTTCCCAACCCGCTTTATTGCCACCTCTCCTGTGCACCCGATGCCAAGGAGACGCTAGGGATGCACATTTGTCTCTAGCGCCTCCTTTTTAGCGTGACACCTCATTTAAATATTTGATCGCGCACCCAGAAGAAATGGCTGAGCGCGCTTCAGGAAGGCGGGCACTCAACATCGAGTGCCAGTTTTCTACGCACATTTATTGGATCAGCCTATTTATGCGAAATGACTCTTGCTCCTTAGAACAGGATGCCGCTGATGCCTTAAAGACATCTTGCTCTCTGACCTGGCCCACAGTTTCGCTATAAGCAGCTTTCTCAAGGAAGAAGTAAAGAAAATCATCTTCCATTTCCCTCTGTCAGCAATTTTGAGTATGTGACAGCAAACTCTTTTTCCATTTTATTCACTCCTCACCAAGTCTCTCTTTTCTCAGTCTTTGAGAACAAACCATGCAGAGTGAAAAATTAATTTAATTTTGTTTGTTTATTCCATCTTTCATAGCTGGTCAGCCACTTCAAAGTGCATTACAATAGGATTAGATTAGAATTAAGTCATAGGGTTGATGTATTACCAAAACATACCAGTTGAGACAGTACAATAACATTACAGATAAGTCATGAGGTAGAAGTATTTCAGTTATAGTTCAGTTAAAGGTTGAGGTAATATACTGTATATGAAGTCCCTTGCTTAGCTGGTTGATCTGTTAGGGGCTGGTCTGTTAGGATTGTGCTTTTATTGACCAAAAAGCCATGTTTTCAGTTGGCGACGGAAGATCATGCAATCATTGGTGACTTGAAGGGTGGAAGGGAAAGAGTTACACAGATTGCCTAAACTTTTCAAAGGAGTGGCACCCAACATGAAGAGCTGAAGAATGAATGGTCTTGGAACAACTATGTAAATTAATCAGTACACAAATGAAAACTTTGGCTTCACATATTCAAAATTGCTGCCATTGGGAAATAGATGATTGTTTCTTGAAAAACCCAATACAGCAAAACCATGGGCCAGGTCACTGAGCAAGACATCTTTAAGGTATTCGCAGTGTCGACTATTCTAAGGAGTACAAGTCATTTCTCATAATCTGTTTGAATAATTATACATATGTCGGTACCACGATAAATGGTATTGGGGCAAGCACATGGAAAACAAATCAGGGAGCATAACTTTTAAACAACCGTGCATGGCAGCATTTGTGCATGTATGTGACCACGGGCATATTTGCTACAGTATTATGATGCATTTTATAAAATAAACGTACATCTACATTGCAACAAACGTGCGTACATAGGCTTACACACGAATATATGCAATGCATTGAAACCACTTCTAGGAATGGATTGAACGTGCATACTTTACCCTCCTGTTTTAAATATATTCGTGTATACATTACGTATAAGAGTAAATTAGGATTTATTAGCGGAAGTTCCAACTTACATGCGCAAATCGGACAATTTTAAAATTGGCCAGTTTACTAGTTTAGCCAGTCTTTGTCCAGGTCATCGAGACCCCCCCTAGTTCTTCAGCTTGATCTCCTCCCAGTCCACTCAGACTTCCTACCCTGACAGTACTACACAAACGCGTCTACTATCACTTACTCCAGATAATTCTTAGATGTAAAAAATATGCAAGTTGTCTTTTAAAATAGCAACTTATGCACGTAACTGTTAGTCTCTTCTCAGTATGCCCCTTTTTAACACACATAAATATGCACGTGAAAAGGAACATATGCATGTATTTTTTACTTTTAGAAAATACGGACTACGCAAGTAGATGCTACTTTTACATGTATATATACTTTTTTTTTTTTTTATGTGCGCAAAATTTCAAAATTCACCTTTTAATTTCCTAATGGTAAATCTGGCAACTATTTCAAAAGAAATAAAGAGAAATTTACTGTTGAATAAGAATGCCATTTCTTTTCGTAAAATTTCAGTTCCATATATTTGAAGTAAATAATTTATGGATATTTGAAGGAAATTTAAAAAATAAATGTAAATTATAGGAAAATATTTTAAGTGGTTTTATTTTGGCTTAGCAATAATTGGGCAAATCGACAGTTATCAATGATTGCTTTTTCATTAGAGAGCTAGTCTTTTTATTTTCACTTAAATATGTTAACTGTTCATTTCAACATCTGAGATGTCACTCATTTTGAAATAATTTATAAATTATGATATTGCAAAAAATGTTTTGCTTATAATTCCTAGAACCCTCTATTTTTTTTTATTTTTTTTTTTATTTGTGATGATCAATGGTGCATTGTTTAACTTAGGGTGACATGATTACCTGACTATCCACAATGCTCAAAAAGAAAAAGTACAAAAAAAAGGGAAAAAAATGCAAGATGGTAAAAATTCCCAGGTCAGACAGCATGTGGCAAGTTATAGCAGCAATACTAGCTAAAATTATTTATTAAATACACCGACTACTGGAATCTCCCACTTTGTTAAGAAGATGCAGTTGACCTATGAAAGTGAGGGATTCCAATAGTCGAAGTATCATCAATCACAGGAAGCACCTGTGGTTTGTTATAAAGCATGTAGGATACCACAGGGATAGGAAACAGACATCTGTGATGCAAAAAGAAGAAATGTACTGGGACATTTTTATTGGATAAAAAGAGTGTGCAATGACAAATTGATTGAATGATTTTGCATACCCATGATGTCAATGGTGGTGTCAGGTATGATTTATGATGCTCTGAAAATCTGATAATATAAGGAATTAAAAAAAAAAAAAAAAATCAGAAAATTAAAAAAATACATGAATTGTAGAAAGAAAGGAATAAGAAGGAATTAGAAAACTTAAGTATTCAAGGTCATTCAAGGTTTTAGGTGATAGCATGATTTAAAGTATTTTAAATCTTCTTTTTCCTTTTTATCTTTTAACAATCTGAATTGCCTATTTCATTTAAAATCTCATTTTAATTAATTCAACAGTAGTAACAAGCAAAATCAGTGGGGATTCCAGTTATCCAATGCTCTTTCTTTCCTGGGGCGACATGCTTGAATATTTTGTAAAGCTCCCACTACTACACTTCCCTTATTTTGTATTTAGGAAGGGGGGGGGGCCCTAATTAGAGAATCAGTCAACACATGCTGGTGCTACCCTGAGTCATCCAAAATAAGAAAACAGGATAAGAAACAGAAAAATAACTAAGTAGGAGAATGTTTTCTAGGAGGGGCTAAAGTCATAACAAAATGTTCTCACGTATCCTAAACAAAATATTTAAGCATAAAAAAAGACCCGAAATCTCCAAATAAGACCAACAAAGGAGAGCGCTGAAAGAGGAAGGTTATCCTGAACTGAATTCCTACTGCCTCGCGCTCATTGGCTAAGCAATGTTAAACTAAACCCTTGGCCTCTCATGAAAATGTGCAAAGTGTGTAAACCACCGGTGAATGCAATGAGCACTGCATGCAGCAAGCTAAAGTCAGAGGGGGAAAAATGCTATGTGCCTTTTAATAATAATGCAAAGCTTCCCTCTACAGACACTGGACTTTATAGTCTGTGCTCCCAGGCTTCCCCTAATTCTGGGAGGAGAAAACGCATAATTAGTTTGTTGCCATAAAATGTGCAATTGGCCTGCACAATCCACAAACTTGAAGCAACCCCACCTCCTAATCCAATCATCTGAAGAAACGCCTTCAACCTCCACCTTTTTCTCTGCTTCCTGCTCCAGCCCCTCCTCTGGCAAGCAAGTTTTCCTATGTATTATAACAGTGACCTACAAATTCCCATCATTCATACACACTCAATTCAACATACCCACCTTAAAATCACATAAATACAACCCAAACAAAAATTCAATACCAATTCACAGACCCCTAAAAATGTTGGCCAGCAACTTAGCATGAATTTTCAAAGAGGTTTCGTGTGTAAGAATAACGCTTCGGCACATATGTGCTATTTTAGAGCCCTCGAGAGTATGCCTGTATTTTTGGTTGTGTGTTTATTTATTTTTTTACTGGGGAAAAAAGGGGCACGCTAGATGTGTGCTGGGGCAGAGTTCAGAAGTATGCGAGGTAGTTGCTATTTTGTATGAGAAATAGGCATACACATTACCAAACTTATTTGTACCTTTTTACCTTCCCTAATTGACTTGTGCAAACGAAATCAGCCTTGTCTGTTGTCTGCTGTCTTTTGGGTAGGAGATAGGGGAGAAGCAATGGAGGAAGTGCTAGAGGGTCTAGGTGAACTGGAGAAGGACTGGATAAACTGGTCAGTCCAAGTACGTGCACAAGTATTTTCAAAACAATACGGGCCAGATTTTAGTAGCTACGCGTGGACATAGATTTGTGCGTGCAACCCGGCGCGCACAAATCTACGCCGGATTTTATAACATGCGCGCGCAGCTGTGTGCATGTTATAAAATCCTTGGTCGGCGCGCGCGCAAGGGGGTGCGCACGCCGAACCCTAGGGGAGCCCCGATGGCTTTCCCTGTTTCCTCCGAGGCCGCTCCGAAATCGAAGCGGCCACAGAGGGAACTTTCCTTCGGCCCCCCCCACCTTCCCCTCCCTTCCCCTATCTAACCCGGCCCCCCAGCCCTACCTAAATCCCCCCCCCCCCCCCACCAGGCAGGCGTAGGTTGCGCACCGGCAGATAGCTGGCCCGCGATCCCGGGCACAGCGGTAAATGGCCGCTGTGCCTGGAGGCTCCAGCCACGCCCCTGCCCTGCCCCCGGACTGCCCACACCCCGCCCCTTTTTTCAAGCCCCGGGACATACGTGCATCGCCGGGCCTATGCAAAATAGGCTCGGCACCCGCAGGAGCAGGTTTTCACGGTTACGCGCGTAACCCTTTTAAAATCAGCCCCTATATGCACCTGCTTTATAAAATACCCAACTCCGCCTTTAACTCTAGGTGTTATTTGCACAATGCTGCAATTATTTTGCACGTAAAATATACACGCACATGTTTACAAAATGGATAGTTAAAAGTGTGCATTTTATTGCATTGGAAATATGTGCGCGTACTGAAACATATGCTCCTATTTTCAGAGCAGAAATACAAGGTATTGTTCAAACTGCGCAGCTCCCGCCACACGGTTTATAAAATACCAGCATTATTCTCTGTGCGCCCACTTGTGCTGGCGAATGCTGTACCACAGATGGGTTTGAAAGTTGGGCTCCTTAAGTTTTCCAAAATGTTTTCTACCTCCGATTATTATTGCAAAGAACAGCTTCAGATTATATGTTCTCTGTACTAATTTTGTCATCAGGGTATCAACGAACATAAGAATGTCCCAGTTACAGGAAACAGTTCAGAGCCAGACAAACTGTTTACATTCACTGAAGGTCTGGCCTTCACATTTAGCTTTTCTGTTGGATTCTCTCTCTCTGCTCCTTCCCAGCTCCCCTCACTCCCTCAGGGTTATTATGTGCACAGGCTACCATACCAGATGCATAGTTCTGGTTACTATTTAACATGGAAAGCTGCAGTGCACACTGCTAGCAAACACGGTGGGTCCTGCAGAGAAAAGAAATCTTTCTAGGCAACAAAACTTTTTACGGGGCCAATATAAGAAATCGAAAGGTGTTGTAGTACATGAGATGGCCTTCGTAGAGAGACAGTTCAAGTTATAACCGGTGTTCACGGTCCCCTGACACAGACCGTGTTTCGTAAACTTTTTCGGGAGAGACCAAGTCTCAGAGAACAGCAGAACGAGGTCTCCATGAACAGCTTATAAAGATTGTTTGCCTGAATTCTTTGCCAAGTCATTACTGCTATTTCCATTATACTGGCGATGTGTTTTTCCACCTCCTTTGCTACGCCGTAGTACATGAGATCACACAGCTCTTAACAGGAGGCATTTGAAGAGGCGACGTGACTCGGGGGCTCATGTACTGTATCTTTTCATTTCTTATGCTGACCCAATAAACAGGTATCACTACCTACATAGAAAGCTATAATTCTCTGGCGTGCGCACACATTAGCCACCAGTCGAGCAAGCTCTGGCTACCCACAGCAGGAAATAATTCAGCCTATGTGAAGGATGGTTCCTGGGGACACGAAGGAATCTTCCCTGCTTAAATCATAGCTCAACATTCTCTTCTTTTAAAGATATGACGTGGTGTCAAAGAGCTAAGTCTAAACTGATACTCCAAGAGGAAGGAAAGAAAAGGGGGACAGCCCTCTGGCTCAGGCCAAAAGCACCCGTGTATGGCACTGCGGGAAAGCCGCGTTGGACTTGGTCGCACCGCAGAAGTGGTGCGCTCAGGCCCAGGGAGGAAAGGGCCTGAGCTCCAAGCTATACAAAGATTAAATATAAATCACAGAGACAGCGAAGCCACAGTCTTCTTACGACCATCCACCAAAAATCCTCTCTCTCTTTCCACTAACGAGCACATTTCGACACTCGTGATTTGGCCTCAGCAAGATCCCTGCGCTGTGCAGGGGTCATCCTTCAGCAATGGGCAGACCAAACAGAATCCGCCTCTCGCCACAGGTCTCCTGGCTGGTAAGAGTATCCCTAATTTTGCCAAGTCAGCTCTGACCTGCCAATGTTGGTACGGAGGCCCCGAGAGTCTTTATTTTGGACTGCTAACATCATCCCACCAAATAAACAGATCTCACTGCCAGCATATGTAAGGAATCCTAGGTTGCACTGCCCCCCCCTACTATGGCACACTCCTCAGGATGCACAAAAGCTGGGCTTCAAGTTACAGCATGTAGCAGCAGCATACCTTGACGGAGATTAGAAGCAGATCCTGCCAAGTCTAACTACAGCGAAGTCAGCTCACTTCACTCACCGAGGGGAACGGAAAAGTACCAAAGCCAGCTTCGGCTCAAGACATGGCAGGTCCAGAGAGCAAGGAGGACAGTGGAGGGGAAGCAAACAGAAAAAAAAAAAAAAAAAAGGATTGTGCTTAAAGACAGACTACTCCTCTGATAAGCTTAAATGTATTAAGTTAGTCCAATAAAAAAGGTATCACCTTTTTCTTTTGGGGGGTGGGTGGGATGGTGGGAGATGTTTTTATTTGTTAACCTGATAAGCTCAGGCTGCACAGAGAAGGGCACTCACCAGGCGCTGGTGCTACAAGCACCAATTGCCTGTTCCTCTTATTGGCCATCGGTAAAAATATCTACAAAAAGAGAAATTCCCAATATTCAACAGCAGCCCTCAACCGCTCCAAATGAGAGTTAAGCTGAATTACTCGTCCTTACTGGCAGTAATGCCTTTTTCTTTCTGTCTTGATCAGTGTAGGAGTTCACTCTGCAGCAAGCTGAGAAAAGACACTCCTGACTGTGCTGCCAACCAATGAGACTAATAGTGCAATCTCTTCAAGGGCTGTTTGCACCTGCAGAGATGCCACCATTAGTCAAGTTTCATTTACTGGCGGGGAGAGGAACCTGCTGCATCCCAGTTAAATCTCTGCATTCCCAAGGCTTTCACAAATTCCCCACACACACTCACCCACCCAAGCATGTCAATGCCATTGCAAAGTGCCCAGCAGACCAGTAAGCAATGGCTGCATTTCATGCCCTAGCCTGCTACTCGGAGAGACCAGGGTTCAACAGGAGTAGAGGGGAGGAGACCACGGAATAACAGCCAGCAGCTGCCTTGACTGCTTGATGCCCTGCAGTGATTGCTTTACAACTGGGGGAAAAAAACACTTTCAAGCACTGAATGAGACTAATTAAAAAGAGATTTGCTACAAGTACCGAGGAATTTTTTTTTAACTGAGCTCTACTTACTTATATACATCCCTTTCTTATAAAAAAAAAAAAAAAAAAGAAACAAATCTGTGTAAACAATTCTGGTGATTAAAACCAAATGTATTCTTTCATCCTCTGCCCTATAGTGCCCCAAATGGCATTTCTCCTTCCCCATCAAAAGTGAACCCTCTCCAAAATGCCAATGTTCATTCATGAAAACTGATAAGCTATTCTAGAAAAGGCACTGGAATCTTTAATTGGATTAACATAAGAATAATGAAAAGATGTTGTGAGGCGTGATCTGTCTTCAGGGGTTCTAATGTTCATGTCTTACAATATCTTTTCATTATTCTTGGGCTGCTGCAATGAAAAGCATCGCTACCTACGAGTCCGGGTTTTCTGTAGGACCCCCCCGACAGCTGATACAGCTCTGCAACGACACCCAACACATCACGGCAGTGCAAGTGGAGGGGAGAGGGAGTATTTCATAGGGACACATGTGAAACAGTTTTGCAGTCCCCAAAATGACTCTTCATTGGTTCATCTTGAATCCGATACACTAATTAAAAAATAAAACTTTTGTGGTTGTCTATAAAACATTCTCAGTTACTGTACTACTTAGGAAGCATCTAAATTGTCTTATCACTCAATAATATAAAATCAAAGGCTCGGTATCAATTGTATTTCTTCATGCCCAGCTTGTCATGGGATCTCAGGAGACAGGCTTGAAGGAGTTAATGGGTAAAGTGTCCACAGATGTCCCATGATTGGGTTCCTGTTACGTGACCTCTTTCTTGGCGCTCGGTAATTCCATCAAGCCTGTCTTAGGAGGAAGCTGAAAATGTCTGCCTACTCACAATAACTTCCTCCCCTTTTCCTTCAACTGCAACATGAATCAATAAGGGACACAGATGAAAAATCTCTCAAGTGTCACAGCTTGGTTTTGACAATTGCACATCACCACTTTAAAAGATCCTTGAACCAAAGGGTGCACTTTCAACAATACTGCAATTTGATGGTCTGTTAAAAAAAATGTTTTTTTTAAAAAGCAGCAAAAGTCACAGAGTGATATGACACTTTGTAGATTCTTCCCATAAGTTTCCAAATACTTTATGATTACAACGTTTTTTACCCATTCTCTATGCAAACACTAACTTTTCTTAGCAGTAGAAAAATGTACACGAAAAATTATTTCTAAATTCAAGCAAACCAGTGATAGTTGAAGCAGATTAAAAAAAAAAAAAAAGCCTTCATTCTAAGCAAAGATCTACGCTGAGTAAAGTGAATTCCCAGCAGAAGTAAAAAAATCTATTCTACAGCAGGAGGGTACCTGGATAAGTGCCCTGTCCATACACAAAAATTAACTCCCCCACAAGCCTTGCTTCGCTCTTGTCACTAGGACGGCAGAATATGAAGAGTTTTCAAAGCTGGACCATTCCAGTTTCCAGGAGGACGCTGTTTAAGAATGAGCATCCTTATAAAACAGTGCCAGTGTTATCCCTGTGAGGATGCCACTTTGTTTCTCTTACTGAGGCCCTCGAGAAGGCGCCTCTGCCATCCAGTTCTCTTTTGGTAACAGTCATTCCCCTTTCCTCATAAACAATTCCTTTGTATAGTTCCCTTTCTCCAAGAAGCACTGCTCCTCCACACTTCACTTTCTCTGTATCTTCTCATTTAGACCAGTGTAAACAATCATGACAGATAAATAAGCAAACAGTTCTAAGCTTGTAGGCAGCAATGAAAACTATTTACCCACCCCCATACCTATAACCCCCCACAGCGTGACTGAAAAAAAATAGAGAAAATCAAAAACTAATGCTCTTGTATGATCATATCAATCCAATACCTTTTTTTGGGTTTCGATCTGATTATATAGTAATGAAAAACAGAAATAAAACCTGAGGGGGGGGGGGGGCAGGGGAGAACCAGAATCATAATAAAGCAAAAAAAAAAAAAAATCAGCACTGGTATAAAGCATGTTCAGATTTGTGCCCGGTTGTTTCTCCTTCTCTGCATCCAAAACCTCTGTCAAAGCATAAAGTAAACTGTATCTACAGATAACAACAAATCTACAGATACCAACTGAAAACATGTTACTTGCAAAGCGAATATTCTACTACAAAAATCTTCACTGCTACACTAATCACCATAACCTTCTTTCCCTTACAATTCTGAAAGCACTTAAAGCACCCCTTCTCTCTTAAGTGCTAGATTTGCAGTTTCCATAGCAAGAAAAAAAAAAAACCAAATTATGGATCACTGCTAGGATACTTAAAGCTGCAGTCTTGCAAAACGTAGTTAGTAGTTAAAACGAGCATCATTAAAATCTATTTTCATTTTAATTTTTAAGATCGGATTTAAAGATTTGTGAAAGGTCTCCCACTTAGAACCTTATGAGGCATGGGATAAAGCAGCCCACTATGGTGCTGTTCCTTATCCGAGGTCCTTGCATGCTTCAAATTGATCCGTCCACAGCATGAACACAGCACAGAGCTTGTCAGTGCTTTAAGAGTCCCAAGAAAGGAGACTCTTAAAGCACGGGATGTGGAGGTAATGATAATTATAATTATGTGAAATGACTGCAAACATATGAGAAATAAAATACAGGTGGGCAAAACAAGATCAAAAGTGGAGAACACCAGACACAGGTGGTAAACGTGATGCTCTGCAGACTTCTGTAAGCTTAGGACCCGTGTTGGGGTAGACCTCATCAGCAATGAATGAGGGGGTGTGGAAGAGGGGGAATTAAAGAATGGGGAGCACAAAAGCAGCAAATAATAAGCATCAAGAACAACAAAATAAGGAAGAATTAGAAACTGAAGGCTGTAAAAGTAGGAATGCAGCAATAGACAACAGAAATAAAAGTAGACCAAGAGGTGGATAAAGTGAGGACACGTTGGGCAAGATCGAAAATAAAAATGTAAACAAAGTAAAAGGATATTAATAAACAAGAGGGAATGACAGGAAATGATGCAGAAATAAGCAGGCTCTAAAAGTCCCACTTAAAAACAAACAAATCCTCTGTTTTCTGCCACCAGGCAAATAACGAAATTGCCACTGTGGAGTGATTGGGACAGCCGAAGGCTGCTGGCTGGTAAATGCACAGAAATACAGCGCAGCCCCTTACTGGCAGCCCAGCCGCCTCTACTCCTCCTGCTCCAAGGTGCTCCAGAGCCACCGCGAGCAAGGCGCAAACAGGTCCGAGCCCCTCTCCGGCGGCGGCACTGCCGTGGAAGGAGGAGGTCTCGGGACGTGGATCTCGGGCAGCCGAACCGCGCAAAGCAAAAGCCGGGAACTGGTGCCCTGCTTGGGGGGGGGGGGGGTCACCGCTCCGCTGGCGCTTCCCCTCTCCTCCCGCCGCGCAGCCTGCTTACCTCCTCCTCCTCCTGCGTGCACCGCGACCCCGCTCTCAGCTCCGTGGGGGGGGAGGGTCAGGCCGGGGCTCCTGCGCGGCGCTCGCGCCGCCACTCCGCCATCTTCCAGGCCAGCCGGCACGCCGTGTGTGTGTGTGTGTGTGAGAGAGAGGGAGCGCGCGCGGCCGTGCAGCGCCGGGGAGGCGGGGGTGGATCGTGAGCGGGGAGGCGGAGCCGGGCCCCCCTCATTGACCGAGGGCGAGTGCCGCCTCCCGGCGGGAGCTGCGACGCTGGAGGCGGGGCAGGCTGGGGGATCCCAGGCCGGGGATGCAGGGATCGGTCCGGGCCTCGCAGGGACAGCCAGCCCGGTTACACCGCTCCCCACCCCCACAGCGGCACTGGTGCTTTCCCGGCTGAGCAGTGCAGGGGCAGGTTCAGACCATAGAAGGGGGGGGTGCGCCCACAATGCGTGTTTGTTACACCGGGGAAGAGCCGCGCCGGGATAGCACCCGAAGATGAGCAGCGACCCATCGAGGCGGCCAACTCGTCCCCCTTCCCGATTATTTTGTGTGGTGGGGCTTTCTTGTTAAACAAGCTTTTTTTAATTTTTCTTCAACTCGTGGGCGATATTTTGTCTTGGTCACAAATATAAATAAATATATACTGCCACATCTCGCGGTATCCGGATATCAGAAAGTGAACAAGCGTCTACCACCACCGTACGGTGAGCAGGTTTTGGGCAGGCGGACCTGGGACACTTCTTTATTTGCAGCGTACTGCTCGCTGTAGATGCTAATGCAAGCAGCCATGAGTACAATAACTAATTAATATATATAAACCCAAATAGTTCCAAGTCTTTATAAGTTAGCCAACAAAAAAGAAAGAATTACTTTGTAATATCAAACCCCTAATACCCAATCAACCCCTTAAACTACTGTCCAGTCATAATCCCATGAGCAGAATAGTGAGGGCGCAGTTTAAGAGATCCACAGCAGAATCCTCTAGGAAAAGTTTTACCCATACTCCAATCACAAAAATGAGCTGATACCGCGAAACATTCTTAACAAAAAAAATCAGGTCGATGCAATAAAGTGCAATCAGCCCCAGTGCAGTTTTTCCTGCTCTTGGACGTGCATTTTCTGGGCGCAAGACATACTGCTGATGCAGCAAGACGTTTTGTAGGCAAAAAAAAGGGGCCAATGTAACAAGACCCGTGCTGAAATCGGCCTGATTTTCTGCACATAGTTTTTTGTATCACTTGCAGCAAAAACCGACGCCTCCGCGGGATATAGTAATAATGTAAATGAGATACACACAAAAACCCACGGAATACTTAATCCTTGCACCAATACCCACATAAAAGCCCTGATGCAGAAAGCCGTAGAAAAAACAAGCAGTAAAATAGGCACTAATGGAAAAATGTTGCAGACTCATTTCTATTTCAAGTTACTACTATTCGAAAATACATTTTCAACTCCTACCACTTTGGCCCTTTAACTCCATTGCTGGCATTAGTGTGGTTGTGTGTCCGTGCGACCTTTTCTTTGCCAGGCATTGGGAGGCCACTCGGTCTGGATCATCCCCGCCAGGAGAGACCAGGAGCTGGGGACAGATGGACATGCGATCTTCAAGGGCTACAGACAAGTACTGACACTAGGCAGAGCCACAGCATCAATAGCACTGGGACCGAAAGCCACCAAACAGGACGATACAGGGGAGAATCGGCTTGTTTGGATGCGTGTTTTTGACGCATTAGCTTTACCCCTTATACAATAAGAGGTAATAGCACGTTGAAAACGTGCTGCCAAACCCCCTGAAACTAATAGCGCCTGCAACATACATATGCATGCATATGCATGTTGATGGCCCTATTAGTTATTCCCGCGCGATTCAGTAAGTAAAATGTGCAGCCAAGCCGCACATTTTACTTTCAGAAATTAATGCCTGCCAAAGACTGGCGTTAATTTCGGCCGGCACCGGGAAAGCGTACAGAAAAGCAGAAAAAACTGCTTTTCTGTATACCCTCCGACTTAATATCATAGCGATATTAAGTCGGAGGTCCCAAAAATAAAAAAAAAATGTAAAATGTGCCCGCGGGTCGGAAGACTGACGCTCAATTATGCCGGCGTCCGTTTTCCGAACCCGTGGCTGTCAGCGGGCTCGAGAACCGACGCCGGAAAAATTGAGCGTCAGCTGTCAAACCCGCTGACAGCCGCCGCTCCTGTCAAAAAGGAGGCGCTAGGGATGCGCTAGTGACCCTAGCGCCTCTTTTTATTGCGGCCCTCATTTGCATCTTCTTTCCCCCTGAATCGTGCGCACAGGAGAACGGCCGCTCGCCCGCTCTCCCTCGACTTTTACTGAATCGGCCTGATAGTGAGTGAGCGCAGTCAGCAAGCCCCAGGCACCTCCAGGCAGGCGCTTTCACTTAACTCCTGCCCTGACCCAGGCGCTAAAAAAAACCACTTAAAAAAACTCCACCCTAACCATTCTCCCTGCTAGCTTGGCTCTCTGCATAGCCCATGAATGGATAATTGCTTCCTTTACATGCCATGTGCATGCACTCGTGCAAAACCTACCATGGTTTTTTTTGCGTGGGTTTGTGCGCTCGATTTTCCACACTGAAAAATAGCGTGCAGACTGGAAAATGCCCGTTCAGCAAACTGGGAATGCATGTTTTAACTTGAAGGAAAGGGATGTGTGTGAGCTGTTGGTTGGTGCAAAAACAAAGGGCTGCTGAGACCACAGACTCGCGTCAGAGCGCGGGAAACCCGCGCGGTCATTTGCTCAAAAACCCATGGAAGTCCTACCGCAGCTTATTACATCTGCCCATTGGAAAAGGTACAGTCGGTTTAGCGTCTTCGCATGGAAATTCCATTCAAATCAAGACGTGGAGCAATACTCTCTGCTGCAGAGAAGGGCGCTGGCAGGACCTGGATTTCCTCAGCGCTGGAAACTTAATTCAGAAATGGAGTTAAGTTTCCAGCGCTGCTCACACCAGTTAAAAGACTCATTTTTGTCCACATGCCTTATCCAGCCTCCTTTCCCTCCAAGGCTTGCCGGTTAACTCCCTGTTCTGGACCAGGGACGCTGCAGCCAGCCAGGCTCATTCCCCTCGATGCTCCGTGCATTGCCCCATGCTGGGTGCAGAGCAGCGAGTCTCCCCCCGCCTTGGCAGGACAAGAAGACAAAAAAGAAACATCCCCGCATGGCCACTGCTTTTCCCCTGGCTGAGACCGGGCGTTTCCAGGTCCTGGAGCCGGAATGAGGAGGAGGAGCAACAAGACGCCCAAAGGGGTCACTTCCATTCCATGGTCTCGGCAGCCCTTTGTTTGGCACCAACCGATCTCCCTTTCCTTCAAGCTGAAACATGCATTCAGACTTTGCCGAACGCACATTTTCCAGTCTACACACTTTTTTTAAAAAGTCCCGATGCTTTGGCCTGGAATTGAGTTCCACCACTTCTTTTCACACAAGGGGCAGAGCAGCTCCTCCCATCCAGGCAACCTGCGGGGGGAGAAGAGGGGAGGGGATGAGCACTGGTGAGGGCTAGAAATGGAGGCTCACTGGGATAAGAAGGAGGATGAAGACTGGGAGAGAGAGTGTGTGTGTGTATGTGTGTGTGAGTGTGTGTTTAGGGGAGGGAGAGTTCACACTGGTCACGGTCCGTCACACAGTTCACAGTTTTAACGCACCAGTTACTGCAGCAGCAGCCTGAAAATTAATAATCTGGTTTAATGTATCTGTGATATGTCCTACACAGCCTGAAAACAGACACTGGAAAATAAAAGCCAAGTCAGCCCCTCAGCTTCAGTTTTATTCAGAAACTAAATCCTCCCTGGGGGACATACAGGCAGGGGGAAAAAAAAGGCAGCTTTGGCATTCACTAAGTGAAACACTAAATAAACCAAGCAAAACTTGAAAGTATCTCAGTAAGTGCAGGAAAAAATGGCTTGAATGCTGTAGCAAAACTGAAAGGAACAATTATATTTGAATGCGACACACTGGGAGTAACCAGCATGAACAGAGAGACTCTTGTGTGTCATCTGCAACTTATGAGGCCTGTAAGTTCTTAGATGACCAACACATGCGTTTCTTTGTGAATAACGGGGCCGATGCAATAGTTGTGCACAGAAAACTGGCACTCAGTGTTGAGTGCCAGTTTTCCTAATGTATGCCCAGCCACCTCTCCTGGGCATGCGATGCAATACTTAATTTAGGTGTTGCGGTAAAAAGGAAGCATTGGGTGCCCAGGAGATGTGGCTGTCAGTGCAGGTTGAGGAAACGGACGCTCAATCTACTAGCATCCATTTCCTCCCACTACCAGTATGTACACGGCTTGGAATATGTATCTTGTGTGTGTATATTGGGCATCCAGAATTTTTTTTTTTTTTTTTTTTTTTTACTAAATCTTTCATTGGTTCCTCCTACTTAGTATTTATTTATTTATTGAGTTTTATATACCGTCGTTCGGTTATTGCCATCACAACCGTTTTACAGAGTATCGAGGTTTAACATTGTGTTCAAAAGGTTCATGCTATTGTTAACATAGTTAATGTGGGCGTTATAAACGTAGTTCGGATGTCGAACTGTACAGGTTATATTACATGCTTGCCTTGGTTCAACAAGTTTACATAGGGAGTACAGCAGTAACAGAGAGTGATTGGGTGTTTTGGTAGGCTTTGGTGAACATCCAAGTTTTTAAGTTCTTTTTTAAAGGTTTCTAAATTTTGTTGTCTTCTTAGTTGGCTTGGGAGGGAGTTCCAGAGTTTGGGACTTCCTAGGGATATGGCTCTCTTCCGAGTTGAGGTAAGTTGTTTGGAACGAGCAGGTGGAATTTTTAATAGACCTTTGTTAGCTGAGCAGAGGTCTCTGTTTGGTGAGTGGAGTTGTATAGATGTACTTAGCCAGTTTGTTTGTTTTTCGTATATAATTTTGTGTAGTATGGATAGTATTTTGTAGTCTATCCTGAATTTTATTGGGAGCCAGTGTAGTGATATAAGTGTTGGAGTAATGTGCTCATGTTCTTTAGTTCCTGTGAGTATTCTGGCTGCTGTATTTTGAAGGATTTGGAGTGGTCGGATTGTGATGAGAGGTAAGTTGAATAGCAGGGTAATAGTATCATGACGATACTATTAGGAGGAATCACAGAAAGTAGGATTTTTCTTTTTTTTTCAATGCACCCTTGAGTGTGGTGTACCTGTACATGAGCCCCAGGCTGGCGTAAAGTTTGCCGTGTTGCAATGGGCGCATTGGCCACGCGGGAAACCTTTTGCATCACAGGGATTAGCTAATAGCCTTATTTACTTGGAATTTACATATGATGAACGCTATTAGCTACACGCATTATGGACGCACTGTTGCGGTCCCGGTCCGCGGAGGTCCGCAGCCAGTCCCCTTACCTACCTCAAAGTTGCTCTGCCGATCCCGGCGACTCCCATCTCCGTTTGGCCCGGTCGGGGCCTTCCCACGGCGCTCCCTCCACGAGGGAGACGCCGTCGACTCTCGGCTTCTGACCCCGCCCCTTAGGCGCACGCCCGCAGGGGCTGACAATTTAAAGGGACCAGCGCGGGAAAACTAGCTCCTCCTTCAGAAATGACGTCAGACGCTCTCTACTATTTAAACCCTGCTCAGACTCTCCTCCATTGCCTTGCAATGGGTCGTCTCTGCTGAGAAGTAAGTTGCTTGTTCCTGGTTCCAGCTTGTTCCTGATCCCTGCTCCGTTCCAGCTTGTTCCTGATTCCTGCTCCGCTCCAGCTTGTTCCTGATTCCTGCTCTGTCCTCGCCTGCTCCTTCTCTCCCCTTGGATCGTCTTCCTGGCTCCTGACTTCGGTACGTTCTCTGGCATTCCTGCTCCACTGCCTGCCTCGACTCCTGGTCTGTCTCCGGTTTCTACTCTCTGCCGCCTGCCCTGACCGCTGGTCCGTCTTCTCGTTGTGCATCGCTGCTGCCAGCCCCGACTTCTGAACTTCTACTGGAGACTCTGCACCGTTGCCTGCCCCGACTCGAACAGTTCTCCAGATTCCTCTTCACCGGGGGATCCCGCCTAGTCCTGTGTGGTCTCCTGGCCCTGATCCGCCTCCCGGCTACGAGTCGCTGTGGGCCTTCCCTCAGCAAGTTCACGTCATCCTCTAGCCGGCTCAAGGGTCCACAGATTCAACAGCCTCAACACGCACTAATCTCCGCATTGCATCGGGGCTTATGGATGCGCATCCCAAACGCACATCCAGTTGCGTGTTAAGCCGCGCGCTAGCTGCTGTGCGTGGTATTGCGTTGGCCCCAATATGTCATTATCCAACAGCCTGCATAGGTTAAAGTCCAGGGGTATTTTTTACCCTCAGACTTTAGCTAGAATTTTCACAGTGGATTTGTGTGCTACTGTTGCTCTGGCCACCTTGTAGCTTGTGTACTCACGTCATTATCTCTGTTTTCAGATATATGCAGTGCATATCATTCTGAGCAGGTGGAACCTATTATCCCCCTGGAAGAAGCCACTGTGCAAAATGCAGGCCATTCCATGGCACATTTTTTGGGCCACATGAAAGCGGCCAGCATATATACAGTAAGTACTTTTATGCAGCCCCATTTAAAGAATTTCATTGTTGCTTACTGTGTTGCCAGCACATCCTTGCTAGTGTGCTCCTGTACAGAATGAATTTTTCACTACATAACCCAGGGCCTTTTGAGACCAATGACCCTCTAGAACTAGTTTGCCTGCACTTACTGAGCTGCTTTAAAGCTTTTTGTTGGTTTAGTGTTTTCACTCTGAACACCAAACCCACCTTTTTGCCTTGATATTACATTTGGGTGTTCTTATTTCATGCTGTATATTTTTGCTTTTGTACATACATGCAAACCAGATTCTCTGTGCTGATATATTTTTCTCTCCGGTGTCTCTTTATTCTCCTTCCATGGGAGGCAGGCATTGGGTAGGAGGGAGGAGGCAGTAGAGCCAGCTTTGGGCTGGCTCGGTAATGAAATGTGGGGCTCTGTGCTTCATTACTGCACTAGATATGTCTTTCACTTCTTCTCCACCTTTTGCTTGCATCTCCCTTTAACCCCCCATCCTTTGCCCCCTCCTCCATCTTGCTCTCTCCTTCTGCCCCCCTTGTCCTCATCCTCCCTCTCTTCCCCTTCCTGTGTCCCCCCACCTTCTCTCTGCTCTCATCTCCTCCCTTTTATTTAATTTTTCTTAATTCCATGCCTTATCATTCATGAATTCCAAGGCCAGTCTCTCCCCTTCCCTTGCTCTCTCACCAATCTCCTTTCCTGCTGTCCCCCTCTTCTTGCTCTCTCTCCCCTTGCTCTTTCACTTCCCTATCTGGCATCACCCTCCATCTCAGCACCTTGCTTCCACTTCCCTTGCTCTCTCATCTCCTGCCTCCTCCCCTTGATCTCCCCACTTTCTCACCCGTTGCTCATTCCCTGCTTTCATCTCTCTCTCCTTGTTGTTTCACTCTCTGCTCTTACCCCCGTCCTCCTGCTTTCTCCTCCCTTTGGTCTCTCATCCTCTGCTTTCACTCTTCCCCTCCCCTTGCTCTCTCACCCCCCTCACCTACCCCCGTCTCACTTTTCTCTGTTACAGCCCAGGAATTAAGAGGAAGCATTTCTGCTGTGGATGCGTCCCCGCCTCCTGCAGCTGATTGGTAACTGCTAAGTGAAATGAGCCAATCACCTGGGGCGGCTGGAGATGCAGCACCTCAGAAGCCTTTCCTCTCGGCTCCTGTAACACTGATGGACCGTGTTCTTCCTGGGGACGGGGGAAGGAAGGAGGATCCCCAGCTCCTGTGGCACTGATCGCCACATTCTGCCCAGAGGCAGGGATGTATATTAGCTGATGACTGCTTGCCTGCCAGCCCAGGACCACTTTCACAATGCACTTCCGGGAATAATCTCCTAAAATCAAGACATGTTAACCTTATAGCGCCAACAAATAAGTCGTCATATTGTCACCCCCTTACCACTGGCAGGGATTTGGCACCCAGAAGCCACTGTTGGAAACAGGAAGCTGGGCTTGATGGACCCTCAGTCTCACCCAGTATGGCAACTTCTTATGTTCTTATTCCATTACCCCCTCCCAATTCCACTGATTTTGGCTCCTCATCTGCCCATCTCCCTCTACCTCCACCCGTATCCAGCAGTA
The DNA here is from genome assembly GCF_901001135.1 of Rhinatrema bivittatum. Taxonomy (NCBI): domain Eukaryota; kingdom Metazoa; phylum Chordata; class Amphibia; order Gymnophiona; family Rhinatrematidae; genus Rhinatrema; species Rhinatrema bivittatum. The sequence continues at coordinate 117,804,688 of NC_042621.1, forward strand.
TGCCCCTTCTTCTCTCTCCTCCACTCATGCACAGTTGCATCTCCCTTCCCTCTCACTCTTTTCATTACCCCATACCCTCAAGCTTCCCCTTCTGTCTACCATCTTGCCCCTGCCCAAAAGCATACCCCTCCTTCTCCTTTCCCCTATTCAGCAGCATCCCCCACTCTCTCTCTCTGACTCTATCCAGCTGCATATATCTCTTTCCCTGCTCTCTCCTCCACCCCTTGCCCAGCAGCATCTCTCTCCCCCAACAGTCTTCATTCCTCCCACTTTTTTCTCTCTCTCTCCAACGCAGCAGCATCCATCTCTCTTACCGCCACCCCCCCCCCCCCCAGTAGCATCCCCTTCTCTCTGTACCTGCGCCCTGTCCAGCAGCATGCCTCCCCCATCTCTCCACTGGTAACTCCAGGCTCTTGCATATGGACCCAGGCTGCTTCTCCCCCGAGTTCCTCAGTGAGCAGCAGAACTCCTGCACACCGCATGATCTCCGTTTCCGTGCTCTAGGAAACTGCCTGCTGGCATCAGCACCTTCTGCACCCTGGCAGAGCTGCCTAGGAACATTAGACTGGGTAATGGTATGACAACCAGCACATTATACCTGGGGCAGGCACCCATTTGCCCCACTCTTACTATGGCTGCCTCTCACTTTCTTACATGGAAAACACAGCAGTAAATCCCAGGACTCATGTAGTGCAGCTGGAATCTTCAAAACTTGGCACCTAGGCAACTGCTTATGTGAAAATCTGAGCCTACGTTACCATCTGCACATGCTCGTACCACATCTATCAGTTGTCTCTAACCAACAGAGCCAAGACTCACACAGCTGGGACCCACCAACTAACCCACTTAAATTTAGAAAAAAGACCATCAAATATCTTTTGGGCATCAAAAGACAAGTGTTTTGTGGAAAATGTATTACATTTTGATACTGATTCAGACCACATAAAAGTTTTTTGCCATTTGGAGCAGGTCCAGCATTACTTCTTTCCATAGCCTCAAATCCGGAAGATCCTCTGCAATCCATCTAAGGAGAATATATTTCCTGACTGCAAAGAACCAAAGCCTTCAGAGTGCATTTAGCAACTATTACAACCCCTAGATTTTAAGACCAGCCCTCAATCCATCTGGGGAAAACTTAACGCCAATTATGTATTGTAAATATTTAAACACTTCATCCAAAGACTGTTGGACTTTATCACAGCAATAAAAATTGCATATATGTTCCTATATCCAGTTTACAGTTTATACATTTGCAAGGCCCTATTGCCTTACTAAAAGCAATATTGATTTCACTAGTACAGTGAGTATTATATCCTGTCATGTTTTCCCTTGTGAATGTGCATTTTTTGTGTTCTGCCAGTAGAAGGAGAGCAGAAGGACTAGGAGAGAAGTGGTCTTGGAAGAAGACAGTTGGGTTCTTCTTATTCTTTTGAGTGCAAAAGGGAGTGCAGTGACCCACACATAGCAAAAGTAGAAGTTCCTCTGAAGTAATAGAGAGTAGAGTTTGAGCTGCCAAGGAGAAAGGGAGCCTTAACCTGGAAGAGAAGCTAACCCTTAAGTAAATGAAAAGAGAAGTTGCCCTTTCAAAATGAGGAGCTGAGAAAGCAGATGAAGGAGCTGTTACTTGTTTTAGCTTAGGGATATTCAGTGAGGGAGGAGAAAAGGAAATCCATCCCCAGTTCTGGAACAGATCCATTTTGTCTAACTTGGACCTAAAGCCTAATAGCAAGAGAAAAAGAAATGAGCTGTGCCATCTTACTGTAGTATCGGTGATGTTGGTGGAAGTCTGCTATCTTTGCAGTAAACTGGATCAAGTTTTAGAGCAGCAAATACCTTACACCTGCATACAGATTACCTGAGCAACCTGTTAGAGTCATGTCTTGGGAAGGTCTGCTATACTCCAGAGTACTCCAGTCGTGAGTGGAAGATAGTCCTCTAATAGAAGTTACCAAATGAGTTGGTAAGAACTGGCAGTCTTGGAGAATAAGAATGACTTTCTTTCTGAAGTAATTGTCCTCTGTCCTTTAAGTGAGAGAAACAGAAGAAGTGTTCAGAGGCTACAGTTGCAAATCATTTTCCTTGCCATTTTCATCAAGTAAAGAGACTTTGTGTTATGGATCTGATGCCGGATGGGTGGAGACATCAGATAGGAGTTAGCATTCTTGTTATGTGCGAGCTCCTCTGGAGGGAGGAGCTAGCACTCTGTTATGGTTAAACTCCTATGAAGGGGAGGAGTTAGCAATCTTGTTAGGAAAGCTCTGTGTTAGAGCTAGGAGTAGCAATCTGTTGTGTACTAGCTCCAGAAGGAGGTGGAGTTAGCAGGCTGTTATGAATCTGTTGCTGAAGACTCCTGGTAGGAAAGGAGTAGCCATCTGTTACCAGCGGAGTGCTTGGAGAAGACACTCAGCTGTAGAGGAATGTAGATAGGTGAATCCTTAGGCTGATGGCAGATGACTGTGCCCCCAGGAGAATATCCTGAGAGGGACCACCAGCTAGGCTTGAGTATGGAGACAGACACATAATTTTTTTATTAGACAGGTAGTAGAACCACCAGAAGTAGCATTAGTGAGCTGCTACGCCCGGCAGGGCTGAAGTCCCTCAGTACTGGAACCACAATCCCAGGGTGGCTGAGCTGTAGAGAAACTATAGATAGTGAGTAGACAGGTATACTGTGTTCATAGCCAGAACTGGATGACAGATCTCACATAAGGTTTTTAGAAGGCTCAGTAGCTGGAAAGGGTTAGGCCCCCAAGGAGCGAGTACCTAGTTCCAGGGAAAGCTCTGAGAGAGCGATGGTAACTCACAATTGTATGTAGCAGCGATAGCTTCCAGGCAGTAGAGAATCTTCAGAGTGTTCAGGAACATGGGCCCTCGAGGAGCGAGTACCGGTTCCTATCGGCAATCTGAAATAGAGAAAAGAGAGCGAGGCCCCCGAGGAGCAGGTACCCCTGGTGAGTCCAAGGAGGCAGAGTAGCTTAGGTAGCGAAACCCTTTGCTAACTCAATCCGTTAGCAATTTCTGAGACCTTTTATATTGGAAGCAGATGATGTCAGTTCAGGGGGACGCCCCCGAGATTCGCACCCTTGCTGGTACATCATTCGGAGCGCGCGCCCTACGTCATCAGAAACATGATGGATCCACAGCATCGTGCCACTCCGGGGACGCCGCAGGAAGATGGCAAGAAGACGCCATGGCAGCAAACCGTCCATCAGGCCCGGAGGGAGTCGCCACAGTGGTAAGGAGAGCAGAGTGAGGGCGTCAAGCTGCGATGGACGCAACACTTTGTTTTGAGAACTACATTCTCAGTCCAGTGTCTTATATTAGCAAATGAACTGAAGTAGTTTAAAAAGTGTATGGTTTACCAGGTGGCCTTGGAGAATTATTCTTCCATCTTATTAAGAAAAACCCCTAGCTTTCTCTTCCCTCCCCATTTAGAAAAAAAAAACCTTAAGTGGGGCGGATTGGCCAAGCAGGGCTTCAGGCAAGCCCTGGTGGGAAGATCAGACTCGTCATGCGATAGAAGACCACGGCTGCTACCTTGTGTCTCTAGGAGACCTGGCCTGGAGAATCCACCAGTGAAGAAAAAAAGAGAGAGATCCAGACTGAAAGACCAGTTAGCTGATCCCATGCTGCTGGAGATGAAGACAAAAGAGAGAGGCCCAGCCCAGAAGAGCCATTGATGGAACCCATTCTGCCAGCGGTGAAGAAAAAAGAGGCCCCGAGGAGCCATCGGTGGACTCCATCCCATCAGCGATGAAGACTAAAGAGAAGGCCCAGCACAGAGGAGCCATTGACATATTTCATCCCAAGGACAGCAAAGAAGATAGAGGCCCAGCTTGACAGCCTAAGACAAGAGGAAGAGGCCCAGTGTGAGTGAGAGTGTTTGAGTGAGAAAGGGAGCCTGTGTGAGAGAAGATGTGTATATGTGAGAGAGAGAGAGGAAGCCTGCTTGAAAGAAGGGGCATATGTGTGTGTGTGTGTGTGTGTGTGTGTGTGTGTGTGTGAGAGAGAGAGAGAAAGCCTAGGTGAGATGTGTGTGTGTGTGTGTGTGTGAGAGAGAGAGCCTATGTGAGAGGATTGTTTGAGAGAGAGAGACACAGGGGAGCCTGTGTGAGAGAAGGAGTATGTGTGTGAAAAAGGAAGCATGTGTAAGAGAGGGAACGTGTGTGTGTGTGTGTGAGAGAGAGAGGGAAACTGTGTGAGAAGGAGCGTATGTGTGTATGTGAGACAGAGCATATGTGAGAGGAGTGTGTGTGTGTGAGTGAGAGAGGGAACCTTTTATGAGAAAATGAGCCTGTGTGTGAGAGAAGGAGCCTGTGTGAGAGGAGTGTGTGTGTGTGAGAGAGAAGGAGTAGGAGTGTGTGTGGAGAGAGGGAGCCTGTGTGAGAGAAGGACTGTGTGTGAGTGTGAGAGAGCCTGTGTGAGAGAAGAACATAAGGCTTGCCATTCTGGGTCAGACCAAGGGTCCATCAAGACCAGTATCCTGTCTCCAACCGTGGCCAAGCCAGTTCACAAGTATCTGGCAGGATCCCAAGGGGTAGATAGATTCCAAGTTGCTTATCCCAAGAATAAGCAGTGGTTTTCTGCAACTCTCCTTTAATATTTGTTAATGAACTTTTCCTCCAGGTGCTTGTCCAAACCTTTTTTAAGCACAGCTATACTAATAGCCTTCACCACAGCCTCTGGCAATTAATTCCAGAGCTTAATTATGCATTGAGTAAAAAAATATTTTCTCTTATTTTAAACGTATTACCCAGTAACTTCATTGAGAGTCCCCTGGTCTTTGTACTTTTCAAAAAAGTAAACAACTGATTAACGGTTACTCGTTTCATTCCACTCATTATTTTATAGAGCTCTGTCATATCTCTCCTCTCTTCTCCAAGCTGAAAAGTCCCAAACTCTTTAGTATTTATTCATAGGGGAATTGTTACATCCCTTTTATCATCTTGGTCACCCTTCTCTGTACCTTTTCTAATTCTGCTATATTTGTTTTGAGATGTGGTGCCCAGAACTGAACATAATACTCAAGATGAGATTGCACCATGGAGCGATACAGAGGCATTATGATATTCTCTGTTTCATTGTCCAATCCTTTCCTAATAATCCCTAGAAATCTATTTGCTTTCTTGGCTGCTGCTGCACACTGAGCAGAAGATTTCAACATATCAACAATCCTTTTCCTGAGTGGTGACTGCTAATATGGAACCTTGCATTTTGTACCTATAATTTGGGTTACTGTTCCCTAAGCGCATCACTTTGCACTTGTCTACATTAAATTTCATTTGCCATTTACATTCCCAGTCTCCCAGTTTTACAATGTCCTCTTGCAATTTCTCACAATCCTCTTGTGATTTGACAACTTTGAATAATTTTGTGTCATCAGCAAATTTGATCACCTTACTTGTTCCCCTTTCCAAAAAGCATCAGGCCCAGAACATCCACTATACACCTTTTTCCATTGGGAACATTTACCATTTAGCCCTACTCTCTGTTTTCTATCTTTTAATCAGTTAGCAGTCCACAAAAGGACACTGCCCCCTATCCCATGACTTTCTAATTTCCTAAGAATCTCTCATTAGGGACTTTGTCAAATGCTTTCTGGAAATCCAGGTACACTATATCAACTGCCTCACCTTTATCCACATGTTTGTTTACACCTTCAAAAAAATATAGTTGTAAACAAAATGTAGGTGTAAACCTTGGCTAAATCCATGTTGGCTTTGTCCCATTAAACTATGCTTATTTATATGTTCAGCAATTTTCTTCTTTATGATAGTTTCTACCATTTTTCCTGCAGATTCAGACTCGCTGGTCTATAATTTACTGGATCACCCCTTGATCCCGATTAAAAATTGGCATTACATTGGCAATCTTTCAGTCTTCAGGTACTATAGATGGTGTTATTGATAGTTTATACATTTCCAATAGCAGGTCTGCAATTTCATTTCTCAGTTCTTTCAGCACGCTGGGATTTATACCATCTGGTCCAGGAGATTTGCTACTCTTTAGTTTGTCAATTTGCCCTATTACATCTTCCAGGTGCACTGAGATTTGTTTCAGTTCTTCTGAATCATCACCTTTGAATATCATTTCTGGCATGGGTGTCTCTCTTAAATCTTCCTCAGTGAATTCCCAAGCAAAGAATTTATTTAGTTTCTCAGCTATGGCTTTGTCATCCCTAAATGCTCCTTTTACCCCCTTGATCATCTAAAGGTCCAACAGACTCCCTCACAGGCTTTTACCTTGAATGTACCTGAAAAAGTTCCACGGCAAGCTTCTTTTCAAATTCTCTCTCTGCCTTCCTTATCAGTGCTTTGCACCTGACTTACCAGAGCTTATGCTGTTTCCTGTTTTCTTCATTCAAATTGCTTTTCCATTTCTTGAAAGATGTTCTTTTAGGTATTATAGCCTCTCTCACCTCACCTTTCAATCCTGTCAGTAGTTGTTTAGCCTTCTTTCCACCTTTTCTAATACGTGGAATACATCTGTTCTCAGCTTCCAAGATGGTATTTTTAAACAACATCCATGCCTGAGCTAAACTCTTAAACTTTGCAGTTACCCTTTCAGTTTTTTTCCTAACCATTTTCCTCATTTTATCATAGCCAGGCTTTTGAAAGTTAAATGCTGTTGTAGTAGATTTCTTCTTTGCATTCCCTGCAATTATTAAGACAAATTTGATCATATTGTGATCATTATAACCAAGTGCTCCAATACTGTTACCTCTTGCACCAAATCCTGTGTTCCACTAAGGACTAGGTCTAAAATAGTTTCCCCTCTTGTTGGTTCTTGTACCAGCTGCTCCATGAAGCAATGATTTATTTCATCTAGGAACTTTACTTCTCTAGAATGTCCTGATGTAACACTCACCCAGTCAATACTGGGGTAATTAAAATCTCCCATTATTACTGTGCTGCTGATTTTGTTAGCTTCCCTAACTTCTTTCAGCATTTCATTATCTGTTAGTTCATTCTGGCTAGGTGGATGGTAATACACCCCCATTACTATTTTATTCCCCTTTTCCCTGGGATTTCTATTCATAAAGATTCAACATTGCATTTTGTTTCCTGCAGAACTTTTATCCTGTTTGACTCAATGCTCTCTTTAGCATATAGTGGCCACCCCTCCACCAATTTGATCCATCCTATCATTTCAATATAATTTGTACCCTGGTATCACAATGTCCCATTGGTTATCCTCCTTCCACCAGGTCGCTGAGACACCAATTGTATCTACCTCCTCATTCAGTGCTATACACTCCAACTCTCCCATCTTATATTTTAGACTTCTAGCATTTGTATACAGACATTTTAAAGTATGTTTCTTGTTTGTATTAACAACCTGCTCATCAGTTGACAGGGTAATTTGGAATCTTTCTGCTCTTTACTTAAAGACATCTGGTCTACTTTGGCATTTATTGCAACTTCTCTGCTGAGATGCCCTAATTTCTCTTTTCTCTTAGTATCTTTCAAAGATACATCATTCCGAACCATGCACTTCTGAGCGACTGTCAGCTTTCCCCATCATCTAGTTTAAAAGGTGCACTATCTCCTTTTTAAAGATTAGAGCCAGCAGCTTGGTTCCACTCTGGTTAAGGTGGAGCCCATCCTTTCGGAAAAGGCCCCCCCCCTTTCCCAAAATGAAGCCTAGTTCCTAACAAATCTGAAACCTTCTTCCTTGCACCATTGTCTCAACTATACATTGAGACTTTGGAGCTCTGCCTGCTTCTGGGGTCCTGCACATGGAACGGGGAGCATTTCTGAGAATGCTACCCTGGAGGTTCTGGATTTCAGCTTTCTACCTAAAACCCTAAATTTGACTTCCAGAACTTCCTCCTGCACTTTCCTTTGTCATTAGCACCCACATGTACCAAGACAGCCGACTCCTCCCCAGCATTATCTAAAATCTTATCTATGTGATATGTGAGGTCTGCCATCTTTGCACCAGCAAGCAAGTTACCAAGTGATCCTCACATCCACCAACCACCCAGCTATCAACCTTCTTAATAACTGAATCACCAACTATAACGGCTGACCTAACCATTCCCTCCTGGGCACCTGCCCCTGGACACCTATCCTTGGTGTGAGAGGATACTACATCATCTTGGGGGTAATACCTAGCTACAGGATTGCTTCCTGCCTCATCAAACTAATGCTCTTCTTGCAGGTGACCATAGATTAAGAACATAAGAAATTGCCATGCTGGGTCAGACCAAGGGTCCATCAAGCCCAGCATCCTGTTTCCAACAGAGGCCAAAACCAGGCCACAAGAACCTGGCAATTACCCAAACACTAAGAAGAACCCATGCTACTGATGCAATTAATAGCAGTGGCTATTCCCTAAGTATAATTGATTAATAGCCATTAATGGACTTCTCCTCCAAGAACTTATCCAAACCTTTTTCGAACCCAGCTACACTAACTGCACTAACCACATCCTCTGGCAACAAATTCCAGAGCTTCTCTACTATGTCCCTGAAAGTCTCCTATATATACCTCTCTGTCTCCCTTAGCTCCTCCAGGTCTGCCATTCTAGCCTAGAGAGATCGGACACGTTCTCTGAGGACTCGGAGCTCTTTGCACTTAGGGGTAGATTTTCAGACCGCGCGAATAGGCGTACTCTTGCTGGCGCATCAGGCGCAAGCAAAAGTATGCGGGATTTTAGTAGATACGCGCATAGCCGCTAAAATCCTGGATCGGCGCGCGCAAGGCTATCGATTCTGTATAGCCGGCGCGCGCCGAGCCGCGCAGCCTACCCCCGTTCCCTCCGAGGCCGCTCCGAAATCGGAGCGGCCTCGGAGGGAATCCTCTAACGCCCTCCCCTCACCTTCCCCTCCCTTCCTCTACCTAACCCACCCGCCCGGCCCTGTCTAAACCCCCTCCTTACCTTTGTCGGGGGATTTACGCCTCCCTCTGGGAGGCGTAAATCCCCGCGCGCCAGCGGGCCACTAGCGCGCCGGGACGTGACCTGGGGGCGGGTCCGGAGGGCGCGGCCACGCCCCCAGACCCGCCCCGGGCCGTAACCACGCCCCCAGGCCTGCCCCCCAAAACACTGCCGACACGCCCCCAAAACGCTGCACGGCTCGGGCACGCCCCGACACGCCCCCCTCGGAAAATCCCGGGACTTACTCGAGTCCCGGGGTCTGCGCGCGCCGGTAGGCCTATTGAACATAGGCGCACCGGCGCGCAGGGCCCTGCTCGCCTAAATCCGCCCGGATTTAGGCGAGCAGGGCTCTGAAAATCCACCCCTTAGTGTACACATACAACCTCTCACCAGCTGGGAGATAATCATACATGTGACACTCAGTGCAAAAGAGTAAAAAGCCTCCCTCTCGATGCTGGACTACTTCCTGCATCATAATGTTGTTGATTTGTTATCGATTTAAAATTTCTAAGGGAGCAGGGATATAAAGCTAACCTAAACTACTTTTAGTCTATGGATTTATTTTATATCTGTCTGACAATGACCCTCAAAACACTACAGTTAATCTACCTATATCTTCCTAGTTACCCAACTTATTAACTCCTATTTTGAATTATGTATAAAATCTGCAACAAATTACTCCTACCAAACACAATTACCATGTAAAATCAAAACATATAAAACCAAATAAAAACAGATAAGGTAGAGCAGGGTAAATGGATAGAGTAAGGAAGTTTGAGGTGTGCAATTCTGGTTCTCTTCTGCTGCAAGTGGTGTGGGGCCTCTGGATGCTGGGGCTGTGAAGTTCAAAGTCTGGATCAGTCGCTGTGACCTCTGGAGTCCTCTGCCGGGGGCTGCTGGGTAGAATATGCAGATGAACTTTCTGGTCCTCTTCTGCTGCAAGTGGTGTGGGGCCTCTGGAAGCTGGGGCTGTGAAATTTGAAGCCTTGTTCGCTCTCTGTGAGTATGGAGTATGTGTGTTTGCATGAGAGAGAGAGTGGGAGCCTGTCCGAGAGGAGGAGTTGTGTGTGTGAGCGAGAGGGAGCTTGTGTGAAAGAAGAAGCATGTGTGTGTGTGTGAGAGAGAGCCTCTGCGAGAGAAGGAGCATGTGAATGTGCAAGAAGGCATTTGTGAGAGAAAGGAAGCCTATGTGAGAGAATGAGTGTGTGTGAGAGAGGGAGCCTGTGTGAAGGAAGGACCATGTGTGTGTGTGTGTGTGTGTGTGTGAGAGAGAGAGGGAGCGTGTGTGTATGTTGGAGGCGTGGATGCATGAGAGGGAGCATGCATATGGGCAGGGCTGTTCTATAATGAGGCAGGGTGAGGTGGTCGCTTCAGGCGGCAGAATTTTGAGGTGGCAAAAAATGCAGCTCTCAGAACACCGCAGTGGCATCTGCCTCACACTGCCTTAGTGGCATACCGAGGGATGGGGGCAGCGCACAGCAGGAAGATTCCCAGTATTTTTAAATCCTATTAGTTTTAATTATTGGGAGTTATTTGATGTGTCTGCTGATATGAAATATTTTATTGGCGTATGGGGAAATATTTAAAATATATTATAAGGTTTTAGTTATTGGATATTTTACTGCTAGTGTGTAGTTTCTATGTAGGGATCTGTAGCAGCCTAACTTGTTCTGTTTTCCAAATAGGAGGTGTATTGGTGTTTCAGGGCCTGGTGTAATATTTACAGCATTCCCTTTTCATACTTAAGGTTATTATGGATTGTTCAATAGTTTTGTTCTATACAATAGTTTCAACCATTTTGCCCGACACTTATGTTAGGCTCACCAGTCTGTAGTTTCTTGTATCACCCCTGAAACCCTTTTCAAAAACTGGAGTTATGTTGGCCACCCTCCAGTCTTCAGGCATTTCATTGTCTGTCTGTTCATTCTGGCCAAATGAGGTACGAGACCTAAGATGCCATTGAGGAGAATTGAGTAGATCTTGATGTAACAGAAGCTCTATATATTCTCAGGTTATTTATTGATTTGATTTGATTTCTTTAGAAAATCTTGTATTCTGCTAATTCCAAACATAGAATCCAGAGCAGATAACAAAAATTAACACACAGGGATTGTGCATTAGAAACAGAAGCTGGGAGAATTTCTGTCAGGGCTGACTCTTCTCTCTTGCAAGTGGCAATCAAAATACTGTTGCTGGACTGTATGTAAGTCCTATCTTTACCTGACATGGTAGGGCGCAATATGAACTGCAGTTATGCTGTCTGTCATGGCATTACTAAGGGATGGGTCATGCTAAGACAAGGAAGAAAAACTGTGTTGTCATTGTGTTAGCGTTGATGTGTGCAAGCCTCTGTGCATGTCCCTGTTAGCTGCCGCTGTGGCTGTGGCTCTTTACTAAAAATTCTTCTCCCTTTACAAAATCAAACAGTTTTTCTGTATTTTCAAAGGAGAGGAGCTGGAAGAATGCAGTTGGCAAACTGTGCATACATTTTTTATAGCAGAATGTCTATTCAATCACTTACAAACCAAAGTGTATCTGAAGTGTCATATCAGATTTGCACAGAGTCTTTGCATTTAACCTTCTGTTTTCCATACTGACTGCCTCTGGGGTAATTGTAACTTTATAAGCTTAGTACATATGATAAACTCTTTGGATCAGATTTTCAAAACGATACGTGCGTAATCCTTTAAAACCCCTCCTGCACGCGCCAAGCCTATTTTGCATAGGCTCGGCGACGCGTATGTCCCGGGGCTTTGAAAAAGGGGCGGGGGCGGGGCGCCAGTCTGGGGGCAGTCTGGGGTAGGACCGAGGCCTCTGGCATGGCGGCTGTGCCGGGGGAATCACGCAAGTTCTTTACTTTGTTACTCTCTGCCTTTACTCACATTGTTAATTGTAAACCGGGTTGATGTGATTCCTATCATGAAACTCGGTATAATAAAAATAACAAATAAAATAAATAAAAATAAAAATAAATAAGTTACGTCTGCCTAATAGGACAACAAAGGTAGGGGGGGAATTTAGGTAGGGCTGAGGGGCGGGTTAGATAGGGGAAGGGAGGGGAAGTTGGGGGGGAGCGGAGGGAACGGGGAAAGCCATCGGGGCTCCCCTAGGGCTCGGCGTGCGCAAGGTGCACAAGTGTGCACCCCCTTGCACCTGCTGACCCCTGATTTTATAACATGCGCGCGGCTGCACGCGCATGTTATAAAATTGGGCATAGATTTGTGCGCGCCGGGTTGCGCGCACAAATCTACGCGCTCGTGTAATTCTGAATATCCAGCCCTTTAAGAATTTGGTTGATCAGTTGTGGTATCTTCATTTCTATCTTTTACCCATTACTGTCTTTGATTAGAAGAATCTCACAGGTCACAGAACTATAAATGCTGTTACAGAAAGAACACAATTCATCTGGCGATCCAGCTTCTTAATATGGCTGCTTGATGCCCAAAATGGTGCAGAGTACTCTGTGCTAGAAGACACTGGAGCAAGTGCAGTCTTCACAAAGTCTCAGTATCAGCTCTCCAACTTGTATGAGCTTGTTTTCATATAAGTGCATCCTTGATCTTTGTTTTGACATACATTTTCAATATGATTCTTGAAAGTGAGATTGCTATCAAGCATTACACCCAAATATTTAGGGTATTTCCTGTTCTTGATCCGGTTCCTACAGAAGGAAATATCCAGCTGGGCATCAACCTCTGATGTGGCAGAAGGAGACAGTTCTTTTTGTTGAGTTCAATTATAATCTCCATTTATGGAACACAGAGGGATTCTTCTGTAGGATCTGGCTTATGGACTTAGTATCTGTCCCTTGGATGGTGAGGACAATGTTGTCCAGGGGAGGGGTTTTTTTCCTGCCAGTACTTGATGGTTATTAGTAGCAGAACCTCCTCCCCCCCCCCGGCATCAGTCCCTGGGAAATGACAGGAGGGGAGGGACTAAATTCGGGAGCAGCATAGTCTTCTCTGCTGGCTCCCTGATTCACTGCTGAACTGATGGGGTCCTAAAGTGTTTTTTTTTTTAATTAACATTTTATTGATGTTCACACCGTACAACAATACAACATGCAATAAACATAACTGTTAAGATACAGTGGTTCACCTTTTTACATCATTATCCCTCCCTCCCCAGCCTCACCCCTCTGCACATTTCGTACGCTACTTGATGGTATAACAAAATATGTATTACTCACAAGGGTAGCTGTACAATGTATATAAGTTGCTGACATGATTCCAGTGAAAGTATAATGTATTTATGCATTTGTGCGTAGGAGGTAAAACCTAACCGTAATGTTGTAATCTAGTTCTGCTATCATAATAAACATTGTCTTTACGAACTACAGATTGAGTCCTGTCAGTTTGTTAACCATGTGATTTACGCCATGTTAACTACAAGCCCCAAATATTGTGGAATTTTTTATGGTAGCCCAACCTTTCAGTATGAGCTTGTTCATAGTACATATATAGTCTAATTTACACAAGATCTCGGACATGGATGACGCCACTCTATCTTTCCAATGCTTAGCAATCATCACTCCCGTGACCACACATAGCTGGGTAATAAATAGTTGGGTACAGCGTGGTAAGTCAGGCATACTCTCTTATTTAAGAGAGCAGTATCCAGGTGTAAGCTGATTGGTGTAGCAAGTACTTCAGAAGCTAATTTCTCAATCCCCTGCCAGGCAGGTGTGATGCAGTCACCCGTCCACCACATATGAATAAACATGCCCTTGGCCAGAGAGCCTCTCCAGCACCTGTCACTGTTCCCCGTCTTGAATTTGTGTAGTCTGTCCGGGGAGAGATAACACCTGAAGAGAAGTTTATAGCTATTTTCTACCAGTGAAGCGGATATTGAGGTTTTAGCTATGTTACCAAATACTTCTAAAACAATGAATCAAATCAAATCAAACAATGAATCAAAGAACCCCAGCGCTAGTCTTGTTAATCAAAAACCAAATGACAAAAAGACAGAATATTTAATTTCTCAATGCTGTGCTGACCACGAGAGTACTCAAAATTAATAGTACCGCATCAGCAAGCCAGACAACGGCAGTGGTAACACTTGCCGTCCGGACCTCTCGTCACTAACTCTCGGGGTGCTTTCACAGCCACTAGATCTCTGTTTGACGGATTCTGTTCTATGCTACAGACGGTTAAGGGCCTCATTTAAAAAATCTACCGACTGTTGAACGCCAAATTGGAAATTAAACCCACTCATATACGAGCATGGAAGAGGGACTGGCCGGCGATTGCTGATGAACGAGTATAGTTAGAAGTATTTGGTTTCTCAATGCTGTGCTGACCACGAGAGTACTCAAAATTAATAGTACAGCATCAGCAAGCCAGACAACGGCAGTGGTAACACTTGCCGTCCGGACCTCTCGTCACTTGCGGTTAGATGTTTTTTAGAACACAGTTCAAAAGTGTGTAAATACACACTTTTGAACTGTGTTCTAAAAAATACACACTTTTGAACTGTGTTCTAAAAAACATCTAACCGACTGTTGAACGCCAAATTGGAAATTAAACCCACTCATATACGAGCATGGAAGAGGGATTGTAAATACACACTTTTGAACTGTGTTCTAAAAAACATCTAACCGCAAGTGACGAGAGGTCCGGACGGCAAGTGTTACCACTGCCGTTGTCTGGCTTGCTGATGCGGTGCTATTAATTTTGAGTACCCTCGTGGTCAGCACAGCATTGAGAAACCAAATACTTCTAACCATACTCGTTCATCAGCAATCGCCGGCCAATCCCTCTTCCATGCTCGTATATGAGTGGGTTTAATTTCCAATTTGGCGTTCAACAGTCGGTAGATTTTTTAAATGAGGCCCTTAACCGTCTGTAGCATAGAACAGAATCCGTCAAACAGAGATCTAGTGGCTGTGAAAGCACCCCGAGAGTTAGTGCCACTGTAGTAGTGATGACGTTACCAATAGGCCAGGAATTCGGCGTTTGGTAAGTTGCTGTGTGTTCTCAACTCTGTGAATGAGAGAATATGGCTATCCTTCCACATATGCTCCAGTTTAGTGATATCTCTCTCCTTCCATAGTGAAAAGGAGTTTAAGGGACTACAAGGGGTGAAATCAACATTGTGGAATAAATGTGTAAGGAGAAAGTACTCTCTGTCCCCCACTAAAAGTTTCTTCCATTTAGCCCAAACATATAGGGGCGGATTTTAAAAGGATTAAACCCGCTCCTGCATACGCCGAGCCTATTTTGCAAAGGCCCGGCGTCGCGAGCAAGCCCTGGGACGTGTGTATGTCCCGGGGCTTGAAATAAGGGGCAGGGAGTGGGCGGGGTGTGGGCGGGACCGAGGTTTCTGGCACAGCGGCTGTGCCGGGGGATCGTGCGCTGGCAACCTACGCCTGTCCAGAGGGAAGGGAGGGGAAGGTGTGGGGGATGGAAGGAACGGGGAAAGCCATCGGGGCTCCCTATGGGCTCGGCACGCGCAAGGTGCACAAGTGTGTAACCCTTTGCGCACGCCAACCCCGGATTTTATAACATGCGCGCGGCTGCGTGCACATGTTATAAAATCGGGCGTAGATTTGTGCAAGCACAAATCTACGCCCGCTCTTAGGTACGAAAATCTGGCCCTTAGTAGATGACGGGTAGTAGCCATCATCATCGGACATCCCCTCCATGTCTTTCTTGGTTGTCAGGGAAGCGCCGCAATAGGCTTGTGTCGTAGTTGGGACTGTTCTATAAGTACCCAATGTTTCTGTGCGGCCACATTGTGCCAGTCTACTAGTGCTCTAAGCTGCACAGCTACATAATACCAGGTAATGTTTGGCACACTCAGTCCCCCCTCCAGTTTGGGTTGGTAGAGAGTATTCCTATTTACCCATGGCGGATAGTGATGCCATAGAAATCGAAACATTTTTTTCTGCCCGTCTCACAGGATGTGGTAGGAAATAGCGATTGGTAACGTTTGGAATAGGTAAAGCAGACGTGGAAGTAAGTTCATTTTTAAAACAGCTATTCTGCCTAACCATGAAAAGGATAGACGTGACCATGTCTCTAGATCCTGCTGCAGTTTATGCAACAACGGGGCATAATTAAGCATGTATAGGTCTTTGGGGTGTGCACATAAGTACACCCCAAAATATTTAACTTTGGAGGTTGCCCAACGAAAAGGATGTGTTGCCTGTAGGAATTTTACCAGGTTTGGATTGCAGGTTAAATTAAGAATCTCTGATTTTTCCCAGTTGACTTTAAATCTTGAAACCTGACCAAACATATGAAGCATCTGTGTTATGGCTGTCAGAGAGGTATCAGGGTCTGTTATGGTAAACATGATATCGTCAGCATACAATGTTAGTTTAAAAACGTATGAGTCTACCTGGTAGCCCGAGACTCTCAAATGTCGGTGTGCAGAAATCACTAAAGGTTCTAGGAATATGGCAAAAAGCAGGGGAGATAACGGGCAGCCTTGCCGAGTACAGGAGGCAGAGAAGCGTCAGCCTCCGCAGGCCCGCACCACAGGGTGTGCAAACCGTACAAATGCACAAGGCCGCACATCTGGTGGGGCAGCATCAGAGGCAGGAAAAGACCCCTGCTGCCGCCGGTGGACCCAATCGCACCGGCAGCAGAAGAAACAGAGGCCCATGATGTCACAGGTGGACTCAATCCCACCAGCGATGGAAGAGGGCGATCACAGCCGAGGAAGCCCATCTGGCAGCTCCTCCGGTGCTGGACCCGCAGTATTCAAAACTCGCGGTGGTAGAACTTCCTGTATTCTTGCAAGATGAGAATTTAGGACGTGCTAGCACCGAGAGTGTTGAATTACCTTGGGGCTAGCACATGAAGAGGAACTTCAGAACAGCTTTTCTCCTCAAAGGAACAGGCTGAAAGCAGCAGGGTTGTAGGAATGACCCATGGGCCATGATTGCTTGGTCTGCAAGTGTGTGTGAGTGTGAATGGGAACCTGCCTGGGATGGGTGTGTGAATGGAAACCTACCTGGGATGGGTGTGTGAATGGGAACCTGCCTGGGTTGCACATATGTATGTGTGTGTGTCTGTGTGTCTGAATGGGAGCCTGCCTGGGATGGGTGTATGTGTGAATGGGAGTCTTCCTGGGGGGGGGGGGGGGGGAGGGTACCTGCATGCATGGGAGCCTTCCTGGGATGAGCAGGGAGTGTTTGTGAGATAATGGGAACCTGCCTGGAATTTTGGTGGATGTGAATGGGAGCCTGCCTGAGGTGTGTAGGTGTAAATAGGAGCTTGTCTGGGGTGTGGGTGTGTGTGAATATATGTGAGAAAGAGAGAGAGAGAATGGGTGCTGCCTGGGTTGTGTGTGTGTGTGTGTGTGTGTGTGTGTGTGTGTGAGAAAGAGAGAAAACAGGGGCTGCAGGTGGATTCCAACCTGCCAGCAGCTGAAATAAAGATGAGGGCCTGGGGCTGCTGATAAATCCCAACCAAAGAAGAGCCGCCTGTGGTTTTGTCTGAGAGGAAGCGTATATGTGTGTGAGAGAAGAAAGTTTGTGCATCCCACTCCCACTACGACAATCCCAGGGTGACTGGAAATCAAATGTTCCCAGGTATGGCGAGCATCAATTTTAAAAATCCTTTTTAGTTTTATTTTTCATGTGTTACTTGCTATGTCTGCTGTTTTGAAACATTTTGTTGGTGTTTGGGACATTTAAAAAAAAACTTGTATATGAGTTTTTAATTATTTGATCTTTTATTCATCAACTTTTTAAAATAATATTATTAGTATGTTTTTAGTATTATGATCATGTTTTTATTTTATTTCTTGATTTTATTGTTTGATGTTTGAGGAATGGTGATGGTTCTGTTTTTTCATTGTTGCACTGTATAGAGAGTCAGGCTTCTTGTGGTTTCCAGTTCAGTTTTAGTCTGCGAGTTTGTAATTCTACTTTATGGTTGCTCTATTTTGTATTTGGTGAGGATCTGTTTATGTTCTGCATGTGTGACTGAGGTGAGGCATTCCCCTAATAGGAAGTGTAATAGAGTATTCGGGCTTTCAGAGGGTCAAGCCCACACCCAACTCATGCCATAATAGGCCTAATACCATATGGGTTCCAAGTGTCTTTTGTGCATGGATTTCTAGTTGGCATCACAGCAGTGCATGTAAATATAATGTAAGTAATATTTTAACCTCAGAATACTGTACTTTGATATTTTTCATGTAAGATGTAAATGTATAACTCTTAACTGTGTGTGGGGGGCATTGTGCAAGGCTATAAGGTTCACCTAGGGCACTTAATACCCTTGCACCAGCCATGAGTTTTGGGGGGGAGGGGGGGAGGGAATGTGTCAGTTTTTAAAGTTTTTTTACTGAAGGAAGCTGGGTGTTTTTTTTGTGGGGCCGGAACGGGGGGGGGGGGGGGGCAGCACAGCAATTGTTCACACAGGGCAGCACAAAAGCTAGCACCGGCCCTGAGCCCCCACAGGCCTGAAGAAAAAGGAAGAGCACCGTGGGCTACGGGGGCTGAAGAACGAGCTATTGCTGTTGGCCTTGTGCTGCCGGAGGAGGGGAAGTGAGTGAGAGAACATGTTCATGTGTGTGTGTGTGTATGAGAGAGGGCATATCCGTGTGTGTTCATGTAGGAGCGAGAGGTTATGTCAGTGTGTGTGTATGTGTGTGTGCATGTATGAGAGACAGTGCATGTCTGTGTGTATGTGCACACGTATGAGAGAGTAAGCATGTGTATACATATGAGAGAGAGAATAAAATCTGAGCAACAACCCCTCTCCTCTCCCTCTGCTAATCCACAACAATCTCAGGGCAACTGGAATTCAAAAGATCCCAGGTATGGACAGCGGGGGATTGTTTTTATCTTTATCAGTTTTCATTATTAGGTGCTCTCTGATGTGTCTGTTTTTAAATAGTTTATTGGTATTTGGAAAATCTGCATAACTTAAATTACTGAATGTTGTTCTATTCATCAGCTGTTATGAGATACATATTCTTTTTATTAGTATGTTTTTACTCTATTGATAATGTATATTTCTTGATTTTATTGGTTATATTAAATTATTATAATTTTATTTGTATGTAGGAAAGGAAAGGTGAGACCGGGGGGGGGGGGGGGGGGGGGAGGGGAAAGGGTAGCAGGCTGTAAGTTTTGCCTAAGGCGCCTAATAACCTTGCACTGACCCTGGTCGTTCCCCTTTCCAGACCATTTATAAATATATTAAAAATAGCACCAGTTCCAGTATAGATCTCTGGGGCACTCCCTCAATTGAAAAAAAAAAAATAACCACCATGACAGTTCCTATTTTTATTTGTTTTTGCTGACCTTGGAATGCAAGTTAAGTGACGCTTCTAAGGCAGAGAACCTGTTTGCAGCAACGTCTTGCTTGACAAAATCCAGTTTACTCAATAATTAGCTGTTTCTTGTCTGTTGACATATTGCATGGCATTAATGGATGCTCCATTGGTTTATGTGTTGCTTACAAAAATGAAATAGATCTATAGTTCTGATTTTCCAGGCTTCATTGGGTCTATTTGTTCCTTTCCAGGTCATAGGAACTATACCACTTAAATGAACAGGAGTAAATAAGAGAGCCAACCAGTCTCACCCAACATGTCCCAAGTTCTTTAACAACTCTGGATATGTTATCCTTGCCAGCAGCTTTTTGGACTCTCATTTTTGTTAAGGCAATTTTGTCATTTCTCTCAGGACACCCATGTGTGAGGACTGGCATCTTGCTGTCCTCAGAGAACACCTGTAACAGGTAAGCAACTCTGCTTTCTTCCTTGGTGCTCATAGCATCTTCACAAAGGTTCTTCAATGTTGCAGTAAGTTCTTTCCATCCATTCTGTTTGTTTATCATAGCTTTTGTATAAGTAAGAGGGTGTGAGGCAATTTGATTTACACTAACATTTGGTGGTCTTCTTATTGATGGTTCACTGGTTTCAAGGTGGTGCAGAAGATTCTGTGCTGTGTGGCCAGATCATACAAAATTAATCTCCTCCACAAATTCTTGCCATTGTTGCCTTCTGGCAGAAATTCTAGCAATTGGCTTTATCATCTCCTGTTCTTGTAAATTCTTTCAGGAATCGCTTGCTTTCTGACTGTCAGCATGGGACTATTTCCAGCAGCCTCTGGAAATTGTTTTAGCTGCTGAATTTGTAATAATAACAAAAGCATCATACTTTTGAGAAATCTGTTGAATTGTTTGTTATGCAATTTCCATTTCAGCCTGGAAAAACCACTAGTTAGTATTCTGTAAGCTCCATCAGGATCCAAGATTAGATTTGACAAGTGGATTATTCTGGAGCCCAGCATGAATGGCTCCTGCCTGAGGTTGACTATTTTGAAATGAGCCCAGCAGCTCTCTATGTAGCAAGCAGGCAGCCATGGCTGTGCACTACCATGCTGACAGTCTCTGGTTCGATCCCCAGGTCCAGTGTTCCACTCCCCAGGATGGCCAGGGCATTCACAGCCCTCCGGTGGAGGAGGAGAGAGAGATTCCTGGTCATTGCCTAAGGATAACATCTGGTGTTTGAATTCAGGACCCATGTTTGCAGGCTTCTGAAAAGAACCCTGGAGCATGGACCCTGGCCCCTGACTGTCATGCAATGACTAGACTAAACATAAATTGGGAGGGAATATAAAACAAGGGGGAAAGCTTCTGGGTAGTTGCGAATGAAGACCTATTGTGTCAGATCCCAGTCCTTATTCTGACTGAGATGGAAGTACAAATGAACAGAAGGAAACTGCTATGCAGGGCCGGCATATCCATTATTTATTTATTTATTTAAGAGGTTTTATATACCGATGCTCATGAAAAATCATATCGCGTCGGTTTACATATAACTTTAGTTGGAATTACAATAAACAGGGGAGTTTAACCTGGAAAAAACAACTCTGGGGAGAGTCACAAACAAGAATAGAGGTGGAGGAAGAGTAATAGCGTTAATAACATTAACAATTAAAGTAACAATAATGATATCTGTGTTAAGTCATTAGGCAAACTTAGGCGGTCGTTTATGGCGCCGACCCTTAGGGGGTGCCGAAGAGCAGCCAGGTGGTGCCGCGAGCGGAGCCACTCATGGCAAAGAGGAGTGGAGATTAATCGGGCCGCGAGAAGCATGAGTGGCCCTGAGAAGCATACAGTGGGTGGTGCAAACAAGATAGGAGGAGTCGGGCCCAGATCGGCGGGGGAGTGTGTGCGACATGACATGGCATGAACGGGGGGGGGGGGGGGGGGGGGCACAAGGTAGAAGTCGCCTAGGGCACCCACTACCCTTGCACGGGCCCTGCTGCTATGCCAAAAAAAGGATATATATCATTTATGGATGACTATCTATAAGTTCTTCTGCTTCATTATGCATGACATTACCCCATTGCATGTAATGGCTGTTAAAATCACCAACAGATAGTGATAGATGAGCTGAAGTTGGAATAGATGGGCTTGCCGGTTATATTCTGTATAACAATATTGATCTTGCTTTGATGTATGAATTTGGAAAGCACATCACATGCTGGATGTGAGAAACCCTTTGTATTCAATTGGTATAGTCATGAGGAGGGTACAACTGGTTTTTGGCTGTTCTTATGGTGCTTAAAAGGGATCTTTTTTGCCTGACAATTACACATACTTGAAATTTAAAATAAAACAACAGTGTTTGATTTCCAGAGCGCTGAATTGATGATATTAGTTTGCAAGGAGACACTTAACAAGTAGGCTGGCAAAAAAATATATATATTTTTTTTTTTTGCATTTCCCTAAGAACATAAGAAATTGCCATACTGGGTCAGACCAAGGGTCCATCAAGCCCAGCATCCTGTTTCCAACAGAGGCCAAACCAGGCTACAAGAACCTGGCAAGTACCCAAACACCAAGAAGATCCCATGCTACTGATGCCAGTAATAGAAGTGGCTATTTTCTAAGACAACTTGATTAATAACAGTTAATGAACTTCTCCTCCAACTTATCCAAACCTTTTTTAAACCCAGCTACACTAACTGCACTAACTAGTCCTGGGGGAATTCTCTGCTACTGTGCAGTGCAGAATTTGCGCAGAATTCCCCCCCGCTCAGAATTGCCAGAGACCCCAGCATGCCGCGAACAGAGCGAACCGTTCGCGGTGAAAATGAAGGCCCTCGGTGCACTGGTTGTGGCAAACATGAAGGCCCGTGGCGTGCCACAAATGGAGCACGCTTGCCATTCGCGGCGAACATGAAGGCCCCAGTGAGCATGAATGTATGTAGAGAGGTGTGTGTGTGTGTAGAGAGGGAAGGGGGATGTGAGAGAGGAGAAGGGGGTATGAGGGAGTGGAGGGGGAGGGAATGTGAGAAGGGGAGGGGAGGGGGTATAAGAGGAGGGGAGGGTGAGAAAGAGGAGGGGGAGGGGAGGATGAGAAATTTAGGAGGGGTGTGAGAGAGATAGAGAAAGCAGGGGAGTGTGAGAGAGACCAGGGAGGGTAAGCAGGGGGAATGTGAGAGAGAGCAGGGGGGGTGTTTGAGTGTGGGTGCCAGAGGAGATTGTGAAGGAGAGTATGTGTGAGAGATTGGGAGATGGTGTTTATGAAAAAGGGATCCTGTGTAGGTGAGCGTGCTGGCCTGAGTGAAGGGATTGTGTATGTGCGAGAAAGAGCCTGTCTGAAGGAGTGCCTGAGAGAGACATAGGTAGCCTGGTGAGGGTGTATGCGTGAGAGAAATGGAGCTTGTGAGAGTGCATGCAAGAGAGAGGGACCCTGTATGAGGGGATGTGTATGTGCGAGAGAGTGAGGGAGCCTGTATGTGCATTAGTGAAAGGGAGCATGTGTGTGAGAGAGGGAGGGACAGTACTGAGAATAGGGTCAAACTCTGGGAGTGGAGATAGAGTGGAAGGGGTTGAGCCTAGAGGTGGAGGGGAGAGATACTGGCAGATGGAGGAGTTGGGGCCTGAGAGGGCAAAGTGGCCAGGGGAGTAGGGAGAGCGAGTGGAAGGGACACTCTTACAGTGAATTTCTAGGGAAATTCTGCTCAAAATATTTTAAAAGTTTTGCATCTTTAAGTAATAACTTTTTTCTTTATTAATTTAAAATGTAATTACTTAAGGACTGTCATGTAAATTGTGCTATTTTGACCAATATAAAGTTTCCAGAATTTTAAGTTTTTATGCACAGAATTTTAAATTTGTTTGCACAGAATTCCCATAGGAGTAACTAACCACATCCTCTGGCAACAAATTCCAGAGCTTAATTGTGCGTTAAGTGAAAATTAATTTTCTCCAATTAGTTTTAAATGTACTGCTTGCTAACTTCATTGAGTGCCCCCTAGTCCTTCTATTATTCGAAAGAGTAATCACATTTATCCATTCTAGACCTCTCATGATTTTAAATACCTCTATCAATCCCCCCTTAGCCATCTCTTCTCCAAGCTGAACAGCTCTAACCTCTTTAGCCTTTCCTGATAGGGGAGCTGTTTCATCTCCTTTGTCATTTTGGTTACCCTTCTCTGTACCTTCTCCATTGCAAATATATCTTTTTTGAGATGCGGCAACCAGAATTATGCACAGTACTCAAGGTGTGGTCTCACCATGGAGCGATACAGAGGCATTATGATATTTTCTGTTTTATTCACCATTCCTTTCCTAATAATTCCTAACTTTCTTCTTGCTTTTTTGACTGCTGCAGCACACTGAGCCGACGATTTCAATGTATTATCCACTATGACGCTTAGATATTTTTCCTGGGTGGTAGCTCCTAATATGGAACCTAACATCGTGTAACTACAGCATGGATTATTTTTCCCTATATGCATCACCTCGCACTTGTCCACATTAAATTTCATCTGCGATTTGGATGCCCAATCTTCCAGTCTCACAAGATCCTCCTGAAATGTATCACAATCTGCTTGTGATTTAACTACTCTGCATAATTTTGTATCATCTGCAAATTTGATTACCTTATCATCCTATTCCTTTCCAGATCTTTTATAAATATATTGAAAAACACCGGTTCAAGCACAGATCCCTGAGGCACTCCACTGTTTACCCTTTCCCACTGAGAAAATTGACCATTTAATCTTACTCTCTGTTTCCTTCTTTTAACCAGTTTGTAAATCCACGAAAGGACATCGCCTCCTATCCCATGACTTTTTACTTTCCTTAGAAGCCTCTCATGAGGGACTTTGTCAAACACCTTCTGAAAATCCAAATACACTATGGGCCAGATTTTATAACATTCGCGCGGGCGTAGATTTGTTTGCGCAACCTGGCGCGAACAAATCTACGCCTGATTTTATAATATGCGTGCGCTGCCGTGAGCATGTTATAAAATCCAGAGTCGGCGTGCGCAGGGGGGTGCACAATTGTGCAACCTGCGCGCACCAAGCCAAGTAGCCTGCCTCCATTCCCTCCAAGGCCGCTCCTAAATCGAAATCGGAGCGGCCTTGGAGGGAACTTTCCTTCCACCCTCCCCGCACCTTCCCCTCCCTTCCCCTATCTAACCCGCCCCCCAGCCCTAACTAAAACCCCCCCTGACCTTTATTGAAGAAGTTATGCCTCCGGGCAGGCGTAACTTGCGTGCGCCGGCTCTCCATCCCCGGCCCGGTGGCTGTTCCGGAGGCCTTGGTCCCGCTCCTGGAACACCCCCGGGCCGGTGCCCCGCCCCTGAAACGCCCTTTTTTTCAAGCCCTGGGACTTGCGCTCGCTGCCGAGCCTATGCAAGATAGGCTCGGCGTGCGCAGGGGGAGACAGTGGTAGGTTTTTGGGGGTTGCGCAACCCTTTGAAAATATACCCCTATATCTACTGGCTCACCTTTATCCACATGTTTTTTAACCCCTTCAAAAAAATGAAGCAGATTTGTGAGGCAAGACTTGCCTTGGGTAAATCCTTGTTGACTGTGTTCCATTAAACCATGTCTTTCTATATGCACTGTGATTTTGATCTTTAGAATAATTTCCACTATTTTTCCCAGCACTGAAATCAGGCTCACTGGTCTATAGTTTCCTGAATTGCCCCTGGAGCCCTTTTTAAATATTGGGGTTACATTGGTCACCCTCCAGTCTTCAGGTACAATGAATGATTTTAATGATAGGTTACAGATTTTAACGAAAACATCTGAAATTTCATTTTTTAGTTCCTTTGCTACTCTTCCAGGTTCACAGTGATTTAGTTCAGTTCATCTGACTCATCATCCTTGAAAACCATCTCCTGAACTGGTATCTCACCAACATCCTCATTAGTAAACACAGAAGCAAAAAATTAATTTAGTCTTTCTGCAATGGCCTCATCTTTCCTAAGAGCCCCTTTAACCCCTCGGTCATCTAACGGTCCAACCAACTCCCTCACAGGTTTTTTGCTTCTGATATATTTTTTAAAGTTTTTATTATGAGTTATTGCCTCTACGGCCATCTTAATTTCAAATTCTCTCTTAGCTTGCCTTATCAGGAAAAACTCACAAATATTAACTACAATAACTGCAACTCCGCAACGGAAGCATGGTTCAACTCAACCAAAAGGATAGCAGATGAAATAAACCCCATCAAAGTAATGTGTAAAAAAGAAGTGAAACAAGATAATCCCTGGCACAACGAAAAAGTAAAAGATGCAAAAATAACTCTCAGGAAAATAGAGAAAAAATGGAGAAAGCTCAAAACAACCAAACCGAAACCCTAACCAAATTCAGAAAACATCTTGCCTTTTACAAAAATTTAATTCTGACCATTAAAAAAGAATACTACAGCACAAAATTGAGAAGTTAGCTAACAACCCAAGAACCTTATTCTCCATAGTAGCAAATCTCACCAATGACAAACAAGAATCACCCCTAAGTCTACCAGAATCAAAATGCAACGAAATAGCTAAATTCTTCAGCGACAAAATTACAAACTTAAGATCCAAACTGCCAAACAACACCAAATAAGAAATTAAATTACAAAAAAGAGACATTACTCAATGGACCTCATTCACTGAAATATCAGAGCTAGAAGTAGAATCCATACTAAAAAATCTAAACCCAGCTCCACACAAAATCGACACAATACCAACATTTCACATTAAAAAAGCATCCAACACAGTCTCCCCAACCTTAGCTAAGATTATAAATCTATCCCTAAAAGAAGGAACATTGCCAGATATACTAAAAGGAGCAATTATAAAACCAATCATAAAGAAAAAAAACAGTGACCCCCTGATCCTAAACAACTACCATCCAGTCTCAAATCTACCCTTATAAGCCAAATTAATAGAAAAAAGTACAGAAACAACTAGCAGAACACCTTGATAACAATAACTTACTATATCCATCACAACATGGATTTCGCAAACACTACAGTACCGAAACACTACTCCTCTCACTTACAGACAACATCCTAAGAGGTTTTGATAGTGGAAAACAATACATTCTAATAATGTTAGACTTATCAGCAGCCTTTGACACAGTAAACCATAAAATTCTACTAAAAAGACTAGAAGAGATTGGACTACACAACGAAACAATAAAATGGTTCTGCTCATATCTAAAAAACAGGTTCTTTCAAGTTCAGATCAACAACACACTATCAGAGGTGTACCGCAGCGATCAGCCTTGTCTGCAACCTTTTTTAACATATACATGCTTCCATTATGCCATCTACTAGCAGGATTAGGAATCATACATTACATCTACGCAGATGATATTCAATTAATTCTACCAATTGATGACTCAATAGAAAAAAACATTAAACCTAACTAACATATACCTAGACATCATAAAACAACTATTAAACCGAATGGAACTAGTGATCAATATTGAAAAAACAGAATTTCTACACTTAGAAAGAAAAAAAATCGAAATCATTCAAACCCCAATTATACTCAAAAATAACCAGAAAATAGAACTAGCAAAAAAAGTAAGGAACCTAGGAATAATAATGGACCCCGAAATTAATCTAAAACATCACATATCGCTAAAAGTAAAAGAAGGCTATGCTAAACTCATGATCCTCAGAAAACTTAAACCATTACTAACTCTTGCAGATTTCAGAACAATGCTTCAGGCACTAGTTTTCGCCAGTATGGATTACTGTAATGCACTTTTTCTAGGACTCCCAAATACAACAATAAGACCACTTCAAATTCTACAAAACACAGCAGTGAGAATACTAACTGGAAAAAGAAGAAGAGACCATATAACTGAAACGCTGGCCGAACTTCACTGGCTTCCCATAGAACAAAGAATAAAATACAAAGCACTATGAACCATACATAAACTAATACATGATGAAAAAGCAGACTGGCTAAACACTGCACTACGGGTACACATACCCATTCAGCAAACAAAGCTCTCTTAACCATTCCCTCAGTCAAGACAGCGAGACTAACCCAGGTAAGAGAAAGGGCCTTATCTTTAGCAGGACCCACACTCTGGAACACAATGCCTTTGGAGACCAGATTACAGAGAGACCCCAAAACATTCAAGAGAAGTCTAAAGACATGGCTTTTTAAACAAGCCTTTTATAAAGAGACTGGAGAATAGAAAATACACTGGAATAAACAGAAGAGCACCGGCACACAGCACTATTCTCATAAATGTGCATTACAATATTTTAACATATTGAGTACACAATGAATGTAATAATATAACTCAGTAAATGTGATTTTTTTTTACCTGTAAAAGTACCTTCTAGGTACACCTGGCCAGAACCTATATCACTAAACATACGTATTTTTATGATTTAATGTACCGAAACTTAATGGCACCGGTTAGAATGTACTACAGTACGCTTACTCCAAACTTACTTATGTGCCTACATGTAAACCGTTGCGATGGTATATAACTTAGCAACGGAATAGAAAAGACTTTAAATAAATAAATAAATAAATAAATAAATAAATAAATACAACTTGACAATGCTTATGCTTTTTCCTATTTTCTTCAGATGGATCCTTCTTCCAAAATTTGAAGGATGCTTTTTTTTGGCTAAAATAGCCTCTTTCTCCTCACCTTTTAGGCATGCCAGTATTCTTTTTGCCTTCCTTCCACCTTTCTTAATGTGTGGAATACATATGGACTGCGCCTCTAGGATTGTATTTTTAAACAATGTCCATGCCTATTGAACACTTTTAACCTTTTGTAGAGTATGGAGGCATAGAACACACTTGAGGCAGCTTTCATGGCAGGCAGGAAGAGAGAAGGGCTGAGCCCTCACGAGGCTCTTCCTTTTATTGTACATTCATACAAAGGCAGATGATGTGTCATTACATGATTGGCTACTTTCCCATAGCAACAGACGAGTCCCTACACTATTGGTTTTGGCTCAGGGGGTGTGCACGGATCATATCATTGGCTGCTGAATTCTATACCTCCTGACTTTGTCCTGCCTCTGACTAGGGAACACCCAGCCCCTCTTTCAGGCTAACAGGATTAATTATAAGCCAGAGAAATACATGAAGTCAGGTATCCTCTCCTTGGCAGAGACTTAAGCACAAGTGATGCTTTTATTCAGGCAAATGCAGGGAGAAGGGAAGTTAGTGTTTAACCCTGATGAAATGGCTTGCTGGCAAGCGCATATTTCCCACACCTTTGCAGCTGCACCTTTCAGTTTTTTTATAACTATTTTCCTCATTTTATCAAAGTTTCCCTTTTTAAAGTTTAGTGTTAGAGCTGTAGATTTACATATTGTCCCCTTCCAGTCATTAGTTCAAATTTCATCATGTTATGATCACTGTTGTCAAGTGGCCCCACCACCATTACCTCTCTCACCAAATCCTGTGTTCCACTAAGAATTACATCTAAAATAGCTCCCTCTCTTGTTGGTTCCTGAACCAATTGCTCCATGAAGCAGTCATTTATTCCATTCAGGAATTTTATGTCTCGAGCATGTCCTGATGTAACATTTACCCAGTCAATATTGGGTTAATTGAAATCTACTAAAAAGACGTTGTACAATAGTGTTTCAAATTTGCTGTGCGCATTTTACTGAATATAATTCCTTTTCTAGCTTATTAAGGACCGTCATAACACCCGTGGTCTGCACGCATTTGATGCCTGTATTCTCAGCCACATTGGGTCATCTTTAATCATCGGTCCTGCTAAACTTGAACAGTCTTTTTTTGTTTTTTTGTGTTTTTACTCTTTTACGCTTTTTACTTTTTTTGTCTATTTTATAAATGTATAGTATGTGGAAAAAGTACTTCCCTTAGTATGGCGAGGTCTCGCTGTCATATGAGTCCCGCTCAGATACTTCTACTGGCGCGTGAGAACGATTGATTGCCTGCTTCTTTGGAGTTACTGCTTTAACGCACTGGTCTTTCCCCTGTTTAATAGCGCCGCCGCGCTGCTGCACAAGTCTGGATTCAGCGCCGCTGCGTTGTTCACAGAAATCCTGCTTTATCGCACGGGTCTGTCTCCCGTTTGTTGTTTGCTAGCGCCGTCGCGCTGCCGCACAAGTCTGGTTTCAGCGCCGCCGCGCTGTTCACAAAAGTCCAACGTACGTTTCGCAGTGATGCTGCTTCAGGGACTATGAATGTACTCAGAAAAATGCTTATTAAATCCACATCTGTATTCAACTTTTATAACGTTTCCGAGCTTCACGCCGTGTCCTTATTCTGACGTCTACGTTAATTGAAATCTCCTACACTGCCAAATTGGTTAGCTTCCCTTATTTCTCTTAGCATTTCATCATCTTTCTGATCATTTTGGTCAGGTGGACGATAGGAGTATACTATCACTGTACTCTTACCCAACACACATGGGATTTCTACTCATATAGGGGTAGATTTTCAAAGGGATATGCGCGTACCCCCCGAAAACCTACCCCAAACCCCCCCTGCATGCGCCGAGCCTATTTTGCATAGGCTCGGTGGCACGCACAAGCCCCGGGACGCGTGTAAGTCCCGGGGCTTGCATGGAGGGGCGTGTCAGGGGGCGTGTCGGGGGCATGCCGGGAGTGACGCGGTGTTTCGGGGGCGTGTCACGAGTGACGCGGCGTTTCGGGGGCAGCGCTGCGGGTGTGGTTTCGGCCCGGGGGCGTTCCGGGGGCATGGCCACGGCCTCCAGACCAGCCCCCGGGACCGGAACACGGAGCGGGGCAGCCGGCCAGCACGCGCAAAGTTACGCCTGCTTCCAACAGGCGTAACTTTGCCGACAAAGGTAGGGGGGGTTTAGATAGGGCCGGGGGGGTGGGTTAGGTAGGGGAAGGGAAGGTGCGGGGGGGTGGAAGGAAAATTCCCTCCGAGGCCACTCCGATTTTGGAGCGGCCTCAGAGGGAACGGAGGCAGGCTGCGCGGCTCGGCGCACGCAGGCTGCCGATTTTGGGCAGCCTTGCGTGCGCCGACCCTGGATTTTAATGGATACGCGCGTATCTATTAAAATCCTGCGTACTCTTGTTCGAGCCTGGTGCGCGAACAAAAGTACGCGTGTGCGCAGATTTATAAAATCTGCCTCATAGAGTCTACTGAGCATTTAGTTTCTAGTGTGATCTTTATCCTGTTGGAGTCTACCCTTCACAACATAAAGTGCTACACCCCCTCCAAGTTGATCCTCACTATCATTGCGATATAATTTGTATCCTGATATAGAACTGTCCCACTGGTTATCCTCCTTCCACCAGGTCTCAGATGCCAATTATGTCTATTTCATCATTCACTGCTATACATTCTAATTCTCCCATCTTACTTCTTAGACTTCTGTTAGTTTGTTTTTTGTTTGTATTAACAACCTTCTTTTCAGTTGAGAGGGATAATTTGGAATTCTTTAGCTCAGGTGATTCTTTACTTATAGGCACATTTGCTTTTATTGGAACCTCTCTGTTGGGATGCCCTAACTCTCCTGTTTCATTAGTATCCTTTGAAGATATATTCCTCCGAACCATGCCCTGCTGAGTGACTGTTGGCTTTCCCCTTTGTCCTGGTTTAAAAGCTGCTCTATCTCCTTTTTGAAAGTTAGTGCCAGCAGCCTGGTTCCACTTTGGTTAAGGTGGAGCCCATCCTTTCGGAAAAATCTCCCCCTTCCCCAAAAGGTTGTCCAATTCCTTCAAAAAATGGAATCCCTCTTCCCTGCATCATTGTCACTCTGGAGCTCTGCCTGCCTCCGAGGTCCTGCACTTGAAGCAAGGAGCATTTCAGAGAATGCCACCCTGGAAGTTCTGGATTTCAACTTTCTACCTAAATCCTAAATTTGGCTTCTAGAACCTCCCCCTCTCTAATGTGAGCATCTTTAGAAACTCGCTGAAAAAATGATGACATCATCTACAGAAATTTGTGTTTTTAATTTTTTTGACCAGAATTTTAAGTAGATATAAATATATTAGAATTCCAATCAACTAAGGCAGAATGTATGCCATAAGGAAATAAGATAGACTTGTACACACAGTAGATAGGAGTGTTCTTCTGTGTGCACACGCATACATGCACATGCACTTCAATGTGTGCACACATATGCATACACACATTCATAGTTGTGAGGCACCAAGGGTCATGAGCCACCAACCCTGAATATGATGAAATCAGTTAAAGAATTCAAAGGGGCATGGGATACATTCTGTGGATCGTTAAGGCTAAAGGATGGAAATGAAGAAAAGAGTGCATGGGGGTAACTTGCTGGACAGACTGGATGGAAGATCTGGTCCTTTTCTGTTTCTGTATGAAGCTGGAGTCCTCCTGGGTGAACTATGCTGTTGGTGGAGTGATGTAAAGTAGTAGTACTGTTATTGTTCAGATGTGGTGGATTGAACCATGCCTAGCTGGGGGCTCATTGGCCTGGAAGTGACCCTTCATTCTAGCACACTTGATTTAAATGTTAGCCAGCAGAGAGTTCTCTGCCAGCACAGGATTCTTCCTAACCTGTAGGGCTGGCTCTGTGTTGGAACTTCTTGAGATGCTGGGATCTCCCACTTCACTTGACCTGTAAGGGAAGCCTTTTTCGTTTTACCCCTCCCTGCATGTTGTAATTCAGGAACCTATATTATGTTTAAAACTTGATTTCTTTATTAAACCTGTTGGTTAAGCAATCCTTTTGAATTTTGCCTGAATCAGACTTTGACAGATTGTGCTATCCCACTTTAAGGATCCAGCATTTCAAGAGGGTTTTTTTAAATTTCCTTAACCTGACTGACTGCAGCTTTTTTCCCCCCTGCTTTTTACCCAGGCTAATGGATTTAGTCCTGCCTGAAAAAGGGAGGGAAATACCTTTAGTGAATAAGAGCTTGGTTGAGCTAGATGTTTGTTTTTCTTGGTTATTTTTTTGTTAGCTGCAGTTAGTAAGTAATTTTGTCCATCTACAATGCTACTAAAAAGTGACCACACCCTAACCTTACCTTGTCTGCTGATCCAGGGAATTCCAGCTTCAATGATTAAAAGAGAAAAGACCTTGCTGTTTGAAAGTCAAAGGAAATCTGTTTCTACACCGCTTCAACAAAGTCTACCTTAGAGAGTCAACAACAACATATTCAGTACCTGCTATAGCAGGTGCAGGCATTACAAAAGCAGAATGAAGAATTGACCAAGTTATGGCAAAACAAGTACCAGCAGTTAGAGGCTGCACACACTTTATGAACAAAAGTGCCAGCAGTTAGAGGCTGCGCACACTTTATGAACAAAAGTGCCAGCAGTTAGAGGCTGCGCACACTTTATGAACAAAAGTGTCAGCAGTTAGAAGCTGTCCATATTCACTATGAACAAAAATGCCAACAACTAGAGGCTGCAGTGAAAAAGAATTATCAAAGTCATCTACACCCAGAGTGATATGATAGAAACAGGGGATGCTATTGAGATTTTCTGCACCAATGTGCATTATACTTTAAATGTTACCCAGAATACTTCAGTGATGAGGTAAAGAAACTGTGCTGGAACATAACTCTAATAACAAGGGATGCTTTGAAATGGGCCACCACCAGGCATTACTTGGAACATATTTCTCCAAGACTTTAAAAAAAAAAAAGTTTGCTTAGTTTCCTTTTTCAATTAATGTGATTTAAATGCTATAATGAAATCTTATTTCCGTAATTTATATGTGAATTTTCTTGGCCAGCCAGGATTTATCTCAATCTGGCTAGGTCAACGCAAGTAAGGAGAGGCTTCCTGATTCTGCGCCAGGAGGTTCACGCCCTAGGCACCTCTTTCTTACGAATATTTCCATGTAAATGCACGGTCAAATTTAGTGCAGAACATTATGGGCTGGATTTTATGATTTAGCGCGAGCGCGTACTTTTGTTCGCGCACCAGGCGCGAACAAGAGTATGTGGGATTTTAATAGATACGCACGTAGCCGCGCGTATCCATTAAAATCCGGGGTCGGCGCGCACAAGGCTGCCCAAAATCGGCAGCCTGCGCGCACCGAGCCACACAGCCTGCCTCGGAGGGAACTTTCCTTCCACCCCCCGCATCTTCCCTTCCCCTACCTAACCCACCCACCCCCCCCCGGCCCTATCTAAACCCCCCCCCCCCCACCTTTGTTGGCAAAGTTACGCCTGCTGGAAGCAGGCGTAACTTTGCGCGTGCCGGCCGGCTGCCCCGCTCCATGTTCCGGTCCCAGGGGCTGTTCCGGAGGCCGCAGCCACGCCCCCGGGCCAAAACCACGCCCGTGGCACCGCCTCCGAAATGCCGCGTCACTCCGGGCACACCCCCTGACACGCCCCTCCATGCAAACCCCGGGACTTACGCGCGTCCCGGGGCTTGCGCGCGCCACCGAGCCTATGCAAAATAGGCTCGGTGCGCGCAGGGTTTGGGGTAGGTTTTCAGGGGGTACGCGCGTATCCTACGCTCGTACCCCTTTGAAAATCTACCCGTATATATTTTTTGTTCCAGACCAATTGAGAAATTTCATAGATAGGAGAAAACTGTCTGTTCCATCTGTATCCCCTAGCAGTTAAAATTCAATGGCATATATTGTAGCAATTTTCAAAAACCCACTTGCATGGGTAAAATGTGTTTACATGTGTAAAACTCATTTTTAAGTGTGTAAATGAACATAAGAAATTGCCATACTGGGTCAGACCAAGGGTCCATCAAGTCCAGCATCCTGTTTCCAACAGTGGTCAATCCAGGCTACAAGTACCTGGCAAGTACCCAAACACTAAGTAGATCCCATGCTACTGATGCCAGTAATAGCAGTGGCTGTCACCTGAATCAGACCTAAGCATGTAATAAATATAACTGTATTTTCCAATGTATTTTAAAACTTAGCATCAAAGTCCCCAATCAAACAAAAGGGATGGGCCATTCCTATTATATTCATACTGTGAATATAATAACTAATTTGCAGATACTTTATGCAAAAAAATAAAGATTTGTGAGGAATTTGAAATGAAGCGAGTATTTGAGCAAATGACAGCTTAGCTAGCTTAGTAACTCCCAAAAAGAGAATACAAAGTTTTCCATCCCAGGAATGACTGCAGGGTAGGGTCATAATAAACCATTAGGATTAGGCCTCCAGCTTATCCTAACAAAATGCCAAACTTGCCTAACTAAACAGACTAAAATATGCCTCTAAAGATATGAGGCAAAATATTATAAGATCAATAGGGACACAAAATTCCAAGCTCAAGTTCCAATTAATACATCTAATACCATGATTAGCCCAAGCCACTAGAAACCATAATTGGCAGACTGAATTTTAACTCTGGAAGAGTGACATAATGAACCGGAAGGGGGATGAAGAGGGCACCCATGTCTAATCCCTCTTTATTGAGAAAATAGTTCTGGACGTTCACCACTGACCGCAGTGATAGCCCCAGGGCCAGTATACAATAACTTAATCTAGTCATTTATATGTCCCCAGAAAAGCATACTTCCTCAGTCTTCCATCATTGCCCTCATAATGTATAGCTTTGCTTTTTTTGTTTAATAAAAGTTTTAAACCCACTCGTTTTGCTTCTCATGCCTTTTTATTGGCTCTGTGCCTGTCTTGTATATGTGAGGCCTTAGCTGGAATTAGCTCCTTTTGTAACCTTAAGTATTTTCTACATTTTCTCTCCATATTTTTTTCTTGCGAGATACACAATTATGTCCCCCTTGAGGACCACTTTGACCATTTCCTAAAAGATTAATGAATTAATGTCCTTTAAAATTGTTTTCTCTCCTGAAAAAAAAAAGAGAGACTTTAAAATCCAAATCCATATAGAGAGCTGGATGAAACCAAATGCACAGGAGCATGACTTGATATCGAGATACCCTTCTACCCCTGACTGTTTTCTGGGGGGGAAAAAAGCCTTTGTGATATGTGAAAATATGACGCCCAGAATATTTTCCTTGTTGATTTAAACAGAAAATAAAATCTCAATCCTCCAAGTTATTTACTCTCCAAATATCTATGGCTTAACTCTTGGCTTAGAAAGAAAATATTCTACATTATCTGTTATCAAATGCAAATAAATACAAAATAAAATCTTACACATCCAGCCTTTTTTTTTTTCAAATTTACTCTTTATTAAGCTTTTCACATCATACTTACAGCAATGATGACTGGAAAAGTATCATTATCAATTACACAATCAGTATTTTGTATATGAGAGCAGTTAACGGATGTTGGAAACACTGCTAAATTCATCACCCAAGATTGTGTTCTTTGCTGTCCAATATCCACTAATTTAGCAATTATTTGTAAAAAGAATTAATGATTATAATACAAGTCTAAGTATGCAAAAGCATAAAAACTGGGAATGGAATAGCCTGGTCCTTCTGACATAGAACCAGTTGGCAACTCTATTCCAGTCCCTGTGTTTTCCCAGTATATATTTCCTGTTTACAAAGAAAGTGCCCTGGGGAGGATGAGGAATAGTCATGGAGTCTGGGTATATACGTTCAGGGGTCAATATTCAGCTGCTATCCAGCCGGATAAATGCATCCAACTAACATGGCCAGGTTATTCAGCGGTGCAGTTGAATACATCCAGTTGTCTAATAGCTAGCTGGATAAGTTTAGCTGGCTAATTTTGGACTTGCTGAATAGTAGATCTAACTTATTGGGAGATTTACTAAGCCATGATAGTTTATTGCAGAAGAGGCCGAATAGTGCAGGGAGGTGTCTCTGAAATATAAAGTCCCTCCCTGACAAACTATCATGGCGGTACCATGACACAATTTTTTAGTATGACGCAAACGCAACAAAATATCCCACCGTGGTACAGGGCCTAACTGCACAATGGCAGCCTAACTCGTCCAGGGTCGCCATTGCTTAAAGGCATGAGGCCCAAAAATCCCCCCCCCCCTCCAGTTAGCCAAAAATCACTCTGGGGGTCCTTGGAGACCCCTGCCTGCCTCCTTCCCCACCACCTTCTGAGGCAACTGTGGCATCCCAAAAGTAAAAAAAAAAAAAAAAAGAAATTAGACTAACTTCCTTCCTCAACCTCTCCTCTTAATCCAAAGAAGTGCCTCCGCATCTTCTCAAACCTCCCCTCCCTTCCATGCACCCCCCAGTCCAAATACTAAAATATCCCAGTTTTCCTGTGTTCCCCTCCCCCACTCCCTAACTGAAAAAAGTGCCCTGGTGGTCTGGGGGGAAGGCAGATGGACCCCTCGAATTCCCCCCTGTACCTCTAATTTAAATAATTGGTCTTCCATGGAGGCGTTCAGACCAGTCAACCTAACCTTGGCCTTATCAAGTGACAGTGGCAAAGTCCAGGGATCAGATCCAGGTTGTTTAAGGCGCGATATCGAGGCTTAGTATATCTCCTTTTTAGCTGGATAAGTAACTCTGCCCTGGAATGTCTCTCACTCAGCCAGATTAACTATTAGTTATCCAGTTAAGTGGTGGCCACTGAACACAGCCAAATATTGAGACGGCACCAACATTTTATTTATTTATTTATTTATTTATACATACATCTTTATATACTGACTTTCAAGTACACGTCAAGCCGGTTTACAATTGTTGAATTTGCAGTAGCAAATTCCAAATACCAAAACAAATCTAAACTTATCTAGGTTACATTCCTTTAATAATATCATAAAATTGTATTTAAAATTAAACATTAAACAGTTTTAACAACTAAAATATTTAAAATAATCTAACCTCTGTTACCCCAAGTCCCCAAAAGCCTCTCCCTCAACCAACATAGTGGTTAATAATTAAGTCCTCCCTTCCTCCAAACACTTGCTCTGAAAATCAGCTAGCTTGCTTAAATGCCTGCTGAAATAACCAGGTCTTTATCTGCTTCTTGAAGCTACCAAGGTTATCCTCAAGGCGAATATCAACTGGGAGAGAGTTCCATAACTTAGGACCCGTCAGGGAAAGTGACCTTTCTCTGACTGATCCCAGGCGCACCAATTTTGGAGATGGAATCATTAATAAAGCTTGTCCCAGTGATCTCAGACTACTACTACTATTGTTAGTATGGTTACCGTATTGTTGCATTCAATAAAGATTAAAAACAACCAAAAAAACCACCACTTAGCAGGATAAATCTTAGCTTATCTAGGTATGTGACACTGAATATCCATCTCTTAGTTCCTAGTTCTACCAGCTGATAACATTTTTTGAGGACAGATGGATCCAATCCTGGTTTTACCCCATAGCATGTGGCCTTGTAGTTACTATTTTTCTAGGTCCATATAATGCAGTGGAGTAAAGTCAGGACTGGATCCACCTGACCTGAAAAAAGGAGCCAGTTGGCAACAGTGGGTCTCCATGCTGTTATTAAATGCCTGCTACACAGACAGGGAAGAGCAGTTTTGCTGGTGGGATGCATTGTTTGATTTATTTTTGAAAGGTGGTCTTACAAAATCTAAACCACCCCGTCACCCCCTTTTAAATTCCTGGCTCTCCTCATTTTACACACCACTGTCATAGGGCTCAATGCAGTGATCTCACTGCATCGCAACTATCATATTTTAATGTCTTATTCCAAACCCTCCCAAAATCTTGTTGCTTAAGCCCTCGTGGAAAGCCTCTGTACCATGCGGTCTTTAAAATGTACACACAGCAAGTAGCAATAATCTCCTCACTAACAACTAAAAATCTCATGTTCGAGTCATTGCTTTTGAAATTCATTAGGCTGCTTTCTGCAACTCCACTAAACTTAGCAGCAGTTTTTGTGGGGCTTGCGTTACAAATTACGTCATGTGGAATGGGACATAGTCCGTTCACATATGGACGATATCATCAGTCACACCATCCCTGACAATGATAAAGCTGATGTCCACAAGGCTTTTGGAGTTCAGCCATCTTGGTCCAGTTATCTGAAATGCATTCCCCAGTGAGCTCCAAGAGGAGCTAAACTATCTGCGATTCAGGAAGAAAGCTAAATCATGGCTTTTTAAGCAAGCCTATGGCAAAGAGAGCCAAAGGTCTCTGGTTGAAAGGAGAATAACATCTGCTGGGAAAAGGGAGGGGGACAAATGAGGAAGTGCGGGATCAGTTGTCACACCTATCTTTTTATTGTGATATTTTCTGTCAGTGAAATTAAGCATCAGCTGCTTTTATATATTTACATAAAATTTGTTGTATTATTTTGTGATCCACCTTGATGCCTCTGGCAATATGGTGGGTCATCAAATGTGAATAAATGGAATTAAAATGGCTGATGGAACCCAGTGGATATAAGATCATTTGGATTGGTCGGTTTCTGTACTTTCCTTTTAAATTATATTAATTCATCTAACCAGATGCAGAAACAGCTAGAGTAGTAGCTTTGAAATTGGGACACCATCAGGAGAAATATAGTCTCTCGTATGTTTAACCTCTGATGCTGAGTAAACTTGTCTCTGCATTTTATGGCTTCAAAACAAAGTAAGTGGCAATTGCAAGAACATGCCTGACCCCACACATGCAGTATAACGACATACATGCCAATATGGCATTCTTCAGAATAGGAAGACATCTTGAGTTATTTATTTAAAAATCAGAAATACTTGAAGTTTGCTGCCCTATACACACACACACAAACACATACAATCTTGTACTGTTGCTCATTTACTCAGTCAAATGCTTCCACCCCCTACTGTCCAAGCAGGCTTCACAGAAGTATCACATAAAGTTCTTGTGCTGGCTGCCAGCCCTTACTGAGATTCAAATTCAAATAACTTTATTGGCATGACAATCTTACATGTCTTGCCAAAGTAGTATACAGAATAATTAAAATACATGGGAAAGAAAAGAAGGGGAAATGTACAAAATGGTAGTAAGTCAAGTAAAGGTATAGATTACAGAAAATACAGCACCAGGAACATGTCTCAGTTTATTGTCCTGGTCCACAGTTTACTAGTCAGGATTCATTTCTGGACTGTAGCATGACATATTGCTGCTGTAGCTCCAGTTTCTGCTCGTCTTCAGAACATTATAAAGAGGTTTTTCTTGCTCTTTCTTTTGCAGAAAGTCTTGGATTTTCTCTCAGTTTTGGGAAATGTGCATTTCTTTGTATTTTGCACAGAACAGGAGCAAACATTTCTCGTTCTGTTTCTCTGGTGTTGTATTGTATACAGTCTGTCTTCCTGGGGTTTCCAGTTCAGTTTTTGCATCTTTCTAATCTAAGGCCTGAAAGTTTATATACCCTGCATTTCCAATGTATTTATAGCTGTAAATTTGAATACCACTGTAAATTATATCAGTTGTAATTTGTCCATAAATTTGATTGTAATCCACCTTGAGGCCATTCTTGATAAAAAGCAGAATATGAAATGTCTATAAAAAAAAATAAAATCCTAACCAGGGTATATATATATTTTTTTTTACTTTGCTGCTCGTTTGTATCCAGAAGATTCATCTAGTACAGAGCTCTTAACTTTCTTCAAATGAGTTTGAAAGTAGCTTGCAGCCGGGAATGAGCTACATCTCTTAGAATACATTTGAAACCGGTTTAAAATGTATGTATGGAGAAAGTTACTTGAGGATTGACTGCATACCCATTCTTTGTTTTCTCAGGGGAAAATGTAATAAAACCTAAGTATAATCTGTGTGCTACATATTCACAGTAAAAACTGAGTTAACTCCTGCTGCTGTAAGCCAATGCATATGGATTTTAAAAAAAATCCCAAGCTAAAATAAAAATGTATACATGCATGAGTAAAAATGGTGCTCAGTCTGGTGCATCTAATTAGATTGACCCCCAGTATGAGTAGCATGCATAAAACTGAAAAGGTGCACTAAACAGTCGTGAAGTGACCTCAGCTGAACCCTTGCCATTTTTAAGTAACTGGCATTGAAGACAGGAAGCCAGGAAAGATAAATTTGAGGGGAGGGGCAGATATCTTTAAGGTAGGGCAGTAGTTAGGTGGGTGAGGGTTGCTTAGTGGATGATAGGGTTAGGTAGGTGGATGGGTGAGCTAGAGGATGACTGGGAAGTGTTAGGTGAGTGGGGTGTGGGTTGGTGGCTGGGTTGGGGTTAGGTAGGTGGAGGGGGTCTTGGGGCAGAGTCCCTATGGCTTAGGGGGGGGGGGGTCTAAGGACAGAGGCTTTCTGCCTTGGAGATCTGGACTTAGGTACCCCAGTGCTTAGCTTTATTCCACGTCTGACCCAGGAGTTAACTTACATTTCTAGGGCGAGTGTTATTTTAAAACTGGAAATTTTTATTCTGAGTCTACGCTGCTGTGCCAGAGTGGTCTTGGATCTGGTCTCCCAAGTCCCAAATGGACCACCACACCTGGGAATGCAGGTCTGGAACCCTGCTGGCACAGCACCAAGGACTAACACTTGCCACCTCTGGCCCCAGGATAAACATTGCCATTGTTAAAAGAAGGTGAATTAAACATTCTGGGCTTGAATGTAGCTTCCCTGCTTTGGGAGGTAATAACCAATGCCTTCATTAACATGGAATTTGCATGGAGGTGAGCTAGATTGTATGCACATACTGACTCATATTTGTACTGATTTTTGGGGTGCTAAAACCTTATGAGTAAAGTTACCTGCACCCAGCCTAGTACTATTACATCGGCCCCTTAGGCTTCTCTGCTGGATGTGCTTTGAGGCAAAAAGCATGAAATGAAACAGCAACATCTTGTGGACTGAAAGGCAATAGCATACTGTATGCTGAATTGTTAGACCAAAGTTTATGTCACCTTCAAAAGCTCACCCGTCAAAATCATTTTTTAATGACTAGAAAAAAGGGTAAAATAATTAAAGCTCACTTAGCAAAATTCAAAGGATATGTCATTTATAAATGTACCCAAGATTGGACAGCTGAATGAAGAGGCAAGGATTTATAAAATTACCTACAGCCATTCACCAGGGCATGAAACAAAGATATATCAGAATGAGAGAGACTGAGTTTGTGAGCTCCAAAGGTTTTCTTGAACCTGCACTATTCCCTTTTTGTGTGATTTTCCTCGTTTCCCCTGGATGGGCAAGAGAAAAGGAAGGGCCCATGTGTATCCTGATAACTTAGCAAGGTCAATGCTAAGCCCGATGGGCAGAAAGCTTTGGCTCAGGACCCTCCAGTGAGCTCCATTGAGTGTTCAGCCATGTCCACTCTAGATTTTGAAACATCCTTATCTGCAGAGCTGCACCTTGCTCCGACGTGCTCTGAGCTTAAAGTGGAGAACTTTCTTCTCCCATGTCACACTCAAATGACATCATGCAGATGACTGAGTTGGTGACAGCACCAGCAAGCACTCAGGTAAAGACGATTGCTGCGGGAAATGTTCTGAGCTCCGTGGGAACAAGTCCAGTGGTAATTTACTCTTTGGAATCAGATAGTCCTGGTATTATGGCTTCTAATGGTCTGGCTCAGCTTTTGGCAGGGACTCAATGATCCAAGTGACCGAATTCTGAATTATTTAAGCCCCCTATCAATACCTTGAAAGTAATTTGGGAT
Source organism: Rhinatrema bivittatum (assembly GCF_901001135.1). Classification (NCBI taxonomy): domain Eukaryota; kingdom Metazoa; phylum Chordata; class Amphibia; order Gymnophiona; family Rhinatrematidae; genus Rhinatrema; species Rhinatrema bivittatum. The sequence continues at coordinate 117,846,197 of NC_042621.1, forward strand.
GCCATTATGAAACTCTTTTCACAACTGAAGCCAATTTGTGAGTCAACAGCAAAACTTTTCTACTGCTTTAAAGACTACTTTATCTTAAAGAGTAGAATCCTTGGAATCTAAAGTTTGTGTTGTGCAAGATTCAGTTGGAAAGGTTTCTAAATGTTATCTTTTTTTACATAATAAAATTGAAAACTGGGAGGTTATTCAACATTGCAATATTAGAATCATAAATTTCTCCAGGACGCATCTGATTCTCCCATTGAAATGCCAAGAAAATATTTCCTAGATGTACTGAAGAGTCCAGAGAATTTAATTTCTTCAGTTACGAGAGCTTATTTGCCCTCTGCTTTGAAACCATTACAAGAAGATGTAGTCTCTCAGGTCCCTTTGGACGCATCTAATATGACCACCATTCTGGAGAAGTCTGTAGAAGATAGGGTTGTACCTTCTACTCTTACCTTTGGATTCTGACAGAGACTACATTTTGAAACTTTTTTTCATAATAGGAAGTTTCATTTTTTTGGTTCTCAAGTGTACATATTTACAGATGTCGCTAAGATTCTTAGGGGTACATTTTAAAACACAGCACGCGCGTACTTTTGTTCGCGCACCAGGCCCGAACAAAAGTATGCCGGATTTTATAAGATACGCGCGTAGCCGCGCGTATCTTATAAAATCCGGGGTCGGCACACGCAAGGGGGTGCACATTTGTGCAACTTGCGCGCGCTGCCCGTTCCCGCCGAGGCCGCTCCGAAATCGGAGCAGCCTCGGAGGGTACTTTCCTTCTGCCTCCTCCCACCTTCCCCTCCCTAAACCCCCCCCCCCGGCCCTATCTAAACCACCCCTACCTCTGTCGCACAAGTTACACCTGCTCGAGGCAGGCGTAACTTTGCACGCGCCGGGCCGGCTGCCGCGCGCCATGTTCCGGTCTGGGGGCTGGTCCAGAGGCCGCGGCCATGCCCCCAGGCAGAAACCACGCCCGCGGCACCACCCCCGGATGATGCGCCAACCGCATCACGCCCCCCCAACACGCCCCCTGATGAAGCGCCGACCGTGTCACACCCCCCAAAATACCCACCCTAAGAAAGCCCCGGGACATACGCACATCCCAGGGCTTTGTGCGCGCCGGAAGCCTATGCAACATAGGCTCGGCGTGCGCAGGGGTGTTTTAAAAGGGTTACGCGCATACCTTATGCGCGTAACCCTTTTAAAATCCGGCCCTTAATGTTGACACCTGAAGTTGTGAGTTTGGGTGCTTTGTTTTGGCTTTATTTTCCATGTAAATGTGTTAAATATGTTTTCTTTGACCTCTCCCAGCTAGCTGTATTTCTTAATAATGGACAGAATCCAATTAATGTTTCCTCACACTTGGGCCCAGGAGTCTCATCTTCCCAAGTTGTGGAAGGCGCTAGTTAGGATACGGATAGTCCCACTCAACATTCGGATTATATTCACAGTATGTATGTATGTGTATGTGTGTATATAGATATATATATATATATATATATATATATATATATTTCTATATATATATATATATATAGAAAACATACATTACAAAGAAGAAAAGAAAAAAACCAATCTTTCATACCCTGTCAGTCCATAAATACAGGAGAATCCAGTTCCAATATACATACACTATATATATATATATATATATATATATATATATATATATATATATAAACCTATACTGTGAATATAATCCGAATGTTGAGTGGGACTATCCGTATCCTAACTAGCGCCTTCCACAACTTGGGAAGATGAGACTCCTGGGCCCAAGTGTGAGGAAACATTAATTGGATTCTGTCCATTATTAAGAAATACAGCTAGCTGGGAGAGGTCAAAGAAAACATATTTAACACATTTACATGGAAATGTAAATGTGTTAAATATATATATATATATATATATATATATATAGTGTATGTATATTGGAACTGGATTCTCCTGTATTTATGGACTGACAGGGTATGAAAGATTGGTTTTTTTCTTTTCTTCTTTGTAATGTATGTTTTCTATCAATAAGCAGACTGAATCAGCCATGTTTTCTGGGTCACGTCATCCAGCATGGGGGCAGAGCCATCTCTCCAAATTTATAGAGCTTTGCTCTCCTGAGCATGCATGACCATTTTCGTGCGATCCTCTGAATCTCCGCAGTTCTATTTTTTCCACACAATAGAGGGACGTGTGGAACCTCTCTCCCCTTTTTCTTCTCAAAAACTTTCTCAATTGCCACCAAAAAACTGCACCAGCACTTTTCAGTGCTATTATGTCTACAAAGATACCTGGATTTAAATACTGTCAATGTATGCATATTATGTCCATCACAGATGGCCAAAACTACTGTTATATCTGTTTGGGGCCTGACCATGACCAGACAACCTGTCAGGATTGTGAACGGATATCCCCCTGTGCGCAAAGACAACAGGATAAAAAAAAATTGTGCGTCTAAGGGCGGAAGAGAGGTAGCTATTAGGGATGTGAATTGTTTTTCCAATGAATTGAAATATCTTACGATATTTCTAAATTCGTTAATATATCGGGTAAAAAAAAACGATCACTTTTCCCCCCAAATTTTCGTAAAAATCGTTTTTTGGGTTAGTGCGAGCTAATGGGAGTTAATGCTCGCTAACTCCCATTAGTGCGCGCTAACCCGAAAAATGATTTTTCACTAAAAAAAAACCCAACGGGGATCCACGGGAAAACGAGATTTTCCCGGAGCCAGACAATCCCAAAAATGGGAACAATTGGGCACCCGATTCACATCTCTAGTAGCTATACCCCTTCTCCCCCAGCCTTGGAAGGTCAGTTGACCCAATCATCTCTGGGTCCAAAACCCACCACCCAAGCCAGCATAGACTAGCATCATCTTGGCCCAATGGGAAGCACATCGGCCCAGACAATCTCCAAAGGGTACGAGATGCTGAAAGAAAATCTTAAACCCATGGCAAAAACAACGATGCAGACAAAACTGGACACTGCACAAGCAAAACCTGCTACCATGAAGTCAAAACCCGTGACAAAAACCCATGCAATCGACTCGAGAAGCATCAGAATCTTGCTCATCTCATGCAGCGAAGACCATCATGCGACATCCAGTGCTGAAACATGGAACGTTGAAGCAAGTGCAGATGAGTGCTATAAAGCATGATGTGCCAAAACCAACCCACACATCTGCTAAGAAGCAAAAGATTGACTCAATGACACAAATGACGCAACATGGCGAAAGGGATAAATGACAGGACAAGAAAACATCTACCACAACAACCTTTCCTGCACCTAAGGAGTAAGCAGAGTTGCATAAGAAAAAGTGCATTTTACCCCTGGAGGTGGCTCCAAGCCACCATTATGCAAAAAAACAGAAGAGTGCTGAAACCATCACAATAACAACATTCTCTCATGTACATGGAGGACCGGACCTCGAAAATCTTTCAGAGCAAGAGTGGTTATCTCTGTCCCCTGCTTGACCTCACTCCAGTGTGTCATCCTTATCTTCTCAGAGTGAAAGAAGAGTTTATTCTGACCTTTCATCTGTTTCTCTACAAACAGAAAAACTCAACCCATCTGCAAGAAGAACTTATCACAAGACATAAATATATCACAGTTGAACCATCTCCTCTGGTTCCCTTCAGACCTCCAGACTTTTCCATCTTGATGGCGGCTATACCACCTCTTAGACGCCACTGTAATATTTGCCTCCTCTCCATTTAACTACCCAGGAGCACAGATTGGTACCACTGGAGGAAGCCCTTCCCCTTTTCAGTGGGCACCAAATCCTCCCAAGCAATGGAACAGATAACTTCATAAGAAATTGCCATACTGGCAACGATTACAGCAGAACTACAAGATTCATTAACTAAATTTCAGCTGATCTGGACACCATATATCCAGTGGGAGAAACCACAGACAGTTTAGGTGCTCCTCCAGATACACTAGCACCATCTCACTACACAATAGGTCACTTACTGCATTACATTAAATTCTTATAAGAGTACTCAAGGTAATGAGTCCAGGGGTGGGCAGTTCCAGTCCTCGAGGGCCACAAACCAGTCTGGTTTTCAGGATATCACTAATGAATATGCATGAGAGAGATTTGCATGCACTCTGCCTCAGTTGTATGCAAATCTATGTCATGCATATTCATTAGGATATCCTAAAACCTCGACAGGTTTGTGGCCCTCGAGGACTGGAATTGCCCACCCCTGAGTTAGACATAGCTTGTATGAGCTCATGGATAGGAGGGACGGGGATGGGAGGGTGGCAACTGGGAGACATGAGATATGTTCAGGTGGGCGTTATATATGTTGTGTTGTTATGACATGTTCATGGCTCCCTTGTATGTTTCACATGAAAATAATAAAAATTATAAATTGAAAAAATAAATAAAGTGCCATACTGGGTCAGACCAAGGGTCCATCAAGCTCAGCATCCTGTTCCCAACAGTGGTCAATCCAGGCTACAAGTACCTGGCAAGTTCCCAAAAACTAAGTCTATCCCATGTTACTGTTGCTAGTAATAGCAGTGGCTATTTTCTAAGACAATTTGATTAATAGAAGGTAAAGGACTTCTCCAAGAACTTATCCAAACCTTTTTTAAACCCAGCTACACTAACTGCACTAACCACATACCATGGCAACAAATTCCAGAGTTTAATTGTGCGTTGAGTGAAAAATAATTTTCTCCAATTAGTTTAAATGTGCTACATGCTAACTTCATGGAGTGCCCCCTAGTCCTTCTATTATCCGAAAGAGTAAATAACTGATTTACATTTACTTGTTCTAGACCTCTCATGGTTTTAAAGATCTCTATCATAACCCCCTAAGCCATCTCTTCTCCAAGCTGAACAGCCCTAACCTCTTTAGTTTTTCCTCATAGGGGTACAGTTCCAGCCCCTTTATCATTTTGGTCGCCTTCTCTGTATCTTCTCCATCGCAACTATATCTTTCTTGAGATGCGGCGACCAGAGTTGTACATATATTCAAGGTGCGGTCTCACCATAGACCATTCTAAAAAAATGTTTGCTCACTTCATCCTTAGGTGAATCCATTTTCTTTTGGGATCATGAGCTTTACACGAGATAATCTTGGCTTCCTCCCTCTCCAAACAAATTTCAACCAAATTCGAGAAATCAATAACACATCTTTACGGGATAAAAGAAGTGGAAGCATTTGCAAAAGGAGCAATTTAGGGAGCAGCATCATTTTTATGAGAGCTATATGACCCATAAACGAAATTGGAAAATGCATCCAGTGATCACAGGTCTTGTGAAAACCAGAAATGAGTGAATACCACATTTTGGGATCCCTATGAATATAGATACCTATATACTTTAATTTATCCACAGCCCACTTTAATGGAAAATTAGGCCAGACAGAATGCAAGGTGCCAGGGAGATCTAAGACCTCTGATTTGTCCAGGTTAAGTCACAATTCCGAGAAGCTACCATATAAGGTAAACTCCAACATACGAGGCAGATACTCCCGGGCCCTAGGTAGAAAAAATAATATATCATCAGCCAAGAGAAGTACCTTTTAAAAAAAGGAGAGTGTGGTAGGCCTTCCGCTTCTGCGGTTAATTTAAGTAAAAGACAACTCTAATGGTTTAAGTATTAAAATGAATAACAGAAATTACAGTGGGCAACCCCACTCCAGGAGAGAGGGGGTGCCAACATGGCCATTTGGCTAGGGCCTACAATGTTCAAGGGGCCTTCTTTTGTTGGGCAAAATTTTTAAAAAAAGCTAAATATATCTATTTCTAACATGTATAAATCAAAATTTCAATTGTAATTGAAGAATTTGCTAACAAAAAAGCTCATAAAGCCTTCTTAAATAAATAAAAATTTGGGAAATTTAGAAAACGATTTCTCTTATTAAGTATCACATCAGAACCTTACATAGGGGCCTACTTTTCTTAGCTGGCACGGATCTAATTCCTGCTCTCTCTGGCCCTGGGGCAACCTTGCCTAGTCCCTCTGCTTAGAGAAAAAGGTAAAGAAAAAGAATTATTCAACCAGTTCCTGGCTTCCGAGTTTGAGCTAAGATAAAGCCCTGAAAACCGAATAGGGGCAGTAAACGCTGCAAAAATGACCAGGAACCCTATCGAAGGCTTTTTCCACATCAAAGCTGATCATCAAACCGCCGCCAGTTTTCCAACCCATCGAACATTTAAAACCACCTGCCTTCCATGCACAAGCTCCACTTGCCCCTTGGAAACAAGATCAGTAGAAGCATTTTAAGCCTATTGGCAATCACTTTAACATAAAACTTGATGTCCAAATTTAATAGGGAAAAAAGATGATAGTGTTGCCGAAGCCTGGGAAAGATCCTATTATATTAACACTCTTAAGAGAATTAGGCATTCTCCTTACTTGTCCCATAGTATCAAATAAGGGCCACAGGTACTTTCAAGTGCAGAGCTTTATAAAATTAAGCCGTTAGCCCATCCGGGCCAGGAGATTTTAGCAAAGAAAGTTCCGCTACAACCTGTTGGACTTCTTGCACATGGATAGAGTTATTCAGGGATTCCACCTGAATAGGAGACAGTTTAGGCAAGCATACATACAAGCATACATTTCCCATAAATTGGTTCATGTTATCTATATTACTATCCTCCGCAGAATATAGATTTGATAATAGTCCCCAAATGCCCTACAAATCTCCTGGGAGGAGGTGACAGATACCTCTTTAGTATCTTTGATGTGGGTGACAAAAGAAGACTGAATTTTGGCCTTTGCTAAATTTGCCAACATTCTTCCAGATTTATTACCATCTAAAAAAAATCTTATGCTGTAAAAGAGAGAGGGAATAAGTAACTCTTTGATGTAATTTGTCATTTAACAATGTAGAAGTTGCCCAAAGCTCTTGCTTTATCTGAGGGGACTGGTCAAGGGTCATCTGGTGATAAAGCAATTGAAGTATCCCTTTGAGAGAGAAAATATCATTATCGAGTTCCTTCTTCCGTCTTGCAGTATAGCTAATAATCTCTCCCCTCAAAACTGCTTTTGCAGTTTCCCAAAAAAGAATGGAATCCTCCATATGTCTACTATTATTTAGCTCATAATCTTCCCAGTTTTGAATAAAACATTTTCAAAATGCTTATCCTGAACTAACCATCGAGGCATCCTCCATTCTGGCCTCCCCGAGGAAGAAGAGAGATTAGTCAACATACACGAGACTGACCCATGATCAGAAATTGCTATCAGATCGATATCTGAGGAAAGCAAACATGGAAAGTACGTCTTAGAAATGAGTAAAAAAATCTATCCTCACTGTATATATAAAGCCCACCTCCCTGGGGTGCAAAATGCACCATGAATCTAAAAGATTCAACTGATTACACAGAAAAGGGATACCTTTATGTGTCCCTAGAGTAGAAAAGGGAGTATTAGATTGCCTATCCAAAGTTCCATCCACTATGCAAATAAAATCCCCCCCCCCCCTCCACCCACAAGAAGAGGAGCCGTCCCCAGAGACGCCATCACAGATACTAACCGGGTAAAAAAGCCATGATTGTAACTATTAGGGGCGTAAGTAGAAGTCATCCTAACTGGTTTATCAATTAAGAAACCACTAATGGCAACGTAATGGTCTTGTGGGTCAATACAGGTCTCAGAAAGTTGAAAAGCCACAGATCGATTAATTAAGATAGCCACCCCACTCTTCTTGGAACTTCCCTGCGCTGCAAACACTTGTGATACCCAGTGCCGCCTAAGTTTCTGTTGTGTTCGTGCCTGTTCTCGCCCTCGCTCCATCCTCTCTACTTTGGTGGCAACTCCCTTCGGGTCTGATGGACAGATACTGCCGCGGCTTCTCCTCACCGCTTCTTCCCAGAATCCCCGGGCTGGCTTGACGTTGCGGATCCGCCATGTTCTTGATGACATAAGGGCGCGCGCTCTAGAGTTTGTACCCCATAGAGTTTGTACCCCATAGTGACGTCATCCGCTTCCAACTTAAAAGGTCTTTGCTTGCAACTACGATTTGAGTTTGCAAGGGGGGGATAACTCACTCTCTGCTGCTCTGCCTCCTCAAACTTACCAAGGGGTACCCACTCTCTCTTCTTGATTTCAGATTGCTAAGACGGGATCCGGTACTCGCTCCTCGAGGGCCTACGTCCCTGAATGCTCAGAAGACTCCTTACTGCCTGGAAGCAATCGCAGACGTGAACACTGTGAGTTCTATTACAGATAGGAACCGGTACTCACTCCACGAGGACCTATGTTCCTAATCTCAGAAGACTCTCTTCTGTCTAAGACATTATCGCAGGTACGGAGATCGTGAGTTAATATTGCAGATAGGAACCGGTACTCGCTCCACGAGGGCCCATGTTCCTAAAACCCTCCAAAGACTCTCTTCTATTCCAGAAGCCATCTCATACACAGATATTGTGAGTTCTTATTCCAGACTGCATATAGGAACCAGTACTTGCCTACAGCTCCTGTTCCTGAATATACTGAAGACTCTCTGTTGTTTAGAAGCCATTACAGATATCTACAATTGTGAGTGTATCATCTACTACTGGTTATGTATCCAGTATACCCTGTCTACTCACTACCTATAGTCTCTCTCTCTACAGCTCTGCAACCCAGAGACCGCAGTTCCAGTATTTGAGGGACTTCAGCCCTGCCAGGCACATCAGCTCACTACTGCCACCTCGGGTGGTTCTACTTCCTGTCTAATAAAGAACTATCTGTGTTTGTCTCCATACTCCAGCCTAGTCGGTGGTCCCTCTCAGGATATCCTCCTGGGGGCGCTGTCATCTGCCATCAGCCCAAGGATTTACCAATTCATATTAAAGTGTTCATTCCTTGCACTACTAGAGCGGTATCATAACAGACTGCCACTCTGTGGGGAGCCAACCCACAACAGATCACTAACTCCGTCTACGGAGTACAACGGACTGCTGGCTACTCTCCTCGGGGGAGCAGATTCCATAACAGATTGCAACTCCTCCTCTCTGGAGGAACAGATCTACATCAGGTTGCTAACTCCTCTCCTCTGGAGGAGCTGATTACTAACAGTCTGTTAACTCCTCCCCTCTAGGGAAGCAGATCCATAACAGATTGCTACTCCTCCCCTCGGGAGGAGCTAATCGATAACAGATTGCTAGCTCCGCCCCTCTGGGGGAGCAGATCACTAACAGTTTCACATGTTCTTGGGCGATCATGTGTGTTTCTTGCAAAAAGGCCACATGACATTTCAAGCAAATCAATTGGAAAGCACCTTCTCTTGCTTAACAGGCAGGCCAGGCCTGCTACATTCCAAGTAACAAACTTATGTGACACCCCCCCCCCCCCCCACATGAAAAAAGGTAAGAGATGAGACTGAAATCAAACCTGCTGTCCACATAAAATCCAATAGCACAAAAGGACAATCCCACAACCTCCAGACTAAGGAACTAGAGTGCATGTCCCAAAGAAAAAAAAACGTGCCAGTTAACCTCCCATCACAATCAGAACAATTATGCAAAATCATCCCGACCTCCACCTCCCTCAAAATCATACAACCCCCCCCCCCCAAAAACATGCACAAACATATCCACCACCTAACTTGAGGCAAAGGGTCTGTCAGATGTGTTAGGGTGCCGACACCCCTTACACATCCCCTTGCAAATTGGTATCTCACAGATTTATAGACAATGTACCCCATACCATCTAGGTAAATTGCTAGGGGTCAAATCATTAAAAAAAAACCAAACAACACCCAATTACTATTGAGACTTTATAAAGTAAGATAAAGAGTGACAAACAAAAGCAGCACATATATACTCCAAAACCATGTGCTTAAACATTGTACAATACAAACAAAAGATCAAATACAGAAAAAAAAAATCAAATACAGAAAAAAAAAATGGTATACTGGTTGCAGGCTTCTCCTAAGGAAGCCAGTTTGGCTATCACCAGACTAGGCAAAAACAAAGAAAAAAAATAGGCCATCCATGGCAACTCCAGTGTAAAGTCAAGGACAAAGCAAAGCATGCAGTAAAAGTATGTTCCACAGTCCCCACGAAGAAAAACAAAAGGTGACAAATAACCCAACCATGGCTATCATAAGAGCTATCTGTGGGAGGAAGCTGATTCCCCCAAGTCTTGGGTCTCCTTGGGCAGTAACTGCCCACACATAGTCTTGAAAGTCATGTCGCTTACTTTACGGGAAAAATCGGTGACAAACCAACCAGCCATGTTTAGCATAAGCTTCATCCTTGAATGGGAAGGGAAATCCCAAGCCTTGCACATGCTGCCAAATTCGAAGCTGGGCAGGGTATTATAAGGGAAACCGAATATTATGCTGATCCAGACTGGAGCAAATGGAGGAGAATGCACGGTGCTGCACCATTACACTGTTAGAAAAATCTTGAAACACCAGCACTTTGTGTTCCTTATAAAACAACTGCTTATTTTTGTAAAAGGCACGAAGAATCATACCCTTATAGGAGTAGTGAGACAGCTTAGCGATGACGATTCGGAGCCTAGGCCCCCTCCCTTGCACCTTATAGTGAGCTCTTTCAAAAATCATTTTACCTTGTAGCTCAGAGAGACCCTACTATGTTAGCAACTTAGTCTCCAAGAATTTAATCACATCAGTCATGGAATTGTCCTCCACTATCCCCACAAACCTTAAATTCGTCCTGCGTGCTTGGTTTTTGAGATCATCTAGCTTCTCAGTTTTTTCCTGCATCTCTTTTTCCAAGCTATGCACTCGCTCTTCCAGCTGTAAGACATCATCCTCTACTGTAGAAAGTCTGCCCTCTGCATGGTCCAAACACAGGGCCAACTCGGAAAGAAAGGATTTTAACTCCTCTATTTGCGTGGAAATGTGGGGAAAACGATCAAGAGCCGAAACCACAGCATCAGTAAGCTTGGTCACTAAAACGGCATCCAGATCTTCTGGCGCGGCAGCTCCCGTGCCGTTAGTCATCTTGGGAGAGAGGTTTCAGCTTCTCCTTTTTCCGTTTCACGGAGCGAAAAGCCATGCCCGTCGAGAAACTGTCTTAAAATTTACCAGTGAGTGTTATAGCACGTCCCACAGACGTAGAGCACAAAAGGGAGACAAATAGCATGCTAAAAAGGTAAAAAATAGCTCAAAAGAGGGAGGCAGCACCTGGAGCTCAGCGCGATGCAACTTGCTAAGCCCACCACATGACATGACCTCCCTCCTGCAATTTATCACAATCTGCTTATGACTTAACTACTCTGTTACTGATACTATTTTGTATCATCTGCAAATTTGATTACCTCACTCATCGTATTCCTTTCCAGATCATTTATAAATATATTGAAAAGCATAGGTCCAAATACAGATCCCTGAGGCACTCCACTGTTTACCCTTTTCCACTGAGAAAATTGACCATTTAATCCTACTTTCTGTTTCCTGTGTTTTAAACAGTTTGTAATCCACGAAAGGACACCGCCTCTTATCCCATGGCTTTTTAGTTTTCTTAGAAGCCTCTCATGAGGGACTTTGTCAAATGCCTTGTGAAAATCCAAATGGTGAACCTTTATCCACGTTTATTAACCCCTTCAAAAAAATGAAGATTTATGAAGCAAGACTTCCCTTGGGATTGGTCCTTTCACTGACATGTGACAGTGAATGGACCAATTGTCAATAAGTGAAGGAGTGAATAAATTAAGTACCTGACAATTTATTCACTCCTTCAATCAGGCAGAACTTGGGGATGCTGCTTTCTATGGTTCCTCCTATGATACTAAGAGAAGGAATTACAGAAAGCAGGATTTTTTTTTGTGGTTTTTTTCATGAGCCCTTGAGCGTGGCATGCTTTAACGCCTGCTCTTGGGCAGGTATTAAATTTGCCACGTTAAAATGGGCACCTTGGCCGCGTGGCAATTTTTGACATTTCAGGGTAATAGCTAATAGCTTTATCCACATGGATTTTGCACGTGATGAGCGCTATTAGCTATGCGCTCAATTGGACTCACATTTTGGACACGGTAATCCCCATATTGTATCAGGCATGTCTAGCATGTCCAACTGCGTGTTAAGCGATGCACTGACCTGAGTGCCCAATATTGCATTGGCCTGTGTATATGGCCCATTGCATTGTCCTTTTCTGTTATCAGTCCAGCCAGCTTACACAAAGGCCTGTCTAGGATGGCACAGAACTTCCCCTATCAGCAGCATAGCAAAAAAAAAAAAAAAAAATTACTGAAGATAAAGCATAGCCCTCTGCTTGTCTTTTGCTATCCAGCTCCCGCTTTTTGTTTTTTTGCTGTGAATTGTTTTTTCTCCTTACTGCAGAGAGAGCTTGTTCATGTTGTCATCAGATTCTCCTCCAGTTGTTTTTGTGCGGGCAGAAGGGGAGAGGCGAAACCAGCCGTGCTTGTTCTGAGGAGTGAGGGTCTGTGGTGAGATGGGAGAGAGCAGAACCAGCCAGTATGGCAGTCTAGACCAGTGATTCTCAACCGGTGTGTCGCGACATACCAGTGTGTCCCCAAGCACCAGCAGGTGTGTTGCGCATTCCCGCTGGCCCAGATGCCCTTCTCTCACTTTCATCCCAGCAAGAGAGGTAAACATCCTTCTATTGCTGCCCGCGCTGTCAGCATGCTCAAGCCTGATGGGAACGGCACCAGTGTCAGTAGCAGCTGGCAACTGCATCATGGCCTTTTCTTCCTCCTGACCCCATGGCCTGGAAGAGAAAGTGATGTGTAGTGGGGGCATGGGAAGAAAAAAGGGCCATGCTGCATTCAAATTAGTGGCAATGTCAGCCCAAGGAGCAGCGCAGGCCTGGAGAAAAACAGAACATCAGCTGATGATCCGCAACAAGAGAGAGCAGCTTTAGTCGCTGCGGCCAATGGGACTATTTTTTAGACAGCAGGGGCTGCAGCTCCCATTTGTGCTCCAAGGGGGTGGGGGGAAGTGAGTTTGAGAGCGAGCTAGCATGTGTTTAAGTGAGAGAATGGGTGTAATTAAGAGCTTGTGTGAGCGAGAGAGAACACATGTATGTGACTGAGAAACACCGGTGAAGGAGGTGACGTTTGTGCATGAGAGACAGAGACTGGTCAAGGAGGTGACTCGTGTGTGTGTGTGAGAGACAGCCAGAGAGAGACCGGTCAAGGAGGTGACTCTTGTGTGTGTGAGAGACAGAGAGAGAGAGAGACCGGTCAAGGAGGTGACTCTTGTGTGTGTGAGAGACAGAGAGAGACCGGTCAAGGAGGTGACTCTTGGTGTGTGAGAGACAGAGAGAGACCGGTCAAGGAGGTGACTCTTGTGTGTGTGACAGAGAGACACTTTAGCCAGATGAGGTCTTAGTCTCTTGCACATTCCTAGGGCATTCTAGTCAGAGGAGGTCTCACTCTCTTGCACATTTCTGCCTCCAAATATGCTTCATAAGTAGGGAGCCCAATGGAAATTTTAGAGCTGTGAGAAAGTTGCTAGATTTGTAGTTAAATTGTCCAAAAATAGCTGTTAGCTCCCTGTCTCATTGCGTTTTATAATCTCTATATGGTTCAAACAATTGCCAGATCTAGCTACAAATTCTCTAAATTGGCAACACTGGCACAGTGTGGGGGGCAGAGAGAGATAGATTCTGAGAAAAATCTTCAGGGAGAGAGGTAGGACCAGCATTGGGGTGGGGGCAACCAGAGACCCCCGTGCTGCGTTAAAAAGGCAGAGCCTCTTCTTAGGCCTGGTCAGAGGAGGAGAGAAGTACACTGTGACTAGACTCTGGCAATCAGCAGAGAAGAGATGCACAGTGTGCTAGGATGATAATGATGTCGTCATTATTATTACTAACCTCTTGAGTGTACAGGTTTGAAAAGCATGGTTCTTGGGCAAGGTGCATTCTGATCTTTTAGCTGTTAAAATTTGGCCACCCCTGATCTAAAACAAACAAAAAAAAAGCACCTGAAAAACAGGAGACGTATTTACTCTCAGTATATTTCCTAGGAATATGAAAATGTATTACAAATATAGGCTGAAAATACAAGTTTCCTTGATCGCTAATTACAGTATGTTGGAAGTGTCAGAATTTCAGCAGAAACACAAAATTTCGGAAACAGGTAGTGAGAGAGGTGGCAGTGCACCTGCTGATTCCTCTTCACGTATCATCATAAGACAGAATGGTTGTCTTTATGTAAAACCATGTGTCCCTAAGGGAGAGTGCTTTGCCAGTGTGCAGCTGCAGCATCCCTCTTACCCAGTTAGGACTGAGTAGTATTCATCGATTTCAGAAGGATGAATGGGCCAAAGCCACCACTCCATGGATTTAGTCTCGTGGACCTCAGGCAGAATGATCTTTGTCACTAGAATTGGGGAGGATATACTTGCCAATTAATGGAGCAAGGCCAGATAATATTTTAAGGCTTCCATTGCATAGCACTTTGAGTCCCAATAGTTGTTAATGTGAGCCTAAATGACCTCACTAGGACAAGAGGGAACATTTTAGCTCTGGCCTTTGAAGTTATGTGTGCTCTATTAAACTCAATAAATAAAAAAAAAGCCTGGAAGCTCTATAAAGCCTGCGCAGCAGAAATTAAACCTCTGGACTACACAGACAGGACTAATGGGGGGAGGGGGAGAGGGGGTCCTTTGGCATTCAATCTCACACGCCTTGAGAGTTTATAAAAGAAGCGTTGCAGTCAAAGCACGGTTTAAATGTTATTTTATTAAATACCTCCCATTCAAGGTTTCAATGTAACAAAGCTATTAAGATCTACCAACATTCAGAACAAACAAATAATGGGGTAATTGTCTTGTTTCTCTATGTCATGCAAAGAGTTTGCATCAAATGCCTTTCCAAATCCTGTTTAAAACGTGATATTTATAATATATATTCTATATATGCTTACATTAGCCCCATAACATTAACAGTGCTAAAAGTGTACTGCTTTGTCAGACAACTGACCATACCAAGCTACAGATTTCATTAACTTAGGAAAAAACATGGGTTTTGTTTTTTTTTTGCTAATGATGTTTTCAAAGACAGTGCAAAAAAAAAAATTGTATTTTCTTTCTCCAGAGAGATGCACTAAATACAGTGTGATTTCCTGAATATTAATCAGCAAGTTAACAGAGACAATGAAGGAACAGACCTAGAGAAGACATGCATAACTTTGTCTTGTGTTCCCACCCCCATAACTGCATATATTTAAATTTAGAATTTGTTTTCCCTTTTGTAGTTTTTGTGTGTGTATGTGTGTGTGTGTGTGTTTTGTTTTTTTTTTGTTTTAAACAAAAAGAAAAGGAAACAGAAAGGATCAAAACATTTTGCCCAACTCTCCCTTCACCTCGTTAGCTTAATTAAAAAAATGTACTCAGACTCCTGCTAGCGTTGGCCCCTCTCACAATAACCTTCCCTCTCACCGGTCTCTTCCTTCCCCCTTCCTTTTGCCGTAATACCTGTAAGCATTTGTCATGTGCATCTTCTTTCCTCATGCAGTTACCGAACGGTGCCAAAATTATAAGGAACATGCAGTCCTGCGTTTGCCCCCCCCCCCCCCTGGGGTTGTAATCCCAACTTTCATGAAGGGAACAGAACCAGGACTGACCCAGCCTTCCCTCATCAGCTGTCGTTTGCTTTATCTGTTCCCTTTCTCTCCAGTGCCCTCCAACCTTTAGCAGCAGGGGGCTTAGGTAAGACAACAAACCGGTTTCCCAAAAAGCCCCAACGATAAAGAAATAAGATCTTCCACCCAAAAAAGTGCTCAGCAGATAATTTCAGCAAAAAATGTGTGAAAGGAGTTGCTTATGTTTCCAAGTCAGGGTTTACTGACTTGCCCATCCAGAAAAGCGTAAAAAAATAAATCACGCTGGGGGGGGGGGGGGGGGGGAAGGAAACAGTGCTGCCCCTGAGAGAAGGGGAATTATTAATCAGCTGCTCCAGCAAATCGTTACTATATTAGAGCACCACCACTGGATGCACAGAAGGTATACGTAGACACACACCGGCTCTCTGCTTCATCCTCAGCTCCCTCTTTACAACATGCAGCAGGATTGGGTCACGAAACAATCGCATAAGGAAAAGGGGTTGACTGTACGCAACGCCTGTTCTTCCATTTGGTTTCTTTTTCTTTCTATTTTCCCCCCTCCAAACATTCTGCAGCGCGTAGCAAGGACTCCCCATTCCCTGAAGCTCAACAAGCGGAGCCTGCAGGGCTCGGACGCCAGCCAACCCTAACCTTGGGTGGAACTGGAAATCAAATCTTTCGCTGGATTGGATGGAGGGAAACGAAGGCAATAGGGAGGTAAACTGTGGGAAGATAAAGGGGGGGGGGGGGTGTCTTAAACAACAAGGCTCAGTTCTCCAAGAAATCTAAATGCAGAATGAGCTCCTTATTCTCAATGAATACATGTTTTATTTTTATTTTTTTTAAATCAGTAACCACAAAATCCGGTTCTGCAAGTGCATGGAGACAAGTACACACACCTGCTTTGCATCAGACAAAATCTCATATTTGTTTTTGCATTGTTATTTACACTCATGCAAGACAGAACAGCATAGAATTTCAAAGTCTACTTTGTAATCAACCCCCCCTGTTCTCAAAAGGGGGCACTAAACCCCCATAACAAACCCACCCCCCACCCACTACCTCTTACAGTGCCTGCTATAATGCAAAGGAGCTTCAACATTACTGCTCCTAGGACAGGCAGCAACAGCCTCTCAAGCTCCTAAACTCCTTCCTGTCACTGTTTTAATTGCCTCTCCTGGGGCCATTTTTCCTCCTCTCCTCTCTCCCCGCCTCCTTTAAAAATCCATTATTTAGCATTATTTTCTAATATACTTTAGTCCTAAAAAGTATTCAGTTCTGAGGATCCAGCATCTCTCGCTAGAGCCAAGATAAAAAATAAAAGAAGAAACAACTGGGGGTGGTGCAAGTCAGCCCCAAGGCGGCTTGTAACTGGTTCCAAAAAATATATATATATAAACCTAACAATTATTCTTTTTATTTATTTTTTTAAAGGAACTCTCCTCCTCGCTTGTGCCCTGCCTGCCCCTCTTGCCCCCCCCCCCCATGGTACTGTTCCTTGGGGGTGGGGTCTTCTTAAGTCACACAATTAGCAGCTGCAGAGCTCAAAAGCAACCCCCCCTCCAGCTTCCTCACTCCCGCCTTTTCCCTGGCGGGGGGGGGGAGGGGCTTGGAAGGCCGCCGCTCGCACCTGCATTTCTTCCTTGCTAAGCTCGCTTTTGGACTCGCGCCGACTCTTGGCTCTGCCCCCAAAGGAGCTGCCAAGCAGCGACTGCCACCGGTCTCACTGCCTCTAAAACAGAAGGCATGAATGCTCAGCCCTGTTTTCACAAACAATATATATAGATATCTACTTTATCTTTTTTTTTTTTGCAATTTGTTTTTTGAGAAATTTAAAAACACCTTCGTACAGCAGAAACAGACACGATGGATCCATGAAAAACAACAAGAAGCCGGCAGCTGCCCCGAGCATCAGTGTGCATGCAGGGTTTCGTGCATTTATGGCAGCCGCCGGTTTATTTATTTATTTATTTTTTTGGAGGTTTTTTTTTTTTTCATTTTGAACTTATTTTTTTTTTTTTTTAATCTTCAGAACGAGCTTGACGGTCGCTGTCACTCGGGCGTGCCGGACCCACTTGCCAAGAAGAGGTTTCTCCAGTCAAAAGGCTGAATACTGTTTGAGCAGGAGGATGAGTTTCCCAAGCAAGAGAGGAAGAAAAGAGATACAACACACACAAAAAAAAAAGTCTGAATTATATAAGCTCTTGGAAGATGTCATAGCTAAAAATTCAGCATAAATGTTTTGCACTTTCTATTGCAACCTAAGTAAAATATAGTGCAGATGCGGTGGGCAATGTAAGGTAGAAAGCCATGGGACTGTCAAAGGATTTTAAGTTGATGGTAGCCACGCCAGGGACTCCCAAAGGTAAATAATACATTTATTAAATCCAACATTTTTTCTAAGTTTATTATAAACTAAATAAATGTCTTTTCTTTATGGACGGATGGACTTAGCTTCCTTTATCTTTCAGAACTGAATTAGAGGCAAGGTGGAGTCCAGCTCCTTCAAACATTCAGAGGCCTAGATGTCAGTCTGAACGACATCATTATTGCATCAGGCATCTCTCCTTGGAGAGTGTGAGTGAGTGAGTGAATGTGTGTTCCAACACTACTGAGCCAGTGGGTGACTTTCTGGGAATATGCCTCCTTGCATCACTGCACTGTATGGGTGTATGAATGCTAGCACTAGTGAACTCAGAATGCACTCTTTGGCAGTAGTGTGCTGGTGTGCAAATTTAGTGTGTGAAGTGTGGTACTCGTCACTAGTATGTATATTCTCTATATGAATCCTGGCATAAATGCATGGGTATAATTTTGAATGGGCATACAGTTCAGCCCCTATTGTGCTACTTCTCCTGTAACCCAGAGTGACCAAGTAATATAATATATGAGGGCAGGTAAAGACCAAAATGCTCCATCCGGTCTGCTGAGATTCAACCAATTTAGGTTGATGCACATGCAGAATCCCTTGTGCAACCCATCATCAACACCCCCTCCCTCAAGTCTTTTACCTGTCCTCCCTATCTGTCCCAAGCATGTCCAAAATCTACTAACATGATGGCCTCCACCTCTTCTACTAGTAGTCCATTTCAGGTCCTGCTATCTTCAACTTTGCTTCCCACTAAACCAATATCCAAGCCCCTTTTCCTTCCCATGACCAAGTTTTGCAATAGCTCCAACAGTCACCGAGACTAGTGATGTGATAAAAAAAACCCCAAAGCTGCTTCCCCTTACTCAAAGTTTGGGTTTTAACTATGATGCCTCCATGCGGGTCACCCCGGTCTTCCTGGAAGCCTGATGCTGCTATACCACTGTTTAGGGTTGTAACCACCACTCCATGCAGGTTACCCCAATGCATGCTTGGAAGCACAAAAGCAATATATCACTGCTGATATGGGACGAACTGCTGCTCTGTGCAGGTTACCCAGTGCTTCAGTGCCATCTCTTTGTCCTAATGGATCCTCTGCGTTTATCCCATTATTTTATTTTTTATTCCATTACTGTTTTTGTCTCTACCATCTCCTCAGGAAGAGCATTCCAGGCAACTACCACCTTCTCCATCAATACTTCCTGACATTCCCGAGTCTACCCCCCCTTGGAACTTCATATCATGATCATTAGTTCTACAACTTCTTTCCATTGAAAAAGATTTGCTTCTTGTACATTAATTTCTTTCAGGTATTTAAACATCTGTATCATATCCCTCCCCCTCCTCCAACCTCTCTTCTAGGGTTTACATATTGAGTTCCTTCAGTCTTATCTCAAGGCTTTTGTTGCATCTTTTTTTCATCATATGACATTCTCTCTCACATAGTGACACCTATACTCTCTTCCCCTGACTTACATTATCTAAAACTCATAACTAACCACACCTTACATTGACCAATTCCATATCCTCCCCACCCCCAATACCTGTGTTAGTTTCTCACTGAAGTGGGGCAGCTGGAGCCCCAGAGCAGTGGTAATGCACATTCAGCCACTTGCCGTCACGGCGGTACCAGACCCGGGTCTCTTCAGACTGCGTGGTACGGGGTCGGCCCTGGCCATCGATGTACTGCGTCAGGCGGATGTAGGCAATGCAAGCAGCGTCTTCACCAATGACATGCACGTGCGGGTTCAGTATGGTGGTGTGGATGGGCTTGCTGTTTTTGGACAATACTTAGGAAAAAGAGAAAGAACAAAAAAAAGAAAAAGGTCAACATAGGAAGTGCTGACTGGTGTACACAGCTCAAAAGGTCAGTCTCTCCCCCTTTATGCACCTGATCCTTTAATCTCATTATGCCATCATGAGCAAAAGACTGCGTTTACTGTGTTACTCCAACTGAATATGTAGAAGGAAGTGTCAAAGAAACTGTAGGATACATCTGTGACTAGCTTCTGAGAGCTGTGCTCCCTTCTTCAGCTCAATGAAGAGTGCGCATTTATACTGGGTTTAAAAATTCAGTCAGATATGAAATTGTCTGAATATGCCAGGCAGTTGCTGGTTACATTACAATTACAGCTCACAGAAAAGCAAACCAAACTAAACAGCTACCTTTACTTTCTTTCACACTGCAAGATGATGATCATCCCTAAAGAGCTTCAGATCACCAATCCTCCAGCAACTACATGTAGAAAAAAAAAACTCTGCAAATGCAGTAGACAGGAACTGAAGAATGAATTAATCCAACAATTGTACAAGGAAAAAAAAAAAGAAATTCAGAATTGTAAGGTGCATACAGGAGCAAAGCACCAACCTTAGCGAGCAGCTGGAGGAAGAACTAGATGAACTCCAGGCTAAGAAATAATACTCCATAAGCCTCAGAGCATCAACTTAATAACTGAGGTAAAAGATCAGACAGATAACTAGAATGAATCACCTCATTCTCTGGATCCATTGGATGAATAAGAATGCTAAAACCAGGACATACAGCTATCACAAGGTCTTGATAATTATGGGAACTTCCACAACAAATTTTCACAAGCAACACTGGTGAAAGTATAATTCAAGTGAGGATAATAAACCTCTCTAACTACCAAATCATCACAGCATGAGGTTTCAGTTCTCGTAGAAGTGCTAGCGGTCCCCCCCCCCCAAGACCAAACTGAATGAAAATCAGCTTTACTCTGACCTAGAGGTAACTCTTCAGAAAATTGTGTCCACAATTACATTTCCATAAAAGATAGAACCCTTCCAACATACTGAATCACAGAGTCAAAAAGAAAGCGTATTTTACTCAAGTAGAAGCAATAATAAACTGGACAACTTTGTAGAAAGCCTTAGACATAGCTTAGAAACACAGCTCTCCAAGAAACAGAAGAAAATCCTATACAACTTATCACCACTAGAAAAGAACAATCTCAACTTAAGAACATAAGAACATGCCATACTTGGTCAGACCAAGGGTCCATCAAGCCCAGCATCCTGTTTCCAACAGTGGCCAATCCAGGCCATAAGAACCTGGCAAGTACCCAAAAACTAAGTCTATTCTATGTTACCGTTGCTAATAATAACAGTGGTTATTATCTAAGTCAACTTAATTAACAGCAGGTAATGGACTTCTCGTCTAAGAACTTATCCAATCCTTTTTTAAACACAGCTATACTAACTGCACTAACCACATCCTCTGGCAACAAATTCCAGAGTTTAATTGTGCGTTGAGTGAAAAAGAACTTTCTCCGATTAGTTTTAAATGTGCCACATGCTAACTTCATGGAGTGCCCCCTAGTCTTTCTATTATCCGAAAGAGTAAAAAACCGATTCACATCTACCCGTTCTAGACCTCTCATGATTTTAAACATCTCTATCATATCCCCCCTCAGCCGTCTCTTCTCTAAGCTGAAAAGTCCTAACCTCTTTAGTCTTTCCTCATAGGGGAGCTATTCCATTCCCTTTATCATTTTGGTTGCCCTTCTCTGTACCTTCTCCATTGCAATTATATCTTTTTTGAGATGCGGCGACCAGAATTGTACACAATATTCAAGGTGCGGTCTCACCATGGAGCGATACAGAGGCATTATGACATTTTCTGTTTTATTCATCATTCCCTTTCTAATAATTCCCAACATTCTGTTTGCTTTTTTGACTGCTGCAGCATACTGAACCGACGATTTCAATGTGTTATCCACTATGACACCTAGATCTCTTTCTTGGGTAGTAGCACCTAATATGGAACCTAACATTGTGTAACTATAGCATGGGTTATTTTTCCCTATATGCATCACCTTGCACTTGTCCACATTAAATTTCATCTGCCATTAAACCCTAAAAAGACTGAAATCATTTGAAATATAAATTCTTCTATAGTTAAACCTCCAGCTCTATACCTGGGTAATTTTCAAATTACTCCCTCAAATCAAGTACAGGATTTAGGTATCCAGCTAGATGAAAACATTACTATGAAAAAGCACATCAATAAATTAATACAGGTCACGCCAAGCTGCGTATATTACATTGATTGAAACCTTTAACAACTTTCAAGGACTTCCGTACTGTATTGCAAACTCTAATTTTCTCAAACCTAGATTACTGTAACGCCCTATTACTCTGTTTTCCCCGCATATCTCTTAAAACCATTACAATTAATACAAAATGTTTCAGCAAGACTTTTATTAGGAACTATGAAATTTGATCACATCATCCCCTCGCTGATTTCATTGCACTGGCTGCCAGTACAATCCCGGATCTACTGTAAAGTACTAACGTTAATATTTAAAATCATTCACTCCGGTAACACCGGTCTGATAGGCATGACACTACAACCATACACACCCCATCGAACAGTAAGATCTCAAAATAAAGGACTATTGACTGTTCCTACAATATGGAGCACACATCCGATGCAAGTAAGAGATTGTGTGTTTTCCATAGCGGGCCCAAAACTGTGGAATTTTCTACCTGAGATGATACATTTGATATAGACAGAGAGATTTAAATGTGAGCTAAAAACCTGGCTATTCAAAATGCATATAACCTAACTTAAAAACATCAGAATGTAGAGAACTACAATAACAAGGTGGTCAAGAGATTTCAGCTGAAGCATGAGGAATAAATTAACGAGAGAATGTAAGAACCTCAACACAACGTACTGGTTATTATGTGAAATCTGTTATATTATCTTACTTTACTGGACGTCTCGCCTTATGTCTTCGATCTTTAGTTATTAGGTATTGGAACATTTCATTTGATAGATGGTAATTCCTGTTTATGAATATTATCTCTGTAAACTGTCATTACTTGTAGACTTATAGCTATGAATGTTACTTTTGTAAACTGTTGTGATCTTTACATGGAACAACAGTATATAAAATGTACAAATAAATAAATAGAAAGACCTCCAATAAGTTATAAAATAATCAGATGATCATCATTAGCAGAAAAAAAGAAAGTTCTGAAGTGGTTATGGACACCAAAAGTTATAAAAGCTGGGTGTAGACAACGTTCAAATAATACTTATAGGAAACTTGACAAGGAACTCACACAGGACTATATAAAACTAAAAAATCTTATCCATACATTTCCAAATCGGCTATAATCTCAGCTGAAAACCCTGATACCTTCTACATGCTACCCAAAACCACAAACCTGAAAATCCTGGTAGACCAATCATATCTGGCATTGGTACATTTGCAGAAAAAATGTCTGAACTCATACCCTGCTCCTCCAGTTCTAGCTTTCTGACAACCACCTAACCTGAAACTACTAAGAAGAAGCTAGCTTCAAACAGAAACTCAACACAGAACACGGTTCAAAGCCCGGCAAGATACCAATATGTACCCTATATCAATGCATTTCATAGAACACCACAGCCACCCAACATGGGAAAAACATTCAGCATAAAAGCTCATATTCATGCTGCTCTGTGAATGTAGGGTACATGACCCAATGTAAAAAACATGAAGGGGATGAAACAAGTCTAAATTTAAGAAGAAGAAGAAGTAGCAGCAGCATTCACAGACATAAAAACACATTACAGAGAAGAAGAGTGACAGCTCAGGAGGCCAGCATTTCTCAGTAGATGTTCATTCTCCTAATGGCCTCCCAATCAGGGTACTTAAAAGGAATTTCATAACTAGACAAGAATGCAAAATATTTGAAATTAAGATGATCAAATATTTTGTAAACAGCAAAACAGGGACTTAATAAAGACATTAGCTTTCTCACCCTTGTTAGACCTTCTCCCCACCCACTCCTTTACTGAGCTGTAGTTATAATATGACTTGCAAATTCTTGGTGAATACAGACAACCTAGCTAACTGTACTATTTAAACCCAATGTAACTGCACTGTCCTTTTGCTCTCAAAAAATAGTCACAGATATATTGAGCTAGTCCAATAAAAGGTATTATCGACATGCATTTTATTTGTTGACTTATTTCTACATTATTCCACATTATGGAATAATGCTCTGATCTGTGATCTCTCCTTGAGCTGACCACAACTCCCACAATACATGCAACTTCCATTCTTCTAACACTACGTCTATGCCCATTTCATCCACCTTTTAATGAATCCAGCCACCTTTTCTAGCTATTTATACCAGTGCTTCAAGTAAGCTGTTACGATCAGGTATGCTGTACCTGTAAGACATTTAGTGCTAAACTACAGCACTGGAAAGAGACAGAGTTAGGCTGCCAGGAACATCCCACAGCAGCTGAGAAGCAGGGATGTTATTCATGGGGCTAGCCTCAACTCTACTGGCCAATATTTTTATTTATTTATTTAAAAACTTTTTTATACCGGCATTCGTAGGACACATCATGTCGGTTTACAAAAAACTGAGAAGGAAGGTAGAATGCAGGAAACAGGAAGGGGAGGTATGAAACTGGAATGGACAGAGCACAGAGCAGAATAAGAAGAGCTACTCTGCTCTTTAATCCAGCCCCTCTCCTCCTTTCCTGTGTAGAGAACAGGAGGGGAGGGGGGTGAGCCTGGAGTATACAAAGCAGAGAAGAGCTATTCTGCTCCCTAATCTAGACCCTGATGATAAAAGGAATAAATGCTCTCATAGTATGCTGAGAGAGATAATGATGGGGTGAATGCTTGGCTGGTGCATGAAAAGAGGGTGAATACTATCTCCTTCCTCATCTCCCTGAAGTCAGTAATACAATCTTGGGCTGTCTTTTAGGAGGGGGAAGGGTTAGAGAGATAGATAGACAGACCCACACAAACACACTCTTGTGTATGTGCGTGAAAGAGAAAGAGAGCCAACCAGATTGTGGGTGTATGACAGAATGACAGGGAGGGAACTGGGGAGAAGGAGAGGGCATGCAAAGGGATGTCTGTGGGTGAGAGTGAATCAGAGAGAATGATAGGGGGAGCATGAGAAGGCATAACTGGAAGCGAGGGAGTCAGACTAGAGGAAATGGGAAACCAGGACATGGAGTGAGTGAAATGAAACGATTGGCAGGGGTTGTGAGTAAAAGGGGATGGTGGAGGGAGACAGAGTAAGTGTGAGGTTGATGGAGAGTGGTGATTAATGAGGAAGAAAGGAACCAGATAGCAGGAAATTGATGGGTGGTGTAACAGCGAAGGGGAGATGGAGGTGGTGTAACAGTGAAGGGGAGATGGAGGGCTAAGAGGGGCAATGGAGAAGGGGTGAAGTATTGGGACATGGACAACTTGAGAGGGAGAGAGAGGAGGAAAGAGAAATGAAGACAAAAGATGAAAAGAAAAAGATCAATATCAGAGACCGATGTAGAGGATGAGGTGGAAAAGACAGGAAGAAAGTGAAGAAATGGACAATGGAAAGGAGACCCTAAAAAAGGAGGTAGAAGACTGCTAAGAATTTAATTTGAAATTTCAATTCTGCTTTTCCAAAGGAGATCCTCCTACAAGGTGGATTACAATCAAAATGAAAAACAACCTGCAGTACTTAGTCTAAACCCTACAAGTCACACCAAAGGAAGAAGAAAAAAAACGTTTAAACATCTACTTTTGGAATCAAGACAATATAATCTTCTTAGCAGTATGAACAGAGGGCAAATCCAGACATGGAATAATCCCCATTGCACTTTCGTTAAAGACTGGGGAACCAGACTCATGTAAAGATTAGGGCCGTAGGCACAGCTGGATCACAGACCAGAGTGGACCCTGGAATCTCCACTGCCCCTTATTCAGCACCACCCTCTCAACCAATCAGGAGAATACAGTAAAGTTTACTCAGCTGAGCGTGCTGTTTTAGCCATAGTTGGACGCAGGTTAGGTAAACAGGCGCTCGTAAAATTGAGCATCCATTTTCCAAACCCGCTGACAGCCACCTCTCCTGGGCTTCCACTGCTAAGGAGGTGCTAGGGGCGCATTATTGTCCCTAGCGCCTCCTTTTTAGCATGACCCCTCATTTAAATACGGTATTGTGTGCTCAGGAGAGGTGCTGGGCGTGTGTTAGGAAAGCGGAAGCTCAACACTGAGTGCCTGTTTTCCCGTGCACTTTACTGTATCAGCCTGAATGTGAATTAAAGCAAAATATTCCTACAGCTAACAGTACAATATCACTACAAAATGAAAAAGTATCTCTTCCTCTCCTCCCAAAAAAAAATCTCCACAATCACAAGAAGAAAGTGGAAAAGATAGAATGGAACTAAAGCGATCAGATAAAGAAAACATCCCAAAAAAGTAGAAAAATAAACATTTTATCTTTAGTTTAGTAATTAGAATATGTCAATTTGGGGAATGTGCAATCTTCTTTTTGTATACTGCCTAGCTGGTTCAGTTTTTGTTTGCTTTTCTTTTTCTAATTTGTGGTTCCTTATTTTGTATTTGGTAAGGATCTTTCTGTGTTCTGCGTGTGTAACTAAAGTGAGATATTCTATTAAAGTGTGGTTTCTGTGCCAATCCTGCTTTTTCTGTTTTCCCAGTAGGTGGTGTACTGGTGTTCTAAGGACCAGTGATGGTAGGGCTGTTGCTGTTTGCATTCTGAGAGCTAGTGCTGCTTTGAGATGACAGATTTACTATCTAGCTTCCAAGTATCTTTTTTTTTTTGGAGGGTTTTGCATTACTTCACAAATGGAGGGAGCTTGTGTCACAGTTACAGAGATTACACCTTCAGCC
The DNA here is from genome assembly GCF_901001135.1 of Rhinatrema bivittatum. Lineage (NCBI taxonomy): Eukaryota > Metazoa > Chordata > Amphibia > Gymnophiona > Rhinatrematidae > Rhinatrema > Rhinatrema bivittatum. Next base: position 117,872,697 of record NC_042621.1, read on the forward strand.
ATCGTGGTGGAGATTTCTTTTATGTATTTCTTGGTTTCTTTTTTTTGAGTGTATGCAGCGCATGGTTCGGAGAGAGGTATCTTCAAAGGATACTAATGATGCATTAGAATTAGGGCATCCCAACAGAGGTTCCAATAATAAGAAAAGTAGTCCAAGTGCCTGTAACTAAAAACTCACCTGAGCTAAAAAAATTCTAACTTATCCCTATCAATTAAAAAGCAGAATGAAAATACAAACAGAAAACAAACTTTGAAATGTTGAATGATGACAGACTTAATTGGAATCTCAGAGACATGGTGGAAAGAGGATAACCAATGGGACAGTGCTATACCAGGATACAAATTATATCGCAATGTCAGAGAGGAGCACTCAGGAAGCGGTGTAGTGCTTTATGTTCGGGATGGCATAGAGTCCAACAGGATAAACACCCTGCAGGAGACTAAATGCACAATTGAATCTTTATGGGTAGAAATCCCTTGTGTGTCGGGGAAGACTATAGTGATAGGAGTATACTACCATTCACCCGGCCAAGATGGTGAGACGGACAGTGAGTGAAATGCTAAGAGAAATTAGGGAAGCTAACCAAATTGGTAGTGCGATAATAATGGGAGATTTCAATTACCCCAATATTGACTGGGTAAATGTATCATCGGTACATGCTAGAGATATAAAGTTCCTGGATGGAATACATGACATTTTTATGGAGTAATTGGTTTAGGAACAGACTAGAGAGGGAGCAATTTTAGATCTAATTCTCAGTGGAGCACAAGATTCGGTGAGAGAGGTAACGCTGGTGGGGCCACTTGGCAATAGTGATCATAATATGATCAAATTTGAATTAATGACTGGAAGGGGGACAGTAAGCAAATCCACGTCTGTCGTGCTAAACTTTCAAAAGGGAAACTTTGATAAAATGAGGAAAATAGTTAGAAAAAACTGAAAGGAGCAGCTACAAAGGTAAAAAGTGTGCAAGAGGCATGGTCATTGTTAAAAAATACCATCCTAGAAGCACAGTCCATATGTATTCCACACATTAAGAAAGGTGGAAAGAAGGCAAAACAATTACCGGCATGGTTAAAAGGAGAGGTGAAAGAAGCTATTTTAGCCAAAAGATCTTCATTCAAAAACTGGAAGGATCCAAAAGAAGAAAATAGGATAATGCATAAGCGTTGACAAATTAAATTTAACACATTGATAAGACAGGCTAAGAGAGAATTTGAAAAGAAGTTGGCCATAGAAGGCAAAAACTCACAGTAAAAACATTTTAAAATATATCTGAAGCAGAAAACCTGTGAGGGAGTCAATTGGACCATTAGATGATCGAGGGGTTAAAGGGGCACTTAGAGAAGATAAGGCCATCGCGGAATGTTAAATGATTTTTTTTGCTTCGGTGTTTACTGAAAAGGATGTTGGGGAGGTACCCGTACCAGAGAAGGTTTTCATGGATAATGATTCAGATGGACTGAACCAAATCATGGTGAACCTAGAAGATGTGGTAGGCCTGATTGACAAACTGAAGAGTAGTAAATCACCTGGACTGGATGGTATACACCCCAGAGTTCTGAAGGAACTCAAAAATGAAATTTCAGACCTATTAGTAAAAATGTGTAACCTATCATTAAAATTATCCATTGTACCTGAAGACTGGAGGACGGCTAATGTAACCCCAATATTTAAAAAGGGCTCCAGGGGCGATCCGGGAAACTACAGACCAGTTAGCCTGACTTCAGTGCCAGGAAAAATAGTGGAAAGTGTTCTAAATATCAAAATCACAGAACATATAGAAAAACTTGGTTTAATGGAACAAAGTCAGCATGGCTTTACCCAAAGCAAGTCTTGTCTCACAAATCTGCTTCACTTTTTTGAAGGAGTTAATAAACATGTGGATAAAGGTGAACCAGTATATGTAGTGTATTTGGATTTTCAGAAGGCGTTTGACAAAGTTCCTCATAAGAGGCTTCTAGGAAAAGTAAAAAGTCATGGGATAGGTAGCGATGTCCTTTCGTGGATTACAAACTGGCTAAAAGACAGGAAACAGAGAGTAGGATTAAATGGACAATTTTCTCAGTGGAAGGGAGTGGGCAGTGGAGTGCCTCAGGGATCTGTATTGGGACCCTTACTTTTCAATATATTTATAAATGATCTGGAAAGAAATATGATGAGTGAGGTAATCAAATTTGCAGATGATACAAAATTCTTCAGAGTGTTTTTTCCCCACTTTTGGGGGAAAAAAAAGTGCGTCTTATGGAACAAAATATACGGTAGTTGCGATGGAGAAGGTACAGAGAAGGGTGACCAAAATAAGGGAAATGGAACAGCTCCCCTATGATGAAAGACTAAAGAGGTTAGGACTTTTCAGCTTGGAGAAGAGACGGCTAAGGGGGGATATGATAGAGGTGTTTAAAATCATGAGAGTCTAGAACAGGTAGATGTGAATTGGTTATTTACTCTTTCGGATAATAGAAAGACTAGGGGGCACTCCATGAAGCTAGCATGTGGCACATTTAAAACTAATCGGAGAAAGTTCTTTTTCACTCAATGCACAATTAAACTCTGGAATTTATTGCCAGAGGATGCGGCTAGTGCAGTTAGTATAGCTGTGTTTAAAAAAGGATTGGATAAGTTATTGGAGGAGAAATCCATTACCTGCTATTAATTAAGTTGATTTAGAAAATAGTCACTGCTATTACTAAGAACAGTAGTATGGAATAGTTGTTTTTGGGTTCCTGCCAGGTTCTTGTGGCCTGGTTTGGCCTCTGTTGGAAACAGGATGCTGGGCTTGATGGACCCTTGGTCTGACCCAGTATGGCATGTTCTTATGTACTTGTTATCCTCCTCAAATACCATCTGTGCTTTTATTTATAGTGAGGTCTTCGTTCTCTGGCTACACACTTTTACATTTTCTCCTCTTAACTTCTCTGCATCCTATCTTGGTATGAGATAACAACCACTAAGCACTCACTTGATTTAACTACATCGCTTCAACAGAAGTCCTAATATGCTCAAGCTTAGTCAGAAGCCAGTTACACTCTCTCTCTCATGTCATTCTCCTCTACAGGCTTCAATAGTGTCACCTTCAAACAGTAGAATTTCTTCACTATAACGGCGGACAGTAAAGAAATTTAATACCATCAGCAAATTAAAAGGTCTATGAGTGTTTATTTCACAGATTATGAAAAAAAATGGAGCCTGAAAGCTCAGAGTTGAAACTGCTGCTATAATTCTGTGAGCCGACTTCCCTGGCTCTGATAATTAGCTTCCATCAGCCTCCAGTTCTTCACTGAGTGGCAGGAAATAAGAGAGGAGCTCAGTTAGAACTCCTGCATGTGTGTGTGTGGGCACCATGAAGAATCCGGTTTGAAGGTTTTGAGCGCGCCTGGATTTCAGGGATAAAGCCATATTCTGAGATCCAGAGAGAGATGACAAAATATGAGCTTTTGAGTTCAGCAGTGGCTTAAGGGCAGCAAAGATTGACTCGGGCTAGTGAGAGCTGCAGGTTCACTGGTCCAGGCAAGGCTCTCATATAAGAGTTGCACTATGGCTGGAGAAAGGGACTGTGCGGCAACTGCTGAGAGACAAAGTGCAAAATAACTTTTTGGAAGAGGCATGGTCAACAATACCAGGGAAAGCCTGGAGGGGGCAGCAAGGGGTCAAAATTCATAAGTGAAAGGCATATTCACTATCAACGCAAGGGACAGTTATGCCACACATGTTCAGAAAACCACATTTTCTTGCAGGTCAGCAAAACTTTTTTTGGGGGGGGGGTTTCCAGTTCCATCAGAACTGACTTCTGTTGGACTAAAATGCCATGAGCCTTCATTCACATTTACCCAGGTTTTTCCCTTATTTAAAAACACCTGCACTAAGCCCAGCCATTGCAGCCACAGTCCTCGACCAGGGGACATAGACTGCAGCTCCATCTAGCAGCTGGCACATGTGTAGCATAAATCTAAGCTCCCTCCAACCCAGGGACAGCAGACACTGCCCTGGCTAGCAGAGGAAGCATTTACGGCCCTGGCTAGCGTAGGAGGCAGAAGTTAGGCCTAAGAATAAAACCTGGGCCTTCTGCTTGGCAATACGCAGCATTGTCACTGAGGCAAGAGATCAGCCATTCAGATGGCAAACAATTACCTCAGTGGCTGGGAAACCGTGCCAAGCGCAACCCTCAAATACAGAAAAGCACACAAGTGCTGCTATCCCTTGCAGAGTCTTCCCCTCACTTAACTCCCTTTCTGACAGCGTGACTGTACTATCACAGGTTCCTCCAGTAAAGGTAATTACAATATTCATCAGAATTCCTCACGTGTCTTTGAAGGTTCTGGTAGCAGAAATGATGAGATGGAAAGTTAAGTTTCCATGACATACTGCTGAGGGAATTCTGTGCAATGCCGTATTTTGCGCAGAATTCTCCTCCCACACAGAATTAGGCCAAGGGAACGGGAGGCTGCAAGATCAGTAGCAGCATGTGCAAGTCCGAAGAGGAAGGAGGAAGCAAAGTGGATCCACACAGCCAGAACAGAAGGGTCAGACTGGACCGGTTATGAACCCAAAGATGAAAGAGGCAGCAGACTTGCCTGTGCAGCCAGAAGAGGAAGCCTGACCCATGTGGGTGGAAAGAGGAGGAAGGCTTATTTTTCTGGCATGCAGAGATTAGAACTGAGTTTTCAAAAGTCATGGCCATGGCCATGATCCTGTTCCTGGTTCCATCTCCACCTCATTCCAGTTGTTTTGGAGGGGAGGGAAGAAATGCAACATTCAGCTGCAGTGTCGAGGCTCTGAGCAGCTCTTGAAGTTTTAGCTTCATGGTGCCCTTAATCCTGTGCTCTTCTTGCAGTGATCTCTTTGAAGGATTGTAGTATAGGCACCACACAGCCGTATGTAGCTAGGGCTCCTCTGACAATACTCTATGGCTCCATCCTTCCTCCAACGCCGAAATTAAAATAAACACTGGGGCGGAGAAAGCAGAGTTGCTTACCTGTAAACAGGTGTTCTCCAAGGATAGCAGGATGTTAGACCTCACGCATGGGTGACATCATCAGATGGAGCCCAGCAAGGAAAACCTCTGTCAAAGTTTCCAGAACTTTGACTTGGCATACTGAGCAAGCCCTATAACATGCATCCACGCTGGGTCCCTCTTCAGTCTCATAACATAGAACAAAAATTAAAAATTAAAAAAATAGGAGAAACTCAATTCTGCAGGGTGGTGGGGCAGGTTTCTTGAGGACTAACATCCTTCTGTCCTTGGAGAACACCTATTACAGGTAAACAACTCTGCTTTCTCCAAGGATAAGCAGGATGATAGTCCTCACACATGGGTGAATCCCTAGCTACAGTGTGCTCCCCAAAACAAAAGGGGACCAACAGACACCAACCAGTTGCCAACGGGCATAACAGCAAAGGTGCTTTTTGTTACAAACAGAGGGGGACACAGCCTGAACCCAAACAATGGTCCCTAGGCAGGAAGAGTTGGGTTCTACACCTCAAAGAGATTCTGAAGGGCAGACTTGCAGAACCTACTGTCATGTAGGCCATCCTTATCCAGACAATAGTGAGATGTGAATGTGTGGCAAGAACTCCAAATTGCAGTCTTGCAGATCTCCTCCATGGGAATTGCTTGCAAGTGGGCCATCAACGTTAACATGGTTCTGACAGAATGAGCCTTGACATGACCCCCAAGATGCAGTCCCGCCTGGGCATAACAGAAAGAGATGTAATCTGCTAGCCAATTGAATAGTGTCTGTTTGGCAACAACAACTACCAACCTATTCTTATCAAAAGAAATAAAAAGTTGGATGGACAGTCTATGGGTTTCTCTCCACTCCAGTCAGAAGGCTAAGGCTCGCTTGCAGTCCAAACTGTGCAGTGCTCATTCATCTTGGTGCGAATGGAGCCTGGGAAAGAAAGTTGGCAGGACAATAGACTGGTTAAGATGGAAGTCTGTCACCACCTTAGGCAGGAACTTAGGGTTGGTGCACAAGACCACCCTGTCATGATAAAATTTAGTATAAAGTAGATAAGTCACTAAGGCCTGGAGCTCCATGACCCTACGTGCTGAAGTGACCACTACCAAAAATATGACCTTCCAGGTCAGGTACCTCAGGTCATAGGTGCACAGCTGCTCAAAAGGAGCTTTCATCAGCTGAGCTAGTACCATGTTGAGGTCTCAAGGCACAGCAGGAGGCCTTAGGGGAGGCTTCAACTGAAGCAGGCCCTGCATAAAATGTACAGCTATAGGCTGTACAGAGATGGGCATACCATCTACATCATGGTGGTTTGCGCCAATTAAACTCAGATGGGCCCTAATGGAGTTGGTTTTCAAGCCAGCTTCTGATAGATGCAGAATGTAATCAAGCAGTTTTTGTGTGGGCAGGAGAACGTATCTAGGGCCTTCTGCTCACACCACACGGAAAACCTCCTCCACTTCAGTCAGTAGGATCTTCTAGTGGAAGGCTTTCTAGAAGCCACTAGGATCTGAGACATATAATCTGAGAGATCGGGTGGTTGCAGGATTAACCTCTCAACATTCAGGCTGTGAGCCTCAGGGCCTGGAGGTCGGAATGCCGCAACCTCCCCCGATCCTGCGTGATGAGATCTGGGGGAAGTCCCTAGACTGACTGGTTTCCGGACGGATAACTCCTGTAGAAGTGGAAACGAGACCTGTCTCGGCCAATGAGGGGCTACGAGGATCATAATCCCTCTGTCCTCATGAAGCTTCAAGAAAGTCTTCGCCAGCAAAGGAGTTGGAGGATATGAGTACAGAAACCCCTTGCCCCAATGACAGGCATGGGCCGAAGCTGGTTTGCCAACTGTCCCATACAGGGAGCAGAATGGAGTTACCTTCCTGTTCCAGGGAGACACAAACAGATCTATGTCTGGGCTCCTGACCAACCAATTGTCCAGATAAGGGAAGTCATGTACTCCCAGCCTGCGGAGGTGCGCCACCAGCATGGCCAGGCATTTTGTGAAGACACATGGGGATGACACTAGCCCAAACGGCAACAATCTATACTGGAAATGCTGTTTGCCCACCATGAATTGCGGATACTTCTTGTTACCTGAGAAAATCTTGACATGGGTGTATGTGTCCTTTAGATTGAGGGAGCATAGCCAGTCCCTGCTTTGCAGAAGGAGAATCAAGGTGCCCAGGGAAACCATCTTGAACTTTTCTTTTTTTTTAGAAACACTTTCAAGGCCCTTAGGTCTAGGATGGGACTGAGTCCTCCTGTTATTTTTGGAATCAGGAAATATTTAGAGTAGAATCCCCCACCCTCTCTGCCTTGGTGGAACAGGCTCAACCATCCTGGCCATTAAGAGGGCAGAGAGTTCCACAAGCAGTACTTCCTGATGCACTACCGGTCCCCAAAATGGGCACGGAGGTTAATTTGGTGGAACACCCAATAGGTTTAATTGGTACCCCTGATGGACGAAGGACAGAACTCACTGGTCTGAGGTTATACTGGGCCACTGGTTTGCTAAGAATCGCAGCCTGCCCCTGACCAGGAGATCCAGCATCTTGGTTACAGGCAACTGACTTACGCTCCCCTCTGATTATTCTCATCAAAGAAAAACTTGCCACTCAATTTCTTGATTGAGCCCTTTTGGCTAAAGAGTCTGTCATTTAAAAATATAGCATTGCTGTTGCAGCCTTAAAGAGATATTTCCTCCTTCTACTTAACTGCACAGATTGAATAAAAAAAAACCTCTCACATCCTCAACAGAATGGTTCTTAATTAATAAGAAGAAAGTGGAGGCTCTTCTTATGAATCATGGATTCAGCTGAATCATTCTGTTGAAGATGTGAGGTTTTTTTCCTAATTCAATCTGTGCAGTTAAGTAGGAGGAGGAAATATCTCTTTAAGGCTGCAACAGCAAGAACAATACTAATTTTCAAATGGCAAACTCTTCAGCCAAAAGGCCTCAGTCAAGAAACTGAGTGGCAAGTTTTTCTTTGACGAGAATAATCTATGGAATGATGTGTTTGGAGGAATATCCCTTCCAGGCTATTACAGTAAGAGCAACGTTATATTTTTAAATGGTATAAATTATTTAGCTGAAAGGGTTTAATTAATAAATTGATTGATAAGCCTTTTGTTTTTTTTAAAGAAAGAATTATTGAGTGATGTGAATGAATTAAAATTAACCAATGAGAGAGGGGTATATTACCTGCTGTGTTATATATGGGAAAGGAAGTCAGCATCTATTGCTATTGTAAAACTAAGAGAAATTTGGGGTTTCTTGCTGGTGATTTTTTAAGAAGTGTTCTAGGTGATAAGGTAAAATATTTATAATTGGGTAACCTGGTTATTTTGTATAATTGTTGGAATAAAGAAAAATAATGTTTTATGATATCTTATTTGTATTGTAGATTGCACTGCTTGGTGAAGGCGACTTTAAACTGACAAATTACAGTGCTGGTACAAACAACAGATAAGTACTTGAAGCTATTTTGGACTTGTTTATAGACTTGATTAATGGATTTTTACCCCTGAAAAAGCCCAATGTGGGCAAAACAAAGGTCACTTATTGAAACTGAGATGAAAGAAGAGATTTTCACATCACATTTTGAGTTTATAAACTTGAATAATATCCTCTGTTTTATAATCCAGGATGAACTTTACGTATACTCAAACTGGCAAGGTACATGTTACCTTTAGAAGTGATTTTTGGAAAGTGCAGTACAATAACAGAAAATAGTGAAAGATATTTGAGTGTTTTTTTCTAGTATCAATATGATTACATTTAAAGGGCTACAACACAAATTTTGTAAGGATCAAGCCTTTTGTAATCCAATTTTTTATTAGTGGAAAAGGGTTTTCAAAAATAATTTCTCAGCATTTGTTGTGGGGAATATATTGACGGGTAGAACATTTTAGATAGGTTTCTCATCTTTATTGTTTACAAAATTAATCATCATAATATTTGCTGATTTTAAAAGATAGAAAATTTAAAAAAAATGAATATGGCATGTGCAAAAATTTGGACATCTTTCAGTTGATTCACTACTATTTTCTTAAAGGTCCAAAACGTTGATTGACTTGCTAGACCTTCAATTAGTCAGGTGATGACAATTCCACTAGTTAACAAATACTCTGACTCTACTGCTTGTTCTGGCTACTTTCAAAACCATGGACTACTTTAAGCAGCTGTCTGAGCATTTGAAAATGAAAATAATTCACTCTTACAAAGAAGGGGAGGGATATAAAAAGCTCTCAACACTTCCAGCTAACAATTTTAGTTGTCAGAAACATTGTTAAGAAATAGAAGTTACATGGAATTTTTGAGTTCAGGGCAAGATTTGGAAGACAGAAAAATCTCTGACAGCTGCCTGAAAACTAGTTAACGCTGCAAAACAGCAATCACATATCACTGCAAATAATCTGTTGAAAAGTTTAGCTGCCACTGGAATAGCTGTCCACAGTACAGTGTCGCTTACATAACAATTATCTGCATGGGAGAGTTGTCAAAATGAAACCTTTTCTATGACCCCATTACAAAAGTCATCATCTAAAGTATGTAAAACAAAACCTTGATAAGCCTGAATCTTTATGGAATAAAATGCTTTGGACTGATGAAGCTAAAAGTAAACTGTTCGGTAATAACCACACAAGATACAGTACATTTTGGAAAAAAGGGTGAAGCTTTTGAAGAAAAGAATGTCTTGCCAATCATTAAGCACAGGGGTGAATCTAATCTGCTTTGAAGTTATGTGGCAGCCAGTGACACAGGAAATATTCTGTGGGTAGAAGGAAGAATGGATTTAACTATATATCCCAGTCAGTGAAGAAATTGAAGCTGAAAAGGCTGGATATTTCAACAAGGCAACTATCTGAAACTTACCTCAAAATCTACCATTAAGTAAGTACTTATAAGAAAGAAAGAAATGACATTTTTTAAATTATTCTCAGAGTCCTCAAACTTGAATATTATTGAAAATCTATGGGGAGATTGCCAACATTCAGTGCGTGTAATGAAACCTAAAAATATGTCTGAGCTAAAAGAGTTCTGCAAGGAAGAGTGGGAAAAAACTCAAAAAGCAAGAACAGAGAGACTTCTTAGCTGGATACAGGAAATGTTTGGAAACTTATTCCTGCTAAAGAAGCTGTTACAAAGCACGGACTCAAAGAGTGCCAGACCTTCCAATGTGCCACAGTTACCACTTTCTTATTTTGAATCTGTAAAAAACTGCAACTAAACTGTAATTCTCCATTAAAAGTTGCAGAAAGAGGTTTGGTTAATCTTTGTACCACGTACAAGTTGTGTCAACTTCTGTTTTCTTAGAGATTCATTGAAGCATACAATTTGATCAGGATGCCTAAACCTTTGCACGAAACTGTGTCACCTCAGTCTCTATTTCCTTTCTAGTATTTGGATCATCTCAGCTTGTTTTTGCAGCAGACATTTCAGACTGGACAACTTGGATTTGACAAAATAAAATATTTAGTCACAATAGAATAAATGCTACATAACTAGAATGTTTAACCTATTTTGGAAGCCCTGTGTAAACCAGAGTTAACAACTATTATAAAAAAGGGGGACTGTGTCCATTTTGTTCTTAAGAATTATTTTGTTCTATTATTTGCTTTCCTGGACTGATAATAAACCATAACCATACAATTTCCAGTGGTACTGACTCATAAGTAAGGCAATAATCCTTCATTAATTTAACACCATAAAATGTTTGCCACCTACTTTTTCTATTTCATTCCCTCCCATGTCTGGAGTCCCACAACAAATATGCACCCACTCACAGTTCTCAAAGTAAAACTTATGAAAGTCCATGCCCTCTACTAGGTTCCCAAGCGCCTCTGGTTCAAATGAGGTTAATCCAGGGTCACAGATCTTCCTACAAACAAAACAGAACATTTAGATTAATTCATTTTCCCTTTCACTCCAAAGTACATCTGACCTCTGATCAGCAGACGGTTCTTCACATAACCTCCACAAAGAGGAACAGAGGTAAATTGCATTGATGCCTATAATAAGAATGTCTTTCCACTATATTTACCCTAATCCCCATTGGCATTCCCCCCCCCATCATCACCTGGTACTCCTTCCTCAATCGTCACCTGGGACTTACGTGTAGGCATCAAAGTCTCCATTGTTGATGGCTTCTATCAGCTGTTCTGTTATCTTGATGATCTCCTGTTTGCGCACTGTGAGTAGGAAAAGAATAACTTATTTAAGCTTGAGTTATAGTACCGAGAAAATGTCTTCTTTGCAAATGCCTCCCCCTCTGGCCAAGTGGGAGCACAGCTCTGGCCTTGAACTTTCAGTTGCCCTCCCAATGAGCAGATGAGCCACTGATGTCCATTGAGATAAAGGAGAATCTGGAGCTTCAAAGAGAAATGGTGTTCTCAACCTAAGGGGTAGGAGGATAGCACCTGAGCCGGTGAAAGGAAAAGCCAATTGTACAGCTTCTGGTTCTGATGCTACTACTGGGTTTGAGAACACTGGAGTGACAAAAAGAGGGAAAAAATAAAAAATTAACAAGAGGGTCAAAACAGCACTAAAGGAGCGGAATTACAGGTACCAGTTCGGATGAAATGGAAACACAAAACATATGTAACACCTAAACCTGCACTACATATGTAGGTAACAACCACCAAAAACTTTTATAGTTATGTTATTTAACTAAGGTAATAAATCGGGCAAATTGCTAACTAAGACAGCTGATTTTATTGTAATAACAAGACACACAAGGATTAATACGTTAGAAAACTAGCACCATAAGTAAGGTCTTTGTGGAGTATTACAAAACTTTTATCAGGTTAATAGTTTTGATAGGGCATTTGCTGATTTTAAGTAAAGAACTCTGTTGTCCATTTTATGCCCTAAGAAGAGATAAATGTTTTGATTTCAGTTAAAAAAAATATTCAAAACCGTTTGGGCATTAAGGTCTGGAAAGCTCCCAGGAAAAGGACCTTGGAGAAACTGGAGAATAAAACAAAAAATATCACATTGCCTTGGTACTGATCGATGGTGCAACCACACTTATGCAAGTTTTGGTTGCCCCAGCTCAAAAAAAGATATAACGGAACTAGAAAAGCTGGAGAGGAGAGCAACAGAAATAATAAAGGGGATGGATCATGAGAGGCTACGCAGGTTGGAACTCTTCGGCTCAGAAAAGAGATGGTTGAGAAGGGACATGATAGACGTTTATAAAATCATGAGTGGGGTGGAACAAATACCTAAAAGGATGGTTATTTATCCTTTCAAAGTAAGGGAGACATGCCATGAAACTAATAACCAGCAAATTAAAAATTTTAAAGCGGGGTTTAAAAGAACGTAAATGCCATACTGAGTCAGACCAAAAAGGCCATCAACCCAGCATCTTGTCTCAGACAGTGACCAATTCATGTCACAAGTACACGGCAGGATCCCAAAGACTAGATCCAGTTCTTCTTACTCATATCTATGAATAAGCAGTTGCTTTCCAAAGACTACACTGTTAATAATGGCTTTGGGCATCTTCCTTCAGGAGCTTGTATGAACCCTTTTTAAACCCAGCTATGCTAACTGCTTTCATCACATCCTCTGGCAGCACATTTCACAATTTAATTGTGCACCAAGTGAAAAAAATACTCTCTCAGATTTGTTTTAAATATGCTACTTATTAGCTTCTAGTACTATTTGAAAGGGTAAATAACTGTTTTCTGTTTATCTGTTCCACCCCCACTCAAGATTTTATAGATCTCTATAGTACCTCCTCAGAGCCGTTTCATCTCCACGCTGAAAAGCCCTAACTTATTTAGCTTTTATTCATAGGGGAGCTGTTCCATCCCCTTTATCCTTTTGTTTCAGACAAGTTCCTGGAAAAAAGTCCATAAAACATTAGCCAGGTAGATTAGGGAAAGCCACTGCAATTCCTGGGAGTCTGTACAAGAAATAGATCTACTTTGTTGCGATCTCCTGGGTACTTGTGACCTGGATTGGCCACTGTCAGAGACAGGATGCTTGGCTCGATGGATCTTGGTCTGAACCAGCATGGCACTTATGTTCTCATGCTACTTGCCCCAACAATGAGATAAGTGTATCGGGAAATGATTCATGAGAAGCAGCGCTCTAGTACATTTAAGGAAGGTATGAAAACAATTGTACATATAAAGGGCAAAGACCCACAACAAGCTGGCTCTAAGTAAACCCTTATCACCTTTACACTTGGATAGCAAAATTATGATGATGTTGCAGAACAAATTAAACATGATATCCCTATGCTAATGCACATTGAACAAACTGGCCTTATCCCAGATGAATTCTCATCAAGTAATATTAGGAAACCCACAGCAACAATTACAGCTGAAGCCAACAAAAACCATAGGAATGCCATGATTTGTGAACTTGGATGCCAAGAAAGTATTCAACATGCTAGCCTGCAAATATTGTGTGAACATACTGTATTCAATTGACCCCCCAAGAGTGATAAAACACATTAAATACAGGAATCACCCTGTGATGTGTATGCTGAGTTCACAAATCTTAAAATTATAAAATGTTAAGGGCAAGATCATCATACTGTGCTGACTGCTCACATATAAAGCTCATGGATTGCGTCCTACTTTTGACCATAGCATATTATTGTAATCATCGGTCTTGCCCGATGTAATTTTTTCATCAAGTTTATTTAAATTGCAAATAAAACTTATCTGACGAGTCCATAAGCACTAGTGCTGCTAAGCTACAATTCAAAACACAGTGGCAGTTTTGGGCTCACAACTATCTAAACGTTATCAAGATCAACCGAATCTCATAAGAGTCCATGAGATTCTGCAAATACCTACAGAAGCTACTGGAAAAATGCAGCTTTACTGGTAATGTGTTTAAATGTATTCAGAATTTACAGACAGACCCAATAGCTAGGATATTAATTACATAAGATCAGAAGGATTTAACCTACCAAGAATGCCCTCTCTTCCATTCTAGCTGCATTGGACTTTGAACCCCCTAGCCTGCAAATCAATGATATTAACTGGTTTTAAAGGGCTGCAGATTGGGGGAATAACATTATGCTTACTCTGTTCACAGATGATAGGCTTGTATTTGTAAATAAGCCACAAGGGGCACTCTCAGTAATAACTGAGACAATTAATGGAATTTGACAACTTTTCAGGATGTCACATTAATATCCTGGAAAACCAGAAGCTCTGCCTGTAAACTATTACACTAAATGGAGATGGAAAGGTCAGTTCTCCTTAAAATGGGTAAACAACTAATCTGAATAACTAGGGTTATTTTTGTTCATCTAATTTAAAAAAAATCTATATCAGAACAAATTGGTGTGCACTATCAAAAATGCAGCAGACAATTTAAAATCATGGAAACAACTTTCTCTCTCACTAATGGAGAAAATATCTGTAATCAAAAGGGGGATAGTGCCAAAACTAAATCACCTGCTACAAATGCTATCACTGTTGTTGAAAAAGTCACATTCTCAATGTCTAAACTACTGAATTCAGCCATTTCACTGGAAAGGGGGGGGGAAAAAAAACAGAATTTCAAGTAAAAAAAACAAACCAAAACGAAGCATCCCAATAAAGGAGAGTGTTCATTACCCAGCTGGTATCGCTGCTCAACTGAGGTCAGCACTTGATTGGATTAAAGCAGTGATGGCCAACTCCGGGCCTAGAGAGCCATAAACAGGCCTGGTTTGCAGGAAATGCACAATGAATATGCATGAGACAGATTTGCATGCACTGCCTCCACTGTATGCTAATGCCTCATGCACTGTGGATATCCTGAAACCTGATCCATTTGTGAACTCTCGAGGAAAGGAGTTGGCCACCCCTGGATTAAAGGATCATCCAAATGTTCTTCTATTGGAATGGATGATAAAGCAATGGCTCTAGGTTAGGCCTTCGCTTTATTTCACTACCTTCTTAAGAAGATTTCTTTGGTAACCATGGAATTTTTTTTTTAAAGCTGCTTGCTTGGCAATGAAGCAGAAAACAGCTCAGAGGTATCTGGGACATGCCAACCCCCCCTCCCGACTGGGCAAACCCATGTTTTAATCCAGGGTTATCTGATGCAGATTTTTACAGATGGCATATTAAGGAAATTAGGACTCTCTCAGAAATTATGGATGCTAAAGCAGATAAAACAGTAGAATTTGATAAAACTGAAGGAAAAAGAAAGATTGCTACAGCTATCTCCAGACAAAAAAACCAAACCCAATTTATTAAAAAGTTAAAGCAAATAGAAAAGCTGTAAAAGAATCCCCATCAAATCCAAAGCTCTTTGGAGAGAATTTACCTGTGATTTATCCAGGGCTTAATGTGTAGACAGAAGGGAAGTGGAACTGTGGAAGGGGAGAGATGAGCGGGATCAGAGCCGGGTTTCACCTGTGCCAAAGGACGGAGACCAGGGCCAGGAGTGAACTCACTCTCACACACACACACAAATCTAAGCCGTGTGGCTGCCCTGGTCTCGGGGTAAGCAGCTCCAGCACTCTCTGTTCTCCTCTGCTTCCTCCAAGTGCTGGGGGACCATAAGTGATCCATGCAATCACGGACTCTGCTCTGTTACCTTAGGGGAGCCAGAACTGACATACGCTGCCAGCTCTGCTCCGCTTTCACTGGTCCCAGATAAAAAGGTGGCAGAACACCATTCTGGCTTGTTCTGCCAGAAATTAAGCCCTTGATAACAGACACACAAAAAGGGGTTGAATTAGCGTAAGTTTGAAAGTTGTGAGCAGTAGTTCCATTCATCAAGACCAGGATAGAAGCCCTGACAATTGGCATTACTGCTCAGAACTTTCAAATTTATGCTAATTCAAACCCTTGTTTTTATCTGTTCCTTGGTCTGCAATGTCTACTTCAGTATCAACCCTTCTCCTGTTTCCTGCAATTCAGGAGGAGAAGAGTGTGTTTGTGTGTGTGTGTGGGGGGGGGGGGGGGGGGAGAGAGGGAACAAGAGCAGAAGGGCTGGATTAGGGACTAGAATGGATGTTCTCTTCTCTGTGTGCTTCAGGCTCAGCCCCTCTCCTCCTCTTCCCTGCAGGCTGCCTGGAGGAGAGGGGCTGGAGCAGAACACCCCTGCAGCTCTGCCTCTTAAGCCTGAAAAGAAGTGTGGGAAGTGCGTTCCACCCCCTCCCGCCACAAATAAAGCCCTGGATTTACAAATACAGAAGTGACCGGAAATCAGTTGAAGAACGTAGGATTTTAGCATGGAACTAGCAGGGAGGGTTAGAAGTGCCAGAAATGAGGCTTACCAAGTGGTTCCATAACATGTAGAAAATGACCATTTTAAACTACAAGTGAAGCTGCTCCAAAGGTATTATATATGTTACTCCTAGCAGAGCTTTCCGAGTACGAATCATCCCTCTACAGAAGGGCAACAATTGTGGCAATAAGAAGCCAAACCATTCCCACACTACTTTACAAAATGTACAGCTAGCAGGAATTGCAGGGTGCTAATTACAGAACAAATCAACCAGTCCACTGGAATTAACCTTCAATTATCAATTACCTTCGTTTTCCAAACTATCTGATTGCATGAGCAAAACCAATAACCTGAGATGTACTCAAGCTTAAAGAAGATTTATTGATCTAAGCTGTACTAATAGTATATTCTTTTCAACTAAGATTACTTCTGAAATTTCTACTTAAATTAATGATCTGGGAAATGGAACAGATTAGTTTGAGTTCCATATTTACTAATGCATATTTATTTATTTGTTTGTTTGCTTGCTTATTGACGCTTAGCAAGGCTTATAAACCTGCTCCTCCAAAAGCTGAAGGAGCCAAGAGACTTGATGCCCTGAACTGAAGATATGCTACTATTATTAACCTAATATGGAAAGATATTTGGCCATAAGGCTCTGACCTCCAAATCAGAGTCATCATCTTTGTGGGTGGTAGGTGCGTGAGGATGGGTGTGTGTGGGCGGTAGGTGCGTGAGGATGGGTGTGTGTGGGCGGTAGGTGCGTGAGGGTATATATGGGGAATGTGGATGGGTGAGTTGGGGTGGGGACAGACGTGATGGTGGCTTTGATGATTGCTTCTGGTGCCATACATCACCAGCTGATTTAGTTTTTTTCCCTTCTCTCTGTCTGCATATGTGGTTCCATACTAAAGGGCTGGAAGGGTGTTGGGGAGGGGACTTTTGGAAAAGAGCACTGGTCTGCAGCCCTATAACTGTTTCCCATAGAAAGCCATGGGGATTTATTTTAGAAGCTCAGTTCTCTGAATATATTGACCTGATGCTTCTGGTTTCCAAAATTCATACAAGACAATCAAATTTTCTTCTGCTATGCCAAATTTTGTGAATAACCATCCTTTTAGTGTGTGTATCGATGGACAGATATAGTGATCCTTTTTATATAATTCTTTCCACTATTCCGTTTGTTGGAAAGCAAAAAAAAAAACAAAACAAAAAAAGGAAGCATGATGTTCATTGCCCTGTCATCTTCACTTTTTCTCCTCTTTCCCTTTGATTTTCATAATACTTAGTACTCTGGCAGCTTTCTTATTGTATTCAAGTTTCAACAGAAATAACCATGATGACAGAAGATTGATAGGTCCAGACATGGGCAGCTGCTGAAAGCTGAATGGAGCACTTGTGTTTTCGGCTTGAGCAGGTTGTGCAGGTACAGGCCTCAAAATGTACCATAAGGGCTAGGCCGACCACCAAGCAAACCATCTGGATTGCTCACTATCTCCCTCTACTGGCTGTGCTACTGAAGGCACTGCACACTTTGAATTAGTTCCTTCAGATTGTTCTATCCTTTCTGGTGCTGCCAACCTGAGCACAACTCAGGTGTTGGAGCATGTGCTCTATACTGCACATACAAACTCTGTGGGGCACTATTTTCAGTGTCTGAGGATAGGGAGAACTGTCAATTATGCCTGAAGTATTCAGAATGGAGAAAAACTCAATAACCCGTCAGGTGTCAGTTGACCACACCCCATGAAGCAAGAAAGTGTTCAGTTAGAGAAGTTTCATTGAAAAAAACTGTTGCGAAAGACCAAATAAAGAGCCTTGGAATCATTTTGGATTCGATCCTTACACTAATTTCAGATTTAGCAGTGGCTCATTTGTCTTTTTTATACTCTTATGATCCACCAATTAAGTACATTTACAATTTTTCTATTTCACCAAATGCAACACAAGTTGTTCTAGGAGGAATACAGAACACCACAAATCCATCTAGATGCATATAAAACCATAGTGACATTAATGAGGCAAAACAAACAAACAAACAAACCATACAGTAAATACAACTAGATGCTGCAAAAATTATTTCATAACTGAGCCTAAGAAAGCAACTCAAGGAAGTCAAATTCACCAATAAAACCTATTTAGTTAGCAGGTTCAAATGCTTGAAGAGACAAAAATGCTTTACTTGCTTCCTAAATGCATGAAATCAAGAAGGAAACAGACTAAACTTTATTGAAACAGCTCTTCTCTAGTGGCTAGTACAAGTGCATTGCACATTATGAAGCCAATAAACGAAAGTGTGAGTGCTTAAACTTTGTAAACGTGTTTTCTTTAAAATGTGCACAGACAACTGTTTCCCTGCAGAATGAAGCACTGCAGTTGGGGTGTAAGTGAGTAGAAGTTCTTTCAGATATTCAGGACCATCTTCCATGAGAGCTTTGTACATTAAACAGCTTAAAATCTTGCCTGAAAGGCAACAGGCATTAGCTTTCTATCAACCTAGATGTGATGTGGTACAAATTTAGTGTCTGATTCACTAAGGGTTTTTCCCATAGACACAAAATGGGAGGAGCGCCTTAATGAATCTGGCCCTTAAGATTGTAAGCCTTCTGGGGACAGGGAAATACTTATAGTACCTGAACATAATCCATTTTGAAGTGCCTGAAAAGCGGAATATAAATCAAATAATAAATGTGGTCCCTCTGACCCCAGCCTGTTATTAATGAAGCAGCAGAGTTTTCAGCCAATTTCAAGAGCTTTGGTTGAAACTTAGGAAAACCCAAGTAAATGGAATTACAGTAATCAAAGGAGCTTAAACTGTAGAATGAAAATCTCCAACACCGAGGATATAGAATGAAAATCTCCCACACAGATGATGCTTTATCAATACACAATTTTGATAATTTAAAAAAAAAAATGTTAGTGTCGAGTCCTATTTTATTTAATTTTTCAGTAGTAGCACATTTCACTCTTTATTTTTAAACGCTCAAAGTGTGGACATCGTAAAAGACTATCAGATGCTGAATGGTTGAATGGGAGGGCAGCAGGGGGTTATAGCACATCAAGGAACAAAATGTGCTCCTGATTCACTAGCATTGGTATATGAAAACATTTCCTTCCTCCAAACAGGTAGTTTTTAAAAGGGTGGCGTGTGTGCCCTTAAACGCGCAAAGATGTGTGCTATGTTACAAAGTATACGCGTAGGTTTTAAAGTACTCTTCTTCACGCACATTATCTTACCCACTGAGACAGAGAGTGGGGCACGTTTGATTCGGGGTGAGTTTTCGGGAGGTGGGTTGGGGTTTGGAGGGGGTGTTACAGAAACGTTTAGAGATATTCATTAAAAAAATTGCCGTCGCTAAAGAATTTTAGACCTTATAAGCGATGAAAAGTTTTAACAAGAGAAGTTGATCTGTACACTGCAGTCTCTGCTAGCTGCATTGTACAAATCAACTCCATTTTATCACTTATAAGGACAAAAATTCTTTAATGATGTCAATTTTACAATGAATACCTCTGAATGTTTCTGTAACGACACCCCCAAACCCCAACCCACCTCCTGAAAACTCACCCCGAATGAAAATGCCCCCTTACAATGGTCCATATATCGAGGGTCAGGCTGAGCACTATAAAGAGGTGCGCTCTCTCCCTTTCTCCCCGATGTTCACAGGACTGCTATGCCTACTGAAGAGCTGTAGCAAAGTTGCATGCATAACATACGTGCACTGGCTGAGGAAAAATTAGGGGTTACGTGTGTCAGTGCTGGCCCCGCCTCCGGAACACCCATGCCCTGCCCCTTTTCCACCTACTTTTTCTGGATGTGCGTACACGAATGTACACTCGTCCTTCCCGGTTAGTTAAAATTCGCTTAGCTCCCGCGCAGGCCACTTACGTGCGTGTGTGTCCGTTTTTGCGTGTGCAAGGCTTTTAAAATCTACCTCTTAAGTGTCTAAACCAGTGTTTCTCGACCCAGTTCTTGGGACACACCCAGCTAGTCTGGTTTTTAGGACGTCCACAATGAATATGCATAAGATAGCGTAATGGACATCCTGAAAACCAGACTGGATGGATGTGTCCCAAGGGGTGGGTCGAGAAACACTGGTCTAGGGCAGTGTTTCCTAATCAGTGTGCCATCGAACCTGATCAGGTATGCCATGGAAAAGTCATTTCTACTTGATGCTCAGATCCGTTGCAGCGACAGGAGAACCAGTAGTGGCTCTTAAACATGTAGGAGCTCCTTTTTTGAGAACATATAATCATACATGCTTCCTCTTTCTAGCTATAGCATGAGCCCTGAACTGTAATAGGCAGGCGTGGACAGCTGGTTCTTCCTTTTTACAACTCACACATTTCACACCCACAGCCCTTCATCTTCCTCCTTGTTTGAACCCTTCTAGCCTCTTATCTTCTCTCCAGGCAGAGTGAGCTGGGGAGGGCACGCACTGAGCACTGGACGCGACTCACTCCGAGTGCTAGGAGCAACAGCAGTGAAGGAGCCCTGGCAGCCACATTGGACAGACAAGGTAACTATCTTGAGCCAGCCGCCTGCAACACACTGACTTACTCTTCCAACTACACTTATATATAGCGGGAACTGGTCCTTTATGATGGGATCACACATGTCTCCCGCCATGTTTCCAAGTTCAGAAGAGAAATTGGTGGGTGCAGCCAAAACATTATCAATTTTTTCATTTCGTTTTGTTTGGTTTTTTTTTTATTTTGTTTTATGTTACTGCATTTTTAGTATGTACTAAAAAATTAGTATGCATTAATCAAAGCTAGATCATTCCTAGCTTTCAATGTTTCCCTGAGCTCCTCTTTTGGCCATATACGTTCTCGTCATGTGCACCCTGCCTGCTTCTTGGTGGAGTTCGGTGTGCCACACATTTTTGTTAACATTGGCATTTCCTGGGCTTAAAAAAGGTAGGGAACACTGGTCTAGAGACCTTTATCAAAGGAACTGGCAAATCACAATGCTGGGTCCTTCTCAAGCATCATATGATGTGTGCACAGTGAGCAAATCCTAAGGCATCAGCCTATACCAAGGTAATTCCAACTTGATGACATCACCCAATGCCCTAAACTGTTTTTTCAACAAGGACAAAAGAATAAACAATTAAAATTAAACTGAAATTTGATTTACAAACACAAGGCCACTCCAGGAGTGTCACTGAATGACTGCACTGTACTTCCCAGGTCCTGATAGTATTTTGCCCTCAGCTTTGAGCGCACAACGCACCTAAGCAGTATATGAAATCCTTGCAATGCACTCTTGTCATGTGCCATTGCATATCCAAAGCACTTACAGGGAAGTAACCAAAATACTATAAAAATTCACATAAACAGTTTCAGCATTTTGCTCTGCAAAGTTTTCATAGACTAGAATCAGGCAAGCTATGTAATATCAGAGTTGGTACAATCTTGTTTGCAACCCATGAACTGCCCCTGCTTCGAACCAGTTTGTAGATAAATTGTATCTGCTCAGTTTAAATGCCAAAGCTGAAGCTAGAACAGTCACTTTCTATAATCAAGGGGCCAGGAGCCAATTAACATATCATCATAAAGAGGATTATTTGCTGCAAAATGAATGCACCACAACAATGTGCAAAAAATAACTGGAAGTTAAGTTTATATGCATGATAACCAAGGACTGGTACAAAGGTGTTGGCTGCAGCATGTGCTCTTTATAATTCAGCTGCTCTACTTCTTGCAGATACTTCAGTTTAAGGGTGGTATAGCCACTATACTTCCCTGTGAGGACACAGCACTGGTGGTGCTGACCAGTGTTTTACTTGGCATGCATAAAATTTCTTCCTGCTGCGTTCAGCAGATTACCCTACTAATGTCATACAAGACTCTAGTTATCATGGAGATAGATAACTGTACTCAGATGCTGTATGTGATAAACACAACAAGAGTATATCCCAGAAGAGCAAAAAAGATGGCTGAGTCTCTAAAAGGGTTACAATGCTCAAGCGGCAAGATTATTTGTGATAGCCCTGATACAAGTGTGGCATTGGATCCTTGCCCTGATCAGCATAAGGAAATAGACAAGGTTACAATCTTGAGAATCGTTTGGCATTAGAACGAAAAAAAGCAAACACAACTAGCACTCCTGCTGCCACAGATTTGACACAGTTTACCCTATTTTGCACTGCCAAGCCACTACTATAAAAGCAGCTTGTCCCGTCACTGCTATGTAGAAGCTCATCCAATCTCTCACCTGCCACAGAAGGCATTACAGTAAGAAACCTCATACTGCCACAAACAGAAATGAGGTCCCTGTTACAACCAGCAGACATTATAATGTAATCACTACTGTTTGCACAAGTGGGTAGGGAGGAGGGAACAAAAAGGGCAAGAATCAAACAAGGGAGAAGGTAAAAGTCACTAATGGTAGTTTTACTAATCCACTACTGCCAGCCAATGGCTAACTTACACGGTGCACTGTTAAGAGAAAACGGAACTACTGGAGTGAGTATGGGCTCCGACTGAGCACGCTCTAACTCCACTGTCTGCCCTGGGCTGTCCCAGGCAAGAAGTTTCTCTTCACAAGACTGGGTGGCTGCAAAATAAACATAAGCATTAACAAACAAAAACAAAAAAAAAAAAAAAAAAAGAAAAAGAAGCCATGAAGAAGCTGTCAAAAATCAATGCAACACACAAACACATGAAATAAGGGAATGCTACAGCCACACACATATGAAGGAAGCACTCTCTTGCCTTACCCCCCAGGCTGTCTGCTGAGCATGCTCAAAAGGAAACAGGGTGCTAGCAGTGATCAAACAGTTCAGAGCTGATCACGTAGGTGCAGTATTCTCTGGGAGGCATAGGAGAGATTCAATCTGAGCATGCTACTGTTCGCACACACACACAGATCAGCCAAGGAGAGAAAGAAAGAAGGAACAGTGAACCACACTCACGGCAAGTCTGATAACCTACGCTATCCTGCATGTCTGGTAACATCCCAGAGGGGAGGGGGGCTGAGGACTCAGTGTTGCCAACATGCCCTGCCTTTAGCAGAGATGAACTCTCATTGTGGGCACAAAGTGACCATTTTTTTGGCCATGTCATGAAAATAATTGTCCCTCTAACCCCTGTGCATTGCAATGTGTCCCTCATTGCCCTTCTAAGAACATTGAAAGGTTGGCAATTCCCAGGGGAGGAGGAGGAGGAAGAAGAAAAAAAAGAGAAATTGCTTAACACAGACTGTACAAGGAAGGAAGATGGTAAAAAAGTAAAACAGCAAGAGCTAGCTAAATGAAAACAGGGGCACCATCAGGGCTGGTGAAACAGAAGAGAGACATTTTTGCAAAGACAGATCTTTGCATCTCTCTTTGGCCTGCGTTTCCTTACTGCTCATTTTTGGCTTCCAGCTCTTTCAGAATTGGCCTTGGCACCATAAGTCTTCAATCACAAGTAGCCAGGGTTTTACACCACAGCGTTCCCAGCCCAGGAACTGAACCTGGGTCTTCCACAAAGAGCTTGAAAACCACCACTGAGCTAAGATATATATATTTTTTTCTTGCTGGTCTTGTGTTTTTGTTAGCATTTAAATTTTGCAATTTTCTCCTGCTGCCTCTCCATTGTTTGCAGTAGAAATGAGGTGATGTAGGATCACTGGTATGACGTTTGTTTAAAATTTGCTAGTGGAGCTGGCAAGGTCAGCTTGTTGTGCTGATTTAATCTACATCTCTTTACCGCTGCACCAGAGAGAAAGATGTAAGTAGAAATGCTTTCAGGAGTGATCCAATACCTATAAAAGTTGCAAATTATAAATTAATAAGAAAAAAAAACCAAAAGCAGCATTAAAAAAAAAAAAAAAGAGACCTCACAAAATCCTGATGAAAAAAAAAAAAGTGGTGCAAATAAGTAGCTATCTTGATGCAATTCAAAGGATATAGACGTACAGAAAAAAGCAATTTATAAATTGCCTGTTATTTGTTCAGGGACACTCATACAAACATCAAGACCCTCATACATTGATCAGTGTCCTAGGTTTTAATCATAATCCCAAATCCTTATTTTCTCAAAATTTGCAAGTGCAGAAAAAAACCCCTCAAAGTTCAAATATGTAAAAAATGTCATGCAGTAATGTTATTAGTATGTTCAAATGAGAGAAATCCTATCCCCAGATCTTTGAAGACGTCACAAAGCAATGCAACTTAATCATCAACACAAAATAAACATATCCGATGGAAATTTTTCAGTGACATCATATAAGCCATGTACGTGCGACATGATCTGCGTTCAGTACTAACGGGCCTTTCTGCTGGGTAAAGCTTCAAAAGCTGCCAGTAATGAAAAAAAAAAAAGGGTTTCGATATGGTGCCAATGTCCAAATTAACTTCTCTTATACCAAAATGCCATGGGTGAATTCAAAGAAGCTGAAGTCACACACCCAAAAATCAACCTATCAAAGAGAAGCATCCAGCCCTCTCTAACGTCTGAAACGGTTCCAGAGGACTGGAGAGAGGCAGAAGGGGTTCCTCTTCACAGCAGTGGAAATAAGGAAGAAGCTGGGAGCGACAGGCCTGTTTAGTCTGACCTCTGTGGTTGGTAAATTCATGGAATTGCTGCTAAAACAATTCTGGAATTCTTGTAGTCCATTGGATTCTGGAAGCCAATGGATTTACAAGATCTGAAGCAGCATGGCTTTACCAGAGGTAAGGCCTTGTCAGGCAAACCTGATCAATTTCTCTGACTGAGTGACCAGAGCGGGTTGGGTTCACGGGAGAGCACTAGATCTAGTGTACTTGGTTTTCAGTAAAGCCTTTGACATGATTCTGAATAAGTGACATAAATAAACTGGGTGCCTTTGGGTATGGGCCATAAAAAGCAGGGGTGGCCACAAACAGGCCAGGTTTTCAGGATAACCACAATGAATATGCAAGAGATAGTTTTGCGTACATTGGAGGCAGAGCGTGCAGATCTATCTCATGCATATTCGTTGTGGATATCCTGAAAACCTGGCCTGTTTATGGCCCTCGAGGACCGGAGTTTGCCA
The DNA here is from genome assembly GCF_901001135.1 of Rhinatrema bivittatum. Lineage (NCBI taxonomy): Eukaryota > Metazoa > Chordata > Amphibia > Gymnophiona > Rhinatrematidae > Rhinatrema > Rhinatrema bivittatum. Next base: position 117,897,856 of record NC_042621.1, read on the forward strand.
CCTGTGCCCTAAAGCAACTGACTAGGTTAGAAACTAGTTGAGTGGGAGGCGACAAAAAGTAGAGGTAAATGTAGTTCACTCCTAGGAGAAAGGTGTTATTTAGTGGCGAGCCTCAGGTACTGGGGGTTCTTTTCAACATTTCCATAACTGACACTGCGGAAAGACCATTGGCAAAGGTTTGTCTTTTTGTGCATGATGTCAAAATCTGAAACAGCCAGGAGGGTATGAAAAACATGAGGAGGGATCTAGCAAAGCTTGACAAATGGTCTAGAGTCTGGCAGCTAAGATTTAATGCTAAAAAATGCAGTCAAGCATTTTGGTTGCAAAAACTAAGAGAGTGGTATAGCCTAGGGGGTAAAATTCTTGTAAGCATGAAACAAGCAGGATCTCGGGGTGATTGCATCTGATGATCTCAAGATGGCCAAACATGTGGATAAGGTGACAGCAAAAGCCAGAAACATGCTTGGTATTTAAGGAGAGGCGTAGTCAGTTAAAAAAAAAAAAAAAAAAAAGGAGATGATAATACCCTTGTATAAGTCCTTGGTGAGACCTCATTTGGAATACTAAATTGGTCCAGAGGGTGGATACTAAAATGGTCAGTAGTCTTATAATGCATATGGGGCAGACTTAAAAAATTTAAACATGTATACCCTTCAGGAAAGGTGGATTATGGGAGATACGATAGAGACATTTAAATACCTCCAGGATCCTGGTCTCTCAATAGAGAATAAGGGTGAAAGGGAGATGACTCGGAAATAATTTAAGGAAATAGAGTGCTGGATGCATAGAACAGCCTCTCAGTGGAGGTGGTGGAGACAAGGACAGTATCTGATTTCAAGTGAGCATGAGATAAGCAAAGAAGATTTCTGAAGGAGTGGTAGGAATTGTAGAGCTGGAGTTGGTGTAGATTGGCAGACTAGATAGGCCATATGATCTTTTTCTGCCATCATATTTCTATATTACTGAAAAGGCATGTAACTATCTGATACACCAGGACATCTTTTTGTGTTTGCTAATGGTTGCTTGCTTCAAGCCATCTCCATTTTTATTAATACATTTTTACCTCTCTTTATTTTGGAAATTCCCTCATATGACCACCATTCAATTCACATAATAGCCATATTGAAAGTGATTTCAATACAATCTGAGCAAATAAATCAAATAAATAATAAAAAAAAAACAACCCTCCCTTATAGCCTGCACTATGAACATTATTAGGCAGGTAACAATATTACATTCATATCAGAACAAAAAATACAAAGTCATTAACCCACTTAAGACAAGGCAAAAACAGCAGCACCCGTCACTTAACACAGTACCCAAAACCTGAATACAGCAACTGCAAGTATAGTATACAGATACTGCAAATGTAACTAATCTGTTTGAAAGCCTGTTCAAACGCATGTGCCTTAAGCATGGAACAGAACCTGGCACTACCACGGCGTGACCGGGCCAGCCCAAGAAGATGACTCTTAATCCTCCTTGAAAACTTTTCAACCTGTAGGTTGAGGATTCTTTATTTTTCATTTTAAGATATCATAATTCAGAAAAGGTTTCCAAACTTTGTTCAGCATGGACTCGGCAGTCAGATTTTCCTCACCGACAGTTCTGCATAATTTAAACCAAATCAGAGCAGGCAGGAGAGCCTGAAAGGCAGCATGTCAAGGTACATGGAGCCCGCTCAATCCCCTGCATCGTGTGAACGCTGCGACTCCTGATTTGTCCTGCACAGGACTGGCCACTCCGATCCTGCCTGAGCAGAAGGTGCAGGATACGGAGTTGGGGAGGAACCAAAGTGATCCGGGACGCACAGTTTCTAGGAAAAATCTTTATCTTCCTTTCTAGTCCGAGGAGATGCAGTGTCTACACTGGAAAAACTGGAGCTGTGGCATTCAAGGTGTGCTAGGATGGAAGCAGCTTCGGCTTCTTGGGAGCCCAGCCTGGAACTTTCACTGCAGATGGCCCAGCCTGGCCCCGCAGGAGTCTGCTGCTGGTGCACAGGAAGCCCAGACACCCTTGTAGGGGATTTCCAGGGCAAAGCATGGAGGGCTCCTGACAACAGTGAGAGCCTGGCTGGGGCTGGAAAGAGGCAACAGTTGGAGTGAGGGCAGAGCAGCATCTGCCCAGACTCCAGAGCTCCATTCCCCTGGGTTAGGAGCCAGGTGGGTCCAGCACTCCATTCCTTGGATTATGGTGCTGGGTGACCAGGCTCCGGAACTCCATTGGTTATCACTGACATTTTACTGTACAGTTCCTCCCTACAAAAAGAGTTCCATCAAGATTCATCTGTGATTTGGCTGACATTACTTATAAATGAAGGGAACTGCACTGGGTGCTACAATGGCACCTGACATTACAAATCTATGTGTTACCAATTTTGAAAAGCTCTGACTTCTTCCATTGCCATTCTTTTATAAGATTCTGACATGGAAACAGTATTCAGGTGACATTTATGGTAGAGCAGAGCAGATTTTCATACTTGGTTGAATGGCTGTGGCCTCAGTTTGCAGTTTTCCATGAATTATTCTCAATACATTGCATTTTTAGATTTGTGGATTCAGTAAGAGAATCTGGGATTTCAAACATCTCTTTACCATCAACCAATGGATCAGAATATCTTTCTTCACTTGACAGTTATCATGCCAGGAAATGTAAATCTAATTTACTTGTGGGACAATTTTTCAGCTTGCAACGATTATGCTTGGTCTTAAGATGACTTTAAGATGTAAGTATTGCCTTTAGAGATCACATTTTTCTAGAGGTTAAAATACTCAAATACGCATTTGTACACTAATAGAAAGCTTTTGCTATAGCAGGCACTGAAATGTCCGACAATCATCTTTCTTGTGTGCTGAGATTTTTTAGCCGTGATTTTGAAATTGATAACATTATGAGAAAACTTTGGCAATTTTTATCTTTTTAGGAGATGGTTTCACAATTCCCAAGATTTGCCTTCTCTTGTGGGAAAAATGTAGGGCTCTATATTTAAAACTTATCCGGCTACGTGAGTTAGCAGATAAGACTTATCTAGCAAACTCACCCGGTATACTCAGTGGCATGGCTCTGCCGCTTAATGTAGCCAAATATATTACTTGTTAGCTGGGTAAGTCTTATCCAGCTAATTTTAGATCTGCTATTGAGCAGGTCTAACTTATCTGGTTAAGATAAGTTTGAATATCGCTACTCATCTGGCTATGTTAACCGGATAAGCAGCTCCTCCCTGAAACACTCATTACCCGCCTCCTCTCTTAGCCGGATAATTGGCGGCTGCTAAACACGGCCAGATATTCAGCCACTGCCACTTAGCCAGAAAAGTCCTTACTTAGTCAGCTAAGTGGTGATGAATATCGACCTCTTAGGGATTTGTTGACCTCATTTACATTGGAACCTGTACATTGAACTGTAGTCACTGACTGAATCATTCCTGAAGCAATGGGCCCTGTGAATTCATGTCCTCTCTCTGTCTCTGCTATTTTGGAAAAAGCTCTATCATCTGAAAATTCAATAAATCTTTAATTTACAGAACTTTCATTTTCATATTGGCATATGTCCTTACCCACTTATTTTATGTGAACAAGACAAACCATATATCAGGGATCTGTATGCTTGAACATAAAAGCTGTGTAAGAACAGGAGAGACTGACATTCCAATGTTCCACATATTGTATGTTCAGTGATTTGAAATACTTCATTACAAACCACGTGAAAGTGCATTGGCATGGAAGACATTGAAAACACAGTGTTTGGTAATTAAAGAACAAATCTGGATTCATCAATTTAATACAGGAGTACTTACTGGACTGAACCATGAGATCTGAATGACAAGTTCATTTTTTTAAGCTACCTTTCGCAACTCTTCAGGACTTATCACCATTGCATACTGCAGTCATACATTATGGATGAATATGACAGTAAAGAGTACTTAGACTGTAATAATGGAGACCATTCCAATTACATCAGGAATCATCATGTGGGTCACTATAAGGACAGAAGATCTTGCAGGGATTCATATCAATTGGGAGGTTTCCTAGATATCATGACAACAGAGTATTTGTATTCGTTACAGGGATTACATGATCTGTGAATTGTCAGAGTAATGAAGGCAATGTAATTATTTGATGGCGAAGGTCAGATCAGGTACAGATTGCCATCTGTCTTATTTTTTTAAACTGCTCAAATTTGTGCATGGCGGCGCATTGAGTTTTGAGCTTTAATGCCTGTTTCTGATTAATTCATGACACTGTTGAAACAGTTTGATTCAGGATATACATGCTTTTATTTTCTTATATTTATTTAATTTATGTTAAAATATTTGTTAACCACCTTTCCTACGTTCAGGGCGGGGTACACAATACATACATAAAGTAAAACATCAATAATACAATAAAAACGTCATACAGTCACTTCATTAAAAACAACAAAGACAAAGGTGTAGCATCAGAGAATAATAAGGTGAGATACTTATCAAGAATAGGCTCTTTGGCACAGAAATGTTTTTAGTGCCTTTTTTTTTTTAAGAATTTGGGCTCTTTTAGTAGTCTGATTTCAATTGGAAGGGAGCTCCAGAATAAGGGTCCTGCTATCGAGAAAGCTCGCTCTTGAGTTTCCTCCAAATGTGCAGTTTATGGGGAAGGTACATTCACTGCGTACCATCGTTTGTTTTACAGTTCACATGTGTTTCTATGTGAAGGACACATGCAACATGGTTCCACTGGATAACTGCAAAAAGACTAGGAACCACTGAAAGAATACATTACATGGCAGTCACTGAGATTTTTGTCACATTGATGACTGGCTATAGGAAAATGCAGAGTTCCAAACCTCATTTTAAAACCCCCACAGTGTTCTTTGTATTTGACAATTCTGTTTAAGTGCTGGTTCATTGCAGTCAACTTTGCAATGTATGGTGAAAAATTATCAAAGCAAGAAATAGTTGATGGATTCCCCTGGCATAGATTGCCATCACAACATAGCATGCACTAGGTCTTGCTCCTAGCAGCTGCTTACATTTAAATGTTCCTTGGGGCCATGAGAGTATACCTTTGTTTTCACTTGGGAAAGCTATTGCAAAAAAGCACTTGGACTGGGACCCATGACTATAACAAGTGGGTACTTGATAAATGATTATATATTCTGTCATTTCCGATATGATATTTCTTGGATTATCCATATCTGTGAGCCGATTTCTGTTTTTCCAATCTTTTACACAAGCAAATTTTGAGAAAAATGTAGAACTATGATTCAAACACAGGATACTGATCAACACACGAGTGTCTCAAGGTATATTTGATTGTGCCTAAACAAATAATAAGAAATGTATATATTGTTTTTCCTATGTGCATATATCCTTTGAGTTGTATCAAGATATTTATTTTGCACCAATTTTTCCTCATCAATTACATTTCTGGACATGTTCCGAAAAAAAAAATGGAATTGCTTAATAAACTTTCAATTTTCCCTTGTGATATGAAGCACAGACTTAATCCATTTTGCTAAGCCATTCTTTGCTGCATCATATATTTGCTGCTGCACTATAGTTGTAAGGCACCTCCAGTTTTACTAACCCCAATAACATCCTATTAAGAAACGTGCAGATGCCCTAGTGTTTGTCTCTGTGATTCTGGCTAAGAGCAACAAAGTAGCAGTATTGCTCGAGGTCCTTACATTTTTTTTTTTTGTTTCTGATCTATTCATCCTCTCTTTTGATCTTACTCCTGAGTCTCCTTTCCACTTGAATCCCCAAAGATTTTATTTCTTATATTTTAACACATATTTCAATAGAATAAAACGTATATATCTTTTATTTGGCAAACATGCCATTTATGTCAAATGGAGGCTTTCATAAGCTTTATTTCTCCTCTGGAGCAGAACCCCTTTCCCCTGTCAGAAATGAAAAGGAATTCTTAATGATTTATTTGCTCTAATTGCACTGCACCTAAAACACAGTTTTGGTATTATTGCTGTCTAACAACTTTTCAAACATATTAGGAGATGGAATGGTGGGAAAACATTTTTTTTAATTGTTATTTGTAAAGTTTCAATATTAAAATAATACTTAAGAATGACTATCTAGAACAGCCAAGTGATCAGTTTCTGGAGAGAAGACTTTTAGTCATGCCTGCTTTTGGAACCTACCTCCCAAAGCATTGTGGTATTTGTAGTCGATTTGTTCATCTGAAATCCAGCACTACAGTTACCAGCATGCATCAGGAACACTGTCTAAAGAAATCCCCAGGACTGATCAGAACCTGGGTCACTTGGCAGCTCTGGATGATGCTGTGGGGGGCAGTGAGGACAGGGCCAAGATAGCAAAGGTTCCATTTCAGTCAACAGCCGTGCTCAGAATTTTGCCTTCATGTGGGGTTGCCCGTCACACTCTTATATACTAAACTAAAGTTCCTGTGTGAACAAGGAGAGGTGGCATTATGGAGGAAAAGGACTGCATAACTATTTCAAAATTTAAATCAAGACAAAACAACAAACAGCAACAATATAACTACACAGTACAAGCCAAGCTACCCAAGAGAAAAGAAACACACAGGACAGCAGACCAGGAACTGCAAACAGGAACACACAGAGTGGAAGTCATGATAAAACTGCTTAATCCATAAGGAATCTGAAATGTAGGGAATGGGTAGAAGGACAAAGGGGGGGGGGGCAAATATGAAAAGTGGGACAAGGAGGATGAAGACAGCAGGGATTGAAGAACCAGGATCAGGAAAGAAGGGAGGATAGGTTTTTGGAATGAACTCTCTAATGCAGGCCCAGACACACCTCTTAAAAATCTAACTAGCTCCCAAATGGAAATCACGCAGTCCCCAAGGAATGAAGAGTCAGGAAATTAACCTCTCCATGAAGAATAATAAGGGAACACCCAGTCCCTTTCCTTCTACTACAAAATATGTAATAGCCAAAATGCTGCTAATCCTCTCCCACAAGGAACGAACATTAATTTGAGACCTTCCAGCTCTCTCCTCCAAGTAATAAGCAACAGCTAGGAAACTCCCACCCTCCTCCCCCAAGGAGTGAAGAATAATCAGGAGCTTCCAGCCTGCTCCCCCCAAGGAATGAGCAACAAACAGAGAGCTTCTGGTTTCCTTCCCCCAACAAATAAACAATAATCAGGGTATTTGTTCTCAGATTCCTCCCCCAATGAAACGGAAGTTGCTTGCCTCAACAGACGCTCACTGAAGATGGGAATCACCAGTCACATTGATGGCTGACATCATCTGACAGCACCAAATATGGAATACATTTCTAGAACTTTCTAGGAAAAACTCCAGTTCGTAGAGACTCCTTAGAAGATTGTGGCAGTCCCGATGCACGAGATCCTTAAGGAGTTGCTGCTGAGGATCTGGGAATAGCCCCCCTCACAATACCTCCTGTGAACCTCATCCAGAAGGCTACTGGATTCGATAAGCATCAGCTGCCGCATTCATCGGTGGTAGTCGAATCCTCCCTCCTCGAGCGTTCTCGGACCCACTCCTCTGAGTCCCCAGGGAAGGATCTCAGGGCAATGGATGCTCTTGGGAGGAAGGTGTTCCAGGGAGCCATGCTCAATGCCTGCATTGCCTCCTACCAGCTCTACATGTGCCAATACTCACTGAACCTCTGAAGGCAGGTGCAGGAGGTGGCCGAGCAGCCTTCTAAACAGCAGCAGGACACCCTCTTGCTGCTGGTGCAGAAGGGTCTGGCGTGCAGAAAACACGAGGTTCATACAACCTACGATGTTTTTGAAACGGCTTTGAGGGACTCTGCAGCAGGAATCGGCACCCGCAGAATAGCATGGCTGCAGGCCTCATATCTCTGACCTGAGGTACAGGAAGACTCGCTGACTTGCCGTATATGGGAGAGAATCTCTTTGGAGATAGGGTGAGGGATGCGGTAGCCCAGTTACGGGACCACCATGTAAACTTCCAACAACTCTCCGCCAGCACTTCCGGTCCTCCCTCCTCAGCCAGGAGGTTGGTGAGGCAGGGTCAGAGGAAGTCTTTCTACCACCAGAGGAAGTACTATTCTCCAGCCCCTTGCTCCCGTTCACAGCGGGTGAGCTCCCACAGTCATCCCAGGCAGCAGAGATCTCCCAAGCCCCAGCCCGGGCCTCAGTCAAATCCTGGGATGAGGTTTTGACTGGATCATAGGGAACGTAAGCCATCCACCTGTACCAGAGATGCTGGATCCCACGGTCAGGAACAGGATGTGATTCTTCGTGAATCAGTGGCCCAGTATAACCTTGGACCAGTGGATTCTGTCCATCGTCTGTCAAGGGTACCAATTAAACTTATTGGATGTCCTGCCAAATTGCCCTCTGTGTCCGTTTTGGCGATCATCAGGAAGTACTGATAAAGGAGTTCTCCACCCTCTTAATGGACAGAGCGGTCAAACCTGTCCCACCAAAGTGGGAAGAGGGCAGGGATTCGACAACCGGTAATTTCTGATTCCAGAGAGAACAGGAGGACTCTCTCCCATCCTAGACTTGAGGGCCTTAAACAACTTTCTAAAAAGAGAAAAGTTCAAGATGGTTTCCCTGGGCACCTTGCTTTCCCCTAGTACAAAAAGGAGACTGGCTATGCTCCCACAATTTGAAGTTATAAATCTTTGATAGTCGTAAACAGGGTAAAGAATTTCTATCTGAAGCCACTTTAGTTTTGTACAGTGGCTTGAATAGTGAAGTGGGAGTTTATTTCATAATTTTTTTAAATTATTATGATTGTTTCAATAATAAGCCACTGTGTTTATCCTGATTATGCAGTATACAAATGCTGTAAATAATTATTAATTACATAATATTCAGCATAATGCAGAAAAGGCACCCATACAGAATCCAACAAAAGTTATTTCACTTCAAGAACTTGCCAGACTTTTTTGTACCAGTCAGTGAACTTAGAGGGATCAACACATTTCCATGGTATTATTGCCAGTTAATTGATTTCTATTCAGCGATGTTCCAGGCTAGAAGAAAATAAAAAAAAACATTATCCTCAGCTGTGCTGCCCAGCCCAGTAATTTAAGGAAGAAGTTTGTCTTTGCCCAATCTGCCATCAATGAAGTTAGGTGCTTAAAAGGTATCCGGGGATTTTTTCCTTTTTTCTAATCCAAATAAATGAGGATAATGTTCTATTGAGTTCCCAAAAAACCCCCCCAAAAAACTAAACTATCAGGTATTCCACATGGCTAACCATCATGTAACTCGAGATAAGATGCTGTTCATATACTTTCATCCTCCTCTTCAGGAAGGCGGTCAGTGAATTTCTGTGCCCTTTCCAAAATGGCAAGGGCTGAACCATAGCCTTCTGATAGTGTATTTGAGCCAGTTGATACCGGTTGCCCAGCACTCTTCACGTGTTTAGTGACTGCCTCTGCTACTTGCCTCCAAAGCTCTTCCTCAAAGACTGCTAAGCCAAAGAGTCAGTCAATGGGATTCAGGAGGACTGACCATCTATGAGGTATCTTGAGTGGTATTGAAAGCTCAAAGTTGGACCTTGGCAAAACAGCATAATGAAAGCATATAATGGAAAGCAGAGCTTTCCTCCAAGCATAGTTGCTTAGGTAGATGGAAGAGCACACTTTAGCATCCCCCTGCTCTTGGAGTCATATATTGAAGGAGGTCGATGCTGATGAGCCTTTGATGCTATTTCTCCTTGGTGCCATACTCTAGCACTCAAGAGCCCATCCTTAGGCTCTGGCGCCAAAGTGTCATTATCTTCTTTGGCACTTCTAAATCTCCAGCAGTCCGTGCAACTCCATGGTCCGTATGCTTCGAAGTTGCCTCTGGCACCAGTTTGGTAGACCCAGACCTTTCTTTAACTCTTCAAAATGAGACACTAGCCTCATCTTACAGAACCTGATTGCCCTTGGTAACATCCTAGAGCAGAAGGTGAAGCAGGACAGATCATGATCCTTGGCCAGATGTTTGTAGCAGATATTATGTTGATTAATTATGGACATGTTTTGCCCACAGTCTGGGCACTTCTGGAAGCCACTGGTCATTTTCTGTGCCATCAGAAAAGCTGATGAAAAAAAATCAGATGACCCAAGGAAAAAAAGAAATGGGGAAATCATGACTGGTGGCTTTTCAGAAGATGTTGAAATAATGAGCCTTCTGAAAGGATTGCCAAAAATAAGGATAACATTTTCACACTCAAAGATAAACTTAACTAAAGTAACTAAGAGGGACTGAAAAAAAAAAACCCCCATATGCATGCTTTTTCCCAAAAATGTGAAACCCCCCCAGCTCTGATTAATCAATGCATCAGTGAAAACAACATGTTCACTGGTAACAATGGAACGCGATGAACTGAGGCATAATCACATGATTGTGGGCACTGCCATACATTCACAGGGGAACCTTTAGGTTTTTACTAGAAAGCTCTGAAAAACATTCTGTTGATTAGCACTGTCACATGATGTCCCCCATTGTTGTGACTTGGTGATTCATTTGATCTTCAGAGAATAAGCATTTAATCAGAGCTCTTAGCCCCATTTCCCCAAAGAAGGTGCAATAATCGGGGAGCATCCCCGAGCCTCCAAAATGAACATGCAGTTTTATTCTCTTTAGCAATTTCTAGTGAGTCTGAAGAAAACCAAATCAATTTCTTTCTAAGTGCAGGAAATATCTGATAAAAGGCTATGTTTGTGATTGTTTGATCTACTGCTAATAAACAGCAAACTACAGGAGAGTGGGGAGGAGGGATGCTAGAAGATATAGCGAGAAGGTAGGAGGGGGCTAAGGGACTTACTGGCCGAGAAACAGAGAGCAGGCTGGGACTGTGCGCACTCAGTCTGTGTTGTGCTCCCACTCTCACTCGACTCTTGCAGCAGAGAGATCCCATCCCCAGGACAGAGAGGGGGCGCTGGCAGTCATGCAGGAAGTTGAAAACAAAACAAAACAAAAAGCTCCTTTGTTTTAGCCAATAATAAAGATTGGACAACAGTGAAGGAAGACACTTCTCAAACATATCCGGCTGTGGGATACAAATTTTTTTTAAATAATCACAACAAGAGGTAGTGCACACGTTAAATGCCTGCCTGAAAGTTCCCTTCTTACTCGACTTGGCATCCTCTCTACATCTGTGTGGCTTTCCACCTCAGCCTGTGGATGGTGCTGCAAATGACTCCCACTTTCCAATACGCTTGAAAATCAGCACAGATTAACCCTTTAGTCCAACAAGCATCAAGGTCAGGGGCTAGCAGCCAGAAGACACAATATGCACAGAGCCACCTCCAGAACACCCCACTGCCCCCCCCCCCCCTTCACTGCCTTCCACTTCTCTTCTAATCACAGTCTGCATCAAATGAGGGTGACAGTGGGAGTCATGAAGATACCCAACTAGGGTTGCCAACTTTCAGCCGTCAATTTCTGAACACTTGGAGATGCTGTTTAATATCTTTGCTGATGGGATTTTCACACATGTGACTTTTATTACCACTCGTCACCATTAAGAAAACCAACACAAAAACAGAATATGATAGCGCACAAGGACCCATCTAGAAGACCCAGATCATTTCCTGCTACGGTAGCATAGACACCGGTTGATCTCTGGCTTTCCCCTCACTTCTTTGCAATTAATGATCCTCTGTAATTTTCTGATGCTTTCTTGAGCTGTTATCATTTTTGCATCTCTGTCACCTCTGTGAAGAAATATTTTCTGATGTTACTCTTGCATCTAACTCCTTTGGAGCCACATATCATGATCACCAGTTCTAGAAATTTACTCTGAAAAAAGGTTTGCTATTACTAGCCCAAGGGACAAACTAGCCTTTTGAACATTTTCTAGGCCACTGATTAAATCGTGGACTGAAGACTTTGTAAGTGACACAAAACAAATGTATCCAACATGTCGAATATAGAGTGGCTATTAAAGTATAATCACAGGGGAGGATTAAATGCTAAGCTGCAGCTGGAAGGCAAAAATGTGGACATCTCTGAACATTATAGCCCTTCCTCTTTTTTCTGAACAGTATCACAAAAACCTGTACAGACCAGAAAAAAAAAATCAGGATAGTTGGCAACCCTATACCTAACCGAAGGATTCTGCAACAGCTGCAGACATGGGAGGAATTAACGGGGCCCTTGCTTTCTGCAACTTATCAGAAAGGTAAAGAGTTGAGCAAAGCAGACCAAATTCAGAACTAACCTGGATGACAAACTTCATAAAACTGCCTCATTTTATAATGCGCTCACTGAGAAAGTCTCCTTCTGCCCTGCCCCCATCTCAATTCCTTGGAAAATAAATGCTGAGCTCTTATCAAATATTTTGAAATCTGCACCATCTGCTCCAGCTGCCTGATCAGTTTAAGCTTCCAATCTTACTACTAAGCCTGGGTCTAACTGTCCTTCCTGCCCTGTGGATTTACATTTGCAAGCCCCTTCCTGATACCTAAACCACTGCTTCACACTCATGAGCTGCAAAAGGATCACAGGACTCCACCACAAAAGAGCATCACTTCATCCATAGATGTCACTGGTTTGTGCAAGGTACAGTGACACAACTGCCAACTTCCTTTCTGTTTATAGCACACTGCAACCTGCATATCACCAGTCTCATGCTTGGTTTCCCAGAGGCACTTTGGTTTATGATCCACTTGTAACTCTTTCCTGGTTCACTTCAGCATAGAGCTGGAGACTGAAATGCAATAGATAGATTCTAGAGAACTAGTAAGTATATGAGAATGTAGCAACAGTCAGAACTTGAGAGAAAAAACACTGCTGGAAACTTGGAAATCGCTCTTGAATGGCTAACATCAGATCTTTAAACCCACTATTGCCCTGCAAACATTTAATCCTCTCCCCCCTGCCATCACACATCCAATTCATCAATAGCTGTTTACAAAAAAATAAGATTTGATTTCTTGTATAAACTTCAGTCTCCCTGCAGAAAATTACCAATACCTTAAAGCACAGAGATGACTGATAAAATGGTGCTTATGGATTGTGTTAAAAATATCCCAATCATTATTCACATATTTTAGGCACGTGCGTTTGCTGCTCCATTCATTTCAGCAGTATATGCGCATACCTGACAAATGGCTAGTGGGCATACGAATGGTATGCATCTATGTACTCGGTGTGTACAAATGTACACACCGTTTGTGTTTGCATGCCCACTATCCATTCATCAGATATGCGCACACTGCCGAAATTAATCAAACTAATGGAGCAACACATGCACATCCCATCATCTATAGACGGATTCTGACAGTCAAGGTTCAAAATCATAAAAGATACCCATAAAAACCTTAAAACATCTCCAATCATATTGGGGACTTTTTTTTTTTTTTTTAATTGCAATCACCAAAAATCTTGCTGACAAGCAAATATCTATATAATAAACAGGGTGGGGGATCTTTGTATAACACAATTAAAAAACGAAACTACAGAATGTGGAGGCAAGCTCCATGAATGCCCCCTGCCACCCCGCCCCCCAACCCTGTGCTGTTCATACCCACACAACATTCAGAACTGCATGATTACCTTTAAGATCTTCATCCTCAGTGGTGGTGTTGCAGCTCTCAGTTGACCCCTGAAAAGGAGAAAGGACATTAGGTAATGGAGTTTGCAATGAAGGCTGCAGGGTAGGTGGAATCATTCCTTAGCAGTTCTATCTAGGACTCTCCAGCACTGAGGGGAGAGGGGGCAGATGTGGAGGAAGGTGCCTGGGAGTCTTCAGCACTAGGGGTGGGGAAAGAGGAAGTAGTTCAGTTTATTTGATTTGCTATATCACCTTTCCAATTAATAAAAGCAATTTACATTACAAATATTTAGACATTATACAAATAAATATTAACATACTAAACATAATATTAATACATAAAATATATATCAATATTCTCATACTCTACTCTGGCAAGTATAAAACAATATTAGCATAGAATCCATAAATCTAACCCTTAAAAGCTTGGTTAAAAAGCTGTTTTACTTGCTATTCTAAACTTCATATAGGGCCTTATTTTCCAATATCGCATTGGTAACGCATTAGGGGGCGTTACCAATGCAAATGAGGCTTCTTTCGTGCAGAGGGGAAACATCGTGTGCGGCGATGTTTTCGCCATTCGCGAAAACATTAGCGCCGCACGCGATGTTTTCCCATTGCACGATGATTCTTTCAGTGTTTTATCGCGGTGCACGATATTTGCCGGTTTCATTTATCGCGGTGCACGATATTTGCCACTTTTGGGAGATAGTCCCAGACAGCCTGTTGCAGGCTCCGGGGGGGGGGGGGGGGAGGGAGAGAGAGAGAGAGAGAGAGAGAGGGGGAGGGAGGGAGGGAGAGAGAGAGAGAGAGCCTTACTATAGTGCCTATGCCCTACATAGGTATTTGAATCCCTATGGGAGGGCTACCTACTAACTCGGGGTGGGGATTAGGTATGAGCGTCGGGGGTTGGGGGCCACTTTTGCATTCCACATGAGACCTACGGACAGAACAGTGGTCTCTAGTGCAGATTTGCTGGCCATCGGAGTGAGGACGCTCACACCTAGAAGTGGTTTGGGCAACGTTCTCTCTACCTAGCTTGATGGACACTCTACCTGGGCAACAACATGCTAGGTGGAGAGAATGTTGGCCAAATCTCCGCTTGGAGTGAGCGTCCTCACTCCGACGGCCAGCAAATCTGCACTAGAGACCACTGTTCTGTCCTTAGGTCTCATGTGGAATGCAAAAGTGGCCCCCAACCCCCGACGCTCATACCTAATCCCCACCCCGAGTTAGTAGGTAGCCCTCCCATAGGGATTCAAATACCTATGTAGGGCATAGGCACTATAGTAAGTCAGTCTCTCTCTCTCTCTCTCTCTCTCTCTCTCTCTCTCTCCTCTCCTCTCCCGGAACTACCGTGGATGGCGATAATCCTTTTCTGGCCCGTAGCGCAGTCCATAACGCGAAGTTGGAGTTGTACTTTAAATTCCGCGATAGCAGCCGCGCTAACACTGCGGTTGTTTCGCCGCACACGATACACAGGTTCCCGCTTTACATATGCTCCGCCCCAACTCCGCCCCCTGAATACCAAATGACTAATTTGCATTCGCGAATCACGTTAACAGCTGTTAACGCGATTCGCGAATTTATCGCACGCGGTAAAGTGCTTTGAAAATGAGGCCCATAGTCTAACTCACCCCTTATCAACAATTAAGTAAATTCCATAGCATGGGTCCTATGTAATTAAAAGCTGTTCATCTTGTATATTTCTGTCTTATCTCCTGAATGCGAGGAACCCTCAATAAACCCAGCTGAGAAGAACAAAAATTTCTAGTTGGTTTGTATGGAACCATCAAATTCACCAAATAATTAGGATGGCCTCTATGCAAACATTTAAAAACTAGATAGAGAATCTTAAAAAACTGAATAGTAGGCAACCAATACAGTTATTCTAGCATTTCAGTGACATACTTCTTTAGATCAACAATAAATTTTGAGGACAGATTCTTAAGAATTTTTTTTTAACACAGTAATAAATAAGACTTTGGAATAACACATTACAATAGTCAATCCTACTCAAGATAAGAGAGAGATGTGGATGGAGGTGCCTGGGAGACTACAGCACTAACAGGGCGGATGTGGAGGGAGGTACCTGGAAGTTGCAGCAGAGAGAGGGAAAAGGGGACAGGTGTGGAGGGAGGTACCTTGGAGCCTCCAGCGCTAAGGGGACAGGAGAAGACATGGAAGAGGCCATCTTGGAATCTCCAGAACTTAGGGGAAAGGGACAGAAGTTTGGCAGAGAAATATACAGCGAGCTTTTCAACAGTAAGTATGACATTCCCATACCTTAATGCCATCAGTTGCATTGTGGACAACAGTTGTTTGTGGTTCCTTTAAAAAAAAAAAAAAAAAGAAAGGATTGGGGAGAAAGAGATGTAAAAAACTTTAATCTTAGCAAACTTATCTATTACCAGCAGCGTGAAACACAAGAAACACTGCAATAAACTACATAAGCACTTACATACAAACGCACGCGCGCACACACAGATATATACAGAGGGGCACAGAGGCCCACTGACAAAACACCACAAGTACACACAGATAAATGTGATATACACACAGACCTACACATCTGTGCACTCATGAACCAACACCAAGGAACATACACGTGTTTAAATGCTTGGGGCTATAAATTCACACTCATAACACTAGTACACACATAGGCTAATGCACACACACACCCCACACATACTCAGTCTATACACAAGTTTATACTCAGATATGTTTACACTCCAAGTCCACACAAGTAGACATATATATGTGTGGAAGCTCACGTACAGGTGCAACAGCAACTGCACACTCTAGTGTGTACATTCACATGCTCACAGGTGTCGGTGCACGCTACTTAATAATCTTATTTGCAAATATGTGCACACGCAAACAAGTAGATTTTTAAAAGCGAATGCACACAAGCTCACTGGCAAAACCGCAAGTGCCCAGCAATACACAAACTCCTTTGCCCATGTTGGCACTCGCCAGCATGTGCACAGCAGCAAACAAGCTCTTCCAAAGTAAGAGCACACACGCCTGCGCACCAGAGCAACACGCAGCCGTACAAAAAACACACACGCTCGCTTGCACAGACATCCCCACAAGCACGCCGCAACGGACCTCACACACACTTCTTAGGACAGGAAACAGGAAAATTAAAGGAAAACAAAATGTGCAAGGAGCCAAAGGCCCAACTCAGAGACAGACACCACCCCAAAAAAAAACCCAAAAGAACCTTCCCCGTCTGCCCAAAAACTCTAAGTTTGGGAGTAGGATGGATAGGACTTTTAGAGACATACTGATTTTCCAGTCCTGCATTTATTTATTTATTTATTTATTTTAGGCGCACATAGTTTGAAGTCCACCTGCTCCCAGCTCCAGATAAGACTGAAGCATCCTTGACTTGCAAATAAAACCTAGTTAGAGGGAAGGAGAAAGGGCCTTTGCCTCCAGCCTCGGTGGCTTTGCAGTCATTTATTCCCTAGGCCAGGACCTTCATAATTTCCAGAGTGATGTGGCCTTGAGATCAGTGACGGGGGTGTGGAGAGTCAGATCCAACCCCTCCCCCCCCCCCCCCCCCACCCCCCACCATCACCACAAAGGTATGTGGGCTCCACAAACCTCCGATTTCCAATGATTTTTTTACACTTCCCCCGTCCTCGGATAATTATGAAGTGTCCTGAATAATAAATGGAAATGCCACACAGCAGAAAGCAGCAACAAGGAGCTGGGTGCCTCAGGCTGGTGACGGCACAGGTCCCCTTCGCTGCAAAGCACAAAAAAAAACCCCCGTGCCCATTTGGTTCTTGCCCCTCTCTGACCCCCATTTCCTAAGGCGGCGTTTGGCAGACATCGGGAGCACAGCAAGGTCACAATGCCCGCCACGTTGTACTGCAGCAGCCAGCTAACGGCAACACCCCCTCTCCTCTCCCAGCCCCAAATCTCATACGACTCTCTCTCAGCGCCTTAAATTTACAACAGGACAAAAGGGGGATACAGCAAGTCCCCTGCCAGGCCTGGTCTCTCTCACTTTACTGTTTGCGGCTGAAAGGGATCCTTTTGCCAGGTTGAACCTTCTAATGTCAATTCTATATAAACTGATGGAAAGGGGGGGGGGGCGGCGGGGGGAGAGAGACCAGCCGGCTCCCTTATTCCCAAAAAAGCAGGGACGCATTTTCTCAGTCACGGCACCTTATATATGCCACAGAAATCGAGGCCGATGCCAGGCTGCCCACCCGCAGGCGTTTTTGGAGATTGCAACCCTGTATCCACTCTCTAGGTCCTTCCTCTCTCCCCCCCCCCCCCCCCCCCCCCCAAGCGAAGCTTTTCCTTTCTACAGCGCGACTGAAAGGGCAGGAGGCCGGTGCCCCACTGACTGCCTGGTCACCGTGAGAGATGTTCAGAATGGGAACCGGCAGTCCCAACCTGGGCAGCCATGAGCTGGCAAAGAGAGCCACATTCTCCCACCCCCCACGGCAGCGGCACCACCTGGCTCCGGCTCACGATGGACAACTCGTTTCACACTCTCTCTCTCTCTCTTTATGTGGGGTTAAAGGGACACAATCAGTTGTGGAAGAGCAGGAATTTAAACATCTTCAAGAGATAAATCATCAGGAGGCAGCGTGTGTGTGTGTGTGTGTGTGTTTTGGGGAGGGGGTGGTTAAGAGAGTCCCTTTTATCACACAACAGCATCTAACCAGATCCAGAGTGAAAGGGGACCAGGTTTTAGAGTGAGTCCCATTTCCTGTGCTCCCTTGACTGAGGCCTAGGTAAGCCACACATGAGGCTAATGACACCACAGCCCCAGCAGAGGCTGCCTTTGATGGGTTTGGAAGCCCAAATGAAGGAGAAAAAAAGGCTGGGCCAAAAAAAAACAAAACCAACACGTAAAAAAGTATCATTTTATTTATTATACTTTATACTTCTTGCTGACTGTAATTTTATTAATAGCTTTTAAAATGAAAATGGCAATACGTTAAGGTCACTTGCACACCACACTACAATAGCTAAGGGCCATGGGACGAGAGTGAAAGGGGGTAGACGCAGGAGTAATCTAAGGAAGTAGAGGGCGGTGGATGCGTGGAACGGAATCCCAGTGGAGGCGCTGAAGATGAGGACAGTGTCTGAATTCAAGAAAGCATGGGGTAAGCATGGGGGATCTTTGAAGGAGAGAAAGGGACTCGAAAGCTGAGCAGGTGAAGTGGATGGGCTGAATGGTCTTTATCTGCTCTCCTGTTCTCTGTTTCTATGGCATCTGCTTACAGCTGTGGCCTGGCAGAGATGCTATAAACTGAAGCAGGAGGGATGCAGCAGCTTTACGGAGGCTGCATAAGCAGAACGAGCCATTCAACCATGGCTGAAAACCAGCAGTTTCTTAGTACCAGTCTTCGAGGTCCTCAATTAGGTCTGATTTTAAGGGAAACTAAAAGATGCAGAGTAACCTGGCAATCAGATCTAATATATGCAAATATCCTGAATATTCCATATGAAATATCTGAAAACCAGCCCTGCTGGAAAACCTCAATTATCAGAGCTGAGGAAGCCCAAAGGTCAGAGATATTCAGCTTCCTAGTTTACCCAAGCTGAGTGTGTCCCTTTAACATCAATGCCCACATACTGTCTCCTGCAATTCTGTGTTCATCAAGGGAGCAAAGTGATTGCCCTTTACCTTCCCCAAGGAGAAAAAAACAAACAAAAACCCACCAAAGATGATCCAAACCATAGACAACCACCAAATCAGCATGAATAAACAAAACATTTAAGCAAACACAGGACAGCCACATCACAGGCCGCATTCCACATTCCCCACAGAACAATCCAAGCAAGGAAATCCCAGGAAGTATAGGGGGAAGATACCATTGATGTCTGTAATGGGGGGTTTTCTTTTGCAGGGCTTACTATGCTGTTTTTGTTGTTGCTCTGTGGCTGAGATAGAAAAATAGATGGTTTAGTCCAGCTAGTCAGGAGTTTGTAAAATTTTGAAGTAGTTTTCACCTTTTACTGCCTTCTTTCACCAGATCCTCTTCTGAACTCAGCTTAGGTGGTAGGGGGTTCCACCTTATTCTAGCCAACTTCACCCAAGGCTAGCTTGCACCACAGAGATCAGAGGCTACCACCAGGATTCCAACTGCATACCTGGACTTGGGTTTTTCACAGTATGGCAATGTTGATGAAATGACTAAGTGGCATATACACATCTATGTACATGTAAATAAAAATATACAGGAACAGAGAAGCACAAGAGGCAGTTTGGAAGGAATTAATGGACAGTCTGGGAGGCTGCTTTTAGGCTATTAAGAAAAATACACTGGCCTGGCATAGATTCTAGTTCCACTCCAAACAATCATGAATAGACAGAGGGGCTGTATCCTGACCAAGGCTGACATGGGCACAGCAGCTCTTAGAAAGGAGGTTAGATACCTATGCCTCGAGCAAACATTATCATGACTGCCTATGTAGTTTATGAGTTTTGGGAAAGCTAACAAGAAGTGTTATGAGATACAGGTTTTTGCACATTAGCTAAAGTTGTAACTACTGAATATTCTCTTATGATTCAACTTCAGTAAAGGCTGAAGGGCTATCTGTTTAAAAAAAAAAAAGTGCAATAAAGGGGAAACGTAGTGAGCTACTATAGAAAAAGCAATACTGATCTCATACTGGACAAGCTACAGGCTCAAATGCTGATGTCCCTGGTTGGAAAACAAGTCTGTAAGACTGCACAGTGCAAAACTGCAACTCTGTTAGATTAAGCTATAATCATCTGCCCTTTGACCTCACTTTAGAGCACACAAAACTACAGAAATATGGACCAACAACTTATCAGGAAATGAGACCTAGAATGAAACATGAGGGTAGAGTTTGGATCCCGGCTTGCATCCACAGGAGATGTAAGCACAGGTCTGGTTCACAAAACAGCAATTAATATCAGAGATATGATATTAGAACAGGCAATCAGACAAGGGGAAAATGACAATCCATTTGGGAATTCCAGATATATAGAGAGAGATTTCAGAGTGCCCCAATCTTTGGCTGTTGAGTCAACGGCCCCTCCCTCGTAAGTACAGTTCTCTTTGTATTCCGCCTGTACCGGGCTCTCCAGCTCGTGTGCGTGAGCTGTGCAGCCCTAATGCTTGGCCCACTGCTATACATCCCAATGCCGCTGGCTCACACAGACATCTGAAGAGTGGGGCCACTTTATGATACATTCCTCCATGCGCATAACTGGCAACAGTCATCTTCGGTCATGTACAAATCCCCCAAATTTGGGACGGTGCTACAGATCAGTGAAGGGATACGTATGTGCAATGTTTTACAGTATTAACTCAGGGAGCCTGGCCTGGATAAAAGTGACCTTTTAATTTCAAGCTTATTTTCTACATAATTTGGAATATACCAGGACCTCTTGTTCCCTCCAAACTTCCCCATGAAATTAGATTACAGCCTGGCCTGCAGCACCCAGAATAAGCCCCCAAAATTACTGAGAAACTGCCAATGTGCAGTATGATACTGTACAAAAACGCATTTCAATCCAGCTGATTTTCTGAGTCAACTAAGGTGATATGGTCCTTTAAAATCAGAGACCTTAGACCGAGTTTCCGACTAAAAAAATTCCCTAGTGTTTTATTTCCTTTAAGTGTTTCTCCTTCCCCTCAGCCATCCCGCTGTAGCATTAATTAGTTCATACTGGATTTAAAAAGATGAGCCTGCTTCTAAAACTAGCTAACTAGCAAATAACTTGGGGAGAATGCCTTCCGCAGCAGAGGAACAAACCTTTTCATACAGCAAAACTGGAAGCCTGTGCTGATTTCTAATATTCAGTACTGGCCCTGTTTCTATCATAGGTGTGCACTCTTTGTATTTTTTGTTTGTTTGTTTGGTTTTTTTTTCTGTGCAGAAAAAGAAAGATAAAGCACATTTTATATTCCAAATGAAGTCCCTAGAAACCTAACCATGCCCGGCCCCTAAAGAGACCACCTATAGCCTGACCACAACAGGAAGGAGCCGAACAATCCATAACCGGCCCAGTCTGGCACCTCACAGCTGTGGGACGGAAGAGAAGTGCATGTGCGTGTGTGTGTGTACGTACTGGAAAGAGAAAATAGGGCTCTGTGTGTGTGGTGGGGGAGAGAGGAGTTGGACACTGTAGGAGCGTGAGTGTGTGAATGTGTGGGAGTGAGGGGACTAGTTATTTAATTTATTTATATTCCGCACCTATCCAGTCGTTCATGGCAGATTACAAACAATTCATAATTAAAGCAATGAAAACAAGAACTATCACGAAAATACAACCATTATCAGGCCGATACAGAACGGTGCGCTCAGCGCACCATATAGTCCCCATTTGGCTGCACATTTTTGACGTGTTATTATTACCCCTTATATTGTAAGGGGTAATAGCACGTGGAAAACACGCAGCCAACCCCCACAAAACTAATAGCGCGCATCACATGCAAATGCATGTTGATGAGCCTATTAGTTACTCACCCAAAATACATAAAGTAAAATGTGCGGCCAAGCTGCACATTTTACTCTCAGAAATTAACGCCTGCCCAAAGGCTGGCATTAGTTTCAGGCGGCACCGGGCAAGTGTACAGAAAAGCAGAAAAAATAGCTTTTCTGTATACCCTCCGACTTAATATCATAGCGATATTAAGTCAGAGGCCCCAAAAATAAAAAAAATAAAAAAAAAAGCTTCTAAAAAAAAAATAAATCTGCCCGCGGATTGGAAAATGGACACTCAATTTTGCCAGGATCCGTTTTCCGAACCCCTGACTGTCAGCGGGTTCGACAACCGACGCCAGTAAAATTAAGCGGCGGTTGTCAGACCCACTGACAGCCGCCGCTTCCGCTAATAAGGAAGTGCTAGGGACACACTAGTGCCGGCACTAATTTAAATACTGAATCGCTCGTGTCGGGAGAGCGGGCGCTCGCCTTGGAGCGCCGGCTCTCCCGCAGTTTTTTTTTTAATCGGCCTGTATGTATGGTATGTTAAAATGTATGTATATAGGTTAGTATGTGTGGGAAGGAAGCGTTTGAGCAGGTGCATGTGGGGGAATGGAGCGTGTTTGGGTGGAGGGGGTGCAGCTGTCAGGACAGGGCTCCCCCAAACCTATCCTGGGAACCCCACAGCCCCCACAGCCATAGGTTTTCAGAATATCCACAAGGAATATGCAAGAGATATTTGCATATACTGAATGTGCAGTGCAACGCAAGTTGATCTCATGTATATTCATCAGGCATATCCTAAAAAAGCTGGCTCTGGGGTTTTGGGAACCCCTGTTTTGAGGTGAAGGATGGTCTTGGGTGGGAGTATATAGTGTGTGCGCCTATACATGAGGTCGAGCATGGAGACACGATTAGGTATCATCCTTTACCAGCTGCTTCATTTTTTTTCCCTGTCTGTCTCTGTCTGCGGGGGGGGGGGGGGGGGGGGGGGAGAGGAGGCAGAATTTTGGAATGGAGTAGTCACCTGCATTTCACAGCCTCTAGCTGCCTCCCCAGGGTAGACCAATTTTTTGTTTTGTCTCGTCTTTTTTTTTTTTTTGGTGGGGGAGCAGTTTTGGGGAGGTCTGTTCTTGAATATACTGAGGTGATGTTTCTAGTTTTCAAACGCATCTGAGATACTGCGTTTTATATTCTAGCATTCCAATTTTGGTGGCTTTCCATCCCTTCTCTGGAGCATTATTTTGACCTGAATGGATTGATGGACAGACATGGATCCCTTTTATATAACTCTTTCCAACAGTCCATAGTGTTGGAAAGCATAAAAGGCATTAATCCTTGCCTCAGTGCTCGAGTTAACAAGAGGAACTCCCTTCCAAGTTCAAAGCCTTGATCCATAGCAGTCCCATGCCTGTCCCCCAAGGTTTTGATCTGTGACTGACCCTTATCAGGTCCCTATCGGTGCCTCCCCTTCCAGCTGCAATGTTTCTCCACCTGTTCTAGGTGCTCACTTGACCCAAGATGCCTGCCCTCCTTCCTCCCATTCCCTCTCCTGTGAAGGACAATGACAATTTCTGTTCTAGCGTTGCCATAAGGGCATTTTTATTTTTATGTGACCTTTTACCCTCCTTCCCTGTATATGTTTCCCATGTGTATCTGCCCTTCTTTTTCCCCTTCCTCCCTGCATATCTGCTATTCCCGCCTCCTCCTGTCTCTCTGCCCTCTTTTTGTCTTTGCTCTTCTCTCCCCTATGCCTTTTCTCTCTGGCCTCCCTCCTGCCTTTGCTCTTCTCTCTGTCTCTCTCCTTCCCTGCAAGTCGGCTCTTCTGACACAGGGCAGGAAGAGAAGGCTCTTCTCTCCTCTCCCCTCCCTTCCTGTCTCTCTACTTCTCTGTCCCCTCCCCTTCTACCTCTCAGCCCTGTTCTAGTCTCTTTCACGCTGGCCTTCCACCTGGGTTCCTGCTCTATGCGCAGGACCAAAGAGCTTGCAATCAGGTTTTTGTTTTGTTTTTTTTTTAAAGGAAGAGCCAAGACAGCCTGGCATTCTGGCTCTGGAAATACAGGGAAGGGGCCTGAGGGAAAGACTTAGCAGGTATGTTGCGGGCTCTCTCCTCTGGCTCTTCTTATGGCCAGCTCCCTACAAGCAAGCTCTTGCCTACTGTGGCTCATAAACCCTGCTGCCCCTCAGCCACCGTAACAACCATTAGTGGAGCAGAGGCTACATCTTCACTTTCCTTTACAAGCAAAATCATTTTTTTCCTTTCCGTTAAGAGGAGGAACTATTTCGCCTCCTCAGCCCTCAACCTCAGCTCTGCCTGCCTCCCAAAATATAAACTGTGATAAGGCCCTCAAAACGACCTTGCGCGGCAGTGCCAGCCTTTACGGGACTCTTAAGAATTTGTGCTTCTTCAGCCTCGTGGAACCCAGCATTTTCCTACCTGTTTGGCTATGGCGTTGTCAGCAGCCAGCAATACCCCTTTGTCCTTACACTCAACCTAATAGTATTTCAAGGCACAAATACTAGTTGCTTTGCTGCAGTGAAAACTATTGTACCAACCATACTCAAAAAAGCTGGTAAGTACTGTACAGAAAAAGAGAGAAACTGGTTAACATTAACTTTCTTTGCTTGTTAATGTTAATGGGGGCGTTGGGCAGGAGGATACATCTACGTAGTTCCTGTATATGAATGTTGGATGGTGATGCTATTACACACATTTCACTCCCAAGTCAGGAGCTGCTGCTGGAAAAGCTGCAAAGAAATGCACAGGGGCGGGCAAGATGTCAGCGGTTGCCAGGTTATGCCACCATGCAGGGCTGTACCGGAGATGGGAACAGCGTGATGGTGCGAAGCATCAAGACCCCCCTACAATGAGAGCGACTGAAACTGTCACATGTCCAGACAAAAAAAAAAATCTAATTTCTTTGGTCACAAAGAACAAACCCAATGTTGAAAGCTTAATTGAAAAAAAAAAAAAAAAAAAAAAATCCCCTCCCCCTCCCCACCATTAGTCTGAGGAGCATATAAGATGGCAAAAGAAATTGGCCATATTTGAACAATAAGCCTTTACCTAGTAAGACCAATTGTGACATAGCTGATGCAGAGCTGTGACTTTTCTAGTTCTCTTTGTGAGGACATGGACCACATGACACACAGACGCCACCCCGTCCCCCACCCCCACTCTGAACGGACATGCGGATTACAGTGATGGGTGCGCGGCTGGCGTGCAAGGGCAAATGACAATGAAGGGGGGGCAAGGGATGATGGGGGATGCACTGACGGCAGGCAGCTGAGGAGAGGTGCTCACCATTAAATGCACACTGGAGCTCGACTTCCGTTTCTGGACAGAGCAGTTGGAGGGGGATAAAAGAAAGGGAGAAAGGAAATGGTAATAATAGGAGCAGAACAGAGACTACCAACAAATTAGCAGGGCAGGAGAAGAGGGGGTTGGCTACTTCTAACTCAGAGGCAGAAAAAAACGAGCAGGAGAGAGGTACACAGTAAGAAAAGCAAATGAGAAGAGAACGCAAAAAACCAACCAGTTAAGAACATAAAGCTTGGCCAAATAGGGAAGCATTTTGCAAGGCACAAATAAGCCTTGCTTTGGGATGAGGGCCTCTGTGCTCATCCATCATGCGGGTCTTAATGCGAACCAAGGAAGAGAGCCACCTTGTGGAGGGGAATGTGGCAATGTGATGCCTTTGTACACACCACTTTCCAAGCACAGACAAATGTCTGCTGGCGCCAGCTGCCCAAAATTTTCCACCATTTCAGATTGCCAATTACGCACTGCCGAGCACACTCCTGGCACATTACATAAAAGGTCCACTCCTGGAACAAGGAGCGAAGGCCCCAGGACACGAATCAAGACACTCTACAATGCCCCAAGGATGGGGACAGAACACTGGCAAGGATGGTCAATTAATGGAAGAACCATGCTAACCTCTAGAATCCGTCTTGAAGAAATATTGAGAGAGCTCAACATGTCAGATGCTTTTTCTATTGTCTCAACCCACTAACACTTAAAAATTAATTTACAGTTACCTGTGTGAAAGAATGCTTCAATATCTTCAACAATGCACTAATATCAATCTAATATTCTTGGTTCCTCTACCACCAGGTAATCTCTTCCCTAGGAATGTAAATGCTTCAGCCAGCCAAATCTGCTATATAAACTGACCAGTGGAACAAGTTCTGGATTCTAATACACTGCAAGGCATTTTTGCACTTGTAGACCCGAGTTCATTTTAAAGCCAAACTATAAGTCCAAGAATGCCTTGGAATGGCAGAAAAACAGTAACTGCACTAATCAGCAAAATAAATTGGGCCACGCAGGTGCTTCACTGTTCTGGAGAACTGGGAATAAAAAGATATTTTGGAGAAACTCTCCTTTGTCATGACTGCCGTACAATATAGCATTAAAAAAAAATCCCAGCTGACAGGGTCAAATGGCACAATCAGTGAAGGAACCTTGTAGGCCAGAAGTAATTCTGTTGGACACTAACAAGACAGAGGGCATGAAGACAAGCAGAGTGAAAAATTATTTCAGGAGTGCTCTATTTCACTTTACATAAATTTACACTGAAAATACTGGCTACATTGCTACATATATTATTGAGGGCAGTGATGGGCTACCAGTTTCTTATGAACAGGAAAATGAAGCACTTAAGATCCTACATTTGTCAAAATATGAATATTTCTTCTGCAGACAAGACCCAAAAATCTCTAGATTATTGCACATGGAAATTGGTACAAAGAAATAAAGACATTTTTGCTATACAAACATTGGCGTGAACAGCTGAAGTCAGCCTTGAAATCGTGGATGTGTATGGATAGTGGATTTTTGATGCTGTTTGTGACTGTGGACCATGCTCAAATTTTTGTCCATTTTTCCGAGCCAGCTCTGACCAGCTTCCCATCACATTCTGATTCTCCTTGGCAAGTTTGGATTTGTGGATTCACATTGGATTCCTGAACAGGTGGTCTCTGGATTTTCAGTACAAAATGGCTCAGCTCTACAAATTTTGCCAGAGTGGGGCAGGAATTTTTCTCATTATCTAAGAAGCTTTGCTCACTCACTCTTGACATTTAGACAGAATGTGAAAGCAGAGAGATGGCAAATGATTATTTGGCTCACCAGTCTCCCACATCCACACTCAGTCTGGGTCAGAACCAAGAAACTGAGTTGAGCTGGGGTTTACTCAGAGTGTAGGCAAGCTTAGGCTAAGCAGCACTATGGGATAGACTAAATTAACTCTTGAAGGTCTGAACTACAGTAAGGAGATGGCTTGGATTTTATGTTAACCAGCTTGCTCACTCCTACTGGAAAAACAATTAAGCAAACTGTTGGGATAGCAGGGAGAGCCAACTTTGTTCCTCTAAAGCCACAAACAGGTTTGGTTTTCAGGTGTCCACAGTGAACATGCATAAGATAGATTTGAATAAAATGAAGGCAGTCCATGCAAATCAATCTCATGTATATTCAGTGTTGATATCTTTAAAACCAGATCCATTTGTAGCTCTTGAGGACTGGAGTAGAGAGTCTTAGGCCTCTTTTATACACAAAGACTGTTATTTTTTGAGATCTGGAATGTATGATACTTCCAATCAACACTTCAGTTAGATTTTTAGTTTGGAACCCTCAAAATTCCAAGTAGTCATATTTGTAAGTAAAAATAAGACTACATTTTAAAGGAAAAGAACCATATTTGTAAATCACTTTTACATACCAATTTTTATTGAGCATTTTTTTTTTTAACATAAACTGCTTCTAACTTTATTTCCAAAGAAATACTTAGTATCAGGATTAATGAAGGTGATTCTGTAGAAGGGTTGAGCATTACTTTAAATCACTAAGCTTTTTTGCCCACAGAATATAAAATGTCCTTGATGTAGTTCTCATATAAGTCTGACATTTACTGGGCCAAAACATTTCCGACAGCAGCCTTGGCAAAACCCAAAAGTAAAGTTTTGTGTTGAGACAGCTTTCCTATCAGTGCAAAATGCTTTCTAAGCACTAAGGTGCAAAGGGAATCTCCCGATCTGCTTGCATGAATTATTGATACAAATTCATTCTGAAATGCATTTATAACACTAATCTGTTCAGTCTTTTTAAATCCAGTACCAAATGGAAAAAAAACCAACAAAAACCCCCCTTCTCAATGCATTGGGACTATGAACCAGTTTGAGTAAACTGCAGAGAATTTCTCTTGACTGGAAATGGGACCAAGACCTTTCTTCTAAATTGTCTTCAGTGGAACTTTTACTGTTCTCTCTTATGTTGAAAGATGAAATAAAATATATCTTTTCTGGAATTTAATAACACATCACAGTTCTATCATTTCTAATACAGACTTGTTTTATACAATTTTTCAAATTTCCAGAAAAGGCTGATGTCTGCCGCCCATCAGAAACATTTTTTAAATTTGGACCTAGTTTACCTTATTTTGCCTGTTTTTGAAACCTTGTACACAAAAGATGAATAATAAATCTGAAATATTGTCTCTTTAAGGATGTCTGTTAGACTAGGACTTTTGCTTCCATCTGTTGGCGTAAATAAAGCTTATTTAGATGGCATCAGCTCTTTGGCTCGCCATTGAAAAAGATGGTCAAACAGTTGAACTTCTGTAAATGGCAGACCTACTAAATCTGCTGCCTAATTTTTTTTTTTTAAACCATAATCCCTTTCTTACAGTTGGCTATTCCAGTCCATTGATTTTGCAGATACAGCATTTATATCGTAGGGTACATCCACTAGATACTCAGAAGCCATCAACAATAAAGAAAATGCAGATTAAAACGCACCCTGTTCTTTTTCACATTTTCATTTTCTGCCTCCATTGGAGTCACCCGATCGTGGCCCTGAATGTATAAGACGACACAACAGCATACTGAAGGAGAATCGACACGGAATTCATGAGTTCTCTTTAAATCATTGTCCATGCATCCCTTTTACAGAACCATTAAGGAATGAAACACTTTGCCGTGCACCTGTCTATATGAGATACAAGATCAGACATCTAAGCTTCCATTCCATGCTTTGGCAGTTTGGCAATCCAGAATATACTGCGCCTCTCTTATCAGAGTGAGTTCTTTGTTAAAAAAAAAAAAAAATATATATATATGTATATAATATGTAATATGTATATGTATATATCTTCCCTAAGATTCC
Organism: Rhinatrema bivittatum; assembly: GCF_901001135.1. Taxonomy (NCBI): domain Eukaryota; kingdom Metazoa; phylum Chordata; class Amphibia; order Gymnophiona; family Rhinatrematidae; genus Rhinatrema; species Rhinatrema bivittatum. The sequence goes on from NC_042621.1 coordinate 117,926,929, forward strand.
AGAGGCAAGTTTTGGCTAGGTCTAGAGAAGTAGATCCCAAACTTAGATCATTGTTCTGCTCCTTTACTAGTATGTTCTTCTAGGTTTAGAGTTATGGGAGCCTAAATTGTTACTGTGTAAGCATATTTTATATGAATTAGCTTTTTCAAATTAGAGGAAACAGGACAGTTAGAGGAAGATCATTCAAGATCTTCTTTGGGTCTGTGAGCTGACAGTTCTAGGTTTAGATGATTTCTACTGAATCTTGTGCTTTTTTGCTCCAGAAAGGACTTTAGCAGGGGTGAAGAAGATACCTAAAATGTCTAGGTCATTTTCATATTTGTTATTAACGACGAGTTATGGGTAACTGGAGTAGGAGTAGGGTAGCTAGATCAAATGCCGAGGCGCTTAGGTCAATCCTGAAATATCTTGTGGAGCATAAGCTACAACCGCAGAGATATACATAGAGAGATCCCCTTTATTTTCTGAGTCTGCTTCCTCAAAAATAAAGCACGCTAAACTGGCACCCAAAGTATGGATTTTAAGGCATTTTTCTGTTATTTCCATTTGGAATGCTTGTCCCGCAAGCACTGCCGACCATTTAAAGGGAGTGACTTGAGCTTCTGGGAGAAATGAGTCAAAATGAGTTGGCGATGTCTCAGACCTACTGAGACCACTAAGCAAATGGAGGCAGAAGAAGTATATCCGAGGTATGAAAAAAAAAAGGAGCATGGATGAAGATTTCAGTCTCAAACCTTCATGGGAAGATCACCACATTACATGGTAGGGTTAAATTGGAATAGAAAATGGAAGATTTAAAACCCTAACCTACACACAACAATCTAGAACTAAGAAACAAACATGGCATCTAACCTATCAACATATGGAACTTGCAAGAGATAGATGCATGCCTAACATATATGTGACACTCAGGCAGCAGTGCATATTAAACTTACACTAAAGGAAGGAAATATAACGCTGCCAAAACCTCAGAAATGGGCAGGTTTATTTATATACTTATTTAAAAGTATTTAATTTTCGCATGCACAAACTGAAAATAAAACTCTTATAAAAAAAAATTATTATTACACTTTAAATGTCCCTGGATCTAAAAGGAAATAACATCTTTGACAATTCATTGAGAGGAGACGTACACTGTTGGTGAATACACGATAGATGAATGTACAAATTTGACTTTATTCGGACCATCACTTGAACACCGTTCTTTGATTATTAAGCCCCTGAGGCAGCCACCATAGGTGGTGAAACTTGGCCAGAGTCGGGCAATTGTACATGATTTATTACGTCTCCTTGATTAAAGTTTGAAAAAGACGCTCTTGTGGCATCCACCTTTTTGTTATTTCCTCACGGCTTCACTGGATCGCCTACCCTGCTGTTTTTTGGGTCCATCCCTGGATCTAAAAGGACACATACAGCCATGCCATCAAAATAGAATACAATATCTCAGCTCAAGTTGGCTTTAGGCATGCATTGTACCAGCACAACATGATTCAGAATCCCCAATGCTTGCAAGAAGAGGTACATCTTCAATGTCTTTTTAAATGGTTTTGTACATGGGATGGAAGAGGTTCAAGGAAGGGAGGTCCACAATTTTGGGCCTGCAATTGAAAAGGCCCTCTCTCTAGTTGACTCAAGATGGGCAGTCCTAACTGATGGAATCTCCAACAGGTTTTTGTTTGCTGACCTTAATACATAAGCCAATTTATAGACATGCAATACAGAGAGGGCATTCAAAAAAACAAAATCCTAAGAGCAAGACCCTAAAACTATTTTCCTTTACATAAGAGTGGAAAAACAAGGTTTACATATTTTTACCAATACCAACTGGACCATGCTCATCTGGATCAGGCCTGGTTTAGAAAGCAGGCCTGTCCTTTACATCATGCTCAGTGGGATCAAGCTCTGCTTAAAAATGTCTGTCCTTCACTATAAGCCCTTTTATGTTATACCTGGTTTAAGAAGCCAGGTTGACTCAAAACTCTAAAGGAAAACAGAGTCAATTACTACTCCTACAGAGACAACTAGCAGTGGGTGAAATAGAAGCACTAAAAAAGCTCTAAAGAGATGCATCCTACTGATAGAAACATGCAGCAATACTCAGTTCATGCAGGAGGAAATATGGAAGAAAATGGATAATGTGGAGGGCACATATACTGAGTCTATAATGGGAACAGGATGAGAAAGATTAAGTAGGAAGGCCGTGACAGGGAAGCTAAACTGAAAACAGGTTAATCTTCTCCACTATATCCATCTGGCTCTTGCACAAACCAGATTTATCCATCTGTACCTATATAATAGCCTTTGACTTGCATGCTCTCCGTAACATGCTCACTTGGTTAATAGCTCTCGAACATTAGGGTTATTTCTCTACACTAAGTTCATTATCAGATGCCAGATGTTACATTATATATATGGAGTCCATAATAGCATATTCAATTCTATTATGCTTTTTTTTTTTTAAACTGTTGCAAGTGGTAGGTAAGTTTACAAACATACCCCTAGATTCATTATTCTGCTATAAATAAAAAAAAGGGGGTGAGGTGAAGGGGAGCAGCCGACCGCATCTCAGCGGTGTGGTTTTGCCCGCCTCAGTGTGGCGGCACCGCATCCTATAACCCCCCAGAAAAGGTGAAGTTACTTCCCCCTGTGCTGCCGGCGATAATGTGAAAAACATTATCACACACAGTGCTGCCGGGAGGTAACTCCACCCACACGCCTCCCCTTCCTCTAATTTGAATACTACTGCCGTGATACTGGCACAACGCACAATAAAGAATGACTCTACTAGGGCTTCATTTACTAAGCATTTTTTTCCATAAACACGGAATGGCAGAAAAGCCTTAGTAAATCAGGCTCTTAATTATACCCAGAGGAAAAAAAGTGAACAGCAAAGTGTTAAATAGCTTGACTTAGGAAGAAGTGCTGAAGCAAGTTTTTTTTCTTATATTAATGATGTTATTTGATTTAAAGATAACAAACCTTGATGGTAAATTTTATACACTTGAAAAGCCTGCCCTATAAATTTTGCCTTTCTATAATGTGCTGTATTTTACCTCTCTCTTTTTTTAACTGATAAATATATTTATAATATAGGAATTTTTTTTGTTGTTTTGTTGGCCAGTACCATTTTAGTCTTAGAAAGCTCTCTGTGATGTCACACTATTTATATCATCTCAAAACCCCAATAATGAATGAAAGCTAAAAACAAATTTAAGGACAATAAAGCTAAATACACAACGTTCCTATAACATTATCTCCTCTAAAGCAGTGGTCCCCAACCCTGTCCTGGGGGCCCACCAGCCAGTCGGGTTTTCAAGATATCCACAATGAATATATGCATGAGAGAAAATTTGCAGGCACTGCCTCCATAACATGCAAATTTTCTCTCACGCATATTCATTGTGGATATCTTGGAAACCCGACTGGCTGGTGGGCCCCCAGGACAGGGTTGGGGACCATTGCTCTAAAGAACCACGAAGAAAAAAAGAAACTACTATCTTCAGAAGGCTCCATGATAATATATGGGCATATGACTACAACTGAAACAAACAGAGATCAATGTTCAGAGGCATTTAGCTGCATAACTCACAAGTTATCTGGCTAAATGCCAACTTCTGAATATTTTGGACACTTGCCCAGCTACATTATAGAAGGATAACTCATACGTCAAAAAGTAGGGGCATTCCCAGAGAGTTCTAGGGTAGAGGTAAATGAGCCAAATAAGTTATCTGGTTAATTCTGTAATCCGACTAACTCTAGTCGTGCCATAGAGTAGTCCTGAAGTTAGCTAAATAACGTTATCCAGTTATATTCAATAATATGGCTGTACCACTGAATGAATATTGCTCCAAAGTTTGACAGATAAGTTTCTCCGGCTAACTGTGCAATCTGGCCAATGACTGATTATTATCCCCGTGGATTTTACAACTATTTTCTAGATTAAGATGCATTAGAAAACATAGCTAAGACTTTTCAACATGTGTGTGAAATAGATGTTAATTTACAAGCAAAGACAGCTATTTTAAATCCATGCATATATTTGCTGTGCATTACTCATATAATAGCAGCCAGGAAAAGGTCCACAGTTTAGAAAGCCTAACTTCTCACCCAAGGAGGTAAACATGCTTGTCCAAGAGGTTTCCAAACATGAGATAGGCTTGCTTGGATAAGTTTGTACTGAAATTAATGTCTATCACAGGCAGAAAATGTGGTAGAGGATAGTGAATATGCTGAATGATATATACCAGTGGTTCTCAACAGGTGTGTCGGGACACTCTAGTGTGTCGTGAAGATCTGGGAGGTGTGTTGCAGAGCCAGCAGAAGACTGATCTTTCCTCATCAGTCTGGGCAGGAGTTGGCTGACTTCTTTTATTGGGTATGAGTAGAAGCTGCTCTTGCTTCCTTCTCTTCCTGGCCAGTGGGAGGTTGTTCCCTCCTTCTTCACCTGATCAGAGTGCGATATCACCAACTCCTGTTCATATGGGCCCAGCAGGACACCAACTTTATCTTCCTCTGCCTGGACTGGCAGTGAGGCTGCTGATGCTCTCTTCATCCCTTGGGGTCTGGATGTGAAAGCAGGAGCATAAGGGGAGAAAGGTGAATGCTCTGTAGATCCGCTGCTGCTGCCTCATCTTCTTCTTCTCAATGTTTCTTGCCCTCATCTGCTGCTGATAAAGATGGAGGGAGACTCTGGATTGACTGAAGGCTTTTCTGTTGGCTGAGAGCAGGAGGAGGGGGAAAATATACTGGGCAAGAAAGCTTGGGAAGATAGGAGTTCAAAGTCTGCTGGGCAGCAAGGCATGGGGAGGTAAGAGAATCAGGGATAGGGGAAAGGAGGTTGGGGGTTGCTGGGTAGGAAGAGGTGGAAGAGGGAGGGGTTTGGGGCAGTGGGGGATGCTGAGCAGGAAGGGGTAGAAAAGAGGTGGGCAGAGGTATTCTGGGTAGGGAAGGGGAGAGGGAAGGACAGAAAGTTGAACAGGGAAGAGAAGGAGCACTAGGAAGAGAATGTGGGATGGGAGATGTCGGGAATGGTGGACAGGGATATGAGCATGTGAAGGGGTGATTGGGTAGTTGGGAGAAGTGAGGGGTAATGGGAGCATGGAGGGGAGTGAGTGGGTACAAGGGCCATACTATGTCAGTTTTGAGAATATGCATTTCTTCTCTCTTTGAACTTTGCTTAGTGTAGGAGGAAATAGATTTCTAGTTCTGGTTGTCCAGTTTTGCACTGCATGCAGAAGGTGGTCTTGGGTTTTCCATTCCACAATTTGTGGTCTTTTACTCTATAGTTGGTAAAGGCAGGTCTGTCTGTGTTCTGTGTGCATGTGACTGAGATGAGGTACTTTACTAGAGGTTTGTATCAGCCTTATTTGTTGTATTTTCTCAATATGATATTGCACTGGTGGTGAACTGCTGCCTTTTCATGGGTAGGGCTATTGCTGTTTCATTTCTTGGAGTTAGTGCTGCTGAGGTATGGCAGGTTTGATAGACGTGTACAGAGTGGGGTTTGATTGTATTATTTTACAATGCACCTGGTAGTAGAAGGAGCTTGTGATGCTTTTGACACCAGAATCAGAATATTTTTTGTATGAGCTAAACAGGCAAACGTCTTAGTTCTGCTCTGCACCCATTGTTAGGAAGCAGGGGACTCCTGAGGATGCAGAGCATATGCTTATATTTAGTCCCATGATGGTCATGTGCTCAGCGTGTCACGCATGTGAGCGACATTTCTCAAGTGTGTCCTGATAGAACAAAAAGTTGAAAACCACTGACATAGACCACAATAACAGATACTAAGGACCTAAGCAAAAAATGGAGAAAACTGTGAAAAGAAAAAAAAAAAAAAAAAAGCTAAGGCTGAACAGACCTCTATAATTTGCAAGGATAATTCAAGACCAGGTCTCTCTTTCTAGGATAGAGAAGCAGGCCCTGGTAACAATGGGTGATTCCACAATAACTGGGATTAGCAGCCTTGCTACCCCTCACCCTGCAGTTGCAGGAAAGTAGTACATTTTTCAACATTACAGCCTTGTTTTCCTGTATAGTTTCCATATCTACTTTTGCTAAAAGGCAGGCCTCCAATGGCTTTGGAAGGTGAGCTTCTATGCTCTGTAACAGCCTACACCTTATAGCTGAAAGGCACGAGGCAAGCCCTGATTCCTACTAATACTTATTTATCTCATAGTTTGAATTCTGTGATGTCACACTAGCATCAGGATTGCTTACTGTAACATGGCTCTAGGAGGGTAACCAAATGGAAAACAGATTTGCAGACTATTAAAATAGTTTTTTTTTTTTAAATGAACATTATCTTCTAGATCAGAGGTTCTCAAACCTGTCCTGGAGGACCCCCCCCCCCCCCCAGCCAGTCAGGTTTTCAGGATATCCACAATGAATATCTGTCTAATCCATAATTTAAATTACAATCCCTCAACTGTTTGGCAATGCACTCTTCTCTGGCTCTACCATCAAGACAATTACGCTCTTCTAATAAATGTTTACTTGAGGTTCCCACTGTACGCTTGGCCAGATTAGATCTCATGAGACGTTGAGCCTTCTCAATTGCTGGACCCTCATTACAGATCTCTCTCCCTGATAACCTCAGACTACTATCCACCTCCAAAGAATTTAAAAAGCAACTAAAGAGTTATCTATTCATGCTTGCATACACATAATTTTACTTTTCTATTCCCCCATCCTAGATTCTTATTCTGATTTATTTTTTTAGACAAATTTCATTTTTTAGTCCTTCTGTTACTTTTGTGCTTTTACTATTTATTATGTATGTCAGGTAAGTAAACCGCTTAGGTTTTTTTTTCTTTATTATGTATGTTTGATCTGTAAAGCGCCTAGGTCTACCCACATTGAATAAGCGGTATATAAAAGTTCTAAAATAAATAAATAAATGAAATGTACATGCTGTGGAGGCAGTGCATGCAATTTATCTCATGCACATTCTTTGTGGATATCCTGAAAACTTTACTCGTGGGGGGTCCTTCAGTAAAGGTTTGGGAAACCACTGTTCCAGATTAACAGCAATAAAGTTTATTTTAAGAACTAGAAAATGTCTAATCAAAATTGCAAAAACTGCAGGTACGTTTACCCCCAGGGTTTTGCACCAATAATCAAAGCAAAAGCCTGCACAGACTTATCCCTGGAAAAGTTACCTGCAGAAACTGTGCCTGCTTTCTTCTGTGCATAATTTTTCCATCAGAAATGACAGTAGTAGGTTTGACTAATCAAACCCACATGCATAGATCCCCCTCTCCACCTCCTCGACTGCCTCTTCATGCTGCAAGCTCTTGAACACCACACGATAGATTAGGCAATGTTGAAAGCCCCACTTCTCTGGGTAAAATGCGTTTTCATCCCATAATAGGGCTTTGAATACTGTCCTCTAAACCTGTTTATAGTTAAATCACAAATTCTGCATCTTGATTCTCAACTTGATTTTCATTTTTGGACTTTTGACAGATAAATATTGCATAGGTGTAAGTTGCAGGCTCCCTCAGTGGTCTACAAAATAAAAAAAAAATATAAAAAAAATAAAAAATGTATGAAAATTAGAAATTACCCACTTTGAAAACATGGAAATAGGGAATATGATGGTGGATAAGAACTATATGGTATGCCCAAATGCATTTCCGGTGCAATGGCAGAGATATCACTTACCCTTTGTTTGTTTCTTCACTTCTTTTCAAGCAGGGATTCACTGTGCTTATCGCATTCCTTCTTGAATTACATTACTGTTTTTGTCTCCATCATCTCCACCGGCAGACCATTCCATGCATTTACAAATCCATTCCACGTAGTGTTATTTCCTGATGATGTTGCTCCTGAGTTTAACTCATTGGGATCTAGCACTGCGACCTCTTATTCCAGATCATTCTGTCCCGTGGAAAAGGTTTGTTTCTTGAGCATTATCTTATAACTCAGGGCGGATTTAGGCACAGGTAACACAGGCACGTGCCTAGGGCGCCAAATTCTTAAGATGCTCCAAAACTGAGACTCCCCACTACTGCTTTCTGGTTCTCAAGTGAAAATCTCCCTACCACAAGCCCTCTGCCTATGGGCTCTGTAATTTTAAATCCAGCCCAGCCCATACTTTTGACAGATTTGAATGTCTCTCTTGCCCGTCTCTCCTCTAAGGTATACATAGTTAGGCCCTTAAGTCTCATTCCACATTTCAGTAGCTCTTCTATGGACCAACTCTAACCTGTCTATTCGTTTGGCTGTACACTCTCAAGAGATGGAATCAATACTCTACGTGAGGTCTCACCAATGACCTGCACAAAGCCATCATTACCAATTTTTTTTTTTGTACTAGTTATGTGCTGATGCTTTCGGCCTCCTTCAATTTCTCAACTATAAATTTAAATCCAAATCAAAATAAGCGTATTCAAGTCTGTGTTGCCTCTGTGATGTGTAACTACAGCATAAAAACTATATTCATGAAAACGTAAGGAGATATTTTTGTCGTTTTGGCTGTCTAAAGCATCGCTGTATACATTCCCTTTTAAACTTTGGTGTACTATTAGGAGTGCTTAAAGATTTTAATGCGCAACTATAATATAATCTAGCCACATCTTTTTTTTTATTTAAAAAGAGATAGAGCAAGACAATTGGATAAAAGTTTTCTGTTACTTTATAAAAGCACGTTGTATTAATTTGCAATGTTATATGAGAAAGAAAGTGCTACCTTAATTTCTACTGGTATTTTTGATAACAAAGTTCTCAGTAATTATTTTAAATATAATATTTCTAGTCCTTTTATTGCTTCAAAGCAGATCACAGCATGGCAGATTAGGCCAAAAGTTAAGGGTTACCAGTGAGGAGGTTAAGGAGAACAGCAAACTCACAATTCAAAAGTGAATGATAACTTTTAAACCCAAGTGTACTGTCAGCATGTTTATCTCAAAGAGGGCTCTTTACTGCTTCTGGAAACCTTCATATTGGGCTCATTTAGGAATTAGGGAGCTTTATGTTATTACCAACCACGCTTCTGCTGCTGGTACCAAATTAATGCTTCGGGATTTGAAGAACTCCCTTCAAGATACTCTGAACAAGTAGAGAATCCCTGACAAGATTAGATTTCCTGGGAAACATTTTTTTCTATTTCTGCTTCTTTCATTCAATCCTTTTTATATTTGAAATGGCACTAAAGGCTTCCATGAAAGAACATCACTATTGCTGCTGCTGATCTGTGGATCTGTGGCTTGCGAAACAATGGTATCACATGCCAGGCTATAAGCCTTCATCTCTTCTGTCACTGTTTGTCACCATGTCTAACGACAGCCCCTTTTATGCTCATAAGATGGTATTCAGCGTAGGGCAGTGTATCAGGTAACGTTCAGAGCATGTGTCCAAGCTATCTCCATCTTCTTGTTTTTAGTGCTTGGACAAGGATTTTGCATTTGTTCCCTGATGCAGTTCTTGGTTTAGCCTTTTCTCCATCTCAACAGGCTATCGTCAAAGAGCCATTAACCACAGCTTCCAGTATGTGTCCTTCCTCTTCCTTTCTTCCCATTATGTAGTCCATGTATGATGGTAATACCCAGTGGATGTAGGAGCAGGCACTTTCAGCCCTATTCTAAGGTCATCCTTCTAGGCACTGGAGTAAGAGAAGTACTTGGCTCAAAAGTGGCAACAAAGTGCTTTAACAGCATGTCCAATCTCACCCAAGAACAAAGAACAGGAGACTGCACCAGGAAATCAAACTCAGGCCTGTCTAGGGGAAGTGCAAGCATTAAAGTCATTGGACTGGCTTTTACGTTATTTTAGCTTTTGTAGCCATTTGCAAAACAGTGTTTAATGGCAGTTTTATAATTAGGAGGGCATCATAATAAAAATGGCAGCCTTACATAAGTATATAAGATTGCCAAAGGTCCATCAAGCCCAGTACTCTGTTTCCAACAGTGGCCAATCCAGGTCACAAGTAACTGGTAGGATCCCAAAGAGTAGATAGATTCCATGCTGCTTATCCCAAGGATAAGCAGTGGATTTCTGCTTCTCCACCTTAATAATGGTTTATGGACTTTTCTTCCACCTCACTCTTCCCCTGTATCTTTTTTGTTCACACAGGCAAAGTTGCCTAATAAGACTGACATGTGATCTTATTACATATGTAGTAGACCTTTGAATGTCTGTAGCTATGGACACTGTTCCAGCACAAAGGTTTCTATATATGTCCCATTCATAGATGCATATGCTGGTCATTAAAATTTAAAAAAAAAGTTCATAAAAATTGCAGGGGATTTATTTGGAACTATGGCTTGAAGAATTTCTTTATATAAGGGCTTGAATCACACCATCTGTCTCATTATAGCTGACATTCATAATTCTCGTAACCTATTCAGAGTCAGAAAAATGGTGCTGGAGCCTAATCCAATATATAAGACATACAAATTCTAAAATAAAAAATTGCACTAAAAAGGCAAATACACAAGTTTCACAAAAAAAATGCAAGGATATATGGAAAAGTCAAAAGCTCTGAAATGTGCAACTTCCTTACATGTATATTGTCTCACTGGCCCAAATACATACAGTATATATGGGCTGATAAGTGGAAAGAAAGAACTGCTCACTCAAAATGCAGATCTTAATGATATCTTATAAAAGCACAGGGCATACTTCTACCTCTGATACAGGGAACCTGGAGGACATATTTCCCAGTAAGTTCCTCTCACCATGTCCTTATCCAGAGATCAACTAGTGTCTATTGCTAGGGGGAAACGAAACTGAGCAGACTAAATAGGTTTCATGTTCTTTTATCTGCTGGCATACTCTCTCACAGTGGTAGGAGCAGGATTAGGAACTAAGGGGAGAGGTGATAAGGACAAACAAGGCCAGAAAAAAGAAGCACAACCTAACAATATTGCAGACTAAGGGGTGGTCAAGTTGGTAACCAGCACGCTGCATCTCCCCAGAAACCAAATGCGTTGGTGCTGGTAGATTGATGGCAGCCAAGTACTGGCCAGCAAGGCCACAGGGATGGAGGATGACAGATGTTTGGGCAACGGTCTCATTAGTTCTGGTAGCTGTTTAGATTATTGCAAAGTTTGGTGGTAAGAGATGGGGGTGGGGTTTAAATATGGGATCTTGTATGCTCATCTACTCAGGATGATAGAGAATAAATGAGCAAAGAAACGAATCTGGATAAGAAACAGTATTCTACAAAATGGCCAGGCTTCTTCAACTGGCACCTGGGATATGTCCTTGTAATATGGGTTTTTATCTGCCATCATCTACTGTGCTACTATTTCTGTCAAATGGGAGTTCCTTCCAAATGCACAATTGGTGAACTAGACATTATTACAAGGAGAAGAAAAGAAAGACAGTAAGACAGCCAATCATTTCCTGGATTTTAGTTAATTTAATTGCTGATATGGACTTTTCTAAAGCAGGATATTTTTCGGAGTTAAGAAAAGCCATCAATCCCGGTCTGTCCCACATCATCTTCATCGTCTGTCCCAATATATCACCACACTATTGCCCAACCAATAAAGTCAAATAAAAGCTTCTTTGATCTTGCAAACCCAAAATGCTTTGCTCATCACCTGCACAAAAATTAGTCTTGTGTGTGTAATATTTGCAACTGTTATGAAAGTAAATAAATGGTTTCCCTAGACAAATCTAGAATTCTTATTTGCATAACTGGGAAAGTCTCTGGATCAGACCCAGAGACTCTAGGTTTAGAGACCAGGTTCCGGGTCCAGGAAGTTGCCTCCCCTTCTTAGCCAAGCTGCCTCTTTCCTACCTAGCAGTTGACAGGTTCTAGGACTAAGCCTGAGGCAGGAGGAGGCTCTGTTGCTAACTCTCCACCTCCCACCTCCAATTGGTTCATTCTGATAGAAACAGCCAATCAGCAGCCAGAGATAGGCAAGCACTTTCTTCCTCTTCAGCCTTGCATGGATCAGGGTAAAGAAGAGGAAGGGGAGACAGCAAGAGAAAGTGTGCATATGTGAATTAGTGAGAAATCTAAAGGGGAGAGGGCGAGAAAAATAAACTGCGAATGTGAGGGTGGGGCAGAGAGAGATGAGAGAGCAAGACCACATGTGTGTGGGGGATAGGGGAAGGGAGTAAGAGCAGAGTGAGTGCTGAGGTGGGCAGTGAGAGGAAAGAGCAAGAGTGAGTGAAAGTGTGTGTGTGCGTGTGTGTGCATGGGAGGGAGAGAGAGAGAGAAGGGAGAAATTGATTTGGAGGGGGAATAAGAGTATGGGGGGAGTCAGAGAGGCAAGCTAGGGGACGGAAAAGAATATGGGGGTGGGGGAGTGAGAGCCAGAGGAGGGAGCAAGAGTTGGGGAGAGAGGGAAAAGGGAAAGCAAGAATGCGTGTGGGAGAATGGGCAAGAGCAAGAGATGGGAGTAGAGAGGAGAGAACAAGGTGGGGAAGGGAGAAGATGAAAGAAGGAAAGAGGGTTGGAGAAAGGGCAGGGAATGGGAAAGAGAAAGAAGAAGGGGTGAGAAAATGAGGGGGATAAACAATCTGGGGTGGGATGGGATTAGGGGAGACAGCTGTGTGAACCATCGTGCATCCCTTTCCCGGGCCTGCATGTGCCACCTCCCACAACACGTACAGGGTCCAGACAACCCTGAACCCAGATCCCCCATGTCCCACACGTTGCATCTGAGCCATGGCGTTGGCCCAGAAGGTTGCTCTTGGTGTGTATTATACACCAGCTCGCTATTTTTCAAAATGCGCATATACCCCTACACACTAACGTCCAGGATATTTTAATTCAGTTTAGCAATCTATAGAATTGTGGTAGAGTTTGTAAAAATGCATCTCAGTTTTACTCCGCTACCTATCATCAGCAAAGGGCACTGGGGTCCAAACCCCTGCTCCAGCACTGCACTGAGAGGCACACAGGATGAAATCAGAAGGGGCACTTATGGCTAAAAAGGTTAACAGTGTGACATCACAGCTTTCGGAGGCAGCAGAATCTTATAAAAATAAATCTTCAAGGAGAGGCATTAAAGCACAAGAGACTGCAGAATGGGATACTAATAAAAGCAGCTTTTCCATCAGGTTCACCACGAAGGTTAAGGTTCTCATAAAACTAAAAAATGTCATAACTGGACAAAGTTTATTTAACAGTACCAGCAGCTCTGGTGATATACGCGGTGCCCACCTTCATTACATCTATAGCCTTTAATCCAGGTGTCTTTGATATGTCAACTGCTCCTAGGCTAGACTCGCACAAACCCCTCCTGCCTCTCCATGGAGTCAATCTCACCAATACTGATGATAAAACTGACAGAGTTGTCCAGCCAGTCCTATCGCTTAACAGAATCAGGCCAAGGCAAAGCCAGGCTGCCCACGATGTGTTCAATCGCTCTCTCTCCTGGAGGGCAGGCAGGTGCATATAGCTTAGGCTGTTGGTTCTCAAGCTTTTTTCTATCAGGACACACTGAGAGATGATGCTCACATGCGTGACACACTGAACACATGACCATCAGGGAGTAAATATAAGCATATGCTCTGCATCCTCAGGAGTCCCCCGCTTCCTAACAATGGGTGCAGAGCAGAACTAAGACATTTCCCTGTACAACTCACCATACAAAAAATATTCTGTTTCTGGTGTCATCTTAATAACAGCATCACAAGCTCCTTCTACTACCAGGTGCATTGTAAAATAATACAATCAAACCCCACTCTGTACACGTCTATCAAACCTGCCATACCTCAGCAGCACTAACTCCAAGAAATCCCTACTTGCAGTAAAGTACCTCATCTCAGTCACACACATACAGAGTACAGACAGACCTACCATCATCTACTATAGAATAAAATACCACAAATTACAAATGCAGAAACAAAACCTGGAATGGAAACCCTAAGACTGCATGCAGTGCAAAACAGAAGAACCAGAAATCAATTTCCTCCTACGCTAAGCAAAGTTCAAAGAGAGAAGAAATGCATATTCTCAAAACTGACATAGTATGGCCCTTGTACCCACTCACTCCCCTCCATGCCTCCATCACCTCCCAACTACTCAATCATCCCTTCACATGCTCATATCCTGTCCAACATTCCCAACACCCCAACCCCACATCCTCTTTCCCATGCTCCCTCTCTCCACTGTTCAACTCTTTCTGCCCTTTCCTTTCCCCTTCCCTATCCAGAATACCTCTGACCACCTCTTTGCTACCCCTTCCTGCTCAGCATCCCCCACTGCCCTCTCCTCCAACCTAACAGCTCCACACCACTAGCTCTTTCTCCTCTTCTGCCTTTCTTCCCTGCCCAGCAGCCCCCAACCCCCTCCCTCCTCCACTTCTCCCTACCCAGCAACCCCAACCTCCTTTCCCCCATCCTGACTTTCTACCTTCCCACGCCTTCCTGCCCAGCACATTTCCCCCTCCTCCTGGCTCCCAGCCAGCACAAAAGCCCTCAGTCCAATCCAGAGTCTCCCGCCCACTTTACCAGCAGCAGATGAGGGCAAGAAGCATTGAGGAGAGGAAGAAGATGAGGAGATAGCAGCAGCAGAAGTCAGCAGTGGATCTATAGAGCATGCACCTCTCTTCCTCATGCTCCTGCTTTCATGTCCAGACCCCATGCAGTGAAGAGAGAATCAGCAACCTCACTGCCAGGTCAGGCAGAGGAAGATAAGGTTGGTGTCCTGCCTGGTCCATATGAACAGGAGTTGGTGATATCTCAGTCTGATCTGAGTGAAAGAGAAGAGAATAGCCTTCCACTGGGCCAGGAAGAGGAGAAGGAAGCAAGGGCAGCTTCCTCTCATACCCAATAAAGGAGAAATCAGTCACCCCCTGTCCAGACTGATGAGGAAAGAGCAGTCATCTGCTGGCTCTGTGTCACACCTTCCGTGACCTCGCGAGACACTAATGTGTCCTGACATACTTGGTGAGAACCACTGGCTTAGGCATCCCCAGCAGCAGGATTTCAGGTACTGAAGACCCGCTTCCAGGACTCTGCTAGTTGGGGGCCCTGGAGAGTCACGATGATGTTTTTGCATGTCTCAATGAAGCTTTTAGTGCATGTGAAGTTTTAGGAGTATAGAATTAAAATGCTATGTCATTTCTTTTCCTAACTATCCAGCGTGCTTATGCTCGTTTGTGAGCACAGAGAACTTTCTCACCCCCTCATCTTTGCCAAGAAGCACCGTCATCTTTCCACAGGCCACCCCACGGCAGGTGTCTTCCTGCTTCTTTAAAGCAACACTCCCACATGCTTGTGGTTTAATCCACCGCTGGACTCATTTTCCGGAAAACGGAGGCTTTAAAATATTAGGAAACCTGGATTGTCACTAAACATGATAAACGTGCCCGGTGAGTCATTACGAAATAACGTTAGCTACCAATTTTTTTTTCCGATTACACCGAACACTATTCAGGCCACTGGGTTCCTTGGCTCGGAGGGGGGGGGGGGGATAAGACATCAGGGACACCACGAGAGGACGCTACAGAGTACTGCAGGAGTACAGCATCTTCCCATCAGTCCGAGTGCTTACGAGCTGATCACGTCCAAACAAAAACAGAGAGAGACTGAGCACCTGTTCTGCCCCACCTTTCCAAGGAAACTAAGTGAACTGCAAGAAGAGACGGAAAGCAACAGTTGGAGATCCACTAAAATTGCTCAACATCCATTTTCAGCATTGTAAGCAGCAGACATGCTAATGGGCCCCAGTCCTGACTGTTACTGGGATTTAACACAAAGAAAAATCAACAGGCCTGATCATTTCTGTTCCATTATACTCCTTCAACAGTTGGTACCGTTGGAAAGTATCTCCCGAGTTCCCTGCGGCCAGAGGAGCTCGTGTCCACCGTGTGGGTGCCTCGTGAACGTGTATACGGATCGCCCAGCTGCCACCTCGCATCTTTCCTCACCAGAGACGTGTGCTTTTCACGCAAAGGAAGCAGGCACTGCGCTTGGAGAAATGTGCTCAGACAAAAATCAGGAGGAACTGTTTGATGCCTCTTCTGAGCTTTGGTTATGCTGACTTGCCACCAAGGTTTTAGAGCTTGCTAATCCTTTCTTCACAGCCTGAACAAAATGACAATTTGTTCAGAGCTCCTTTAAAACTGCCTACAGGAAGAACATCTTCCAGGCTCTCTCTGCATTCACCGAGCGAGTTTTTTTTCCCCTTGGAACTGAAAGCTTCAGGCAGGCAGATTAAACTAAAAGGGAGAGGGACTTCCGGCGATGACGTGTGGGAGCAGGAAGTAACCGGGGAAAGCTCCGAAGCTCCGCTCCCCTGCATCGGCAAAAATATCTTTTATTAGCTTACCGTTCCGCCGCCCTGACCACGGGATCGGAGGCTGGTAGTGCTGCCGCGCAGCTGAGACCGGGTAGACCCGCGGGTGATGCGCAGGTCGAACACACGGGGCAAGCTCGAGCGTCGACCTCAACGACCGCGTGTAGCCAAGATGGCCGCGGCAGCCCAGTCTGGCGAGCCCCTGCTTGCTACGGTCACGGAGGAGGCCCTGCAAAAAATTTCGCAGCGCGTCACTGAAGCGCTGGATGGCCGCCTTTATAAATTACAGACTGCGATGGAAGACATCAAGTCGGCGGTGGAGGGCCACGCGAAGCGGCTGGATACTGCGGAGGGCCTCATATCAGACCTGGGGGACCGGTTGGCCACGACGGAGCGGAGTTTGGTGGGTCTACAAGGACGACAGCAGGAGCTCCTGGCCAAGATGGAGGAACAAGAGGACAGGGGCCGCCGGAATAATTTAAAAATCATAGGTCTCCCGGAGGAAGTGAAGGAAGGGGACCTGAAGGAAATTGTCGAGCAGTGGCTCCCGCAGCAGGTAGGCCTCCTACTCCCCGGAGACAGGATCCAATGTGAGCGGGTGCACCGCGTGGGGCCTATGCGGGATGGCCTGGGGCGCCCGAGACCGGTAATGGCCAGGATCTTGAACTGGGATCACAAGACTCGCTTGTTAAGGTCTTACCGCCAAAAGAAAGAGGTGGACTATAATGGCCACAGACTGTTGTTATTTAATGATTTCTCGGCCGCTACGGCAGCACAGAGGAAGGAGATGGCCCCGGCCTGCACGGCTCTACATCAACGAGGTATTCGCTTCGCCCTGCTATATCCGGCTAAGCTGCGGGTCCAGTATGATAACAAAACTCTGTTTTTCAATTCTAAGGAGGAGGCTGAGGGCTTTGTGGCAAGTCTCCCTCCTGTGCCTGGCCCGTGAGGGATCTAACCTTTGCGGACTTCCTGCAAGTTGGGATGATCTTTTTCTTGTTTTCTACCCTGACCAGAGTTCTTCCTTTTTCATCTTTCTTGGACTTCAGTTGCTGGAATGTACTTTCGGAGGCTCCGAGGTCCCGCTCCTGTGGTTTCTGTGTTGAGGATCACTGCCTTCTGTTTCGTGAGGCCTTGAGACTATTGCGAGGGAAGGTTTTTTTTTGTTGTGTTTTTTACCCCACTGTGTTCTTTACCTTGTGGACCCCTGTCCAGATGTCTCCGTGCCTCAGCGCTTCAGCTTTCAGGAATCACTCTGTGCCACTCTTTGGCTCCCACCGGGTGGACTCCACTTATGCATTTGCTGGAAGAAGGCGGGGGTTTTGGTTCTAGTGGGGGCTATAATATTCTTGGTGAGGGGCGGCGGATAGTGGGGAGCGGGGCCGGAGATGGGAGTAGGGGTGCATAGGAGTGTTCCTATGGCGCTCAGTAGTTTGAGCCCTCTGGAACGAAAGAGGGAATTTCTGTTGCTAGTGTGGATGTGCTGTATGTGTGTGAGTATGTGTGTTAAGGGACTGGGGGGGCTGGGGAAGGGGTTTCAGGGTTTTTGGTCTTCACGTATTCTATTGGTGGCACAAGTATGGATTGCAACTTCCCCTCAAGGCCTAGGCTGGGAGGCCGGGAGGGGTTCCCACAAACTAAGCGGGGGGATTGGGTGGCTTCGGCTGCCCCGTCCTCCCTTTCCTCATGTTTACCTCCCTGCTAAAACGTGATGGAGCCTGTTAAAATAGTTACTATGAATGTGGATGGTATCCACTCCCCAATCAAGCGGACCAAATTATTTGCATTATTCAAACGTATGAAAACGCAAGTGGCGCTCTTACAAGAGACGCATTTGGAGGATGCGGAACATGAAAAATTAAAAAGAGACTGGGTAGGGCAAGCATATTATTCGTCCTATAATCGGCGCCAAAGGGGAGTTGCCATTCTTATTCACAAAAACTTGCCATTTCAGCTGGAGCGTATCTGCCAGGATGAGGATGGCCGATATGTTCTGGTGGCGGGTACTTTGTTTCAACATCGTATTGTTTTTTGTGCTGTTTACGCCCCTAATGTATACTCCCGGGGGTTTTTTGTATCACTAATCAATCTCCTGGCTGAGTTTTCGGACCACAGTCTCGTGGTGGGTGGTGACTTTAATATCGTGGCCAATCGCCAGCTTGATTACGCACCCCCCAAGCTCACTTCCCGAGGGGAGGGTAAGGAAGGGGTAAACTTAATGTGTCAAGAGCTTCATTTGCTAGACATTTGGCGCGTGCTGCACCCGCTGGAGCGTGATTTCACTCACTTTTCTCATCCGCATAAGGTATATTCTAGGTTGGATTATTTGCTGGTCTCAGATCCGTGTTTTGCTAAGATACAGGAAGCCAAGATAGGGACTATCTCGTTATCTGATCATGCCCCTGTGACTATGGTCCTTCATTGGGGGGTAACGGTTCGACCCCCTCACTCTTGGCGCATGCGCCCTGATCTCTACTTAGATAAGGAATTTCATGGGTACCTGCAGACCTGCTGGAAGGATTATGTCGCCCATAACAAGACCCCGGAGGTTACCCCGTCAATTGTATGGGAAGCGGGGAAAGTGGTCATGCGAGGGGCTATTATTGCGTATGTAGCTAAGAAAAACAGACGCTGCAACGAGGAAATATTGAGGCTTACGGGAGTACTTAAAGCGGCCCAAAGTGCCCATATGGGGGTTTTATCTGAAGATACTAAGGCCCAAATGGATAGGGCGCGAGAAGCTCTCAATGGCCTACTGCATCAGCGGGCTTCTAAGTCCCTTCGATATTACCGTTACCAGCTATATAAATACGGTAACCGCGCCAGTCGGCTAATGTCCCATCTGGTTAGACCTCGAGGTCAGCGTGCCTCGATTGTGGGAATTAAGGATAGCAAAGGGGTGCACCACACTACTCCCCAGGAAATAGCAAACCGGTTTTTAGAATATTACACGACTCTTTATGCCTCGAAGCCCATGGATACGGGCCTTGCTGCTCAGTTGTTTGCAGATTTACCTTGGCCGCAATTAACCTTGGATCATTTAGAGATGTTGAATAGCCCGATAACTACCCAAGAAATATATGCGGTAATCAAACAGCTTAAATTGGGTAAAGCGGCGGGCCTTGATGGGCTGGGGTCTGAGTACTATAAGATTCTTAGTTTTGGGGTGCTGGAGCCTGTGCAAGCTTATTATGCTGATTTACTACATACTGGTCACATAACGCCAGCCTCCAATCAATCAGTTATTATAGTGCTCCCTAAGCCCGGGAGAGACCCGGCGGAGGTGGGCTCTTATCGCCCAATTTCGCTGCTCAACGTAGATGTTAAAATATTGGCTTCTATTTTAGCTGCCAGGGTGTCTACCATCCTGCCCAGTATCATTCATGAGGACCAAACTGGGTTTATCCAGGGTCGACAGGGAGTACGGAATGTGCGACGCTTGATAGGCGCGTTAAGTTATCCAGATGGGGCTGAGGCCTTGATCTTGAGCCTTGACGCAGAGAAAGCGTTTGATTCGCTTTCCTGGGAATATCTGTTTTGGGTGTTGCAAAAATATGGTTTCTCCGGGGCATACCTAAAATGGCTACAGGTATTATACCAGAGCCCTAGCGCCACTATCTTACTTAATGGCCTGCCCACGGCGGCTTTTCCGATCTCCAGGGGGGTGCGACAGGGGTGCCCCCTATCTCCTGTGCTATTTATTATGGCACTGGAGCCCTTGGCCATTTGTATAAGGCGTGCCAAAGACATTAGCGGTATCAGTCTGGATGGGCACCCCTTGAAGCTGGCCATGTTTGCCGATGACCTTTTATTATTTGTGGGGAAACCGCGTACTAGTGTACCAGCTATCATTCACCTATTTGATCGGTTCCAATTGGTTGCTGGTCTCAAGATTAATTATGATAAATCGGAAGCCCTGTCATTACATGAGAATCTTCCAGTTACGTGGGATGGGGTGTTTCCCTTTCGTTGGGCTGCCGGAAAACTAAAATATTTGGGAGTTGTGATCCCGAGGGACTTACGGCAGCTGCATTCCTTAAATATAGCCCCCTGCATTGCCAAATTCCAGGCTCAGTTGGGGATGTGGAAAATGTTGCCCCTCTCGTTTTTTGGCAGGGGCGCACTGGTAAAAATGGTGTTGATGCCAAAGCTTTTGTATTTTTTGCATATGCTCCCTTGCTGGCTGACAGTGGCTGAGGTGCGCCGCCTGCGCTCTGCCATCCAAACGTTTTTATGGCGTGGGAAGCGCGCACGCTTAGCATATGTGGCTATGGAATATCCGAGGGAGTGTGGGGGGCTGAATTTGCCAGACTTTCGGCTTTACAATGTGGCCTGTCAAATGAGGTTTGTGGGGGAATGGTTAACGGGGTCCTACCGTTACTGTGATGCGGGGATGCTGGGACGTATGTCCACCCCCGGGTCCCCGCTGAACCTCATTCAAATGAGGGTGGATCAGCGGCGGGTGGCATCTTACCCTACGGTTCTTCTAACCCCCTGCATCAAAGCATGGAAATGGATGCGGAGAAAGCATAAATTATCGGGCGGGCGATCTCTACTACTCCCCTTTTTGAATAATGTGGAATTTCTCCCGGGGCGTGATTGCGGTTCTGTCTTTCGTCAATGGGCAGAGCAAGGGGTGTTGTTTGCCTTTCATATGTATGATCCTGTTTCAGGTACAATGTTGGACTTTGCTACGATGGTGCGGACTTTCCACTTGCCTGCCAAGCAATTTTTTGCTTTTCTCCAGGCTCGCCACTATCTGACTGCCTTTGCTTGGACGCGTATGGAGCTTGACGCTGAAATACGGTTCGCCAACACCATTTTTGATACTGCGTTTCTCCGGAACACCATCACTGGTTGGAAGAGACTGGGGCAGATGCTTGGGGATGCTGCTCCTGTTCACCGTATGGCTGCTCGTTGGTCTGCAGTCTTGGACTCTCCCATTGCCGAGCGACAAATGTCTAGCTGGTGCCGTGACATATACAGACTGCTACCTGATCTCAGTCTTCGGGAGCTCCAGTTTAAACTCCTCCATTCTCTTTATTATGATGATGTTCGGCGGTTCAAGATGAAGTTGGCTACTTCACCTACCTGTATTAAATGTGGGACTGCTGATGGTACCTTGGTGCATAGACTGATTACTTGCCCATTGCTCCAACCCTTTTGGCACGAAGTGCTGGAGGTGGTGGGGAAATGCATAGCTGGGTCTCTGCGGCTTACGGCCAGGATGTTACTTTCGAGTATGTCTCCTCGAAACTTGCCAGGCAGCTGTGCTAAGGCCCGATTTGAGCGGGTGGCTGTTTTGATGGCTTGTCGCACTATCCTGGCTGGTTGGATAGAGCCACAGCTTGCACCTACAATAGCCGCCTGGTTTGGGAGAATGGCCTCTCTCGCCCAAATGGAACGACTGGACTTTTTAGCGGGCAAGAGGCGGCCCGACCCAGTGTACTGTGCCTGTTGGGATATTTGTTTTGCTACTTTTCCTAAATCATTGCAGGAGGAACTGTGCCGTAATGGTTATACCCTAGCTTGGTCTTGTAAAGTGAAGGGGAAAGGGAGGGGGGGTAGTTAGGTATGAATGTTGGATGGCTGTGTGGGGTTTGGGGTGTGGAGATTGGGCTTGGGAAGGGGATCTGGGGGGGCGAAAAGAAAACTGGGATGAGCAGTGAGTTGCATTTTGTTAGGTTCTCACTATCTGCATTGTTGTATTTTGGTGCTTCTGCACTGTGTTTAACAAGTTTTTCTTGGTGTTGATTATCTCTGCCATTCCTGCTAATAAAAATTATTTTGGAAAAAAAAAAAAAACTAAAAGGGAGAGGCCCTGAAAGCGTGCCACCCGCGGCCCCAACATAATTAAAACGTGCTCAGCTGTGTGCACATCAACCGCACACAACTTTACTCCCAATGTAACAAGGAATTCAGTGCACAAAACACCTGCATACAAATGAGTGCTCCTCCATGCAAATGCCATGCTAATCAAGGCATTATCTGTTCCTCTCAAATGCAGAAAGCATCATAGGTTTAACTCCTGGTGAGAAGTGGAGTAAATTTTCTGGGGCTCTGGTCCTGAACGCAGAGCTCATGGTGAGTGCGTGCGCAGGGATGGGGGAGTCCTGTACGCGGCATTTATGTGCAGAAAACATGGTTGGGGACCTTCACTTTATTTTGTTTTTCCTGGGAATTTCAATGCTATAACAAAAAAAAAATCTGTTAAATATTGGCTTTGTTATAACAAAGAGGAGAAAACCCAGTGGACAAGTTATTTTTCCTCAGATTTTTCTTTTTTGTTAACATTGAAATTCCCAGCAAAAATAAAATAAATGAAAACTAAAGTCTCTATACATTTTTTGTGTGTGTGCACAAAAGTTGTGCACAGAAAACATAAGTTAGGAGTATAAATAATTACTCCTGGGGGAATTCTGCACAAAAAAACTTAAAATTCTGCAAAATTCTGCAAACTTTATATTGCTCAAAATAACACAATTTACATGACAGTCTTTAAGTAATTACATTTTAAATTAATACAGAAAAAAATTACTTAAAGATGCAGAATTCTAAATATTTTGAGCAGAATTTCCCTAGAAACTCACTGTAAGAGTGTCCCTTTCCACTCTCTCTCCCTACTCACTTGGCCACTTTGCCCTCTCAGGCCTCAACTCCTCCACCTGCCAGAATCTCTCCCCTCCACCTCTAGGCTCAATCCTATCCACTCTTGTTCCACTCCCAGAGTTTGACCCCATTCTCAGTACTGCCCCTCACACAGGCTCCCTCTGTCCCTCCCTCTCTCACACACATGCCCCCTTTCTCTAATACACATACACACACCCTCATACAGGCTCCCTCACTCTCTCGCACACACACATCCCCTCATACAGGGTCCTCTCTCTTGATTGCACTCTCACAAGCTCCCTTTCTCTCTCATGCATACACCCTCACACAGGCTACCTGTGTCTCTCTCTCATGCACTCCTTCACACAGGCTCTCTCTCACACATACACAATCTCTTCACACAGGCTAGCACCCTCACATACACACAATCCCTTTTTCATACACACAAGCTCTCAATCTCTCACACACATACACACTCCTTCACAATCTCCTCAAATTGGCTCCCTTTCTCTGGCATCCGCATTCAAGCATCCCCCTATTTTCTCACCTCCCCTCTCTCTCTCACACCCTCCCTCCTCACCCTCCCCTGCGCTCTCTCTCTCACCCTCCCCTACCACCCTTCCCCCTCCTCTCTACACACATTCACTCTCACTGGGGCCTTCATCTTCGCCGTAAGTGCAGTGGGTCATGCGGCACACAGGGCATTCTTCTTTGCTACAAACAGTGCACGCTCCATTCGCGGCATGCCTGAGCTTTCATCTTTGCCGCAAACAGCACGCGCTCTGTTTGCGGCATGCCAGGGTCTCCTCTGCCATTCTCTGTGCAGAATTCTGCAATTCTGTGCAGGGGGTGAATTCTGCGCAAATTCTGCATTCCATAGTAGCGCAGAATTCCCCCCGGACTAAATAATTGTGTTCCTAGCTTTTAGATACACAAATTTTGAGCTCCTAAAGTTGTGCACTTTTAGGAGCATGATTTCTATGCCCACACAGCATGATTTGTGTGCATAATACATTTTCTGCGCAGAAAACATGGTTTATGAGCATGAATTCTGTTTTATCTGTGCTCAGCTTATCTTTGTACACACATTTTGAGTTAGTTCTTTTTAAACTCATGATGCATTAGCACACCAATAGTTGACTGCATCAGTTAACTTTTTCTTTTTTTGCATGTGAGTAAAGAATATTTGCACTGAAACTCAGCGTACACTTTTTATTCGCACCTTATTATGTCAGGTTCTGTGTAAGAGCTCTTGGCTACAGCAATACAGGTTCCTGGGAAACGTACACACAAAAATATGCTTAGTAGGTATGAAATATGATTTATGCGCAGAGAACATGATTTGTGCTCAAACAATTCTATGCACATAAATCCCCCAAGTGCGCCATCTACTCCAGGTTCAGCCCCAGAGACCAACACTAAACCCAGAGATTTCACTTCTGAACAGAGGTTACATTTCTAGCATTTAGAAAACCTGAATTAAGCCTACACTGCACAGGGGAGTAATAACTAACTCCTTGATTAACATGGGATCTGCATGGAGAAGATACTTTGGTGTGTATGTTTTTACTCACTTTTGTGCGCTAAATTCCTTGTTGCATCAGGAGTACATTTGTACACACGAACTTGCATTAGCATGTGCACACAGCTGAGCACGCCATACTTACTAGGGATGTGCAGAGCAAAAGTTTAAGTTCATATGTCCATATGTCCAAAGGGGGTCCCATTTGCGGTCAATATGGACATAAACAGAATTCAATGAGTTGAGTATATGTCCATACGTGCAAATAAAAATTTAAACCCCTCACCCTCCTTAATCCCCCCCCCCCAAGACTTACCACAACTCCCTGGTGGTCCAGCGGGGTCAGGACGCCATTTCTGACCAACTTTGCAAGGAGCACGTGACGTCGGCGTCACGTCGGAGTGACGCGGCGTCACGTGATTCCCCGCGAGTTCCCTCCGGCACCCTCGTTCGGCCCAAAAGGAACTTTTGGCCAGCTTGGGGGGGGCCTCCTGACCCCCCCAAGCTGGCCAAAAGTTCCTTTTGGGCCGAACGAGCGTTCCGGCACGAACCCGCGGGGAATCACGTGACGCCGCGTCACTCCGACGTGACGCCGACGTCACGTGCTCCTCGGAAAGGATTTCAGAAATGGCGTCCTCACTCCTCGCTGGATCACCAGGGAGTTGTGGTAAGTCTTTGGGGGGGGATTAAGGAAGGTGAGGGGTTTAAATTTTTATTTTGGATCAACAATCGCGATTTCCAACTTATTCAACATAGCTATGTTGAATAAGTTGGAAATCCGATCGTTTATGTCTCATCACTTTTTTAAGTTAAAAAAAAAATAACCGTGTGATAGTAATTATGTTGAATACTTATAATTCCGCTTATTTTCATGTCAAGGGTCTCTCCCTTTGCTTATAATATGGAAAAAATATAATTTATTTTCTTCTTTTACTTTTCCTTTCAAGTTGCAAGACTGAAAAGGAATGTACATCTTGTGATATTTCCAGTTTTTCTTATAAGTTTCAATATGTAATAATATTGTTGAAAAGTTATGAAAATAAAAAATTAAAAAAAAAAAAAAAGCGTTTTACATTTATGTTCAATACGAATGCACACCCCTAATACTTACAGATTGGGGGAGAGGGCCTAAGGTAGAGAGCTTTCAAAACCTCTCATTTACATTGGCCTGAGAGTGAGCCATCCAGCCAGCTGGTCCTGAACTCACTGAACACCAAAAGCTTCATCTTCTCAGGTCTCTGGACTTGCCCTTAATTCTTTCTACTGAATCTGCCTCTTCGCATTCCACAGCTACAGCTTTCCCAGTAATGACCAGGGAATAGTTTTTACCAACATTTTTGTGTGACACACTCATGGCTACATAAGAATTCTATATAGCAGTCAAATTTGAGTAGCAATTTTGAAATAAGAATAATTTGACTTGACTTTCTTTTTTTTTTTTTTTTTTTTACACTCCTCTGCATCTCAGCTATCTTTTCTCAGCAAATTTATCTTTTCGTCACATTTTTTCCTGAGAAAGCGGTCAACGGGAGTAGTAAAAAGAAAAGCTGGCAGCAGCAGCACTGGAAAGAGGAGGGGAGAGGAGGAAGCATGCGGTGCATGACTTTTTCTGTTGTTGTCAGGATAGCTTCAGCCATGCCACAGTCGCTCTACTACCTCTCCTCCTCTCCTCTTCCGGTGCCACCAGAACGATGATTTTTGAACCACTGCTACTAGCAATTACAAACAGTATTTGCATCACAGAAAATTAAGACTGGCCTCACTTTTTTGTGATGCAGTGCTGGGAAATTTGCACCCTGACAATGACGTTAAGTACCCTCTGACTCTTGTATTGCAGAGGCCATCAAATCTGTAACTCAAGTGACTCAAAAGGGCCAAACATTCTCCAACACCTCACATTTTAGTTGGCACTCCACTGGCTTTTAGAGATGGTCTGATTAACCAGTCTCCCTGCAGGCCTTGTTATGCGTACTACAAAAAAGTCTCTTCAACTGAGGCCGAGCCCAATCTGGGATCCTGAACGTTTGTCAACGTCTGTCCACTTCCTGTGCTGCCTGTTTGTTCAAGTAAGTGAACGTAGTTTTGATTGACTGCATGCTCACCTTCATGCACTATAATAAGGGTTGAAGAGCGGTTAAGCCCGGAGAGACTGCTCTCATCTCGGAGATGGATCAAGCGAAGGCGGTTTTGCTCTGCATTGGACTACATCTCTTGCGCAGAGTGCTAACGAATTACCTCCAGACTGTGGAGCCTGGCATCTGGTGAAAACGTGCACTCAATCTTGATGATGCAGGCTTGCACACTTCTCTAGAGTGCTCCCCATCTACCCACCAAAACTGGAAATCTTTTCCTTCTAAATCAGCTTTAAGGAAAAGAACAGGAGCTCCCCCCCCACAAGCCTGAGAGCCAGTTCTGCAGAGTTCTCATGTGACATTTTCTCCAGGGAACCATCTTCATTGCTGACACCATGCATCCCGAGACCTGAAGACCACAGCCAGACACTGCCACCTTGTAAGTCAATAGAAATTGAACCCTTGACCCTCAGGAGAGATTTCCTGTCCTCCAGCAGCAGCTGTAGGCCTTGCCTGATGTAAAAACAAGATCCCAAGTTGATCAGGATCTCAAATGGCCTTGTGAGGAGCTAAGGACCCAATATCATAAAATCTGATCTCATTTTAAGTACAGATATTATTTTACTTGCTCGCTACAAACTTGCAGCACCGTGGGATGCAGTAAGCCAATGGGAAGCAAATAAAGCAGGAGTTTACAAAAAAGCATGCTAAATGGAAAAATGCACTAAAAATGAGCTACCCTGAAAATCCACAATAATGCAGAAAAGTGCTTTAAAAGCAGGTGAAGGGAGGCAGTTGCTGGAAGTTGGAAGGAATTTGACCAAAATGGCCTTGCATGTAAGATTGGTGCTGTGTATCTTGATTTGAGCATAGTCTTGCAAGCATGGCATTTGGACAAAGTCTGCCAAGTAAAATTGAAGGTTAAGCTGTCTGGGGGGGGGGGGGGGGGGGAGTGCGGGTGTAGGTGGCGTGGTGCTGTGTGTGTGCGATGTTGTGCAAGATGCATGGTGATGGTGATTTGGGGGGGGGGGGGGGGAGTATGCACGTGCTTCCTCTCCCCCCCCTTTGCACTCTTCTTCCCCATGGGTGTATGTGTAAATGTATATGTATGGGGGGGGCAGGTTAGTTTTTAAGGTGGGTTGTGTAGTATGGGGGAGGGGGGAGGTAACTGTATGTATGGATGGGGGCAACTGTAATTGCTTCGGCTGGTATGAAATTTAACTCCTGGGTCTGAGGTGGAATAAAAGTTAACTCATGCTTCTGCTGTGCCCTGTGTGGTGGAAGCAGCTAGATACTTATCATGGTGGTACAGCCATAGAATAACATGTGAATTAACTTGTACTCCATCTCAGAGCCAGGAGTTACATTTCCAACATAGGTTTTCTTGGGCGAGCACCTACAACTGAATGGTATTGCCAAAGTCGGGATGCATAGTGCCAAGATGTGTACTGTTCAGCTGTAGGTGCCAACTCAAGAGAGCTTATGCTCTCTTATACTCCAGTTACAGAAGAGAAAGTACAGAGAAGGGCGACCAAAATGATAAAGGGCATGGCATGGATCCTCTATTAGGAAAGGTTAAAGAGGTTAGGGCCGTTCAGCTTGGAGAAGAGACAGCTGAGGTGGGATATGACAGTCTATAAAATCACGAGAGGTCTAGAACATGTAATTGTGAATCGGGGGGCACGCCATGAAGTTAGCAAGTAGCACAGTTAAAACAAGTCGTAGAAAATTCTTTTTTACTCAATGCACAATTAAGCTCTAGAATTCATTGCCAGAGGATGTGGTTAAGGCAGTTGGTGTAGCTGGGTTTAAAAAAAGGTTTGGATAAATTCCTGGAGAAGTCCATAAACTGCTATTAATCAATAAGTAATAGACACTGCCTGTTACCAGCATTAGTAGCTTGGGATCTATTTTAATGTTTGGGATCCTGCCAGGTACTTGTGACTTGGATTGGCCACTGTTGGAAACAGGATACTGGGCTTGATGGACCCTTGGTCTGACCCAGTATGGCATACCTTAAGTTCTTATGCCTTGCCATAATGGTTTTGGTTGTGAAAATATGGCCAAAACATCAGGAGGCACAGTGTCAGTCTCGCATACTATGAGAGACTGAACAGTACGCCAAAGTCAGGACTCATAGCGATTGTGCTTACTGTTCAGCTATAGCTGCCTACCCAAGAGAGCTTTCACTGGAAATTTTACTCCAGGATCTCAGGTGGCATAAGTTCACATTTCTGGTGGCCAGTGTTATTCTATTGTTATTCCAGTGTGGAAGAAGCAGCTAGACACTACCACAAGTGGCATAGCAATAGAATAAAATGACTACCAGAAATAGGAGTCCACATCTGACGCAGGAATTAAATTTCCTATGTTAAAAAAAACATGCACACATATGACAGTCTGAACTTTAGCATGCCTCCCTGCATTTCAGGGTAATATCTACTTTCTTCATTAGCAAGAGCTTTACATGCTTTTTAAACTAATCCTAGGCTTTGAGGAATTTCTTCTCGGGTAGAACCTAAAGGAAGCTGGAGTCACCTACGGAGAAAGACAGGTAACTGAGCAGATGAGGAAAGAGAGGCTTTGTTTCACTACTGGAAGCCAGGTTAGCCTGCATCTGTCTGTTTGGAGTGCCTGCTGACCTAAGCCACTGAACCTGAATAGTCAACTGTTACGTTCAGATGCTGAAGTGAGAATAAAGAAACTATACTGTACCTGGGGAAGAGAGACACATTAAGATCCTACCCCAAAGGCCACTTGGCTGCAGGAACTGTTTTGCAAATTAATCACCCAGCCATGCCCCTCTAGGGAAGAGATCACTATTTTTCTGGCAATACAACCATTCTGATGAGGCCAGGATGCGATAAGAATGTTATCCGGATTGGGAATTGCCTCTGTAACTCAACAGGCACTATTAACATGATCATGGCCAGCTGAGGCAAGCCAAAAGGCAGAGATGCATACTGAAAATATGGATGACATTTGGTAACAAGTATGTAGAGATATGCCAGCAGCAGGCCCAGAGATAAGAAAATCTCCCAGACACAGACTGGACTAGTAAGGGAAAAAAATATTTCAACTTGGTGGAAAATTTGGACAAAATTTAGAAACCTCAGATCTGGGATCAGGTGGTAGTCTTAGGGTTTTATTTTTTGGAAGCCCACAAAACAACTGGAATGCAGAGTTACCCGGGATCCTGGGCCAGTTTCTTATATATCTGTTAAGTTATTAACTGTTTCCAAGAGGGCAATGACCTTTGTTGGGATTCACACAACTCCAGAGATTAAGAAGAGAAAACCTATCAAGGTAACCACTCTCAGTGATGTCCAAGACACAAAGTTCCTGAACGGACTTGCTCAAAGTCTGGAAAATGCTTCATTTTCTCCGCCCCCCTCACCTCTAATTTCTTTTTACCTCTGAGACTGTTTTCCTGTGTTCTGATGACTTCGCTGGAATTTCAGGAATAAAAGAATTTGTAGCCACTCAGATTCCTGACTGGTAGGGACAAAATGTAGTGGCAAAAATGCTATGAACTGCTCCTTCTCCTGAAGGAGAAAAGCCTCTGAGCCTCTTCAGTCACAGCCTTTTTCAGACTGGATATGAAAAGGCGCGTAACTTCAAAAGAGATCTTCACAGACTGGGACACGTTTGGTCTGCAATTCAGTGTGAGCCGACCAGCTCAGCACTTCCCAAACCTTTACCCATTATGACACCATTTAACACTTAAAAATTCATACAATCCTAAATCCCAACCAAAATAAATTAGCAGACCTCCCCTACTGTCCTCCAGCAGATTTCAAAATCCCTCTCCCACCCATCCACCCAAAAGCCAGGGAAGTGGTGGCAGCAGCAGTCAGCATGGGGCACAGCTCACAGACCCTGGGAACTGCTGATCCAGCTGATATCATAGATTGGCAAAGAAAAAAATTCAAAGGACATATCTATTAGGCATATCGGGCCCAATATTCAGCACTGGCTGGTTAAGTAACTTACGGGCTGATACAGTACAGTGTTAACCCTTGATTGGACGCGCGTTTTCGATGCGCTAGCGTTATCCCTTATTCAGTAAGGGGTCGAAAACGCGCGTCCAACTCCCCCCCTCCCCCGAACCTAATAGTGGCCGCAACATGCAAATGCATGTTGACGGCCCTATTAGGTATTCGCACACGATTCAGTAAGTAAAATGTGCAGCCAAGCCACACATTTTACTTTAAGAAATTAACGCCTACCCAAAGGTAGGCGTTAATTTCTGCCGGCGCCGGGGAAGTGCACAGAAAAGCAGTAAAAACTGCTTTTCTGTGCACCCTCCGACTTATCATGGCGATATTAAGTCGGAGGTCCCGAAGGGTAAAAAAAGTAAAAAAAGAAAAAAGAAAAACAAATTCGACATAGGCCCCCGGCTTGAAAACTGGACGCTCAATTTTGCTGGCGTCTGGTTTCCGAACCCGTGCCTGTCAGCGGACTCGAGAACAGACGCCGGCAAAATTGAGTGTCGGCTATCAAACCCGCTGACAGCCGCCGCTCCTGTCCCTAAAGAGGCGCTAGGGATGCGCTAGTGTCCCTAGTGCCTCTTTTTACCTGTTTCTACCGCCGGACTTAATTTGCATACTGTATCGCACGCACAGGAGAGTGTCCTGTCTCTCCCGCGGACTTTACTGTTTTGGCCCGTTAGCCGGACATGACTAATACAGATAAAGTTACGATATAGATTCAGTGTCACGGCAAAGCCGCTGAATACATGCATATATGTGCACACTTGGGAGGATAAGTCTACCTGGCATCTAAACTTAGCCAAACTTACGTGGCTATCTCCGAATATCAATAAGTTATATGGCTAACTCGCTCCACCCCTATCCACCCAGTACATGCCTACATTTTACACAAGTAACTTTTAGCTGTATGAGGGATTTATACGGCTAAGCAGCGGCCCCTGATCATAGGCACATATTCAGCAGCTGCTACGTAAGCCACATAAGTATCGCTTATCCGGCTAAGTAGCGCTGAACGCGCTTTGAATATTGGGCCCACTGTTGCTAAAAAAAACAGAACAGAAAGGCCAAGGAAAGAGATCCCAGGACCCTGTCAGGCCTGAGCATGAACTTTGCCAATTTTTTATTTTTAACCGGGGGGGGGGGGGGGGGGGGGGGGAGGAGATTACTGACTTTGAAAATTAGGCCATGAAGCAACTGACTACAAGGCAACTCTTCTGATTTATAACTAGATTCTATCTTCCTGCCCAGAGGTTCCTTTCCATCAGAATACTTGCCATTTTGGCTAGCCCTGTACTAGTGGTATCCAGATGTGGATCACTGGTCCAGGTTTTGAGACGCTTCATGGACAGAAACCCCAGGGCTCTACCGCCCAAACAGATTGTTCCTTGCTCCTAATCAATTAGCCTCAATTATCAACTCAATAGCCAAAAAAAAAAAAGACAGACTCTGCTGCTTTCCCATTAGGTAACTTGGATGCTTGGGATTTAGGAAACACAACTTGTGAAGAAGACTGGAGAACTTGGGTAATCTAAGAGGCAGAGAAGCACTCAAGTTTCTTGTAAAAATGCCAGCGCCAATGCATTGATACAGGATCGAAGATTTTTCCTGCTAACTGGAGAGACTGCAACAGAAGATAAAGCAGATCTTATAGGCCAACTGGCTCTGAGGATAGGCTCTTTGTGGGGGAAGATCTTCCAGGGAAAGCAGAGCAAGCCTGCTTTAGTAGCTTGGAGGTCGTTTGTGAATTCATTCTACAGATACTGTTTTACAAATAGGGCCCAGGTCTCGGGGGCTTCTACCACAAAAGCAGAGATTCACGAGAAGAAACAGCCAAGACCACAGCTGGAGTAGCCTCTAGGCACCTAGCTAAACCATAAAGGGCTGAGCTCCCAAAAGCGGCTGGGCGTGACTCTCTTCCCTCCCCCTACCAAGCACAGGACGTCTGCTCCAGGGGCTATGCTACTGGCTTAGAGCTGAGAATTTTTTTTCTCTTTAAAGCTGCTACAAAGTTCTCTTTTGGAGCCTAAGTCACAGCACCAAGTGTCTTGACGATCCCTAGTGTGTCACAAAACTAACTCCTCCACTGCAACCCTTCAATAGTGGCTTCTCTGGGAGATAGCCTTCTGAGCCCTGAGAAATCCTCCCCACAAGACAGCAGGACAGGTCCTTGTCTGCTGCAGGTGCCTCCCGTGGGTCATCCGCAGTTGCCATACTACAAAAAACATTCAGAGAAAAGCTGCAAAGTTCAAGGCGGCTGGCCATCACTGCCAGAACAGCAGCAGCGTAGTTCTTCACTGCGGAGACCAAACATCAAAGCCGGCAGGAAGGACCTGCGCTTCTGCAGTGCACTCTTGTGGTGGGACCTGGCCCATCCTACTCCCTGAACATTTGTTTTGCTTTCTTTCTTTATGCACAGAAAATCAATTTTGTGTGTGTAAAAACACAACGTGTGTGCGTGTGGAAAGAAACAAAATTTTAAACTCACATCATCAAAACAACAAACAAGAAAAAGAAAAAAAAATACAGTTTTTCTCACTCACAACTGACTGTTGGCATGCAAGAGAAATTCCAAGCTCACTGTGTATTCCTATGTCAGATTTGACAGAGGCAGTGAGCAAGAGGCACTGCTGTTACAACCTGCTGGGTAATCCCCAGCTTCTGCAGGCAGGAAATGATACGCATGAAGTAAGAGCTACTGTTCACTAGGAATAAACCTCTATAATAACCATTTCAAATGATTAAGGGAAAGGCTGGTAATAGATGTAACCCTATGTACTCAGCTCAGCTGCTGGGCGTCCCTGTGACAGGAATCCAAATGATTTAAGAGCCTGAGATAACATGTCTGTCAGCGGATATCCATGCCATTTACGAGTCTAAGTTAGTCTCCAATGCCAAGCCCCCATCTACAGACACACGGCCAAGAGCACACAGTCTAGTTTCCAACGCCATCCTTTCTCTGGAACCTTCTGTACCAGGCACAGCAAATGTGGGGCTTTATATGTGGATGTTTCCCCAAACAACAGGTAAACACAAGTTGCAACCGATTCTTCTGTTAACAGTAAACCAAGAGTTTCGGAGCTGATCCTCCAATGAAACCCAGGCCTGGATTTAGGGATAGGAAATACAGGCACATGCCTAGGGTGCCAAATTCTGAAGACGCCCAAAAACAGACTCCTCCGCCCTACCGTTCGCTGACCTCTGGGGCTGAAACCCCCCTCCCCGGGTTCTCAACCTCGGGATGCCCCAATTTTAAATCCAGCCCTGGTGAAACCTCTTTCTTGCCACAGAGATCAACCAATAGCGTTGAAGCTCGTGCATAATGCGCAGTCTCCAGCATCTTGGCATGGAGCATGGAAGCTGCTCTTCACTACTCCTCATCCCTGCTGGTTTATGCAAGGGCTATTTTATCCTCCTCCACCACCACCACCACCTTCATTCAAGCAGTGTCTCCTGAGAATTTAAAAGCGTCACGGTGCATTTCACAATACAAAATAGATGGAGGAAGGCAAGAAAAGACCCCTTTAGGGAGCTGGAGAGCACTCCATCGCTTTTGAGAATGGACTGCAAGCACATTCAAACCTTTCCTTGCACCACAAAACTGGTACCACAATTACAGAAGCATCCAACCCATCACTGCCCAGCGACAAGGGCTTCTGTCGGAAGCAAGAAAGCTACCTGGGCTCTCCCCACAGCTCCCAAGGTGGCACATATTTGAAAAGGCAGCAGAAGCAAAAAGTGAAACATCAGGATAAAGGAAATGAGAACTTTATCAGTTGTCTCTAAAGAATATTTCATGCAGGAGGTATAAACAGTGGTGGAACTACCTTTACTCCATCCGTCTTCTTGTTCAATAGACTCTTGGCAGCTGTAACAATAAACAGGTTAAGTGGAGAGGCAACTTAAAAGAACAAAGAAAACAATCACTTTTTCTCCTTTTGTCCTCCCCCCCAACATAAAGGCTAACTGGGACAAGGTGGTAAATGTGCCCGGCAAAGTCTGACAATGAACGGCAAAGATGCTCCATTTTCAGCCCCTAATTCCTCGGCACTGGTCTTTACTGCTCAATGGGACGACTTCCCACGTCTGCTACTGGGGAAACATTATCAACAACATGAGTTTCCTCCTCCTCTTTTATACATCCAGCTGAACTGGAACCAGGGCTGGGATCCGGCACTCTGAGCCCTTCATTCACAACCACCCCCAATATCTGATTTTTACATCTCTCTTCCAGCTTCACCCAGACATTGTAGCAACAGATCTTGGCCGGGGAGGGGGGGGGGCCACAAGCTGCGGCTCCCTCTGGAATCCAGCTGACACGGATAAACGTCTGACCATGAGATAGTGCCACCGAGCGACGGTTAAGATGCCATTCCCCACCTCCCCCAATGGGCTAACACTCCCCCCCCTCACCCCCCCAGCCACGGCCAGCACAGTCCTCCACATGGCAGTGCACAGACCAGCATCTCTCTTAATTTCGTGGACAGCTGGCACTATAATGCCTCCATTCTGAAAGGACCATTTTGAGTGTTTTGATTGTTTTACAGGCAAAAAATAAAAATAACACAAAGAAACATAACCTTTTTGGGTCCCATGTGGACAAATGTGGGGTAGATCATAACGACAAAATGGTTGAACCCCCGGTATGAGGATCCTTAAATATTAAATATTTTACAGCATTTCATGTTGTTTAATGTCAACAGACTAAAAAGCTAAAAGGAAAGAGACAATATGTTTGCAATAGTACTGATTCACTATATCCAACAGAATGGATCTGTTTTTGTTTAAATAGTGCATAGCACTGGTCATGGAGTCACCAGATCGGAACGGCCCAAGAATATCAATCATTAACATTTGGGATCTTGGTATATTGCAGGGGGGGGGGGGGGGGGGGGAGGGACCTCAGTAGTCCCAAAAGTTGCCATCTTGAAATATTTGTTAGCCTTCAGTGGGTGGTCAGCTGTACCCAACTACTCTGATGGTTTTCTTTTATCTGATTTTCTTTTTGGTAAGGTAACTCTCTCTCTCTCTCTCTCTGCTTTATAAAATAGGAGATCTCATGTCTTCGGACTCCCACTGCAATCACTGTGTTGTATTTTCCTTTAATTTTCCTGCCTAACATCCAGACAACTTCCCTTCAGAAGTTTTGATCATCCCATCTTGTGACTTGAATTAACTTGGGTGCTAATGATGCAGGCGGCTTCCAGGAATGGAGGAGACGGCTGCTCTCTGTACTGGAAGCAATCAGGTCACAATGAGACCTTTGCAGTTTTCAGTGTGCTGCTGTCCCCCCCTTCAGGGCAGGTGAAAGGAATGTAACAAAGAGACCCCACAACAATGGGGAAGGGGAATAAGAGCTTAGAGTACCATGGAGGATGCTGCGCAGCAACAGCAGTCTGTCTACAGAACTGAAAGCGGCAGGAGTCAAAACACAACATGTAAGCAGAAAAAACCTCAAGACATTTCCTCCGCACACTTCTTCGTTTAAAGCATGTCAAAGAATAGGAATAAAAACACTGCAAAACGCATCGAGTGGGTGCAGCAAGCCACAACAAGCTCTAAAACATTTTGTCCTCTAATGTGCATCCTTAGGGTAATGACACAGCACACACAGTCCAGGGTCTACATATCCCTCCCAGTCAGTGCTAACCTACCTACTCCTGTCTCCTCCTCTTTTCCACAGTGCTAATAGACAAGAGTCATTTTCTAGTTTATCAATGGGTAAATTAACTTAAAATTCAATTTAAGAGGATAATTTAAAGAAACACAGCTCTATGACAGTAGCTAGCAATGGTACCTACAGCCTATATTCAATAACCTAGGACTCCTAGGGCAGCTGGGGAGCAGGTTCTGCAGTGAGAAAACTCTTCAATATGCTTTCAGATTCTGCAGGGCATTAGGGCTGTGCAGCCCACCAAAGTTTGTTTTGGGGAGGGGTTTGGGTTTTTGCATGTTGTTTATTTATTTAATTTGGGAAGAGGGGGGGGAGGGTATTTCATTTTCAATGCTGTGCATGTATTTGCCAAACAAAATTCTGTTGGCATTTCTATTTGTTGCCAAACAGCTTGTTTCCTTGGTGTTTTCATGTTGTTTGAAAATGAAAGCACATCCCTAGCGTATTATAACAGGGTGGCCCATGGAAACGTAGCCCGCCTCCAATACCAGTGCCACGCAGGCAGGCTACTTTTCCACGGGCCACCCTGTGTACATATGCATACTGACCAATGTTTACTAAAAATATACATTCCTTAAAGAGCAAGTTTTCCAAGCTTTGCGTGCAAGATTTTCTT
This sequence comes from Rhinatrema bivittatum, assembly GCF_901001135.1. Lineage (NCBI taxonomy): Eukaryota > Metazoa > Chordata > Amphibia > Gymnophiona > Rhinatrematidae > Rhinatrema > Rhinatrema bivittatum. The sequence goes on from NC_042621.1 coordinate 117,963,618, forward strand.
TTCCACTTTGTCTTAATTTCTCCATTATAGTTTTCTACTTTTATCTTTCAGGCTTGTTTTTCTCTCTTCATTCACCCCAAACTTTTACCTCTTCAACAGCTGCCTCCCCTTTCTTCTCAACTCTCTCTTTTTCCTCTTTGCTCCCCTCTTCATCTTTCCTCCATTCCTTACACTTTGCCCTCCCTACCATCCTTCCTCCTCCACAACCCTCTTCCTCTCATTGCTTGCTTCTTCCCCGTCATTTCTTTCCCTCCTGCCAGCTCTCATGCCTAATTTGCTCCGTCCCCTCCCTTTCACTCCTCCCGATCTTCTCTCCTCTCTTACTTCTCTCCCAGCTAACCTCCTACTCCACAACTTTTTTAAAACCTCTCCAGCTTATTCCAATCTGCTCCTGCTGCCTCCCCCACCTGGCACCAACGGGTCTTCTCGCTTTCCTTAAGTCAAGAGGTGTCAGAAGTAGGGGGGAGGGAGCCTTGCAACAGCCCAGCAAGTGATGGGGGCAACCAGCAGCATTGGGGAGGGAGGAAGGAGGGCCAATGCAAAAAGGTATATGGAGCTGAGCACACCTTTACTCACTCCAGTTTTAACACGCATTTCACCTTAGCAGGCTTTTCTTTTTTTTAACTCCTTATGCATTTAGCATACCATTTGTTTACTGCATCAAGAGTTAATTTTTTAACACACAAATAAAAAAAAAATAAAATAAAGTGAGCTAAATTTTAATATATTTTGTAACAACATTTTTTACATCAGCCTCTATGAGTGCTGATTATAGCTCCCTCCCTATACCATCCTATGAGTGCACGTTATAGCTCCCTCCCTATACCACCTTATGAATGCCATTTACAGTTCCAGCAGTGAGAGCTCCCTATTTATAATGTCCTATTACTGCCAGTGGCAGCTCCTTCCCAGTGAAATCTGGAAATGCCATCATGCGACCCTGTTTCTGGTTACAAGTAGGCAGTGTGTTCTCAACAAAGTAAAAAAAAAAAAAAAAAAATCCAAATCTTTTTTACATTTCCATTTTATTTTCCGTATAAAAGAATGACACTGAGAGGACTGATTATCCAGCAGACTTGGGAACTGTCTGGGGATCTGCTTGTGCTGTTGACAGTATGCACAAATTACTGACACCTAAATTGTTCTGCAAGCAGAGGGAAAGGACTGATTGAGGTGGGACAGGGACCGCCGGAGCACTAGAGCTGTGCTTGGGACTGGCTCCTGTGAAAGCTGGGCTGAAGATGAGGCCAGGTTCATGGCTGTCAGGCCACTGGGCACAATCTAACAACTTCTCTCTATGGACCGAATTCTGGAGCCCGTCTTATAAGAAATCCTAAACCCGATGGTCAGACGAGGCGGAGGCTTTTAACGTAATCAATTCTGCTTCAAGTTTTGCTTTTGCCGACAGCTCCGGCATTTTGGTAAGGAACTCGCAGCTTTCCGGAGCATTAGGGTCTCAGCCCAGTCAGAGATAACGGAGAGAGGGGAGCTGTGAAATCGGGGGCTTCTGTTTTGGGCAAGGAGGATGCCCTCTTAGGTCCAAACATTTTTCATGGAAGAGGAAGGGCCTACGGGTTAGAGCAGAGAACCAAAGTCAGGAGGAGGAGGACTCCTGCCAAGCAAGTTACAGTCCCTTTCGCCTTTCTGTTTTTTTCTCCCCCTCCCCAGTTAGATTCCACTTAATTCTAGGATTCTAGACAAAATCAGAACCTGAGCCGGCCCCTGCTCATTTTTACTGGACCTCGAGGCCATATTTCCATTTCGTTGCCTTAACCCTTTTTTCAGCACTCCCTGCCCGACACAGCATAAGCAACACAGCGACCATAGTGGAGTGAGAAGCAAAGGTCTCGGTATAGGCCATCATCGCTCAGCAGAGCGGCGTTGCTGGGGAGTCACACCTCCTTCTCCTTAGGGTTCATGGATGCTGCCGCTGTAGGGGTTTTCTCCAAGAACTCGCCCTTTGTCTTACCACTGACGCTGCGTGCACGGTTGCCAACCACCCCCACAGACTTACAGGCTGCCCATAAAAACTGCAGGAAAATGAACCTATCCATATATGTATTTAAGCCCGCCCGTAATTTTTTCACTCTCTTCAGGCTTCTGCTGACATCATGGGTGCATGGGCAGGAGCCAGAGATGACAAGTTTTGGGACGAAACAGCCGAGGAGCAGCAAAGCACGCCCAGATAGCTACACTACGTGGAAGATGAGCTCACAGCTTTGGAGGTTTGCAAACCCTGCAAGGGGCCCAGTGATGCCGCCGGAGTCAGTAACAACCGCTGGCTTCTCAGCAAAATTCTGTCTTTCAGTAAAAATGATTTTCAGGAGCTGTCAACCTTGCCTGGTTGTGTTACTAACCCCCCCAGATGATGACAATATTGTTTTCTCCTTTGTAAGCTGTCTTGCTATCCTGGCTGCATGTGTGCTTGTGCTGTGCTACAATTTCAAAGCACATAGAGACCCCCCACTTGGACAAAAAATGTTCTGTTGGTGAAAATTACTGTTTGATTGTACAAATATGTCAAAAACAACACTAAAGTTCCAGATCCAACCATACAAGAGTTCTTTACAATTTGGATTCAAATTTTCTCCCTACTAACATTCCCCTCTTCCTCTGCTGCCTGCTTTCCTGTACCTAGGCTAGCAAATTAGAACATTCAAAGAATCTTTCATAACAGCAGCTCAAAAAAAAAGGTCCATGGATGCTCCATACTCTTCATTCAGTGTAGGTACTCATCCCTCGTCTTCTCTCCTGCTCTAACAAGACATCAAAATCAGAAAAATACATGAGGTTGGAGAAAAAAAAAAATCAATCCTTGAACCTCTCTCAAGTCAGGAGAAAATAAAGGAAAACTAACCTGCAGCTTCTGTTAGGTAATATTTCTTCAGTGCACCAAGAACCAAGACAGTCAACCATTGATACCTTACAATGCCTGCTTCTTGAGAACTAAAACAGACAGTCCCCCCCCCCCCCTTTCCCTCTCTTTCCCAATCCTCTTGTTTTTTTTCTTAATCTCTCCTCTACAGCTCCCCAAACTATCTTGTCCCCCAATTCTGGATGTCATAAACTCTAACCTTGGTTAGATCCCTGAAAGAAAACAGAATCGACCTGACTGTTAGCTATTAGCCAGCCATTTATATCTCTCATTCCTGTGCGCTCAAGAGCACATCCCAAAAACAGCTAAATCTTGAAATGAGAGCAGGACCCTGTGACAGGCATGCAGATCTGGTTAGTAGATTCAATCTCACTGACATGACCCATGATGCCGGGGTTAGGTGATATCCAGTCAGCGGCATGCCAATGTCAGCCAGCGGGCACGTGCCCAGTTCTCCTTGGGCATGCAGGTACCAGCATGCAGATTTTCTAGTAGTGGGAGAGTTTAGGAGGGTGAGGGGGACAGAGGAGAGGAGGGTATAGTATCGGGGAGAGGGCTCGGGTGGGTGGGGGGATTTGAGTGGTTGGGAGCGAGGAGGACTCATGCCACGTACCTTGCTCAGCCAAGTTGGCAGCACTCGTGGCGGCTGAAGCGGGGGCGGAGCTCTGCCTGCCAACTGATTGGACAAAATCGTTCAGTGGGAGGAGACGCAACAAAAAGCAACAAAAACGCCCCAATCAGCAATGAGAGAGAGAGAGAGAGAGAGAGAGAGTCGCAAGTCAACCAGTGTTAAGACAGGATGAAAACACAAAAATAGCAACAAAAAAAAAAAACTTAACTGAAAAGTTTAAAATGGAAAATCTTTCATCCCTACTCGCACGCGCAAGTAGGAGTCTGAAATGAAAAGAGCAACTGAAGAGGAAGGTGGCTTGCAAGATCACGGGTATAATGTTTACTTCTGCATGAGCAGCATGTGAGATGCAGAGAACTCCGGAGGCAGGAGCCGAGCTGCTGCAAACTCACAAGGGTTTGGAATTATAAACACAATAGCAATTTACTTAGCTGAACATAAAATCTAGCCAAGACAAGCAGAGAATTGCTGTTAACATTGGTTTTGTTGTTGGGTTTACCCTGATCTCAGCTTTTAGACGCAGGCTTGAAGAAAGAAAAAAAAAAAGAACGCAGGCAAACGGCAAAAGAAGAAGCAGGAAATACGTGAAATGGTGGGAAAATAAAGACAGAGCCTGCACCATGAAAAGGGAAGAGGGAGGGTCGGTGATGTGGGAAGGAATGAAAGCTTTCGGTCAGGTTTTGCCTCAGACTGACATTTACAGGAAGTGCCATTCTCACCAGGGAGGGTCTCTCACGGGCTAAAGGAAAAAAGGAGGAGGAGGAGGAGGAAGAAGAAGAAACTGGCTCACATAACCGGGCCCAGGAAAAGAGAGAGCAGTGATTGCAGAGAGTGTGCGGGATGCAGACACTGGGAGAAGGCCGCAGCGTTCCTCTCACAGTAACAAGCGCCCTCTGCGGACACGGCAGCAGCACCACGGTCACTGCCCCTTTAATCCAATGCGCAGGGTCGACATCGCCCGGGGAAGCGTAAGCCCAGCTGTGACGAGTCAACAGGGCTATCAATCCCTCCCCACCCCCCCGCACATAAGAACTTTCACAGAGCCCGCAGCCAAGAGGGGAAAGTCAGATCCCACACGCACAAAACTCAGAGCAGCCACCAAGGAAAATAAAGCCTCAGTCTGCTGCTATTCAAACGAGGAGGCCACATTTCCTCTGAAAGTACAATCAATGCGCCCCCAACAATCAAATCTTCATTTAGCTGGCAACACATCGGTATTTACTGCGATTTACTGCGCCTCCTAACAAGTACCACGTGTCACTGCCTTTTACAACAGGGATGGGCAAACGTTTTCTCTCTCCAATGGGTCACACATTAGTGGCTCTTTCTTGCACCAGAGCCCAGCTAAGGAGCAGGGAATGATGGGGGTGATCCCCCCTCATGGCTCCAGTCGGAAAGTGGGATTTTTATTTTTTTGGGGGGGGGGGGGGGGGCGGTGTCTCCTGTGCCTGCATGCACAACTGAGTTTGGACGGGTACAGTGTGCCTATGTGGACAGTGAGTGTGTGTGACTGACTGCATTTGGTATATGAGACACTCTCCCCCCATCTACCCTTCCCCTCCTGGTTCATCTCACCCTCCTCTATCCTCTCTCAGCCCCCATTTTCCTACTGTCTTCTCTCAACTGCTTCCTCTCCTTCCCTCCCCTCTCCTGGCTGCAGGTAAAGGGATGGAGTCCCCGCCAACGCTCCAGCTAGTCCTGCGGTGCCATGCATGTGTCTGTCTCATGCTGGTGGGGAGGGGGGGGGTGTCTCTCCCTCATGCCAGCAGGGGGATGGGGCCCCATTCGCATTCTGGCCTCTTCTGCATGGCCATTGCTAGACTGCTGCTCTCTCTTCTCTCCTGCCACTCAGTGCTGGGGGGAAAGGAGGTAGCGATAACGTGCTGGCTTCCCAGGCTGCCCCTGCCTTCTCCGACACACAATCAGAGGTCCGCAGGACTTTGCCAACCATGGCAGTATGGACAGCCTCGGAACTGCGGCATCAGTGGACTGGTTGGCATTAAAATTTAGGAAGGCAGCAGGGGCTGGATAAATGAGCCCCACAGGCCATAAGTTTGCCCATCTCTGTTCTAGATGCTTCTGCTAAACTCCACAGCAGCATTTTAAACGAACGAGATACAATACTTGTAACTAATTATTTCAAGTACCTGAGTAATATCACGGGCCACATTTTTCTCAAGATAATTAAATGTACAAGACATCTGTCATGAAACAGTTACTTAAAAAAATGTGTAATTTAAAGTAAAGGCACAATTTCATGTGACTTGCTCTTTCTGGAAAGGACTTTAAAACACAGTGCACTGTAAGGAAAAGTACACCTATCTTAACTTTTCACATTACTCTATTCACGGATGCTGTGAATGAAAGGGCTCCATTCATTTCTGTTTATACCTTGCAGGCAGAACATATGCAGCCCTTTTGTTATTATTTCTAAGTTTGTGGCTGGATTAAAAACCATGCTGAGGTGACACATCTCTCTTTCAAGTGGCTCCAGGAAATCTTAACAAGTTTCTTTGTTTCTTGAGGCATTAAAAATACACTACTTACATTTTTGTTCGAGTAACTAGTAACTACGAAGAGTTAACTTTAAAAGCAAATAGGAATGCATGGCATCAAATACTTCATGGGTATAACTTAGCAATGCACAAGTCGTTGTAAGTATTACTGTGCAGGGGACATTTTTGGATAGAGAGTCACTGTATGCGGTTACATAAAAACCCACTGCATCACAGAAAGGAGAGAGGATGCATAGAGCTGTGGACAAGGACAAATTTGGTCTTACCTCCTAATTTTCTTTCCATCAGTCCCACTAGACTAGTCCTGATGCACACGTTTTGCCTTCCTACCAGCAGATGGAGACAGAGAGCCAACTAGATTGCTGTCCAATGTAAGGGCCCGTACAGTCTGCAGCTCACTGGTATCCCTGCATCAAAGCAAAAAAAAAAAAAATCTCTCCCTTTGACAGGCAGGGAATTGATAAGTTAACTGACTGACGTTGGATCCCCTCCATGAAAGGGCTGAGACTTGTTGAAGAGCCTTTCTCTGGGATAAGGTCCCACTGCCTGGCAGATATTGACTCATTTCGCTGTCTTGAACCTGCATGCAAGGCCCCCCCTCGGGGGCCTATTTTCAGGCAGTTTCTGGGACTTTGTTTCCCGCAGGTCCTTCACCAGCTTCTTGAGATCCTCACTAAACAGAAGTTTTCACCAGGATGGGGAGCTTACTCAAGCGTGCCTTAGAAGCAGCAGCCACCATCAGTTCTGGAGCTATAGCAACATCCTGGCCGAGACTGCTGAGGTCACCCCCCTCACCGAAGATATAGTAAGGTCATAGAAGGCATCCACTACAAAGCCAATTCTGCATCAAGATGTACATTCTCCTCAGGAACAATGCATCCTTCTAGGCTGCCCACTGGGAGCTGCTGAACCCAGCATAGACGGGCCCTGGACATATAACCACTACATACGGAATACCTGTAGCGTATTACTTGTAGCGTATACCCAGCTTGCCCACCCCCAAATCCAGCTCTGCAAAAAAAAAAAACAGTCTTGTACAATACCAGCAATAGTTAATAATAAAAATAAAGTAAAAACTAAAATAAACAGAATCAACAGGAGTCATTTAGAACCATACAGAACCAGTAACAAACTTAAACAGCAGCAGATAATAAAATGCATAAAAATTTAAAAAAAAATGTTTCAACCACCCGGGACTTTTAGTCATCTCTGAGGATCTGAGGGCCCTGAAACCGAAGGGACCACAGATGCAACAGCTGGGAAGGGAGACCACTGCTTCAGACAAAACGCCTGACGAAGCAACACCATAAACTCCACGGAAAATGGGATAAAAGAATGTGCAAGACAAAGTCTCTATTATCAACCAAGAACTCCCTCTTCCCATGGCAGCTAAGACTCCAGCTCCACTGAAAATATGTTGGGAGGTCCCTGCATAAGGTCCATGATGCTACCTACAGACAAAATGGCCTTGGATCCTGAAGTTACTGGTCCCCCCCCCCATCACCACCCCCACTAAGGGAGACTGCCTCCATTCCTACCACTGATCCTGGGTCTGATGCAAGAGAACTGCCCCCCTCCCCAAGCTAGGGGAGTCTCCCCTATCTCATCCTGGGCAAATCTATACCATCAACACAGCTTCTGTATAAAACAGAGCCCGCAGAGTTACCGTGGCATCTCCCACAGGCCAAACAGTACTTTCCATGTTCTACTGGGGCTGCCATGCTTGGCTTCCACATATGCTCTGGCAAAGCAAAAACTGTGCAGGGAACACAGGCTGCTGAAGGGCTGCAGAGGCACTGTCTTCCTCTGAGTCCCTTCCCCCCAGACTACCATCTACTGGAGACAGAGAATACTGGAGACTTGCAGGCTGCACAGGGCCTTATACAGGGCAAGTTCAGCAATCTAGGTGTTCTCTATCTCCATCTGCTGCTAGGGAGACAAAACCCATGCATCTGGACTGGTCTAGTGGGATGAAAAGGAAAATAGTTTTGGGTAATCAAAAAAACATGGAATAAGCATAGAAGATTCTTAGGAGTGGGAAAAGAGAACAAAGCTGGAGTAGGTTTTGTAGCAGGAAGAAAACAGGGACAGACTAGATGGGTCTTGCAGCATATTCTTAGATTCTGCTCAGTGGCACAGCAAAGGGTCCTTTGAATTTGAGCATTGCTTCCAGATCTTCTGAATGTGGCCTAAGGAGGACAACATGAGACTTCATTTACTGCCAGCTACCATTTCTGACGACAATACTGCAGTCCAGAAATCCCTCCCATTTGTGTGATATAATCAGAGCTTCTGCTCTGTCCAGCACGCCTTAATTAAAACAGATGCTCTCCCCCTCCCACTCCCCCCTTGCTGGGGGAAGAGAAGGGGCCTTCCTAGGCTGATGCTTCTCATGGAAAGTGAGAAAAAGGAAATATGATCATCACTGCCTTCAAGCTCTCAGTTGGCACAGGCCCCTATCTTCTTATTCCGGTGAGAGGCTCCTGAAGTCTCTATGTTCATACTCTGAAATCAGGGGCATCTTTCAAGGGCATCCCGTCTAAGGCTATTCAGCTTATCCACTTATCCCTCCCCTGAGTACTCCCAGCCAGGGCCAGATTAAAGTTTTTAGAGCCCACAGGCAGGGCTAGAGTGTGGAGGTGGGGCGGGGAGGGAAGACAGAGGCAGAGCACCACAGTCCCAAAGGTTATTTGGCGCCTTTAAAATTTGGTGCCCAAGACAGTTCCCTACGTTGTCCTCCAGTTACATATACATACACACAGATCAAGTCTCTTCCTCCAGGGAGAAAAGCCTGCATTGTCCCTCTTTTCAGTTCAGCAACCATCTTTTCATGCAGACTCCATGAGCTGCTGACAAACTCTCTCTCTCGTTCCTAGCGGACGTCTGGCCTCCACCCCCCCCCCCCCCACACACACCCCCAAGGCCCTTTTGGCTATTCTATTTTCATTTATTTAAAAATGTATATTCCACACTATCCCAAGTCCTGGGCAGAGTACATCTAAAAAATAGTCACAAAAGCAGAAACATACCCGAGACAACTCAAAACAAACATAAATAACCATCAGCTGAGGAAAACACAACACTACTCTCCTCCCTGCTGGGCTCTAACCCTCTAAATTTGTCCGCCTGTACAACCCTGTCTTGCTTTACTCAAGGGATTCATGCTACTACCCCCTGGGGGTGGGGGGAGTCTGTTTCTGATCGCCTTTTCACTGTTCTTTCCCCCGTTTCCTTTCTGGTCTGGTAGAGAAGCCATCGCAACAGCAATAATGCTTACAGTTGCCTTCGACACTAGGAAGAGCTTGTATAAGGGATTAACCTCCATCTTCTAAGAGTATGAAAAATGAGGGATTCTGAGAGGGAAGAATTAAATGTCCATCAGCTTAATTCAATACAAATTTAACAGCTTCCTCATCATTCAGATTCGATATGGTGTTCCATTTTCAAATTCTGTCCTCTTTCCAAGGCACGGCACCTAGAGACCAGCTTCAAGCCTGCAGCCCATACCTTTAACGTTTTAGGGTGCTAAGGGAATCAAGGGGTGTGCAAAGCATTCAGGGGGCATGCCCAGGCTGCTGCAATAGTTGCACCTTGTGGCCGGTAGTTCACGATAGTTGCAGTGACACTAGAAGGATATTCTAGTGTCACTGCAAAATATAGGAGACAGGGCTGGAGCTGCCCCCCCCCCCTCCTCGGTTCTGAACCAGACGTGCACGCCTCAAAGACAGAAGAGAGGAGCTAGAGATGCACTCTGAGTGGTCAGCGGCACCTGGGCCACCAGACAGTGGGATATGGAGAGGGGAAAAGGGGAAACGGAACAGAGGGGAAAAAAAAAGGGCAGACAGCAGAGTGGGAGACCAAATGGCCAGAGGCTGCCAAAAAGAAAGGAAGATGGGGCCGAAACTTGGAATCTTGGCTCAAAGGGGTCCACTGTCAAAATGTTTGCATACCCCTGCCTTTAAGAAAAAAAAAGCAAAAAGTGGTTCAGGCTGAGACGCAACTGTACTTTAAGCCGGCATTGAACCTTCAAGCTGATGCCTTAAAGAGCCTTGGTTCAGTCTGGAAGATGCTAAAACCATCGTTAAGAGCCAGCAGCTTATCCATTTAAGTTAGGTTCTTTAAGCAGAATGAGACATAAGAACATTACATCTCAACAGGAAACCTGCAGCTCATCCTTTTACAAGATGTGACTCAGGATTAAAGCCACAGTGCACAGGACGGTGCCGCATACCCTCATCATTAAATCCATGCCTTCTCCCATTAAGAGACATCTCTAGCTTTGGTATTCGGCCCAAACCAGCCAAAACATGCGCAGTTTCAGACCAGCAGCAAAGCAATCAGGACAGCAGTGCCTTTAAAGAGCTGCTGACACTTCAGGGAAGACTTTGTAGGAAATGCAAGACTGTTTAATTTTCTGCTCTCCCTCTTGTTCTTAACTCAGAAGGACATTTACATGAAGGTAAAGTCCATCCGCTACCCTAGTTATAACATTAGTGTCCACAGCATCTACTGTGATATGCGAAGCAGAGAATTATAACTCTGCATGTGAATCACGAGTAAAAGATGTTTTCAAGTTAATTAGATACAAAGGGACTGCAAAACTTAACACTGTGCCCTGAAACAATAATGATGATACTTTTTTCAGCAAAGTCTGTAGCTTATCATTCAAATTTACAAATAACGAGGGGCAGCAGTTGTCACATCATCGCCTCTCCTCCACCTACCCACACCAGAAAGAGCAACTAACCAACAGGCAGAAAAGGAGGGTGAGCAAGAGGACAACATTTATCAAGACATTTTCATTGCTAAATTATTAGTCCACAATAATAGAAGGCAGAGAACGAAAGAAGGTGAACCAGAGAGGAGTGGAACAGAAAAATACAGAGGAGGAGGAGAAGGGAGTGAATAATTGTAGAAATCAAAAAATTATAGAGACTTTTCCTCCTTTCTTTCAAGTATTTTTGTATTTTAGCACTAATTTATCATGGCAGCAGTGTAGACATCTCCCTTTCACTATCACCCAATTCCATTCCACCCTCTAAGGAATGTCGCTGGAACGTTTAATCCCTCTTCTCCTTACAAGACCTGCTAATCCATTTCACCACCTCTAGCATTGCAGAAACCTTCTAGTGTTTGTTTGGTTTTTTTTTCTTACCGTATCAAGGCCTAAATCTATAATCATGATGGAAATCTTACCTGAGAAATTCCGGGAGACCAACATGGTTGTGAGAATCGCACCCTAGCACAGGAGAAGAAAAGCAGAGAGCAATCAAATACTGGACCATCTTGTAGAGGAGGCACTAAGAGATAACTTTTCAGGATGAAAACCTTTCCCATATGACCAGCTGCTGCACTTAGTATGTTATGGTTTCCATCAGGTCACAGGACATTCCTCAAAGCGTTGTCATGCTACCAGAAATGGCAAGGTGCAATGCTAGCTTTTGGAAAGTCTGAGTCACAGACTCCTCCAACAAGACCAATATTATCAGAGGGGGGACAGTGACCAAAATCCTTTATCCAATCAGCCAATGTCTACGTTTAAAACCTAAACTAAACTTTAGGATCCATCAGTAAGTGGCCACATTACTATTGAAATACAGGAGAGTTTCTGTTAGTTGGATGGCCAATGGCAATAATAAAAGTCATCATGGAGTATAATGGTCAAGGGGTAATAGAAGGAATTCTGCTGCCTTCATAACAGTTTACCAATGCCTTACCCTCAACTTTTGGTCCAAGCTTACACCTTCTAACTGAACACACACAAGCAATTTCTACGTAAGTCTAAATGGACAGGGGCTACAACAAAAACACAAACACGGCACCTCTCATCAACTTGTTGCATTTGGCAGTGACTGTTCCAAGACCACCCTAGACTGGAACAGCAGTGGTGATGAAGGTCAAAAAAGTTAAAGCACAGGCAGAACTATTTAGACAAGTTTGCAGAAGGTATGTTTGCAATAGGCAATGTGCTTTAAACCTGCTGCAAGAATTAAGGTATTTGCCAAATTTAACAAGAAAAATATTAGAAAGCAGAACCTGTGATGGGGTGGGTGGGGGAGATTTAGGATCAGAGGCCAGGATGGTTGGGATGGGAGGGTTAGGACATCCCCAGCTTCAGTGTATTTAAATTTATTTATTTATTTTATTTAAATTCTTTTTAATATACCGATGCTCAAGACCATGTCTTATCGTACCGGTTTACATCAGAACCAGGGTAAAACCTGGTTTTACCCTGTATCTAGATTGTTTGCAGAAAGAACTGTACCGGCAAATTGTAGGGGAGGGGACGGTACTGGACCTGGTACGTACAAATGGAGGGGGTGTTTCTGATGTCATAACAGCTGGGCCTCACTTGTGATTCAGTGATCAACTGATGTGTTTCAGCATCAGAGCACAGTCAGAGATGGTTCATTCAGGAACGTCGGGAAAACTAATTTTGTTAAGATGGGGGGGGGGGGGAGAGTACCTCAAGGAGTCATTAAATGGATGGAATAAGCTAGGGAAAGTAGAAGAGCGGTGGGCAAAACTAAAAAGAGATATTGTAAAGGCAACAAACCTTTTTGATAGAAAAGGAAAAAAAAGGAAAAGGAAAAACAGGCCACTTTAGTTTTCTAAAGAAGTGACTGAAAAGGTAAGGAAAAAGGTAAGCTTTCATAAAACTACAAGAGATCACATAAAGAGGAAGAACAGGCGATATCTATAACAGTTCAGAGAAGCTGGGAAAGCAGTTAGGAGAGCGAAGGTGCAAATAGGAGAAAAAACAGCAAATACAGAGGAACAAGATTTTTAGACAATTATTGACAGGCAGAAGTATAAAAATGGGATTCTAAGACTCAAAGGTGGAGAAGTAAATATGGAGAAGCTGATAAGGAGAAAGCAGAAATGCTTCACAAATATTTCAATTCAGTGTTTACAGAGGAAAAACCTGGCGTAGGAACACAGAAATCTGCCACAAATAGGAATGGAAGCGAGTTAGACCTCAAAGGATTTTCATAAGATTGTATTTCCAAGGTGCTAGCAAAACAAAACGTAGATAAAGCAGTGGTACTGGACAAGATACATCCGAGCATATTAAGGGAATTTAAGGAAGTTCTGGCAGTTTCATTGTCTGAGCTTTTTAGAATAAGGAGCAGTTCCAAAGGACTGGAGACAGGCCTAAGTGACTCCTCTTCATAAAAGTGGAAGTAAGGAGGAGGCTGGGAATCACAAGCCAGTAGGTCTGACCTTGGTAGTGAATAAATTAATGAAATTGCTGCTAAAAAAGAAGATAATGCAGTTTCTGGAATTCAGTAGATTACAAGATCCAAGACAGTATAGTTTTACTAGAGATAAGTCTTGTCAGATGAATGTAATCAATTTCGTTCATCCAGTAACCAGAGAGTTAGGTCACAGGAGAGTGCTAGATCTAGTGTACTTGGATTTTAGTGAGGCCTTTGACATGGTTCTGCATAGACAACATATAGATATGCTGAATATCACTGGTATGGACCCTAAAGTGACTTAATGGATTAGAAAGGGGTTGAGAGGGTAGCAGATAAAAGATAGTGGTAAACTGAGTTCACTCTGAGGAAAGGGAGACTTCTAGTGGTGTGCTGCAGAGATTGACCCTTGGTCCAAGTCTGTTCAACGTTTTCATTAGCGACACTATGAAAGGGCCATTGGGAAAGGTTTGCCTTTTTGCAGATACTACCAAGGTGCAGAAAACATGAGGAGAAATCTAGTGAAGTCTAGGGAATGGTCTAGTCTGGCAGCTAAGATTTAATGCTAAAAAAATGCAGTCATGCATTTGGGCTCCAAAAACCAACAGAGCACGGTATAATATAGGAGGTTACATTCTTCTAAGCATGAAAGAGCAGGATCTAGGGGTGATCGTATCAGATGATTTTAAGATGGCCAAACAGGTAGATAAAGCAACAGCAAAAGCCAGAAGGGTGCTTGAGTGCATAGGGAGAGGAATAGCAAGCAGAATAGAGGAGGTGATATTGCCTCTGTATAAGTTTCTTGTGAGACCTCATTTGGAATATTGTGTACATTTCTGGAGACCACAACTTCAAAAGAAAGCAAACCGAATAGTTGGTCCAGAGGGCAACTATTAAAGTGGTCAACAGAATTCATCATAAAGCATAAGGAGACTGATTTGAAGATCTAAACCTGTATAGTCTGGAGGAAAAGAGGGAAAATGGAGAAATAAATGCAAAGGAGGCAGGCCTCTTTCAATGGAAAGGTGGTTCTGTAATGAAGGTGAAAGGGAGTGGCGGATGCATGGAGTATGTATCCGCCACTCCCTTTCACCTTCATGATGATAGTATCTGAGTTCACTAAAACATGGGACAAGCATAGGGGATCTTGGAGGGAGAGGAAAAGACTATAAAGATGAGCAGGAGAAGTGGATGGGCCAACTAGATGGGCTGTATGATCTATATTTGCCATCATGTTCTAGGTTAGGATCAGAGACCGGGCTGGAGAGAGTTAGAACAGAGTTTGGACTGGTTGGAGTGAGGAAGGTTAGAACCAGAGACCATGTAGGTTGGATTGGGGGAGAGTTAGGATGCAGGTGGGTAAATGTGAGTACACAACCAGTGGTAATTTTCAGTTGCCTATGTAGGGCTAAAATCTGCAGGTAAAGAGTACCCATAGACTTTAGCCTGAATTTTCAAAGCAAGTCTGCTTTGAAAATTCATGGGTTCTGCTGGGGACATGAGCAGATGTAACTTACCTTTGCATTCTGTTACATGGATATTTTTGAAAATCTAAAGTATGAATGTAAATTTGATCCCACCCCATAAAGCCTATTTAGCATGCATGTAAAAATGCACACAAAATCATGCTCCGCATGTACTTCTATGCATAAAACCACCAGGGCTACAATCAAGGTTCTACATGTAATGCATTATTTTAGTCATTTGTTTTTATTTATGATTATGCTTTGGTTTTTATGATCTTATTATTATGGATTTTATGTGTTTCTTGTTACCCGCCTAGAACTGGCAATAGGAGGGATATACATTTTTAAATAAAATAAATGAGTCACTTGTGCACATAAAACTGTGTTTAATGCATGTAAATGCCTTTGAATATACCCCCTAAATATGCAGGTGGGCACACAAGTAAAACAGAAGGAATTTTCCAGGGAGAAAATGTGTGTGCCAGGAACCTTATCAGTCTCACCTTTAGTTTTCTTCTGGCATTGAACTTTCTCAGACACTCCACAGTTTCTTGTCTGTGCATCATGGAGGCCACCGTAGAACGTTGCTGGAAAACAGAAACTTGTATAAATTAGCTGTTGCCTTGGCGAGACAGCAAAACACACACATTGATCTCTCTCATTTCCACAACTAACGGGTCTGGATTGTTTCTTTTACTTTTGGGTTGTTTTTTTTACACCAGATCTCCTGTGATTCTTTGATCCTAATCAGGAGGTATCTTGGCTTACTTTATTTGTAATTTCTCATTCCTGATTTTGTTCTCCTCCACAGATAACTCTACAATCTTACATGCGGTACCATTTCAGCTCTTCATAAGTATCCTGGATTGCTCATCCCATACATACTAAGCAGTCTTGCATGGTCTAATGCAGTTCTCAGAGAGGCGCATGTGCATACAACTGCTAAACAGCCTGAAGGGCACTGCAGCAGTACAACACAGATACAGAAATGTCACCCAGGCCTCCTTATGACCACAGTACGTCTAGCTGTAAACTCAGTACACCCCCCAGCTCACTGATGCAGCGACTTGCACAGCACCTTGCCCCGTTCATAAGAATACTTACACAGACCCATGGGTGCTTAAGAGCCTGATCGGCTGTGATACGCTTTGCAGGGTTGATTGTGAGCATCTGGTTGATTAAGTTCTTCGCTTCTGGGGTAACTGTGTCCCACTCGGGGGATGGAAACTACAGGTGAAGAGAGAATGAAACATCTTTCATTACAGCTCCAAGATTCCGGGAAACTCCCACCCTTCAAGCTTCCCTCCTGAGGCAGAAACCACTGAGTGAAAGTTAAACCTGCATGCATACTGCTTACTGCCTGCCTGCTCAGTCCATCAAGCCCTTTGTTTTCCGGGCACTTAGGGCCTGATTCACTACGCTTCCCCACCCACCCCCCCTCCCGCAGACACAGAAGGGAAGGAAAGTTGGAGTGAATCAGGACTTAAGTCGCTGGACTGTACATTGATAATAGAATGCCAAGTTCAGGATGTGTTTGTTGTTTGGCAGATCATCAGCTGACACCACAGACCAACATTTGCACTAACTCCCATTAGCATCAGATTAGCCATACTTGTTTTTCTATTGTCACTGCAGTAAACCGCTAACTTGAAGCGATAGTTACTGTTCATTGTAAACCAGGGTGATATGTATATTATACAGGAACCTCTGGTATATAAATCCTTAAATAAATAAAATAAAAATAAACTAGTGTGTTGGAAAATAAAAAAACAGCTGAACCGTGCCATGCTTTTTGGGTGCCCACGTGGGATCAAGACTCATACGTTTTTACACCAAAGCACTCTGCTCCAACAAATGTGACACTAAGCGCCATTTTTGAAAGAGCGCTGCGATATTAGAGCCGGGGGTCAGTCGAGAAGAAAATGTTGAGTCCCCTGAAGAAGGCGTTACTGGATGCCAAAAAAATTCCAATGTTGGGAGTTTTACAACAGGAGCAATGCAGCAGGCAGTAGTAAAAAAAGAAGAAGATAATAAATAATGGTTTGATTGTCAGCAAGAAATTAAGATAAGCTCACTGATAAAAGTTGGTTTGATATCATTTTCACTGTATGGGAAAATAGGCTTTAAAGTAATGAGTCATTCAATTCACAATAAGTAAAAGAGAGAAGAAAAATATTCTTTAAAAAAAAAAAATGGGAAGAAGTAAATGACATGACATCCAGTGCTTATACATGAAACTGGTTGAAGCCCATTGCGGGCCAGAGCCTGAAGACTGTATCAACTAGAGCACTTATAATTCTGATACTAATTCCCTAAAAAAATTTAAAATAAAAAAAGTTTTTGTATGTTATAACAGAAGTGAGATAGGTCCTCACAAGGGTTGTTGTTGGAAGTTACTACTATATACCTGACACACACTGATGAAATGGTGGCTCAGTACCAGGGGAATCCTCTGTGCCATGAAGGATGATGGCACCTACGCCAACAAGGCTACCATTCATCTTGATGTTGAGGCTGGGCCTTGCCTCGGTGGAGCTCTGAGCTGGTGGCTCTGACTTTTGCTTAGACACAGACGGTCAGCATGCAGGGGATTCCTCATGCCGCTTAGATGCTCTTCTTGGCACGTCCACTGGTGCCTCAGGCTTCCATGCTGTGCTCAGCTCCTGACCTGTGTCAGATCCTGAAATCATGAGGAGGAAGATTCCCATCTTGATTTCTTTTGACAAGATCCAAATGATGCCCCACTCCTGGATGGGGACAGGCGCCACTGCTCAGTTTAACTCCAAGGCTTCTGACTCTGAATTGCTAGTACTTTTGTCAGTACTTCCATCTTCCATGTGCAAAGCTGCTGAGCTTGGAGGGACTTTTGACCACAGTTATAACAGTTGGATGATATGGGATCCATGCCCAAGCAGCGATAACATGGCATGAGCGTCGATGATGGACATCTGGCACTCAATGATGCAGACCTTGCACCTGCTGACAACTGGGTTCTTAGCCTTTTCTATAGGTATATATATATATTCTCTGTCTATATTATATATTATCTTTGTCTATATTATACATTATATAATATAATATATATTATATATAATAATATATATTTTATATATATATATATATATATATATTCTAATAATATATAATATATATTCTCTCTGTCTATATTATATATAATATAGACAGAGAGAATATATAATATAGACAGAGAATACAGGATAAAACAGAAGTAGAACAGACTCAGAAACATCACTGGAACAGTCCTGTGAAATAATTACAAAGTATCCTTTCTTATGGACTGTGATTCAACTGTATCCCCTTTTTAATGAAGGTATCTTCTATGTGACTCATTTGCAATTCACAAAGTATCTTGAAGTCCAACTCTACTGTAAGTGTGTCATTATTTCATTTCAAGCACTTTGTATATATTTTGACAATGTTTTACGTCAATATCTATACATGTTATAAATGCATAACACTACAGAGTTTAAAAGCGGTATGAATGAGGAATGATTGTCTAGGGCAATTGATAAATGTGTGTGTGTTATTTTGCCAATTTTATTTTTTTAATTATTTTTTGAATAGTTTTGATATTCTTTGCCATTGTTTAATAAAGCTTGCAACTTTAAGCATCTTTCAAATCATTTAAAACATTAGTGGTATTACTTAGTCTATTTTATGATTCTCTGACATATATACACATATATATATATGTATACACACATATATACACACGAATATATTCGTACTGATATATATACATATACACATATATATACATATAAATATATATATATGTCAGAGAACCCTAAAATAGGGTAACACTGCTAATGTTTTAAATGATTTGAAAGATGCTTAAAATTGCAAGCTTTATTATATATTATATATATATGCAGAAAAACATTCCAAAGGAATAGACAAAAGAATACTAGTATTGTTGATGTAGTATTAATTAAAACATAAATCTTCATTGATCATTCACAAAAAATTAAAATAAATGAACACCATGTTAACAAATGTAGCATAAACGAACAATCATCAGTAATTATTTGTATACAGGGTCACATAAGCTAAACATAGATCAATTGCAGACTGTGCACTCCTGTGGTGTGAATGCTAATACAATTGCTGTCAACGCTTGGCCATCATGGAGCAATTGCTTTCAAGCAGACCTAAGTATATTACAACAACAATAAACACAAAACCTTCTTAAACAAGAAACGTGCTTTACCTTAATTACAATGACAATATTGGAAAGTACAAAAAATGAGTAGCCAGTGTATTATCCAGAAAGTGCTTACAATAGATCAGAGAACAAATTGTAAAAGCAAAAAAAGGGGTATGGTCTTCCTCCTGGGTACGGTGTCAATTGCCCTGACAAGGACCGTGTTTCACCAAAAGCGGCTTCCTCAGGGGGAACCCCTGGTATAAACACCACCCTATGATCTTCGGTAGGCCTCTCGTCTAACAGGGCGAGAAACCACGAGTATATACGGGCTAAAACGCCACTTGAGTTATTAAATATAGATGAATTGGCTCATATACTAAACTGGTGTAGAAGTTTCAAAAATAATGTCAGCAGAAAGGTCACTCTCCGTCAAGTGGCAAATGCATGTGTAGAAGGAACCGAAGCAGACTTAACTCAACTAGCAGAAGGAATGTGACAGTCAGGTGAGGAGAAACGCAGTCTCAATGAAAACCCTCTGTATCTGAAAACGCGGGCAGGAACCCCCCTCTTCAGGCTGCCTCGTGGTACGGATCATGATTGAAAATGCATTTACCGTGGCTAAGCCTTCCTCCCTCTGTGCATTCTCACTGGCAGGTAGAACTGAAAAGTTGTGTTAAGGGGCTGCTGAGGCAGTGGCAAAAAAAAGACGAGAAGTAATGAGGTAAAGCAGGACAAAAAAACAAGGTCCAAAAATTAAAAAAAATTTAAAGACAGAAGACTGGTCAACATCCACATGACAGCTAAGACGAAGAACTACTGACGGGCTCGCAAGGCAACGTGAGGGCACGAGTACTCCCACACATGCTCAGTAAAGTCTTTAATGAGCTCTGAAAGCAGGGTTTGTGTTGATGCCAATGTTATGGCTAATTCAAGCCTGTTTGTTGACGAAGAATGGAAATGGAGACAAGTGTCTCAGGAGGCTTGGATGTGTTTGTGGTCGGAGATAAAATAAAATTTGTTGACAAGATCAAGTCAATGTGACATGTGCCAAAGTAGAATACATCGTAATATTATATTGTAATGTTTTCTAGTTATCTTGGCCAGAAGTGGTTTACTGGATGCAGGAAATAATATTAGGGAAAAATTAAGACAGCATCATCCTACAATCCCAATTCTCACAGAGGCGCAAATGGAATATCCCAAAAGGCAGTCCTGACAGGAGTATGATTAAACTGATTATATGAATAAACACCATGTAAATATATGTAAACAGTAAGAAAAATAACTGATGTACACTCTTCCGCTGCTATTATATTTGGTGTTATACCCGTAGTTGGTCTTTGGAACAAAGAAATAATTACAAATCTCTGCCTCAACTCTTGCTTTATTTATCAACCATCATAAAAGACAACTTAATAGAAGATTTCTGGACAGTAGTGAAATGAGCAGGTCTGACCTGGGGGGGGGGGGGGGGGGTCACAATACAGCAGAGCACAGGCTCCCTGAGGGGCTCACCTTTACAGTAAAATCAAATCAGAGCATAATAAAGTCTCGGAGCTATTGAACCTCAGCATGAAACCTCAGTTCAGAAAGGTCCGGTTTGAAAATTAGGTAGCAATGCACTCCAGAGCAAAAAGGTGCCCCCTGACAGCGTCGTGTGCTCAGCCTTACATCTTGTACGTCACAGCTCCCCAATAATGCAGCCCAACCCCTACGATGCCCACTGGTTCCAAAGGATGCACGCTACAGGACATCTTGCAGTTTTAGGTTAACCATTTCATAGCTAAGGGCTTTGTGACATCACAGTTGTGCATTTCGTGTCACAGGAGGCGACTGAAAGGGGGGTAGACTCAGGAGTAACATAAGGAAATGCTTATTCAGAAAAAGTAGAGTGGTGCAGAGACAGTGGAACACCTTTGTGGGTGGGGGGAGGCCCACCGACAAACCAGCCCTCCCCCCCCAGCACCCCCCAAGCTCCCTAGTCACCGATGCCGTGTAAGGCAAAATGTTGGTCAGGCCATGCCCGGTTCTACTGCCTGCGGAGTGCTGTGTGCATGGAAGAGCTTCCCAAGTCAGGTGGTGGAGACAGAAACAGGATCAGAATTCAGGAAAATGTGGGGCAAGACAACAGGCCTGCTTAGCTGCGGGGAAAAATAGGAAAAGAGAATGGGCAGACCGGATGGGCCTTGTGGTTTTATCTGCCACTGTATTCTATGTTTCCTTTGCAAAAGATAAAAAGAACAACTTTCAAAGCGACAGGTAAAAAGCATGTACCTTGCATTAACCAGCTCCCTGCAACCTCCCCTCCCCCTCAACGTGGCTAGAAGCCTTTGCGCTTGGTTCCATGCCAGGCATATGTTGAGCCGCGCCAAAGAGGAAGAAACGTGCACGTGCAGATGGTATTTTCCAATCTTCCTGCGCACTTTTTCAGCAAGCATCCAGCTGCAGAAAAAGCCGGTGCAAGCAACCACACTACTTGGAACCCCCACAACAAATTTCAAAGCTGACGAGCGCAGATTTTCCCTTTAAAAAAAAAAAAAAATTGGTGGAAAGCCTTTAGGTAAAAAAAAAAACCAAACAAAAAAAACCAGCATGCATGGTCTTTGCTTCGGTGCAAAAATGGACTCCTAAGAAACAGCTGCAGCTTGGGATAATCCAGCACCAAAGCCTCGTTACTACACATATAGTCAAGGTGACAGCATGGCCCAATTACAGGGAAAACGTCAAGGGCATCTGAGAGCACCAGATTATCCTCTTATGCCGCACCGGTTCTATGGGGGGGATGAGGTTCACTGAATAGGAGGGAGACAGATTTGACATTGCAAAGTTTCCTTACATCATATGCTCCGGCTTTGATCTGTTGATACAGCTTGTGTTGATCTTCATCCCAAAATGGAGGGTAACCCACTAGTAAAATATACAGGATCACTCCTGGGAGAGGAAGGCACAAATGTTAATGAAATGTCTTCTGGGCGCAAGGAAGTTATTATAACCACAATGATCACATGCTCAGTAAAAGCAAATATCTTCAGCCCAGTCTACCAGGACCTTCCCAGAATGCAAACTGTATGGATGACATGACAGGAGCGACTGGGCACCACCAGGTTTGGTAAATGACAGATGCACGTTACAAAATGGTGCACATCACTGAGCACATATTTTTAGCTTTTACTATTAGTACACTGCAGTGTTGCTTGTATAGAAAGCAAACATTACTTAACAACAGCCTCACCAGCCCATTTCAGTCTCGTGTCTGTAAGCATTATCACTTCCTTGTATACGCTGAAAAAATGTTAACTATTTTTATAACACACATACCCTCTAGTTTTGCATTTGCGTGTGCACACACACTATCTGTCACACACACACACACACACTATCTGTCACACACACACACACACACACATACACATATCTGGGGAGGACTTGTGCACTGATAGAAATGCATGTAACTGCGGCTGGGAACTCCTCCTCAGATTTCCTCCATCATCTCTATTTTATTACCTTTCCTTCCTTCATGTACTTTCTTGGTCTCCATTTTTTCCCCCCTCTCCTCTTCAGCTCCAGCTCTGTTCTTTATCCCTAAAGCCTCTTTACATCTAGCTTCTCGTCCTCCTCCACCCTAGCTCCTTTTCTAGTCTCCTCTCCTCTTCCTTTCAAGCTCCTCTGCACTTCCATCCTTCAGTTCCCATTGCTCAAATGCCTTCCCCCTCCATGCCCTCAGCTCCTCTCTAGCCCTTTTGCCTACCTGCCCCCTCTTCGAGGCCAGCAGGGAAATGGGGGAATCCTGCTGACCCAAATACATCCCATTTCCCACGCTCTCTTTTAAGCTAGAAGACAAGGAACAGGAACCCTTGTCAAGCACAGCCTCTCTCGACCCTGCAGTGCTCTCTCTTTGGGCTGGCATGTGGATAACTAGCCCTGCCAGCCTTAAGCTGTAGGGCCCTACAGTGATCATCTCTGTGAGCCAGGGAGGAGAGTGCTAACCACTCCAGGCCTCAGGTGCTCTCAGCTTGGGCCGGCAGAAGGAGCGTGGTCCCCACTGATTCTGCAATCCTCGGTAATCTGTGATGGTAAAACAAAGCGAGCGTGCGTAACATAACGCCATGGTAAAAGTGATTTTAAACAGTGCTCCCCAACCACTAGTACCAGAGCGACAGTGAATGCAGGAAGGTGAGGAGGAAGCAAGACCGGCCCTACAGCTGCACCGTACCATGCACCACAGCCAGCAGAGACTTTTCCTAACCCTCCTCACCTACCCGGGCCTGCAGACCTTTTTCTATGCAGCTGGGGCTGGTCCTGTAGCCCCCATGCCCGGGACTGGAGGACTTGCAGTTGAATGTTAATAAACCTGTGTGAGATTCAAACGGGGTCTGCTCTGCTCTCAGGGATCCCCCCACCCCCCTCCTTCCGTACAGAAGCCAGGAGACGACAAAACCATTACGAGGCCTAGGAGAGGAGCAGATGCTGACTTGAGTTTCATGCAGGCTTGTTAACATTCAGCTGCAGTTTCTCCCCTCCCAGAGATCAGGCCTCTGGTCGAGCCTCAACTGGGAAAAAATAAGTCCATGCAGCAGGGATATTAATAGAAGTAAAAATATTTTAAAAATATTTAGCTCACACCTTTTCACTGGCTCAAGGCGAGTTACTTCAGGTACAGTAGGTAACATGTTTTATTCAATGGGATATTAAGTTTTAATAAATGAAGGTATTTTCCCCTGTCTCGAGAGGGCTTACAATCTAACGATGCGCCAGGCAGAACGCACAGTTTAACTTGTAGTTGTGCGCCCATTTTTGAGTGTACACTTTACTGCTGATGTAGCAAGGAGGTTTCCACTCCAAAAATACGCACACAACACTGTGCATTTAAGTTAAGCCCCCTCGCATGGAAATCGCATGCTAATGAGAGCATTGCCTATTTCCTCCCAATGCAGAGAGGTGAACGAGCATAACTTCTATTTCCCTAGCACTGGAAATTTTACTCCTGCTTAGATGTGGAGGGGAGAGAGGAATTATGATGATTATTATTATTTTAATAATGAGCTGCTGGATGACAGAGTGGGAAGGTAAAGAGAATTTTTTTGTTTTTTTAAATCAGTGATCAACTGATGTCTGGCTGGGAGGGAACAGAAGGTGTGTGGTTTTTTTTTCTTTTCTGAGGATAATATTGTTGGCTGACAGGGAGAGAGAAGGGAGAGTAAAAAAAATAAGAGCTGTCTTTTACTACAGATCAGCTACAAGGCTGATCCATGAGATTAAAGACCTGGTAGGGGAGGGAGTATATCCCTCACCCAGCATCCCATCAGTGCTGCAACTGGTCTTTGTAATTTAAGGAAGGTAGCTAGCCAGACCCTGGCACACAAAATGTTAAGAAGCACTGGTTTAAGAGACTCGTTTTAATGGCCTTCTGGAATACATTTAATGTAATGTTTAGGGAACTGCACCCTGTAGGGATGGGATAATGTTTGTGGTCTTTTCCTCTGGCTAGGCAGTTAAGCACAAAATTGTGACCTGCTACAATAAGAACGAGTGGTAAAATCTTACCTTACAGGAAAATACCACTGGAGATTTTGCTGCTGGGTGCATGTTTGGGGGTTATACGGTTATTTTTTGTAGTATAATGTGTAACTGATGCGTTTTATTATATTGTTTTTATCATCATTACTGTGATTTGCCTTCAGGCTCCAAGGAAAAGCAAATAATAAAATGTGAACAAGCTAACAAATAAATAGCACATCTCTTTCATATTCATATTCCTTGCCCTGGCTCCCAGTGATCCTTCCCCCTCCTCCCTTGTCCCTCGGGTCTCCCTCCCTGTGGTCTTTTCCTCACAACGCCAGGGTCAAGCCTCAGCCTACCACGACAGCTGCTACTGCGTCCTTTTGAGGTTTCCTTGATAACTGGCATTCTCCACCATCTCCCATCCCCAAGGCGCTCCTTCCACCCAACTCCAGTGTCCTCCAATTTATACCTAAAATCTTTGAACTGTTAGCGGTTACATACTCTTATCTCTTAGCACAACTTGCCAGAAGTCCTTTTTTCTGCCCCAAGTCCTCACCACGGAGGAGGAGGCAGGACATGCAATCTAAGCTCATCTCCTCTCACTGCCTGTCAGTGCATTCCTATTTCAAAATATAATTTGGATGGACACACACATATTAAGTGAATCCGATGTATTTTAATTTACGTTGCATACTGAACAAAAGCAGACACTTTCCCCCTGGTTCTCAGCTGGCTCCAGTTTCCAGAGACCTTACGTTTCAGCCCAGTCACAAGGTTTGGTGAATCCCAGACCTGAATTGCAGTTCCTTGTGGATTCATAAGCACAGAGCTCTCTCTTTTCCTCGGTATCAGTATTATACTGCACTAAGAAGTTGAGTGTTAACACCATTACACCAGTATCAACAGTTTTTAGGATCTTACCGCACGCCCAGATGTCCACAGGCTTCCCGTAGGGATCTTTTCGTAGGACCTCAGGGGACAGATAACCTGGAGTACCAGCAAACCCTGTTCCAAGAGACAAGAAGATAAAGCACTGAAAAATGTTACACACATCAATTTAAACTCTTTCTTCCCACATCATCTATCATTTCATGATTATATAAGATGATGCATGCTAGTGCTTTGACCAGTTGATTAAGAGTAATAACTCCTGGACATCGGGTTCAAATCCTACTCTTCCACTAATTCTGTTTGGCCTTACGCCGTTCCCCCTCTGTGTCTCAGTTCACCCAACTTCAACAGGGCAATAACTACACCGTTTCCCCTTCCCTCAGAGACCTCCCGTGTAGGCCAAGCACCAACTGCTAAAGCCTGGCTTTCCACCCCAGAGCTGGTTGTGGTGTGCACATTTCAAAATATCCATCATTTCAAAGACTGATAGGACCCCATTCTGCAGAATCTGAAATTATTCTGCTATAGCAATATTGTATTTATCCAGCAGAGTTGAGCCTTTCCGAGGTGCTAAGAAAGAACTGATTGAGCCAGTTGTCAGACATCTTACTGAAGCGATCATGGGCAGGTCAGGAACCAATAAAGAGGAAAAACATCTGCAACAGACATCTCCCCTCCCCCAAACTGCTCAAGAATGTGGCAGGAGAAGATCCGTACTGAACTTATTACACCTTTCATGCAACTCCTGATCCAAGTTTGGTCAATGCCCAAAGAAGGGACCTTAACGTTCCAAAGATGGCACCGTAAAATGTGTGCTAGTTTGATTAAATGAATCATCTGGACCCAAAAACTGTTGGTTTTCTTTCCATTCATGGCAGTGGATGAAAACGCTGCCAGTCCACATTTGCAAGAGGTACCACTCTCAATACAGCAAGGGGAAAAGATATTGACTTGCTATACACATTGCTTATGAATTTTACACTTGCAGATGTGTATCAAGTTTAATACATAAAAACTACTATGGCAGGGAAAAATGTCCCTGCCGCCCAACATGCAGCCGTTGACTGCCCTTCCTCGTATGCAATAACTTTACCAGGACACAAGGGAGGCGGCATGTCAGCCAACTGGGTAATCTCATTGGTAAAGAGCACTAATGCCACACAAAAAGTTCAAAGGCTGTCATGCACTTGTTTAATTAAAGCGCATACTGTGTTAACATACAGCACTTTATTACAAAATCCCCCCCTAAAATTATGCTATATAGTGATATCCTACCTTAGATATAAATAGGGCTTCAGATTTTTGATTATAACAACACCCCCCTCCCCAATAAACCACCCCCAAGGAGGAATTTGGGTTTTCCAGTTATAACCAAAGCCCCCATGAAAAGAGATCTGCCTCGTAGTTGATGTCATTTCCCCCCTTGGCTCTCTGGCAGTGAGATCAAGTTTCCCAGCTCTCTGAGGAAGCCTCTCCAGGCTGCTACCGCCAGCCCTTCCCACTTTGCTCTCATGGCCAACAACCCGAGCAGAAACGGGTAGGGGAGACCTGCAAACCTCATCCAGCTGCTACAGCCAGCGACCAGAAGGGAGCCGCAAAGTGAATGCCAAGGCTGCGGGGGCTGTGCTTGGACTGTGAAGGGTGCTCGGGGTGGGGTGGGGGATGAGAACCGAGGTTGCACTATTTTTTTGTTTTTAGCATTAATTCAATTCAGCACTTGGGCTGCGAGAGAACTGCTGGGATGGAGGGAGAGCACCAGGGCAGTGTTTAAAAAAAAAAAAATGTTTTATATGAAAAATAGAATTAAGCGTGATTAAACTGAATCAATCAACTGGAAAATGCAGAAGTACTGCTGGGTGCGGTGAAAACACTGATCACCGCATATTATTACCACCCCCCCCCAAAAAAAAAACCAAAACCTTACCTGCCTGAAAAGTAATCACTTAAATTTACAGTGTATGAAGAATTAAAATCAGAAGCCAGAGTCATAAGCTGCTTGCGCTGGTGACAGGGGACAAACGCCACATCTAGAGAAACTGGGCAGGCCTCCACGTCATGCTGTCCTCGGCCAGGGCTTGCACTCCATCTTTCACGAGAATCTGACTGCTAAAGAGGCCTTTACTGATCGTTTTATTCCCCTTCCCCCCACCCCTCCAGCAATTTTCTCCTGCTCCTTAGGGCTTCTAGCTCCATCTAAACCAGGTCTCTAGGGGGCAGGACACTATTTTACTGGTATCAGATTGCAAAATACAAAAAAAAGTTTGAGCTGGCATCGCTGCGATAGAAAATCAAGCGCTCTCCGCTGGTGCGACTGCTACAGCAGGATGCGGGAGTCGCTGGCCAGGCCCTGGGGGGGGGGGGAAGGATCTGTGCCGTATCACCTGGAATCCTGAAGGACACAGCGCAGTGAAAGTCCATCAAGGAAGGTGGTTGTCAGAGAGAGAGAGAGAGAAGCTCCAGGAAGAGGGAGAGATCTGAAGGGAGCGAGGTGCTTGCCGATGGAGAAATAGAATCGCCTGCTGATGGATGGGTGGTGGGAGAAAAGGAGGTGAAGTGAGACAGGTGTGGAGAAGAGAAGAGGTTGGAGGGAGGGAGAGAGAGAGAGAAAAAAGGGGAGTTGTGATTTAGAGGAGGAGAGAGAGGAAGGGAGTGTTTACAGAGAACTAGAACACAAGGAGAAAGGTGTTTGGAAAGAAAAAAATTTGAATGAATTTCTCCCTCGTCCTCCAAAACAGACACAAAGAGGAGACTGAACAGAGCTGGGGACAAAACTGTCACCAGATGAAAGTCAGACAATTTAATTAAATTATCGTATGGTAATTTTGACTACTACTCAAAATTATTCTTCTGAAGCAGTGACTGCTTGGCAAACTTTGCCATAAAATATTCCCTTGCTAGTGATCTACGGCACCATTTTCTGCCTCCCCATTCTACCCCTGCTATTGCAGTAACAGCCGCTGCCAAGAGAGGACAGACCACAGCTCCTTCTGGAATCTGGGATTTGAACATCTCGCCTTTCACCACTGGGTGTCGCTGCTGTGCAAAGGCAGGAACACTCTCCTCCAAGGAGCTGTGAGAACACTGCTTTTACAGCACACACAATGAGCAGAAGCTGGAATCATAGTAACATAGTATTGACAGCTCCATCCAGTCTGCCCAGCAAGTTTCTTATGGTTGTAACTGCTGCTCCGTGCAGGTCACTCCCAAAGCCTTATCTATATTAACAAAGCAACGTTTTTTTTTACTGGGCGAGGAGCCTTCTTGAAAATTCAGACAGAGCTGCTTGACATGCTTTGCTTTCGGACTTTGAATCAAAACACAGGTCTCCTGCATGGTGGTTTCATGGTGCTGACACTAGGGCCATCAGGCTTTTTTTGTTGTTTTTGTTTTACAGTAAATGTGTTTTGCTCTGCTGATGGCTGGATGCCCCTCCCAGAATAACAGCTATAATCACTGGAGAAGAGGAGATCCGACTGCCTTCCTCACATACCCAGAAGATAAAAGCTACGCTATATCCCACACACTTCTATATCCACACGACTGCAGTACTAGCAGCAGACTTCCTGAGTATTATATGGGTGCATGCAACTATTTGAAACAAATAAAAAAAATAAAATATATATATATTCTTACCAAACCAGGCCTGCTGGTCCCCCTGCACTTCAATGGCCAGCCCAAAATCGGCCAGTTTCACTGCAGCACCCTTTGTTTTACTTGCCAGCAGCAAGTTCTCTGGCTACGGGTGGGAGGGGAGAGAAAACCATTAGCATGAAAAAAATTCTCATCTTTGTTTCAGTTTCTTGTTTAGCAATCCCATTTTTCAACCCCAGCCATCATCTTCTACCGCTGTCATGCCTTCCTATCCCTCTGGTACGACAGAATCATGAGGCAACTGAGGCAAATGTGCCAACCAGATTCACTAAACTGACCGTGTGAAAAACCATCACAAGCACCACCGAAACGCTTTACATGTTCCACTCATTCACCCCACTGCCAAAGCTCAGGGGGAAACCGATTCTGCTGAAGTTATCTTGAAAACAGAGCAAGTAGCACCGAGCATGCAAGATTTCCCCCAGCAATCACAAGAGAAGGTCAGGAAGTCAATCATGATTAATATTCAGGACTTATATCAGTCTGCCAACACATCAATCCCCCTTCTCCCATTGAATGGAATCTATGATTCACTTGAATACGCAGGTATCAAGCCCGGATTTAGGCAAAGGCAGTGCAGGCAAATGCCAAAGATCACCAAATTCTGAAGGTGCCCAAAAAAACAAACTCCCCCTGCTGTTTTCCCAATTTCCAGAGGTGAACCGTTCTGCCCCCAGTCCTCTGCCTATCAGCACCATAAGCTTAAATCCAGCCCTGCGTGTAACCTCGTCTTTTGCTCCAGCTTGCTAATGCTCTTTGGACCTGGAGTGTTAGCTCCCAAAGGCTGGTCAAGAAATGTATTGTTAGTCCAATGAAAAGGTATCCATATATTGCCATACATTTGGGTGGGCAAACATGGCAACTGCACCACCTTTTTCAAGACAATTACAAGAATCATTGTAGGGTCAAAGTAATAAAACATGAATAAATATTAAGCTAAATTTTAGCTCACATTTTCATTACTCATGCAGTAGAAACTGAATTAACTCCTGATGCCATAAACTAATGGCATGCTAATGCATAATGAGTTAAAGAGAACAAATGCGCTAACCGAAAAGTGTGCATACAAAAACATGCATCACACAGAGAACACGATTTATGGGGGAAAAACATGATCTGGACACACAGAACTGAAAAGTTGCCCTAGACAGGCATAAATAACTAAAAAGAGCTTCTCTTTGGGGCAAGCACTTAGTGCAATTGTCATCATTGTATGCAAAACTGCTGTATGAGAAACTGCAAGGTTTTTGGGGAAGGCATCTTATGCTTCTCCTGTTCGCTGCATAAACCCTACCATTCCGCTGTCATGCGGACTGACCAGCAGCTGTACTGCCAGCTGTTCTCCCAGGTCTTATGCAAATCCAAAGAAGCACAAGCTAACAACAATGGACAAGAGTGAGGGCAGCACGTTGGGGGCAATCACACTACTATAATGCCTAGCCAACAGAATTTACCTAGTGCACATAAACATTCTGCATCTCTGACTCAGGATCCCAGACTCAGTTACCCCCCCCCCCCCCCCCATGCTTAGCCAAGTTTTATTTAGGCTTGGAAATGTAACTCTTGGATTGGGGTGGAGTAAAGTTAACTAAACTGTTTGGGGCCAGAGTTAGTCAACTGTGCTGTGCTAGCCTGGTTCCAGACCCGGGGATCCCAGGTGTTGTGGTCCACACTGAACCCGGCAGTCCTGAGCCCAGAACCGCACACCCAGGTAACTTCAGATCTGAGACCACACTGGCACAGCACCACTGACTAAAATTAGCTCCAGAAATGTTAATTACCTTTACCCCACCTAATTCCTTCATTAACACGGAGGAGCACTAATTTGTGTGCACATTTTTACTCCCATTTTTTGTGTGCTAAAATCCTTACTATGTGAGTAAAGATGCACACACACAAAGGAGTAAACATGTAGGTTCAGCCTTTCGCATCTTAAGACATAGTCCTTAAAATTCTTGAAAGACTACCCAGAAACCCACGTAGCCCATGTGGATGAGAAGGCATTTGTCCCCTGTCTTGGAAAGAAGATTGCCACGTGCTTCGTGGCTGTGTGTGGTTTTGTTTCCTGTCAAACCCACAGGCTTTATAGCAACTTTGTTGTGGTGACTAAAACCTGAGTACAGGTTTGCTGCTTTAGCTGCTTCCTTAGACTGCCCAACTCCTGTAGCTTACCCTCCTCTGACTAGATGCTGACCTGCTTGAGTACTGCTATAGAGGATGCTGCATCACTTAGCTTTCCTACATCTCCTCCTAGTGAAGGACAGGCTGTCAATCTCAACACCCCACGCCCCCTTTCTCATATTTATTTAGTATCAAACCCTTATTTTGCAAATCCTGCACTGCAAAATAAAGAGAAAACATTTTAACAACTGGGTGGGGACTTAATATCTCTATGAACTTAATGGGCTGCAAGTAGTGGGTGTGAACTTAATCATGTGAACTCACTGGCTACAGAAAATAGGCAGGTATGTTGCCGACTTCCCGTGGCATCATGGCCATTTTGAAATGTTTCTGCATACTCTGAAAATCATGTGGTTCCTGCTTTGAGTCAGTCCCCCAGGAGCAGACACAGTATGGCAAAACACAGTCTGTCAGGCACTACACTACAGTATGGAAGTGCATTGATTGAAGGAGTATTTTATTCATATTCCCATCAAATAACATTTGGTTGCTGTTAAATACACTTTTCAGATTTGCAAAAAAATGTATTTAAAAAAAAGAAAAGACTAGGACACATGATTCTATCGTGAACCTTAGTGGATATAGTTATAAAAATCTCTACTGTAATAGATGACGTCCCACTGGTGCTTATTTATTAATTGCTTTCACTCTGAGCAATTTTTCATTCAAGAAAATTTTGACATCTCTCCTTTTGATTTATGTTTTCAATAGGAACCCTGCGTCATTCCATGATAGCCTTTACATCTTTTCTTTGAAACTTTTAAGAGTTTTTGCACAGTTGATTCAGCTTTACCAATGGATTGACTGTTGCATGGAGATGCTGAAATATGGAAAAACTCCCATTCTTTGGCAAAATTATACAAATTCCTTGCTGGTGACCTGTGCTCCATTACCTGAGGCGATACGGTCTGATACGTGGTGTCTGCTGACGTGCTACATTCTTTTTTCAATTAATATGATTGCATAGGTTCGTCTATCTCTTAGTAATAATATATAAGGTCCCTGATGAGCGGGGTCTAAGTCAAGCCCATCATGCATTTCCATGTGCGACCCCCCCATGGTTGGGTGTGTGGCCTGGGTTGCTGGCAGTGTCTGGTTCCTCCTTATGACGGCGTTTCGGCAGCTTTTTTTTTTTTTTTTTTGCTCCTGCCAGCGTCCGTGGCCTTGCACGCACCCAATCTCATGGGCCGGGACTATAAATCGGCCATGCCGCTTGTCCTGACTCCCCCTGCTCGCTGAAGAAAACATGGTGGGCATCTCCACCAGAATCCTTCTTAATCTTCGTCGGGGACTCCCTAGCACGTCGCTTTACCTGATGAGGTGTGCAGGCCTTACCAACGCAAGCTACCCGTTCGCTGGCCCGCAGCCCAGAATGCGGGAGAACGCCACACAAGAGCAAGCCGGCCCCTTAAATACGCCCTGTGACGTCATCCATCTGTGCCCGTCGCCACGCTCACGGGCCGATCTCACGATGCGAGCAAACGCGTGGGGGAGAGAAAAAAAAACGAGAGGGGGATGCAACGTTTGTTGCGAGGGGGATGTGGTCCCAATCTGTGGCCTCCATCTTAAGGTCAGACCACCGAGCATTTGGCATGTGCCCTTGAAATAAGGTGGTTAGCATTATTTACAAATTAAAATGTTGACTCCTTCTTGATCCAAGGTCTGATGGGAAAATAGCGTATGTTCAAAGTTTTCCTTCTGCTGCTTTGTTTGATATTCTGTATAAGCTTCACAATTCCTGATAAGTTTTTTTTTTAATTTCTTTAGTAATATTTAGCCAGTGTACTATATCCCTAGTTTTTTTTTTGGAAGCAAGCTTCTGTCCCAAGGGCTGCAATGTATCTGTAATAAGCTCTCTCCCCTCATAATTCTGTTGCCTTTGAATATAATACTGTTCTGCACACAAAGCTCACTGCAGTAGTTCCAATACTGTGACGTGATCTCAGGGGCCTTTTCATGAACGTTTGGCCAGCCATTTGAAACACCAAATGTCAAGTTTTGTGGCTTTTTAACAGATAGTGTATGTTCTTGGACTCTCTGTGGTCCTCATGTGTGAAATGGTACGATAATTGGCTTGACTGATGCTTTCAATATCCTTTTGTGTTTCTCTCTGTTCCAGCAGGATTAGGCCCTTCTAACTCTGCCTGATCTCCATTCTGTTGCTGGGGCAGTGCTGTCCTTGATAAGTCCTGCGGTTTACATTTCTGTGCCCCTTTCTGTAGGCTACATCTAGATGGCAGCATTTCTGCTGCAGCAGCTTACCCACGGCAGACTTTCTGGAGCCAACAGTGGTAGTTTCTTAAAAATTCTCAAGAGGTTTGTGTTCAGTTTCTACATACGCACATTTTGTCCTCTGATATACGGGTCACATTTTCCCCACAAGCAAACAATTGCTAGGCACTCTTTTTCAATCTCTGCGTATCTCTGTTAACTTCAGATTAAGGACCTGGATATAAAAACTATTGGCAGTCCTTTTTGTAGGAGAGCTGCTCCAAGTCCACTGTCACTGGCATCACACTACTGAGTGGTGACTTTGTCTTCTACAGTACATACCAATATTTCAGTGCGAGATGCTTGGTGACCCATTATTTAATGTGCTTGGGAGCTGTATCGTGTTGTGGTAGGCAAGCCCACATTGCACCATCCTCTAGCAAGGGTCTGAGAGAATCACATCTGATAAAGAAGATGCCTTTGCATTCACAGGTGTTGGCACTTGCAGAACAGCTCTCGCTTTCCTCAGTTCGTTTTGGTTTACAATACTTTCTTGAGTTATGGTCTTAGCCTTTCTTTTGTTGAGTTTGAGACTGATTTCTCTAGCTAATATTAAGAGCCTCTTTCACGGTATTTCTACATGCACACACTAAAATTCTATCTGCTAGGACGCCGATTCTTTTGAGGCCTGTTAGGACATCTTGTTGGTGATGGCTTCTCAGCTATCTGTATTGTCCTGCTGGGTGTCCAAAACTCAATGGCTTCTTTCTTCATCCAAATGAAACTCCCACTCATGACTGAAAATGTGTTTGCCTTGGCCATGTCTGGTAGAAGTTTTCATTATGGGCCCTGACAGATGCCTTGTTACTTGTGTCTATGCAGATGTGGAGCTTTCTGGGCTTCTCTATCACTACGATGCTGCTGATCCATTCTGTAGGTCCTGGTACTTTTGTAATGATACCATCCTTTTCTATTTGCCTTACAGTCTTCAGTATTTCTCCCTTCAGTGCTGTTGGGACCTGGTATGGCTGAATAGATCTATTTGGAAAAACAATAATGCCTCGGTTACTTTTCCGTTCTTCCAAAACAACCTTGTAGTTTGTTAGAATGTGTGTGACTTTATTGTGTGAATTTATGGCAAAAGATTTCATTTTAAGAGGTTCATGCATTCACTGGCACTGGCTGACAGAAGCGGTTCCTGTTTTGAGTGTAGAACTTGAAGGTCCAGCTGGTGTACCCTTCCTCTTAGTGTTTCGCTTGTGGCACATATCATCTTAGTGATGTGATGCTTGTGCTATCATAAAGGTGGAATCTGGATTGATATGACTAAGTTCTACTGCTCCAGCTTGCATAATTCTAAAGAAATTCTTTGTAAACCATCACATTCACAGAGGCGCCACTGTCTACTGGTTGTTGATCTCTTGGGCTTGGGCTTAATTTCTTGTTGCACTGCAAGGTGCAGGTGCACGTTTTACAAACATTTTGAATTTGGTCCCTGTATGGCACTGATGTTGAATAAGGACAGGATTTCACTGTCAGAGTTGCTGCTTAGTTCACTGTTGCCCAACTCTACTACGCGAGATGTCATTTTTCCATTGCCGACTTTGGAGGTCTATTAACTAACCTGCGATGTGCATTATGTATTATTAGTGAACAGACCCCACCACCATCGCCTACAATGGGAGCGGCAATAAAGAACACAAGTTAACATGCCTCGCAGGTGAATAAACAGAACCCTTTGCGTGCTCTAGCATAGCAATGTTTCATTCCATTGGTTCTACACATTAAACAATGCTCTTGGGGGCATTGGCCACTTTCATGTTGAACCCTGCAACAACAGTCACAGCTTTCAGCGCACAGTGTGCTGGTTCTCTCGTGGGCTGTTTTGGTGTGTTTTGCATTTTTTGGTAGGCCTCTGCAGTTGTTCATGCGCACATGACATACCACTTCAGATTCTGATGTGCTCAGCAGAGCGTCTGTTCACACGTATCTATTGATTTCTTGCAAAGTTAACATGTGGTTTCTTAGCATGCTCATCTGAACTCCCTTGTCCTTGATGCCTATGACCGAGATTAATTTCTCTTGTAAAACTGTGTAATTACATGAATAAGCCATTTTGGGCAGGCGGGCAAGATATTGATCTACTGCCTCTGCAGAGGAAACGTTCATATAATCACATTTCTGGTAGGCTGAAAATGCTTTTGGAGTGCATCCAAATTTTTGCAAGGATCTTCCCTGTCTGCTGGTTGCTTATTCAGCTGCTGCTGCAGCAGCAGCATATGGCAGTCTTTGCCCATTGCAGCCAGCAGCATTGCTACCCTCATTTTCCTATTTTATTTTTTATTCGGTCCTGTTGTAATTTCATAATTCTGACACTGTGCTCTGAAAATCATCCCCTTGCTGAAGACATTGCCTGTGATTTCCATGGGCCCCAAGCACTGGAATTAAGACTTACAGGCAGGACTGAAGCGTGTGTTTCTCCAATTGTATTGTTTTCTTGTTTTTGTTTACCAGGGCAATTCCATTTCTCACACCATGTCTATGTTTATGTATCTAGGCAAACTCACAGGCTTTACAGCAGAAAGGTTTAATTCAGTATTGGCAGTGAATTTACAGGCCTCTGTTTTAATGGCCTCCTTGCACTGACTGACACCTGACTTGCCCTCTGACCAGATGCTGATCTGTTAAAGAACTGCTACAAACTAGAGGACAGGGAAATGCAGGCAAAATATTTTCAGTTTGCTTAGGTTTTTTTTTCAGCCCAATATTGGTCAAATTTCGTTTCAGGATAGAAAAAGTCTTTTTTTTTTTTTTTTTTTAACTTTTTTTCAGGTTTTTTTGTTTGGGCAAATAGCGCACCATGAAGATGGCCTGAATGCAGCAGTGTCTTGGTGCTTCCAAACTATTTGCTAACAGTGCACATTGTTTGAGGAAAGGAAAAACACAAAAATGTTTTTCGAAAAGCCCCAAAAATGAAAATGGGCCAAAAAACTGAACAAAAAATTTTTTTGCCTACATATCCCTACTCTCAAGTCTGCAGCAACAGTGTGCACTATTTGCAGAAATGAAAGACCTGAGGATTTTGAGGATTTTCTTAGGCACTGTGCATCCATATCAGGGAAAAGAACCCAAACAAAAATGGGCTGTTTTGGGTTGATTTCCCATTCATTTTAAACAAACGCACACCCCTAGCAAGAGGATGTTACATGACTTAGCTCTCTGAAGGTCTTTGCTGCATCTTCTGCTAGGGGCTGGCAGGCTGCTTATCACTACCATGAGTAACCTCACTTCAGCCCTTTGGCAAATATAACAACTTTCTCCCTCCCCAACTTGGTGGGTGAAACCATGGAGATAAATGGGTCAATCTCTCTCCTCTTTCTGTTTTGGGATGTGCACCTCATCCGATTTCTCATCATTACCACAGATCTCTGCGAAAACCAGAGAGGCAGCACAGGCTTTGGCCTTCAACATAAGCCACTGGAATTCAAGCAGGAGAAAAACACCTGATTTCCTCAAAATAGAAACCTCATGACGTCTCCTTCCTACGGCCTCATTCTTTTACTTCCCTTTCCTTTTATTACGCAAAAGCACTGGCATTGCTTAGTAATGAAGTCCTGTGCCTACCCCTAACCCACCTCCCCCCCCCCTCCTGGGTCTTTGAGAATGGAACGATCTAACTCTGTGGCCTTCACTAGTTTTCAAGCAGGGGCCACTCTGGCAAAAAAACCCAAAACATTTTCAATATAAGAGCCAGAATTATCACTGGCCAAAGTGACCAGTCCCCTGAGCAAAGAGGGAGGAGTGTTGTCCCCCCCCCCTCCAATGACACACAGGGGGGCTCTCAGTGAGTTTGAATTGTGTGGCACCTGAACACCAGCGCTGTGCCAGAAGAGAACCGTTCCACAAGTGGCACCAGCAGCAATCCTCCATGCAAGGTAGGGGCAGAGTGTGTGTCGCTGTTGAAGACGGGATGCTGGGTCTGAGCCAGTATGGCAACTTCTAATGTCCTTATGTGTATTAAGGGGAGGAGAGTCACAGAGCCCCATTGAGGATCAACGGGAGCTGCCACTGTCCATCGGGCCTTAAAATAAAGAACACTTTGTATGATAGCGGTTTGCAGACTGAGGCTCTGTGAGGAGGATCAGCCTACAGCTTTACTTCTCTCAGGCTACACCAGCCTATCAGGGGAAAGATGCATACATGAACACAAGATCTGTGTTATTGTGTGATACTAGCAACACTCGCACAAGTGACATCGCGAAATAAACCCGGGGCAATGTAAGTAAAATAAGGGCTGCATGCAAATGGGCTTATTCATGTATGCAGAGCAGCTTATTAATATTAAAATGGCTCTTGGGGGCTTGCTAAATACTTCACAGGCCGAGATAAGACCGGGAAACTTAATTATACCTCAAGAGATGCCTAAGCTGTCCCCTTTGCATTTACAAGCCTCTGTTCGTACTCTGCTTTGATACCTGGATCCAAATATAAACAACTTTCTAAATTTGCCCTTTACCGTCTCCATCTGAATGATCTGTGTACACAGTACTTAAATTGTTTCTCAGATATGAATACCTGGTATTAGGTTTTTGAAGACGAAAAGTTAAAATGTTTCTTGTGAAAGCTGACCCCCTCCCGATGCAGCCTTGGCGGAAAACGGTCCCGTGTCGAGAGACCGAGCTGAAATTTTTTTACTTCTGATTTACTTCTGGATTAATTTTGCTACACATACAATACATTACAAGGAAGACCAAGTTGTCAATTTGATTTGATCAGCCTGACTTGCATCAACCTTATTGATCTATCACGTGTTAACAAACCATTTGTAAGAGCTTCCGCAGCACACATTTGCATCTAGCATTTTGATTTTTAAGTGTGTTTTGGCGCTCCTTTCCACAATATTTCTGGTTAACTTTCATTCAACAACATGGCAGGCTGATGTGACTGCTGAATGTTTCAGGCACCCCTCCCAAAGATGGCAAAAGAGGCTGATAGCCCTGAAATTGCAATCCCCGACACCCCACTCCCCCGGCAATCTTTCCCCCCCCCTCCCCCAGAAACTAACTGTAAAAGCATAGGTGCAATGGGGCAAATGCATGAAGATATGGAACCAGTTGAGAATACTATTGAGCCCTTTAGGGGAAAAACGCAAAGCATGTATTGTTGAACACAAGGATGTTTCTGGTCTTTCAGATGCAAGACCTAAAGGTAGAAGGAAATGTGTATGTTTTATGCATCTCAAAAAGGGCAGCACTCTCCTGCAAGACTAAGTATTGCATGCACTGCAATGTCTGTATATAGAAAGTATAGTAGTTTTATGGCATCAGAATCAGTACACATTTTCATTTGGAGGCAGGAGACTGGGAGTCTGCATCCAAGACCGGTAACTGAGAAAGAGAAGAAATGTTTCAAATGCTTCCCATCACTAAGATCTGTGCATGGCCAGAGCAGTGCCAAAAATAACCACAAGGTGGGGCTGACAGCGTGCTGAATGTTCAGGGTCTCGTCTCTCAGACAGAGACACCGATTTGTGTCTGGATATACAGACTTGCAGAAAATAACTGCATAGTCCCACCTTTGCACGTCACATAGCACCATCAGGAGTTTAAAAAAAAAAATCAAAGGAAGACAGCAGAAAAACAAAGAATTCACAAACGAGATGGCTGAAGGGGCAAAACGAGAGATCTTTATGTATTGTACAGAATAAAAACAAACTGAGCAAATTGTCCAATCCAGGAATCAGGAAGATCCTGCCTCATTCAGACGAAAGATCTGCTGCACAAGGGTTACTAGATCAGAAAGAAGACCAGGCTACAGTACCCCATGAAGGCATCTCTCACAAGGATATCAATGACACATACTAGGACGGAGGTCTATCAAGTAGAAGAGAAATAAAAATGGGCGGACAAAGTCACTCATTTTTCTCTGAGCATAGTGAAAGAATGACAACATAATAAATCATAGCCGATAAAGACCAAAATGAACTATTCAGTCTGGCCAGCAAGGTGTTTGTCTCGTAACTGCCACTCCGTGCAGGTTCCCTCTTTGACTTGAAGCACAAGATATATTGCAGGGGAAGAGCTCAGTGACCCTCAATCCAGTGGGAACATTGAGAGAAGAAGATCAGTAAGAACTGCTTTGGAAAATCTTAAGACTTAGAAAAAACGCTTGAGGAGGGGTAAAATAATGGGGTATGTTCTTTAGTCTGTGCATGTGTCTGAGATAATAAGCAAACCAGAGGGAGTTAATTCTAGTGTCTGTCTCTTCCCTCCCTCCCTATCCATCCCTAGTTCATCCTTTAATTTATAGGCAAGAAATACTATCTCATTAAAAATCAATCAGGCTCTTATCTAAATCACACTATTCCAACAGCACTTAGAGAGAGTTTTTATTTTTTTTTTAATCCTTTCTTTAGAAAGTTTTTCACAAATGAACAGAACATTCAGCTCTTAACAGAATATAATATAATCCCCCATATTTCCCATCCCCAAATCCCTCCCCTCCCCATAGCCTATACAGTGGGAGTATAAACTTTAGATCTCCCTTCTTACTAGCCAGGATCCTCCAAGAATGATATTATTGTCCAATCAAACCTTCGAGGAGTTAAGCTAAAATCCTAGAGCAATATTAGTATTGGCTGGTCAGCCCTTCCCCTCCCCCTTTCTTCATTGTAAAGCAAAAAAAGAAAACCCCCCAAAAAAAAACCACTACACACTTTGGCGTTCAGAGACAGAAGATAGGCATTCCAAACTTCCAGAAAAAACTCATACTTAGAAGGAGGGGACTGGCGAGACGAGAGATATTCAAAGACTGCCATCTTATGCAGCTTTAACTTTCAATATGTAAGGGTTGTCTTCTCTACTGTCGTCCAATGATCTAAAATTGACTTCTCCGTCAGTAAAAATGCTTTTTGCAGGAACAACCTTGGGGTCTGGTAGATGTGGGGTATAATACCACCATACAGTTAAACAAACAAATGAGAGAAGACAATGGCATGGAAAAACAGGCCAGTTTTTCTAAATACTGTAGTACAGTGGACCAGAAAGACCTTATTACCCGACAACCCAAAAACAATGATAAAGAGTACCTTGAGCATATGCACATTTTAAACATTTATCTGTGGGTACCAATTTGGCTTTAAAAGCCCAAACAGATAACACATACAACCATCATAAAAATTTGAAGCATGTTTCCCTAAGAAGCACATTCTCGGAAAGACTGTTGATATTCATAAAACAAATTGTTAATGTTTTAGGAGAAATGGGGGCATCTAACTCCTGGTTCCAACAGGAGATCAACTCTGGCAATAAGGATTGCTGCTTAATCCCTTTTAGAGCTTTAGTTAATGAGGCACAAGATATCATATGCCTTGGCCAAACCAGAAAAAACTAGGCTATTCGGTCTATACCATCTAACAGTGACCTTTGAAATAAGTCATTTTCAATAAAGTGTCGAGCCTGCAAGTAAGCATAGAACATCTTCTGTGACAAGTGAAACTCCACTCGAAGATCTTCAAATGACCGGACCACACTCGCTCGCATAAACTGTCTAAGCCCACTCAACCCTTTACTTGCCCAGTATGAAAAAAGCAGATTTTCCAGACCGGGAGATAATCTAGGGTGGCCAACAATGGTAAGGAAATAGGAAACCTTCCAATTGACCTGCAGCTTGCTACATAAAAATTTCAAGGCCTGTCTACAAGCAAAAATGACAGGGTTATGTTAAACAAACCCAGATACAGCATGTCCTGAAACATGTAAAGGGTTTCCCAGATTTAATGACTTGCACTAAGCCTACAAGAAACTAGTAGGTGAAAACAAATCTGACCCAAATAACCAGTCCTGTACATGTCGGAGTAGGCAAGCTAAGTTATAAGTTTGCAAATTAGGGCAATCCATCCTGCCTTCTGCCCAAGGTAACTGCAGCTTATTTAGAGCTAGACAAGCCCTCCTACCACCCCCCCCCCCCCCATAAAAACTTCTGTAGGGCCTTTTCTAGTTCCGCGATATGCTTGTGCTTTAACCATAACGGCAACATCTGTAGGACATATAACCACTTGGGGAGTTCAGTCATCTTAAACAATTGAATCCTGTCACTAATGTAAAAGGGGAGCGACTGATACTCCTTTAATTTCTTTTTGGGCTTTGTGAGTAAGGGTAAAATATTATGATTATAAAGATTTACAGCATCCGCTGGTATTTTAATCCTTAAGTATTTCATCTCACTGGCTACCCACCGTAAGGGGAATAGTCCCAACCAATGGAGGGACCCAGTAACATCCAAAGTCTCAGATTTGTCAAGATTCATTTTTAGGCCTGAGAATCTGCCAAACAAATACTGCAGATCCATCACAGACTGCAATGAACACACGGGATCAGTCAAGAATACCAAAACATTGTCCGCAAACTCCGCAATTTTAAAAAACATTCCTTGCTTATCTCGAAACCCCATATATCCGGGGATTCTTCTAATCTTTTGCAATAAGGGGTCCAGGGAGAGAATATATAACAGAGGGGAGAGCAGGCATCCCTGCCTTGTGCCCCTTTGAAGCTCAAATTCTTGGGACATACAGCCGTTTGCCAAAATGATCGAGCATGGCTCCTGATATAGCAACGAGATATTTCAGATGTTACACTTGAGACCATATCTGTGCAATATTGAAAACAAGTACTTCCAAGTCCACCCAGTCAAATGCCTTTTCAGCATCAAATCCTACCACCAACACCGATACCAGAGAAAATGTACTGTGTGCCATCGCTATCCATAGTCTCAGAACATGTTTACTTACTGTCCTACCCTTCACAAAACCCACTTGATTCAAGGAGATCAGGGAATTTAATCTGTTAACAATGACTTTAGCAATAATGATCATAATATGATCAAATTTGATTTAATGACTGGAAGGGGGACAGTAAGCAAATCCACAGCTCTCATGCTAAACTTTCAAAAGGGAAACTTTGACAAAATGAGAAAAATAGAAAAAAACTGAAAGGAGCAGCTACAAAAGTAAAAAGTGTGCAAGAGACGTGGTCATTGTTAAAAAATACCATCCTAGAAGCACAATCCAGATGTATTCCACACATTAAGAAAGGTGGAAAGAAGGCAAAACAATTACCGGCATGGTTTAAAGGGGAGGTGAAAGAAGCAATTTTAGCCAAAAGATCTTCATTCAAAAAATGGAAGAAGTATCCAACAGAAGAAAATAGGATAATGCATAACCGTTGGCAAGTTAAATGTAAGACATTGATAATTCAGGCTAAGAGAGAATTTGAAAAGAAGTTGGCCGCAGAGGCAAAAACTCACAGTAAAAACGTTTTTAAATATATCCGAAGCAGAAAGCCTGTGAGGGAGTCAGTTGGACCGTTAGATGATCGAGGGGTTAAAGGGGCACTTAGAGAAGATAAGGCCATCTTGGAAAGATTAAATGATTTCTTTTCTTCGGTGTTTACTGAAGAGGATGTTGGGGAGGTACCCGTACTGGAGAAGGTTTTCATGGGTAATGATTCAGATGGACTGAACCAAATCACGGTGAATCTAGAAGATGTGGTAGACCTGATTGACAAACTTAAGAATATACACCCCAGAGTTCTGAAGGAACTAAAAAATGAAATTTCAGACCTATTAGTAAAAATTTGTAACCTATCATTAAAATCATCCATTGTACCTGAAGACTGGAGCTTAGCTAATGTAACCCCCATATTTAAAAAGGGCTCCAGGGGCGATCTGGGAAACTACAGACCAGTTAGCCTGACTTCAGTGCCAGGAAAAATAGTGGAAAGTGTTCTAAACATCAAAATCACAGAACATATAGAAAGACATGGTTTAATGGAACAAAGTCAGCATGGTTTTACCCAAGGCAAGTCTTGCCTCACAAATCTGCTTCACTTTTTTGAAGGAGTTAATAAACATGTGGATAAAGGTGAACCGGTAGATGCAGTGTACTTGGATTTTCAGAAGGCAATTGACAAAGTTCCTCATGAAAGGCTTCTAGGAAAAATAAAAAGTCATGGGATAGGTGGCGATGTCCTTTTGTGGATTACAAACTGGCTAAAAGACAGGAAACAGAGAGTAGGATTAAATGGACAATTTTCTCAGTGGAAGGGAGTGGGCAGTGGAGTGCCTCAGGGATCTGTATTGGGACCCTTACTTTTCAATATATTTATAAATGATCTGGAAAGAAATACGACAAATGAGGTAATCAAATTTGCAGATGATACAAAATTGTTCAGAGTAGTTAAATCACAAGCAGATTGTGATAAATTGCAGGAAGACCTTGTGAGGCTGGAAAATAAATGGCAGATGAAATTTAATGTGGCCAAGTGCAAGGTGATGCATATAGGGAAAAATAACCCATGCTATAGTTACACAATGTTAGGTTCCATATTAGGTGCTACTACCCAAGAAAGAGATCTAGGCGTCATAGTGGATAACACATTGAAATTGTCGGTTCAGTTTGCTGCGGCAGTCAAAAAAGCAAACAATTATTAGAAAGGGAATGGTGAATAAAACGGAAAATGTCATAATGCCTCTGTATCGCTCCATGGTGAGACCGCACATTGAATACTGTGTACAATTCTGGTCGCCGCATCTCAAAAAAGATATAATTGCGATGGAGAAGGTACAGAGAAGGACTACCAAAATGATAAGGGGAATGGAACAACTCCCCTATGAGGAAAGACTAAAGAGGTTAGGACTTTTCAGCTTGGAGAAGAGACGACTGAGGGGGGATATGATAGAGATGTTTAAAACCATGAGAGGTCTAGAACGGGTAGATGTGAATCGTTTTTTTACTCTTTCGGATAATAGAAAGACTAGGGGGCACTCCATGAAGTTAGCATGTGGCACATTTAAAACTAATTGGTGAAAGTTTCTTTTTCACTCAAAGCACGATTAAACTCTAGAATTTGTTGCCAGAAGATGTGGTTAGTGCAGTTAGTATAGCTGTGTTTAAAAAAGGATTGGATAAGTTCTTGGACGAGAAGTCCATTACCTGCTATTAATTAAGTTGACTTAGATAATAACCACCGCTATTACTAGCAACGGTAACATGGAATAGACTTAGTTTTTGGGTACTTGCCAGGTTTTTATGGTCTGGATTGGCCACTGCTGGAAACAGGATGCTGGGCTTGATGGACCCTTGGTCTGACCCAGTATGGCATGTTCTTATGTTCTTAAAATTCAAGAGGGATATGGGCGTATATGAAGCTGGCAGCAGGGATCCTTCTCCCCCTTAGATAGTACAGTAATATAAGCCTGTTTGGCCTCTCTAGGAAAAGACCCTGTAGTAAAAGCTGCCTGAAAAAGATCTTTCAATGTACCCCCATGTCCTCCCATAAAATCTTATACAAATCCACATTGAAACCATCCAGTCCCTGGGCCTTGTGGAGTGGGCTCGTTTTAATACCTTCCAAGATTTCCGTAATATTAAACAGTCTGTTTAACCAAGACAATTGATATTCAGTAACCTTTGACAGTGTAAGTCCACGAAAGAACAACTCTTCCACTTCACCTGCCCCCTGATCAGTCTCATCCTGATAGAGTTGAGCATAAAAAGCTCACAAAGAATTTACAAGTCTCTTCCGGAGCAGTGTGCCATGTCCCACCTTGATCCCACAAAGCCTCAGTGTAGTTTCACCTCTTCCTAATCCTCATTAGATTAGCCAAAGGTTTTCTATCTTTATTCCCAAAGCGATATAATTTATGTGA
Organism: Rhinatrema bivittatum; assembly: GCF_901001135.1. Taxonomy (NCBI): domain Eukaryota; kingdom Metazoa; phylum Chordata; class Amphibia; order Gymnophiona; family Rhinatrematidae; genus Rhinatrema; species Rhinatrema bivittatum. The sequence continues at coordinate 118,008,615 of NC_042621.1, forward strand.
TGTATAAAGCAAATCCCTTGTAGTATTTTGGTGTAAATAGGAGTTTAAGGAGCATAGGGTCTCATGATAATGTTACTTATTGGCTACCGTGGGGTATGCGAAAGGCTGCGCTTTGGCTTTTGAAAGTCCTTCTCTAGTTCAACTATGTGCCCATTAAGCAATTTAGCCTGCCTAATTTGATATGCAATGATCTCACCCCGCATTACGGCCTTCCCAGCTTCCCAAAATAATAAAGGATCAGCTTTATGTACAGAATTATGGCTCTCATACTCTTTCCATTTATATCTAAGATACACCTGAAAGTCGCAGTCACCATAAAGGTGTACAGGAAATTTCCACTGCCTGTGCCCCGCTTCCTAATCTAACATCTAGCCATATCACAGAGTGACCCGAGAATTCAGTGGGACATATTTCCACCCCAATCACCTTAGCAAAGTTAGCCACAGGGAGCAATATATAATCGATATGCAACATTGCCAGATGCGCCCTGGAGACAAGCATAAAGGCCTTTTCCTCAGGATATAAAATCCTCCAAACATCAACAGCTGTAGCTATTTACAAATATAGGGAACCCCCCCTTATTTCCTCCCAGTTTGGGGATGGTTACTAGCGAGAATTTATCTACAGTAGAATCTACAACACAGTTTAAATCCTCTGCCAATAACAGAATACCTTGAGCTTGAACTATTAGGTTTCTCACCAGCTCCTCAAAAAACACGTGGTGATAAACGTTCGGGGCATATACACTGCACAACGTAATTATCTGGCCATACAACTTCCCAATGACAATTACAAATTGACCCTCTTTATCTTTATGAGTAGAAATAAGATCAAAGGCCATCTGTTTGCCCACAAGAACTGCAACCCCTCCTTTCCTATTCACAGCCGAAGAGTAAAACCATTACCCACCCAATTCCTAAGTAATTTATCATGCTCTCAGTCATTTAAATGTGTTTTCTGTAAACATACAATCTGGGCCTTATGCCTTCGAAGCGAGGTTAAAAATTTTGCCCGCTTCACTGGGGAGCCTAACCTAGCAATATTCCATTATATTATTCATAGTTTATCAACCATATTTTATCCAGAAGAAATGAAACCTGTCATCAGAATGGCGTCGATCCTCTCCCAACCTAGAAGACCCACACTTGCTACAGTCATCCCCCGATCATTTCATATAGATCCTGGCAAAAACAATAAGAAGAAAGCCCCACTCAACAACAATTAGAGCTACTAGCACTCCCTCTGCGCCCAAACTCTTCTTCACCCACCCTACCCCTCCCCCCCACCTGATACCCCAACATTCAAGATGAACATTATCTGTCCTCTTAACATGAACATGAGGTACATGTAAATGTGTATGGGTGCCTCCCCCTCAAGGATGATACAACAGAATGGGAACCTACTGGTCATTTATAATAACCATAAAAAAAACCGAAGCTTAATGGTTCTTTGTTCTTTCCTAAAAGTAAAAAAACATATGGGTAAGGAACAGGGTTAGAAAAACAAAAACATGGAAACAGTACCCTGCATTATAACTGAAACATACTGACACATTACCACACAAATCCCCATCCAGTTTATAAAAATACAATAGTACTGATCTGCAATGTAAACACTAGTATGTCCAGATACCTAGAAAAAAGAACTGTACACCATGATCACATGCTCAGCGAGTGTGAACTGCCGAAATAACTGAGCCCTGGGGCATTGAGTACAGGCACATATGGTTAGTGACCTCCTTTCACCACTGCAAACATGGTCCACCAGCAATTCTGATCTTATCTGTGCCTCGATCACCTCCAGCATGATTATAAGGCAGTCCCTTGCTGGATTGTCATTACAAGAGTAAACACAAGGTTTTTACCAGAAAGCGTTGTGAAACGGAAAGGTTGCAAGCAACTCCAAGCATTAAGTCGATGATCTCCGTCCACCACTGCAAACATGGTCCACCCGCGATTCTAATCTTATCTGTGCCCCAATCACCTCCGGCATGATTATAAGGCAGTCCCAAGCCCAACTGCAGTTACAAGAGCAATTGTAATGGTTTTACCTGGAAGCATGTAGTCCAGAAAGTAAGAGGCATTTCTAGGCAATAAAACGAGCCAATGATACAGCCCTAAATGGACTGCCCTGAGGTCCTCGGGAAGACCATGCTCAGTTCTTCGGATCTCAGCATACCGTGAAAAACATCATCTTCCATCGCCTAGCGCCATCTTAACTACCTTTGAAACCTTAACTTTATTGCTGTCCCAAAACAATTCCACATAACATAAATGATCTGCTCCACTGCACAAAGCACTCTCCTCCTGAAGCTATTCATAGCTTGTTAACAAATTGACGAGCTTTTTCAACATCCTCAAATAGTTGTGATCCCCCGATGTGCCAAACACGAAGACGTGCAGGGTATTGCAAGGTAAACAATTTTTCATTGCACTAGCAAAGAACAAATCAGGCTAAAGGTTTTCTGCTTTACCGATACCGTGGCCAAATAGTCCTGGAACAGTCTTATGGATTTGTCTTTGTATTTAACCTTCCACAGCTGATGAATCTTTTGCTTCACAGCCTGTTTGTGAGCAAAATGAAGTATTTTAGCCAGGGTGATTCACGGCCTGCTCTCCCCGTCAAGTTCCTGGCTTTCAGAGAACGAGTCCAATCTCTGGAGGCTAGAGTGGCAGACCTGGAGGAGTTGAGGGAGACAGAGAGGTATATAGATGAAACCTTCAGGGACACAGCAGCCAAGTTCCAACTCCAGTCTGGCAGCCCTGGTGCTGCCTTGGATCAAGAAGGCTTCCTGGTTGGACAGCAGCAGCAGGAAGTGATCCTGTGGCAAGGACCTGATCTCCAATTGGTGCATTGTCCTCTCACACAGAGAACGAGTCTCCCAGGGCTAATGTCCAGGAGGGAAGGGTTAGGGCAGCCATTATAGTTGGTGACTCACTTATTAGAAATATAGATAGCTGGGTGGCTGGTGGTCGTGAGGAGGCCCTGGTGACTTGCCTGCCTGGTGCGAAGATGGTGGACCTCATGCGTTACCTTAGATAGAATTTTAGACATTGGTATATGTGGGCACCAATGACATAGGAAAATGTGGAAGGGAGGTTCTGGAAGCCAAAGTTAGGATTTCAGGTAGAAAGCTGAAATCCAGAACCTCTAGGGTAGCATTCTCTGAAATGTTCCCTGTTCCACGTGCAGATTCCCAGAAGCAGGCATAGTTCCATTGCATGGATGAGAAGGTTGTGCAGGGAAGAGGGATTCAGTTTTGTAAGGAACTAGGCAACCTTTTGGGGAAGGGGGAGTCTTTTCCGAAGGGATGGGCTCCACCATAACCAGAGTGGAACCAGGCTGCTGGCGCTAACTTTTAAAAGGAGACATAGCAGCTTTTAAACTTGAACAAGGGGGAAGGCAGACAGTCACTCAGCAGGGCATGGTTCAGAGGGAGATATCTTGAAAGGATACTAATGAAGCATTAGAGTTAGTGCATCCCAACAGAGAGGTTCCAATAAAAGCAAAAGTAGTCCATGTGCCTATAAGTAAAGAATCACCTGAGCTAAATGATTTCAAATTATCCCTATCAACTAAAAAGCAGGTTGTTAATATAAACAAAAATCACACTTTGAAATGTCTGTACGCCAATACCAGAAGTCTAGGAAGTAAGATGGGAGACTTAGAGTGTATAACACTGAATGATGAGATAGACATAATTGGCATCTCAGAGACCTGGTGGAAGGAGGGTAACCAAGGGAACAGTGCTATACCAGGGTACAAATTATATCACAATGATAGGAAGGATCAACTTGATGGTGATGGGGGGGGGGGGGGGCGCTTTATGTCTGAAAGGGCATACAGTCCAACAGGAAAAAGATTATACAAGAGACTAAATGCATGGTAGATTCTTTATGGGTAGAAATCCCATGTGTGTTGGGTAAGAGTATAGTGATAGGAGTATACTACCGTCCACCTGGCCAAAATGATGAGACGGACAATGAAATGCTAAGAAAAATAAGGAAAACTAACCAATTTGGCAGTGCAGTAATAATGGGAGATTTCAATTACCTCAATATTGACTGGGTAAATGTAACATCAGGCCATGCTAGAGCTCCTGGATGGAATAAATAACTGCTTCCCGGAATAATTGGTTAAGGAACAAATGAGAGAGGGAGCTAGATTAGATATAATTCTTGGTGGAATGCAGGATTTGGTGAGAGAGGTAACGGTGGTGGGGGCCATTTGGCAATAATAGTGTTCATATCATGATCAAATTTGAACTAATGACTGGATGGGGGACAATATGTAAATCTACAGCTCTAACACTAACCTTTCAAAAGGAAAACTTTGATAAAATGAAGAAATAGAAAAAACAAAGGTATAGCTACAAAGGTTAAGAGTGTACAAAAGGCATGGACATTGTTTAAAAATACCATCTTAGAAGCATAGTCTAGATGTATTCCACACTTTAAAGAAAGGAAGAAGGAAGGCAAAATGATTACTGGCATAGTTAAAAAAATGAGGTGAAAGTGGCTATTTTAGCCAAAAAAAACTTCCTTCAAAAATTAGAAGAATCCATCTGAAGAAAACAGGAAAAAGCATAATCATTGTTAGCTTAAATGTAAAACATTGATAAGGCAGGCTAAGAAAGAAATTTAAATAAAGTTGACTATAGAAGCAAAAATTCATAATAAAAACTTTTTAAAATATATCTGAAGCAGGAAATCTGTGAGGAAGTTAGTTGGACTGTTAGATGATCAAGGGGTTAAATTAGATTGTAAGTCCTCTGGGGATAGAGAAATACCTACAGAACCTGAATGTAATCCACTTTGAAGTGCCAAAAAGCGGAATCTAAAAATCTAAATATATATATATAAAGAGGCTCTTAGGGAAGATAAGGCCCTTGCGGAAAGACTAAATGAATTCTTTACTTCCATATTAACTAATGAGGATATTGAGAAGATATCAGTTCCATAGACAGTTTTCAAGGGTGTTGATTTGGATGAACTGAACCAAATTACGGATAATCTAGAAGATGTAGTAGAAAAGACTGACAAATTAAAGAGTAGCAAATTACCTGGACCAGACAGTGTACACCCCTGGTTTCTGCAGGAGCTCAAAAACGAAATTTCAGATCTATTAGTTAAAATTTGTAACCTATCATTAAAATCATCCATTGTACCTGAAGAGTGGAGAGTGGACAAATTTTCAGATGGCACAAAATTATTCAGAGTAGTTAAATCACATGTGGATTGTGATAAATTGCAGGTGGACCTTTTGAGACTGCAAGATTGGGTGTCCATATGGTAGATTAAATTTAATGTGGACAAGTGCAAGATGATGCATACAGGGAAAAAAAACCCTTTGCTGTAGTTACACGAAGTTAGGTTCCATATTAGGAGTTACCACCTAGGAAACAAATCTAGGCGTCATAATGGAAATAGATAGCTAAGTATGCTGTTGTGGTCAAAAAAGCAAACAGAATGTTAGGAATTATTAGGAAGGGTATGGTGAATAAAACGGAAAATGTCATAATGCCTCTGTATCCCTCCATGGTGAGACTGCACCTTGAATTCTGTGTACAATTCTGGTCGCCGCATCTCAAAACAAGATATAATTGCACAGGAGAAGGTACAGAGAAGGGCAACCAAAATAATAAAGGGGATGAAATGGCTCCCCTATGAGGAAAGGCTGAAGAGGTAAGGGCTATTCAGTTTGGAGAAGAGATGGCTGAGGGGGGATATGATAGAGGTCTATAAAACCATGAGAGGACTAGAACGGGTAAATGTGAATCAGTTATTTACTCTTAGATAATAGAAGAACTAGGGGGCACTCCATGAAGTTAGCAAGTAGCACATTTAAAACAAATCAGAGAAAATTCTTTCACTCAACGCACAATTAAGTTCTGGAATTCATTGATAGAGGATGTAGTTAGGGAAGTTAGTGTAGCTGGGTTTAAAAAAAAGGTTTTGATAAGTTCCTGGAGAAGTAGTCCATAAACTATTAATCAAGTTGACTTAAGCCCAGATTTTCAATGCCCAGCGCGCACATAAAACTAGGAAATATGTGCGTGGCTGGGCCGTGCGCATTTTAAAAATGGCCCAGCCACACGCATAAAGGGGGAAGCTGGGGGTCAGGACAGGGGCTGACCGGGACAGCGGCCATTAGGCCCTGTCCCAGGGAAGTGCGCGCTGGAAACCGGCCAGCGTACACAACTTACTTCTACTTAAAGGAGCAGGTAAGTTTATAATAAAAAAAAAAAAATAGGTGGAGATTAGGGGTCGGGGTGGGAAAAAGGTGGAAGGGTAGTTAGGGGGGTTAGGGAACCAGGTAAAAGCCTGATCGCGTTGCCGCACATACTTTAAAAATTTCCTACGCCCGCAGATGTGGGCGCCGATATTAAAATCGGGCACGCATGTGTGCGCAGGTATCGTATTTTATAAAGTGTGCGTGGTAACGCTCACATTATAAAATCGGTGCATCCATGTGCGTGCACCAGGAACCGAACACGCATGTTTTAAAATCTACCCGTTAGGGAATAGCCACTGCTATTACTGGCATTAGTAGCATGGGATCCGTTTAATGTTTGAATACTTGCCAGATACTTGTAACCTGGATTGGCCACTGTTGAAAACAGGATGCTGGGCTTGATGAACCCTTGATCTGACCCAGTATGGCAACTTATGTTCTTTTCTTTAGGGTTGTAACTGGTGTTCTCCCAGTCCATTTTCTATCCTCTTGCCACTAGGCATTTTCTCTGTTTTATCCCACAACTTTTTGAATTCCATCACCATTTTTTACTTCAACATCTTCTGCAGGAGAGCATTCCAGGCATCAAACACCCTTTCTGTGAAAACATATTTCCCCGATGTTGTTCCTGAGTCTATCCCTGGAGCCTAATATCATGATCCCTAGCTCTACAGCTGTCTTTTCATTGGAAAAGGTTGATTTCTGGGGCATTACTAATACTTTTCAGATATTTAAAAGTCTGTTCCTTATCCCCTCCCATCTCTCCTCACCTCTAATGTATATAATTATTTAGGTTCCCCAGTCTCAATGTGTACACCATTTTGGTTGCATTTCTCCGTACTGCTTCTATCCTCTCTCTGTTCTTTTGAGATATGGCCTTCAGAACTAAAAACAGTGCTCCATATGAAGTGTCCTGTACAGGGGCATTTCACCTCTTTTTCCCACCGGTTATGCCTCCCTCTGTGCAGCTTAGCATTGTCTCTAGCCCTGGTCACTGCCTTGTCTTACTGCTTCACTTCCTTCATATCATCAAACATTATCGCCCCAAAGTCTCTCTCATGGACCTTACACATCAGTTTCTCACCACCCATGGCATATAGCTCCTTTGGATTTCAGCATTTCAAATGCATGACTAAAATTGTTTGGCTTTGAATCATAACAGCAGGATTGGCTCCGGGGCAAATGGCACCCTAGGTGAAAATCAGCCGGTGGCGCCCAGGGCACACCTCAGCTTGTGGTGCCCTGGGCGACTGCCTGGCACACCCTACCCAAAGGCCAGCACTGCTTAATTGCCAAGTAGTCAACCACTCCTCAAACTCTTAGATCTCTTCTCATTCTCTCAGTTGTTTCAGGCGTGTCCTCTCTGTTGCAGATGACACAGAGATCTGCAACAAAACTTTCCTTCTAACCCCCTCCACAATATCACTCAAAGATACTGAACAAATCAGCCCCAGAACAGATCCCTAAGACGCTCCACTAATCACCTTTCTCTCTTCTCTGAGTGAATTCAATTGACCACTGCTCTCTCTCGGGCCGATACAGTAAAATCGCGGGAGAGTGCCCGCTCTCCCGGCACGCGCACAGGCCACTCTCCTGTGCGCGCGATACAGTATTTTAATTTATTAAAATTAGGGTCGGCAGTAAAAAGAGGCGCTAGGGACACTAGCGCGTCCCTAGCGCCTCTTTTCGGTCAGGAGCGACGGCTGTCAGCGGGTTTGACAGCTGACGCTCAATTTTGCCGCCGGTTCTCGAGCCCGCTGACAGCCACGGGTTTGGAAACCAGACGCCGGCAAAATTGAGCGTCTGGTTTTCAACCCGTGAGCCGTGGGCCTATTTCAATTTTTTTTTTCTTTTTTTTTTTTTTTTAACTTTCGGGACCTCCAACTTAATATCGCACTTCCCCGGCGCTGGCAGAAATTAACGCCTACCTTTGGGTAGGCGCTAATTTCTGAAAGTAAAATGTTGCAGGCGCTATTAGGTTCGGGGGGGTTGGATGCGCGTTTTGGACGTGCTATTACCCCTTACTGAATAAGGGGTAAAGCCGGAGCACACTGTACTGTATCGGCCTGACTGTCATCTGTCAGTCAACCAATTTCTAAACCACTCCATCACCTTGGGACCCACCCCTAGACTGCTCATTTTATTCATGAGCCTACTAGGTGGGATAGTATCAGAAGCTTTGCTGAAATCCAAGTCAACTACATCCGGCACAGGCCCTTGATCTAATTCTCTACTTACCCAATTAAAAATCAATGAGATTAATTTGACACAACCAAAACCATGCTCTCTCAGATCCTGCAATCCACTGGACTGTGGTCCCCACTATCCTTCCCTTCAGTAGCGACTCCATTCATTTCCCCACCACTGAGGAAAGACTAAGTGGCCTGTAGTTACCAACTTCCTCTCTATTACAACTTTTGTTCTTTTACATCTCTCGAATGACATTCTATGGATATGAAACTTCGAATGAAGCAGTGAAAAGAAAGGCACTGAACATTCTCCTGTGTTATGGCACCATGCGTGCTCCCTGGGAGTCCCACCCATTTGTTTAAACATACACATCTAGTTATATTTTCAGTCTGATGTGTAACTCAGAACGAACAATTTTGTCTGGAGGTTTGAATCACTATTGGGCTGCAATGTGATGTCACACTAGATACTTTTTAAGGACTCGCGTCAGGATTGTTCCAGTCTTTTTCCAGCACATTGCAGAAAGATCACCATTTTCCTATAGTGCCAGAAGCTAGCTAGAAAAAGAGAGTAACTTGACCTATGTGTGGTTCAAAATGAGAACCTCTCACTGCCATGCTGAGGTGTCAGAACTCCTAAAACATCTGTATAAAGCCTCCGACAGCCACGTAAGCCCTGCCAAATCCCCTAATATAGCCAAAGATAGCCTCTCGGTGCCAGGCTGCAGCGCCAGATCTAAATATCCAAACAAAGCCTCTCACAGCTAGGCTGTAGTGCCAGCTTTGCTAAATAGCCAAGCAAAGCTTTTTACTGCCAGGCTGCAGTGCCAGATCTCCTAATATCTTAACAAGAGCTTTTTTCACTGCCAGGCTGCAGAGCCAGTTGGTGACGCTACAAACCCAATTGGAAAGCCTCACGCTGCCATGCTCGTCTGCCTCCTTACGCAGCATCCCTTTACCCTTATAGTGCAGCACCTCCTTGATTAGGAGAGCATTTCTTGGATTCAGAATCATAAAAGCAGTGCAAAAACATACATTTAAAGACGAACTACTGTGCTCTTCTTAATCTGAAGTTTGGGGACTTTCCGCTGCTTCATAATTGTATGGAATGGAACTGAAGCGTCTTATGTGAGAACACAATCAAAAATAATTTAATTTGACTGACCTCAAACACCCACATGTCAGTGAACTGTTCATTCTTATACTGCACCGCTGGCTGGAAGAACACCTGACCTTAAAACATCCACTAACACTCCCATATTCAATTTTCAGACCTGCTCAGCCTGAGAAAGGAATCACTCAGATGTTTGATGTTTTTTGTTGTTCTTCTTCTTCTTCTTTCCTTATCCTTCTCCTTTTATTCATTTCTCACTGGTCCCCACCCAAAAACACTATCACCCTGCCATCATCCCTAGAACACACACACACACCTCACAGTGAAGCCTGGGCTAGAACGTGAACGACCAGAGATAAACCCAGCTGCTTAGGGGAAGGGGCACTGAAGAAAGCCAGCGAACACAATCACTGGTCGTCGTCCCCCTCTCCTCCCCCAGGGCACCCAAAAAAACCCAGGAAGATTCCTCAGGCTGAGAAAGTAGAAAGCAGCCAAATCTGAGCCATTTTCCTGAACAGCTCTCTCCTGCTGACTACCAGGTGACACTACTTAGTTTCCGCCATCCACTGGTTGCTAGCAGAACGCAGTACTCAATCCAGCCAACACAGAGGAGACTCCATCTCAGTCAGGAGTAACCCAGGACTCGAGCTTGACACTACTGTTTCTACCTTCCAACCACCCTCCACCCCCTAAGCTTGTGCCCAGTTAAACCACCTCTCTTCAGAGAGTACAGGGGCCCCCGCCCCCCCCCCCCCTTCCCCAGCAAGGACACGTTACCTTCAAATCCCTGTGCACAATGTCATGCTGGTGAATGTGATTCACACTCTCCAAGATTTGGTGGATACAGTGACTGAAAAACAAAGACAGAAGGAAATGGGGAATTAGACACTCTTCTCCAGCCGGTTCCACCACAAAATACACACGCAAGCACACCTCTCGCATCCTACAGCCTCTTAAGAAATATAATCTCTGCACCCTCCATGAAGGATGCAAAGGCGGGGAGAGCAGGAGGAGTAGCAGAAAGTGCCTCTGCAGGTCTGCTTCTGCCTATGGGCAGAAGGGGCAACTGGACTCGGCTCTGCAGAGCAGGAGGCCCCCACTGCATGAGCACACAGAGCTCTGCCCGGATGACTCTGCTGGCTGGTGCTCTAAATCTCAAGCAGCAGAGAACAGCCTTCTGCTGCAGCCCCCTCCCTTAACAGGCCGCATGCAGGGAACAGGAGAAGCGTGGTTGAACCTGGAGCACACAGAGTCAAGAACAGCTGTTCCACTTCCTTATCCAACCCCCTCCCCTTCCTGCCTGATGCTGGAGAGGACAGCAGGCAAGGAAGAATTCACTTTTTGTCTGCATGCTCTCTATTTTGTGCTCACTTATTCTGTATTTGGTGAGGGCCTGTGTGTGACCAAAGTGAAGTATTCTGTTAGCATATAATTTCTGTGTAGCGATCTGTGGCAGTTCTGCTTGTTCTGTTTTCCCAATGAGATGTGTTGGTGTTTCTGTGGCCTGGCAGAATATTTGCATATAGGGGTTCTTACTGTTTGAGTTCTGAGAGTTAGTGCCGTTTTTAAAACCGGAGGAATTTTGTGCAACTGTGCGGCGCAGAATTTGAGCAGAACTCCGCCCTGGCACAGGATGCGTCGGTCCGGCGTGCAGTATTTATGAGGAGCTGCCTCGCGGGAGCACAGCAACGCAACGAGCTGGCCCCTGTTGCTGATGGGAGGCGAGGAGGAACCAATTACGTTCTGCCTGCACTGAGAGCAAAAGGGCTGGAGACAAAGCAGTCTTTTCCCTGCATCGCACATCTCTCAGCAAGCGTGAGCCGCACCATGCCCTGAACGCCTGCACTGCTCTCGCCAAACCTTTGAGAACAGCACGGGAATTTGTGAACTTCACGGCTCACGCTCGCTTGAGAGTCACATGGTGTAAAAAAAAAAAAAAAGGAAACAAACTTTTCAGGGAGCTCCTGTGCTGGATATCCTGTCCAGCTGGGGGTGGACAGAGGGTGAGAGAATGTGTGTGTGGGGGGGGGGGGACATACCCAGCTGTGTGTGCTGGGGGAGAGCCAGAGTTTGAGGGTAGGAAAGTGTGACATGGTAGCAAGAGTGTGGGGGAGGAGGAGAATAAGCATTGGGGGAATAAGCATTGGGGGAACAAGCTGAGGGACAAGAGTGGGAGGGGGGGGGATTAGTTACATGTGCGTGGAGAGCATTCTAGTGTTTTATAGTTAGGGCTTTTTATTTTAAGGGATTTTAATCTGGCAATCCAGGGCGCCCAAGAGGAGCTGCAGACAGCATGGACTTCTTTCAACTGCTGACATTTGTAGCAAAAACCAGGGACACTGCTGTGCTGCTAAAAGTTTTGGCAGCTGAGTCAGGTGCTCTGGGGGTCTCCCCTCCAAGGGAGGGAGAGGATGGAGTCCGGGGAGAAGGCCAGGGGGTTCTTAGTAAGCAGCAACTTGGGAATGGACTGCCTCGGTCATGTAGGTAATTACTAACAAACTGTTTTCAAGATCAGGTGCTCAATCCTGACAGATGGTCTTGCACCCCCAGTTCTGAGGGTCACCAGTTCAAGATCAGTTACCACTGCCTGCAGCTTAGAGCTCTCCCCTGAACTCTGTGGATTACTAAATTAAAATCCCCAAAACCAGAAGCCCTAGTTATGGTGTTCCGCTACAACACTTACGGGGGAACTCTGCACCAAAAACTTATACATTTTGCATCTTTGAGTAAGAACCTTTTCCTGTTTTGAATTTTACATTAGTTACTACTCAGGCAGTGATTATATTGCATTATTTTGATAAATATAGCATGTAGAATTTTAAAATATTGTGCGCAAAATTTCAAAATTGTTTTGCACAGATTTCCCCCAGGAGTAAGTTTTGGTATGGCAGGCTTGCTGTCTAGGTTCTGAATGACATTTTTGTGTTCTTCTTCACAAGGTATCTGGGTAATGGAAGGCGTTTGTGTCACTGTTACTGAGGTGAAGGCAGAGTTTGACATTTTTTCCTATGGTAAGTGGTATGGGAAACCTCCTAGTTTAGCCCAGCCAGCCATTTCAGAGATTAACTTCAACCACTGCAGTACGGATTTCTTTTCATTTACAAATTTATGCATTTCTTGAATTTTTAAAAAAAAAATTATTATTTTTTTTTTTTTTTTTGCAACATATCCCCAAAATCACAAAACACATTCATGAGACGCTGTGACACAGTTTCTGAAACATTTGTATTATGTGTACATATAAACACACACACAAAACAGTTTTTACAGGACTGTTCGTGGACGAGTGGTGATAGGGTCATAAATGGTTGCTGAGTTTAATTATCAAAATCTCAAGGTGGGGGATCGGGGGAGGGCACAAGCCTAATGGTTCACTTAGGGTGCCTAATATCCTTGTACCGATTCTGCACAGGCTGCAAGGCCTAAACACCACACATCGCGCCGTCCTACACGGGGCTGAAAGAAGTAAGACAACTCAGGCCACATTTGCCCGTGCAGGCCACAAAAATGGAGAAGCAATACTGGCGTAGGCTCACATAGGTTAGCAGAAGGTAGAGGTGTGTCTGTTGGCTTGCATGGGTTGGAAGGAGGCGGTGGTGTGCTGCTCTCCTCCTTTCAGCTAATGCAGAGAAGGAAAGGCTGCAGCAGTGTGCTGGCAGTATCAGAATAACAAGCAGGGGAAGGACATGAGTGCTGGGGTGAGGGATGAGAGGGAGGGTGGCGGTCAGTATGGGAAAAAAAAATAAATAAAAGGGGGACCCCCCTATCCAGGGCCTCTTAAGGGGTGAGAGCAGCCCTGAGCATCTGTGAACATTGTTTGCAGGGGGAAGCCAGCATTTCTGGAGTCACTTCTGTTCCCTCAAGGCAATCCACTGACTGAAGCAGAGGGGGAAGAGATCCATAAACTCCAGGCCTTGGTCTGCACTGGGGGTGCAGGGCTGGGAGTGAATTTTTTCTCTTTTGAAAATACAATATAGGGAGTGGAAGTTTTTAAGAAACCACACTCTTCCGAATACTCCATGGTCATTTAAAGAAAGGTGTTAAGAGTGCGGGTCAGGAGGAAGAGGGACAACTGTCACCCCTCCACCCCCACCCCACACACACACGTTTCCCACTATGCATGCTCACCCTCAGTTCCCTTCTCTCTCTCTCTCTTGAAACACAACGCAAACACCCAAAACGTGCTGCGGCCCGCCAGCCCGGCCTGAAACTTGTTGCTTAGCAACAGGTGCAACAGGCTTTCAGGAGAAGCTGCTCTCAGATTCCCGGCTCTCTCCCCTCTACCGGCACCAGACGCTTTCCTTCGGCTGCTTCTTCCGCAGTGGGGGGTGGGGGGAGAGAAAGCAGAAACTTCGAGAAACGCCTCCTATGCCAGCTGGACCCATTCTAAGCCCTCCACGCCACCCCGCAAAAAAGTGGACAGAGAGGCAAGGGCCGAACTATTTGGTGAGAGGACTGCTTCCAAGCATTTTTTTTTTTTCATATTATCTGGAACGCATATTAAAATAACAACAGCATGCCGGGTCCACGAGTCTCACTGCCTGTCTTTCAGACACACTGCCTAACAGTGAGTGTCTAATATAATTAAAAAAAAAAAAACGAAACAATACTGTAACTGAGGAGCGATTCCCATGGGCGCCACTTCTTAGCCTTCACCCATCCCACGCACCGTCTGTGCTTCATGTCACCTCTTGCTGACGTGCAAGGCAACGTCACAGGAGCACAGGGGGAGACACCGTGCTGACACACTCCAGCCAGCTGTCATGCAAAGTGGGGGGGGGGGAATATCCCCGTCACCCCAGACCCTCCCCCCTCCCAACTTCTCCACTCAACCTGGTCAGAGAGAGACTGAAGGCGAGAAGTTGCCAGAAAGTCAAAGACGGTCACAGCCTGGCTCTACTGAATGGCCGGGCAGGTGGGCCTAGTGCCCGCTGGCACGCATTAATGTGGCACCAGGCTCTCTCCTGGCACGAGCTCTGACGTCGAGGGGAGGCGGGGGGAGGAGGAAGGGGCAGGCTCCCAGGGCGGGGCATCGTTGACGTGCGCGCCTACAACCTTGGTTCCCTTGGGATCCAAATTTTCACAATTGTTTTGAATCTGGGGGCCTCGCGCTCCAATTGGCCGAGTTGAGCTGAGGCGGCAGCAAGGGGAGGAGCCGTTTGTTGGCGTGAGGGCCCTGCTCCCCCACCCCTTGTTCTTTTCTGCCGTCTGGACCAGCGTTCCTTCCCGCCCGCCCTAGTTTTCATTCTTATGTATGTAGGGGAAGTTTGTGTCGCAGCTGGGGGGGGGGGGGGGGCGCCTGAGCCTACTTGGGGGGGGGGGGCAGCATCGTGCTAATTGTACAGCTTGGCAGCTGCCAAGTTCCAGTCACAAAAGGGCACAGCTGGGTGCAGTTGTCCCTGCATGACTCCTTGCTGGGCGGCGGCGGGAGTTGTGCGAGTTGGGCCATTGCTGGAATTGCTAGGCGGGTGACCTAGTGGTGATCATCTTGCTGGGAGGCGGCGGATGGTCTCTATTGAGTTCCTAATTGGGGGGGGGGGGGGGGGGATGATGATATAGTTTGGCTTGGGCACTGCTGGTTTGTTAAATAAAGCTGCGGCCTTGTTGATTCCAATTTGGTTGTCCTGTATTGATTGTCTGGTTATTCTGTGAAGGGCGATGGCGGAGGGAAGAGATAGTCCTGGCTGCCTACATTAAGAGGTGGCAAGTGAGTCCACAGACAATGAGCGCACGTCAAGCATGCATTTGTTTTGCAGCGCATGGGTGGAAAAAAAAAGTCCAGCAGCGATAAACAATCCCCTGCCAAAGACAGCGGTTACAGGCACAGCCGGGTCAAGGTGTTTCAGCAGTATTTCAAAATTAAGCACCTGTCTCCCCCATTAAGGTATACAAGATATATAAATGTTACCTCTCAAAACAGCAGTCTATTTACAATGAGGAAGCAAAATAAAATACACAAGCAGTAAACTAAACGTACAATTGCCAATTTGCAATATAAAAACCTAACAAAGTTAAAATTGTGAGTCATTGTGCCCCTAAGCATGCTGCGCTCTAGGGCCTCGCTCACCTGTCTCTCGTCCTGACCAATTGCCGGGCAATCTGACTACTTTTGGGGATGGGGAAAGTGTGTAAAAGTGCAGCACATTTTGCTGGCTTTGTGCATGCATCCTTCTCTGGCAGAGTCGGCTGTAAGGCTTTGTGAATTATTCACCCGCTCTAAGAGCAGCGGCTTCTCACTGCCAGGCTCGGAGGAGCTGCAGAAGCACCAGTGCCAGCCTCAGAGACAACCGGCTTTCTGCTGCAGACAGCAAGGAAATACTGGATGAGAACACAGCAGCCTGTGCCTGAAGATCCTGTGAGCCCGAGCGCTGGGCCTGCAACGTGTTCAGTCAAGCGTGGACATGTTAGCTCCAGTCACTTAGGTAGCGGCCAAATCTGTTCTAAGCCGCACACTACTGTATTGGCTGCAGCAGGGGGGGAACCCTCTCCGACCCTCCGTATTCTGTGACTGTGCAAGAAACATATGCAGGCCTTAGATCTCGAATAAACCTCTGTTTTCATGCCGTCTCTCGTTCCTCATTCGCTCTGAGGGACAAAACAATAATTTGGAAAGAGGGATGGGGTTTGCTTCTTCAGATTGCGTATGAGCAACAGCAGAAGAACTGAAATATGCAGGTTAAATCAATTAGACAAGTAACCTTGTGCAAATCAGGACTCGCTCTTCGAGCCAAGCATGAGTCAAGCCAATTTAATTAACACAAAAAAAAATTTAATTATAAAACAAAATACATTTTTTCCATTCTTTTTTATATCTCTACTTCTGTTTTTCCTGTTACGGTCTGTTCCATGACAAGGGTCTATTCCTTATCTCCCGGTCTCTCTCAAATCTCTAGCCTCATTTCAGTCTTCTTTCCTCCACCTCTGTGCTTTCACCTGCCTGCCTCTCCATATTTCTCACACTCCCCAGGCCAGTTTGTCCCTAGCTTTCAGGGTGCTGCATTAGTAATAAGTGTAGTACTGCATAACTTTCCTCTCTTCCATCTCTACAATTCATTCCCCTCCCCCCACACCTCCTCTTCATCTTTCATTCCTCCAGTCAGCATGCTTATCCCTCTTGGTCTCTCTTGCCCTTTAATCGCACACCTCTGTCTCCCAAAACATCTCTCCCCCAGCTCTTCAATCTTCCCTTGTCTCTCTCCTTTATCTCACCGCCTCTTGTCTCTCTCCCGACTCTCCATTCTCTGTTCTCTCTCACATGTTCATCTCCCTATATCTGTCTTTCCCTTACTGCTCCCCTCCCCATCTCCCCTCTTCTTACCTCTAACTCCATTCAATTTCATTTCTCTCCCCACAATCATCCCGCCTCCTTCCTCTTCCCGCCACGTCCTCTCCCCCTCCAAGAGCAGTGGCAGAACAGGTTACCGATACAGAATTACGCTCCTTGTCCCCACAGCCAGAGGCTAGAAGCAGTGGCGGCGACAGCCTGTGAGGAGCCAGAGGTAAACATGACTAAACCTGGTTCAAGTTAGCTTTAGGCAATCTTAAGGCAGTGAATAAGAAGCAGCAAATAAATTTAGTTTGCCATCCTGTGAGGACGAGGTGAGCCAAAACTAAGTGCTGGGCTGGAGCCAGGCTCACTGAGATCTACCTTGCTTTTGCTTTCACTGTGGAATGTACACGATGCTCGCAACCCTAAAATAAGAAGTTTATTCTTTTCTCACGCGAGTTGATGACTACGGATATCTTGAGATGGCAACAGTTGGCCATACTGAAACACCTGACCCTTAAATCTCAGCAATGTGAGATATGTATATGAGGCTTTTTTTTTTCTATATCCACGGAAGTAATACCAATAAAGTAATGCAAAAGAAAGCTATTTCTGCCAACTGCTGTGGGAACAGCAACGTGCACAAGTGCATGCTCACTACAGTCTCCAGCGTCACCCACATAAGTCTTGCAATGAAAATGGCTATACTGAAAGCAGATTTCTCACTCAGGCCTTCTGAAATTGACCTAAGATTTCACTTCTGCAAGCGGGAGCAATGCCCTAGTGAAAGGTTCACAGCCTACGCTGCTGAACTTAACAAGCTGACAGAACGCTACCATTATTATGAAATTTACACGATAAATTGCAAGATTCTCCAGGGAATCCTTAACGTTTTTCAGCTGTTGCCTGCTCACCAAGACCAAAGTAAAGTTCACAGATGCTTCAGAAAAGGCCATTGCAGGCAAGGCTCCAACCACACCACCAAAACTTCAACCATGTCAATGCAAACATGTCAAGCTCATGCTGCTGCCTAATCAAATCTTCTGTCAACTCCAGAAGTATGAGAGAACACGAACCCTGCATCACTGTGTTTCCTCTCTGGTGGAAATCACACCGGACTCATGCCAATTCAAGGATATGATGTGTTGCTTTTGTAAGAAGAAAGTTAATATTGAGCGTTTTTGCTAAACAGTGTCCATGGTACCAAAGGACAACAGAAGATTTGGTTGAAAAGTTGCAGGCCAACTCTGGTACAGAGATATCAGGTCAGTTTTTCTATTGGGTGAGGACATTCAGGGAGATGTACCAAGGAAAGTGAGATTTTTTTTACTGGCAGCAAGAATGGTGTTGGCAAGCTATTTGAAAAGGGATACCCCTCCACCAAAAATAGTATGGATGGTATGGAAAAATTCTGGATATTATGGGAATGGATAAGTAAACTTGAACTTTAAATAATAACAGCAACATTTATTTCTTAAAGCATTATACAACATAAAATAATAAAAGCAGTACAACAAAAAAATAATCCTGTCCTTTCAATTTATAATAATCAACAACCTAACATGGGCCAATGTAATAACACCTGTGCTGAAATTAGCAGGTTTTTTTAGATTTTTTTTTTTTTTTTTTTTAAGAGCACATAGGATAAAAACAGGTGGCCCCATGGGATGTAATAAAGGAATGGCATGCAAATGAGATAAGCACAAAAAACCCTATTCTAGACCAAATACCCACAAAAATACTTACACTAAAGCCCGGATGCATAAAACCACAGGGAAAACTGGCACTAAAATAGGTGTTAATGCTGCAGAGGTCCTTTATTTAAAAAGTATGTTTTGGATTTTTATTTTGCTTAAAAGATTACTTTTTTTTTTATTACTTTTTTTATCCAGTTTTTCTGGCATACAAAAGTAGTATACAAAAACAAGACAGGTACCAAACTAGGCAGGGAGTAAGGAAAACAGTTCACAATCAAGGGGTAGCATGGGTACAGAAATAAAACATTTGTAACAGAAAAAGAAGGGGAGGTTAAGCATAATGTTGATGATAAATGCCCCATATCGCATTGTATTTAAAGGACTGACCATGTAAGGCATAAAGAAGTTTTTCAATATCCGCCACCACTCGCACCTGAGTTCTCCAATACTCCACACATTGGGGCTAAACTTCCAAAAGGTTGCAATTGTGAGTCTAGCAGCTAACAATAATTGAGGCACCAATTTACAACATTTTAGAGGTAATAATGATCCAATCCATCTCCCCAAAAGTGCCAACAAGGGCATAATCTGCACCGGAATACCCAGTATATCAGCTATTTCCTGTGTAATATGCGACCAAAACAGTCGCAACACCAGAAAAAGATTACTTGTTTTGATACAAGTGCAATTAATATATTACAGTGATGCATGCTATTTTGTATGGGTTTCTGATGGGGAATACATGTTCGACAGGGAAATCTGAAATAGATGTTGTATATGCACTCAAATATGCAGCAGAATTAGTCACAGTTAGCATGGCAGACAGGTGCTTTAACTTTTACTCCTGCCCTGACCCAGGCACTAAAAAACCAGCGTTAAAAAAAACCCACTAACAGTTCTCTCTACTAATGTGGCTCCCTGCATTGCCTGTAAAAACATAATAGCCTCTTTTACATGCTATTTGTATGGCCTGTGCTAAATCAGCTGCGGGTTTTTGCGGCACTAAATGCTTTACTATATACAGGCATATGATTAGTGAGGGAAAACCTGCACAATAACGCACACAAAAACCCGCAGATTGTTTACCGTGGCTAATTACATTGGCCTCATAATACATTCAAACAATCTTGCCTCAACACCTCCAAAAATTCCTACCAAAACCATTGTTCCTCCAATCAACCCCATAAACTACCCTACCCTCCACTGTCAGAGACCCTAACCCTATTCTCTCAGATATCCCTATTCATGTACATTCACATACAGCCAATAAACCATCAATGAGTCTTCAGGAAAACCTTGAACAAATAGCCACATCTTAAGGCTCTGTTTAAATAAGCCGTAATCTTGGACAGAACATAAATTCTTGGGAAGTCTATTCCATAAGTCAGGTGCTGCACAACTAAAGGCCCTCTTTCTGATATTAGATTAGCTGACCTCTTTAATCAATGGACTCACCAATCATGTCTCAGTAACAGAGATAAATGTCCTTCCAGGCACATACAACTGTAAACAATCCTGGCAATATTTAGGAGCTTGACACATATGTGCTCTAAATGTGAATGTTATAACTTTAAATGCCACTCGATAATGCACTGGTAACCAATGGAAGGACTTCAATACTAGCGCAATGTGGTCCCTGTATCTGCTATCAGATATCACCTTTGCTGTAACATTCTGAATCACCTTGCATCCTTCTAAGAGTCTTTAAAGGTAAGCCACAATAGACATTATTACAATAATCTGACCAAGACAACAGGAAAGCTAGCACTAAGTATGAAGGCTTGATTGATCCAAAAAACACCTGCGTTTGACAAATGGCATGAAGTTGAACAAAATTTAATGAAAAAGATACCCTTGGAAATAAACTGAATATATTCTTCCATCTTCAGCTCACTATCCAAAACCATACCCAAAGTCTTTACCTGTTCAACTAGTAAAATTGGAATGTTTTGAGTATTTATGGATAGTCCCAAATCTCCTCTTACAGAGTTCCCCAACAACTAGCATCTCACTCTTAGAAGCTTTCAACACCAACCTATTCTGGATCCTCTACTTCTGACCAGTTTTCAATCCCACATTTAGTCCCTTTACAGAAACATTTGTATCTCTTCCTAGCACCAAATATCTGCTGTATAAATATAAGAGAGTAACAGAAGGCAGCTTTCTTTCAGGACATCTGGATTCCCTTCCCTTTTGCTAAAGCTGATACTTGGATGAATGTTTTTCCCCACCTTCTTTAACTTGTTTTATTGCATCTCCTCAGTACAATAGGACTGTGCTGAATTTTTTGTTTGAATTGGCATTTTCTTTGGGATTTTTAGGGTAGTGGGGTTTTTTTTTTTTGAGAGGAGGGGTTATTTTCGTTTGATTATATATCGCTACATTTTAATGACCAATTACCTTCCATCAGGCTTGTTTTGGTAATGTCCTCTGTGGGTTTTTAATGTATTTGACAATTGTTATTTTCCTTGCTTGATAATGCATTGGTGGATACTTTTTCTTCCTTGATAAATTTTTTTTATTGATATAATGGAATTCTGTTAGTAATAATGAGAGTAAAAAGAATTTAAACACACGTGGCAGGCCTTTTCCAAGTATGTCATCAAGTCAACCAAATGATCAAAGCCCCTTCCACACCAAACTACAGTAATTGTCAAAGGAACATTATATAAGATGGAAGGTGACTCAGAAATTACTTTTATTAACATCTCACAAGAAATGCACCAAGTTACTCTGGTGTCATCATTGTCCAAAGTTACAACAGTCAGCAATCTTGGTACCTGACTACAGGAAGATCAGAATGAGCAATGTGGGATTTTAAGTTCTAAGTACCCGAGATGGCACATATCAACCTTCACTACTGCTACTGGTCCCAAGTTAGTCACAGTAAAGGCTTCCTTCAAAGTAATTATTGGGAGCTCATTAGCTTAAGGGTCTAATCAAAGCTGTTTTTAAAGACTTCACCAAAGTCTTTGCGGAAGATTTGAGAATCCACCAAGGCCCAAGACTCACCAGTGAAAGCAAACAGAATGAGAGAACGCATTACCCCACACTAAAGTCGACACTTGATGGAAAGATTAACTGCAGCGTTTATGTGGAGGAAGGAAGATGTGTGTCTATGGAACTCCAAGGTCATGTGTTTGTGCTGGTAGTAAGCGATATTTGTGTTTGCGATTCCTTGTTAGACACCTAAACTGGCCCCACTGAAAATCCCCTAAGTGTCTAAATTTAGGAGCCTGTAAAGCTGGCAATTATGGGAAAGAGTAAGAGTAGGGGAAAAACAATTAGGCCTGTAGCACTGATTTTCAGCACTAGCCACTTAACTTAGATGCCTAAATGTAGGCACATTAATTGTAATATTAAAATTTAGGTTTCTATATTTAGGTAATTTTCAGCTGAAACCTCAGGTTCTTAAATGCAGCTGAAACTCTACCCAAATTTAGACACTAAAGTTTTTTTGAAAACTGACCCCCTGGTGTCACATATAGTTGCAAAGCACGACTTCCTTAACCTATTGACAATAAATAAAAAATGTTTGGTGTATTTTTCATGATGCTGTGCGGGAGACCTGGCTTCTGCTTTTGGAGCCAGCCAAGGTTACGGCAGAGGTAGTGCTCTTAGCCCCTAACAGGGATAGGCATCCCAGCCATCGCTCAACACAATCTGCTGGTCTGTCTCAGGGTGATCATGTACTGGGCTCCATATCACCTTGCCAAGGTTTGTCACCACAGTGGCCGGGAGGAGGGGAGGGTATAAAAATGGGTCCCTAATGCCACCATAGCCCTAGCAGAAGCTGATCCCAATGAAGCTGGAAGCCCAAAGGAATTGAAGGTAAACTGCCAAGTCAAAATAAAAAGAAAACCAAAACTGAAGACACTTCCCTCTGTTATCTACTTGTTGATAAATTAGAAGTACAGTTTCTGATTGCTCTTGCTGGTTTGATGCAAGCATTTTCTGGGTATAAGCACTTCTTATTGCTGCTGTATATTTGTGATCTACTTATTGCACTTTAAATAATACAAGTGCAGTTTGCATTTCAGCAAGTCACGCTTTCAAGGCGCCTCTGTACAGTCAATCTCAAAGGGGAGGCTCGCATCCTCGGTGCATCTAAATACAAAGTTCTTTTACTACTCTGATGTAATTCTCCAGAAAAGGACGGCACCAAGAAAGAATGACACAGGAGGAACCGAAAACAGAGGGGTCAGGAACAGTCTGTCCTACACAGAATTAGTGCAACTACTGTGGGGGTCATCCATAAAGGCAAAGCAAGTATGGGGCAGAGAAAAACAACAAGACGTGGGGAGACTGAACAAATTATCTGTTGGTTAGGAAAGGTTCGAGGAAAAAAAATAAAATAAAATTCAGCCTCTCTTCCCTGGTCCTATCCCCATCATTTCCCCACCGCCACTGTGCCTGCACAAACCCCCCTGTATCTACACCGCTTGACCACTCTCTTCCCTGAACTACAAGTCTGGTAAGCAGGGGGGATTTTTTTTTTTTTGTTTGTTTGGGTTTTTTGTTTGTTTGTTTTTTTTTTACAAAAGCAAGTGTTTGGGCGGGGGATGGGAATCTCTGGCGCTAGAGACGCACAAAGGAATGTTTCGCTGATGGAATCCACAGCATAAATCACTGACTGGGCTCTGCAAGTCTCTACCCAAAATCCAGTGTAATTAGAAAAAAAAAAAAAACAGAGAGAAGCTGAATGTGCATGGCCTTGTCCTAAAATGGGCAAGGTCTCAGAATGTGCTTGCTCCAAAGCAGACTGAATAAGACTCGCACAAAAAGCCAGAACATTTTATTTTATTTTTTTTTGTCCTGTAATCTTTCTTCCCTGGAATTCATATCTCTGCTTTCTTTTTTCTGTTCAGATATTCACAGCCTATCAGCAGACACCTCATCGGTCATGCTTTCCACAATCAACAAGCACCTATTCCACAGGACAGTGTGTGCCCTCAAAGCTGCCCAGAGAGAACCGAATCTCCGCAGAGTGCTATCCCTTCCCCGTCCCTCCCCACAGAGGGACAGACACCCCCAGGAAAAAAAAACCAAAACAAAACAGCACACTCCTGAATAAATTCTTCGCTCTCAGGCTGGGGCTGAGGCTCAACCGTAGTATTACATACTTTGCCGCAATAAACACAAGATCAAGTCTCCTGCCCAGAAGGGTTGACAGAACTATGCTCTGCCGCAGAACAAGATCATCAAGCTCTAAGGCGAAAGGACAGAAAACTGTCACTAGTGTCACAACAGTTATTAGTCAATCAGCAGCCCTAAGGGTTAGTTTCAGAGGAGACTTCATCCTCCAGGCAATGTCAGTAAAGGGGTGAGCATCGTCCAGACCTGCTGTTTGGCGAGGTGGGAGATATATGAAAAAAGGGAGCATGGAGATGAAATTAAAAATACCTATATCCCCTTCCTCCTTCCACAGGAAGCATACAAAAGGAACACTCGATGTGTGAGAATGGACAAAAAGAAAATGTTTGTACGCCACATACTCTCCAACTCACCTCACTCCACAGCAACTCCCAGGCCTCCCCCCCCCCCCCCCTTTATACTGACTAGGAGCTCGGTATTCAAAGGCTCTGTCTGGCTAACCTTTGGAATTAGCTGGACAAAAGCCAAGGTTTGAATCCTTCTTCTGCATACACTTATCGGGATAAAAAGAAAGCAGAACTGGAGGCGTTCCAGAGATGGGGAGTAAACTTTAGCCAGAGCATGCAAAATCTTGAGCGCTGCCCGGCTAGAGTTATGCCCGTAAATCTGGGCAGCAAAATAGCTGTCCTAAAAGTTACCTGGGTGTAACATTACCTAGGTACGTTCAACAGCAGCTGACTTGGATTTGCCAACACAGCACACTAGGGGCCTATGCACAGGAAGGCAAAAATCTGAGGGCAGCGAGCTGGCTGAAGATATGCTGCCTCCCGGCTGCTCTGCTTGTTCTCAGGAGAGAACAGACCTCTGCTTCCGACTTCGTTACTTCTCCTGCCAGGGAGCGGCAGAGAAAAGGAGGGAAAGGGAGTGACCCCTGGAGCAGACAAAGCAGAGCAAAGAAAAGCTGCTCTGCTCCCTAAATTCAGCCCCTCCACTCCTGGTTCATGGAAAGGGAAGAGGAGTGGGAAAGTGACTGATAGCACCAACAGTGTCCTGAGGTTAAAAAAAAACAAACCAAAACAACAGAATCTCAGATAACTTTATTGTCATAAAGTTTACATGTGTTGCCAAAGTAATACATAAAATGGTTAAAATAAAAAGGGAACATATTTACAAAATAGCGATAACTGTAAAACAAATTTAGAGAGCAGAAATGTCAATAACGAGAAGAATTCCTAGAATTTGGTGCAAGTCCGCATAGTCCCTGGTCAGATTCTGTTTCTTGTCTGGTGGCAGGATACATATTTGCTGCTGTAGCTGCTGTTTTTCAGTCGTCCCCCAGGATTATGCAGAGTTTATCCTGCTCATTCTTTGGTAGGAAGTCTCTGTTTTTCTTTTTCAATTTTGGGAAACGTGGATCTCTGCTATCTGTCTTTTGCACATTACCGGAGGAAATGCTTTTCTGTTTCTATTTCTCCAGTGTTGCATTGCACGCAGAATCTGGCTTCTTGGGTTTTCCAGTTCAGCTTTTCATCTTCATCATCATTTATTTATTCCATACTTTTCCCAACTAGAGAGCTCAAAGTGTGTTACAGAAAGTCAATTCTAATGTTTTTATTTTGTCTACATTTTTCTATTTCTAATTTGTGATCACTTATGGCGAGGGTCAGTCTACATGGCATGTGTGTAAGAGATGATGTATTCTGTTAGCATACAGTTTCTGTGTAGGGATCTGTATCAATCCAGCTTGCTCTGTCTTCCAAGCTGCACCTTCCAGTGGGAGGTGTACTGGTGTTCTAGGGCCTGGTATAATATCTGCAGTGCTACCTTTTCATAGGCAGAGTTGCTGCCCTGCAAATCCTTGGAGATACTGCTGTTCTCCTACACGTGTGTAGAGAGGTTTTCTTTTTGTAGCATTTGTGCTACTTTACAGAGTGCCTGATTATGGAGGAAGTTTGTGTCACTGTTATTGAGGTGACATCAGAATTTGAATATTATTTTTTGTATGGTAAGTAGTAAGGGGAAGCAACATAATTCTACTTTACATTACTAGGGGTGCTGCAGAATTAGAAATGCAGGATTTCTTTTGGTGTTCTGTCCCATTCTGTATAGTTTGGGGTTAAAGACAGACCCTAGACTTCATCCCTATATCAGAGGATTGGTTGCATGATGCTACTGAATACTTTAATAGTTTTACTGGGCGGTTGTATTTGTCCAGAGGTTTCTTTGCTGCATAAAGGCCTCTTACAGCTTTTTCTTATAGTGTTTTATAGTCATTTTAAAACTTCCAGATGAACTGAATTTTAGACCAAGGTATAGATATTCTAACCCTAGGGTGTGCTCGACCCTTTTTGAGGAATAATTGAATTTGTGTTGGGAACTTTTCTTTTTCTGAATAATCTCTATCTTTTTCAGGTTTACTTCTATGGTCCATGATTTGCAGCATATCTCTAGCAGGTTTAGGTTCTCCTGTAGACCTTCTGCAGTAGGGATTAAAATGACCATATCATCTACATTTCATTGAGTTTTAGCCCTGGGGCGGAGCAGCTCTCTCCAGTACTGTGGGGCAGTCATTGATGTAGATATTAAAGAGGGTGGGACTCAGGCTACATCCCTGTCTTACGCATTACTGTTGTCTGCATGTTGTTTACCTTACAGATGATGGATGAATTCATGAATTTAATTATAACCACAGGATTTTTTTCCCCCCAATTCCGGTTTGCAGTAGTTTGAAGTTGAGGCCAGGGTGCCAGCCAGAATCAAAAGCTCCTTGTAAAGTCAATAAAACATGCAAATATTCTCTCTCCAAGTGGGTGTTTTTTTGCATGTTTGTTAATCATTGTGTCTGTAAGGTAAAGATGCGGGCAGTGGTTCCATGCTTTTGGGAGGAGCATATTCTGACTTGTGTGTGCAAATCTTTCCTCTTCATTAGGAATTGCAACATTCATTTGTCAGGGACACTATAGAACAGTTTGACAATGTTACTGTTGACACTGATCCCTCTATAATTATTTCGGTATCTCCATGTTTACAGCAAGTAGACTCGGATTAAATAGTTAGTGCTTCCTGAACTTGTAACCCTGCTATATTTGACCATTTTATTTACCCTGTTGGGGGCCCTCTGTTTCCTGCTCCAGCCCATCCTCCCCAGATAGCTGCAGAGAACAAGAGGGAAGGGGAGGAGGCTGGAGCAGACAGAGCAGAGCCAAGAAAAGCTGCTCCTCAATCCAGCCCCTCCCCTACTGTCCTGTACAGGGAGGCCTGTGTGCAGGAGGAAAAAAAAAAAAGCTAAATCAGCCAGGGAGTGGCAGACTTACCTGGGCGACTCCTGCTGAATATCGGGACAAAGTTACATGCATAACTTTACTTGTCTAATTTACCTGCTCACCAGCTCTCTAAGAACCGACCTCCTAGTACTTTCAAACGTAGCTTCAGGTAGATGCGTGGAGTCGCTCAGTCTCATCGCTACTCCAGGCAATCTCTCCCTTCTGCATAGTAAAGGCAGGGGCTGGACTCCCAGAAGCTCTTGACACATAGGTACAAGAACTGAGCCCCCTGTAGGGCTCTACTGTGTAATAAATGCAAAGACCGAGCCCCCTATCAGATTCTGCTGAGGGCAGGGACTGTGCTCTTACAGGGGGTTCCACGGTGCAATTCCTAGGCCCGCTAAGCTCCTAGGAGCTCCTGCTGTGCAGTAAGCGCAGGGGCTGAAACCTTATATAGTCCTGTTGTGTAATAAATACAGGAACACGTTCCTGTGGGCTCCTGTTGTGTAATAAAGTGCAGGAAATGAGCTCTTCTGGGTTCCCGCTGTGCATATCTAAGAATCCAGGTGCTAGATTTCCTTCTGTGAGAGAGAGAGAGAGAGAGAGAGAGAGAGAGTGCTTCTTTCATGCTGACAGGACCAGGCATAAGATCGCATGGAAGCCACTCAGCTTGAGGGAAAAAAGGTCCAAGCCTGGAATCCCTATGTATATGAGCTAAAGGCAAGCTCTAATGGCATAAGTACAGCGTTGGCTGTCAAGAGGAGCTGCTGCTGTAAAATTAGTGCAGCTTCCAGTAGTTTCTGGTGAAGAATAAGTGCAGTGATTTGGCTCCTGGGAGCTGCTGTTGCTCAAGCAGTAAGACACGACAGGCCCACGTTGTAATTATACATACCTAGACATATTGTTATGGCACAGGGCCTGATGTGTGCAGAACTGCACTTCAAGACAGGCTGTATTATTACAATTAGAAAACTGATGAGCAGCATAAAGGAATAAATAAAACCAAAACCAATATTTTCTCACTGTGCAAAACACAGGGAGTACTGCATGTTAAACCGTTTCACGTCTCAAGAGTGATTATGCCGCAGTTTTAGACTGCAACCCCAGTTATTCAAACAGACCCAGGGAACAGGTGTTTGCCCCACTGCTCAGTCAAGTCCCCAAGGGACAGGTGCCCACCCCACTGCCTGGCTAGGCTGAGGAAAAGGAATTTCTCTGCTGACCAGGCAAGGCCTGTGGGACAGGAGATCTTGCTGCCCCCTCCCAGGCCTCGGGGAAACCAATGCTTCCCCCACTGCGCCATCCGGTCCATAGCAGGCACTTCTGCGATAGGACGTGCACAATCACTGAAAGACAAATCTCAGTTTGAACGAGGGCTGCATTAGCAGGCAACGACGCAAGACCGTGGCAGAAGAGACCTTTCCACCTTTCATGGCCCTGCGGTCTCCTCTTCACGATCAATAAGTAGAGCTCGCTACCCTCCCCCCTCCTGGCCACACACAGGTCATGACTCCTCTGCAGAAAGTGCATGACAGCACCATATGCAAGAGGTGGCAAAAGGGCCACGGAGACACAACAAACATGGAGTTGCCATACCAACCAAGCTGAGGCAGGTTATCATAGCAACAGCAGCTAGATGCATGCAAAAAAAAAGCAAACCCTGAAATGAGAGGGGTGGGGGCTTATTGAAAGAGAACATATTTCTAATAAAGCCTCACTGTAGGACTCTTTCAGAGATCACCAATAACGTCCTCCCAACATTCGTTCTCTGGGGGCAGCAGACAATCGTGCATCGGTCCATCCTTACCTGGCATCTGCTTCACTATAATACTCTCTTGCCACAATATCTTCAAACAGCTCGCCACCAGTGACCCTGCAATCAGAGCCAGAAAAGAAAAAAAAAAAAAAAAAGAGTTAAAGGGACATCATAACACAAAATCATAAGCAGCTCCCCACACGTTCGCCCACATACCACCCACCACAAATATGAATAGAATAATCTAGTCTGGCTTTAAAAAAAAAAAAAAAAAAAAAAAGTGCTTTCAACTTAATTCATCTATCTAGAAACAAGCAGCAAGCAGCAGCAGCAAGCAGCCACTGAAGTTATTTTATGAAAACAGAACTGAAGCAGCCCAAAGGTCTACTGAAAACGGCTTGTCCTCCTTGGTGCAGAAGTAAATGGCGTGCAGAACTGTTCATCGGGTACCTCATTCCACAGCAGCGAGGCACGAGAAAAAACTCTTGGTAAAATAATCGAAAAAGCAGTGGTGTCACACTTATCTGATTTCTTGGTGGATAATAATTGCTATGACCCTTTCCAACCTGGTTTCCCTATTGCACTGAGACCACCTTATTGGCCTTGTCTGATAACCTTTGTTTGGCAAGGGATAGATTGGAAGATGGGCTTTGAATTTTGCTGAACATTACAGTGGCTTCTGACTTACTTGGTCATCAAATATTCGACTTATTTGTGGCACTGGGGACAGGGGGAGGAGGTTTTTGAATGTTTTCATCCAACAGCAGTCAGGTCGTGATAATGGATAATTTCCACTCTAAACCTAACTCACTGCTGTCCTGTGCTCCTCAAGGCTCCATTATCTCTCCATTTCTTTTCAGTTTATTTTTACTACCATGGGGAGTGTTAATTTGTGTATTTAAAGTGAAGTACTTTTGCAATGCCGAGAACCTCCAGCTTTCTCTGCATCTGGGCTCTCATCGTGATCAGGGGCAGATTGCAGGAAAATAGCCCAGGGGATTTTTTTCAAAAGCAGCCCATGGGGTAACGTGCTCGACTCTCTTGTGCACTTTCCTACAGCGTGTGCTTTGACAGCTCCCAAAAGCAAGTCAAGCTGATCCTAAAGCCTGGAAGAATAGAGCCAAAATATAGCCAATAAAAATTTCACATTTTACCTAGACAACTAAGTAGAACACACCCTATACCAGGAGTAAACAAACTGAAATGTAGTCCTCCCTTTTATCCATTAAACTGGTTCCCCACTTCCCATGTTTGGTTAAATCTCTCACATATATAAATATCTTGAATTCCTGGCCTAGTGTTAAAGCCTCTTGCCAACCAATCAGTTCTTGAACTGTCTGCCAAACAATAAGGCAACCACACTGCCAGCCAGTGGCTCAGACAGTCACAAACTATCTCAGATTCACACACACATATTCTGTTGTTGTGCTGCTGCTCATGTGCTCACTAATGGGCCGATACAGTACAGTGCGCTCCGGTGGAACGCACTGTTAGCCCGGGTTTGGCCGCACATTTTCGACGCGCTAGCTTTACCCCTTATACAGTAAGGGGTGATAGCGTGTCGAAAATGCACAGCCAACCCCCCCAAAACTAATAGCGCCTGCAACATGCTAATGCATGTTGATGGCACTATTAGTTATTCCCACGCGATCCAGAAAGCAAAATGTGCAGCCAAGCTGCACATTTTACTTTCAAAAATTAACGCCTGCCCAAAGGCTGGCGTTAATTTCTGCCGGCGCCGGGGAAAGTACAGTCCCTTTAACTGCTTTTCTGTACACCCTCCGACTTAATATCATAGCAATATTAAGTCGGAGGCCCCAAAATTTGTGTCCCTAGAGCCTCTTTTTACCGCGGGCCCTCATTTACATACTAAATCACGGGCACAGCAGAGTGGCCTGTGCGAGCATCGGGAGAGTGAGCGCTCGCCTCGGAGTGCTGGCTCTCCCATGGGTT
Organism: Rhinatrema bivittatum; assembly: GCF_901001135.1. Lineage (NCBI taxonomy): Eukaryota > Metazoa > Chordata > Amphibia > Gymnophiona > Rhinatrematidae > Rhinatrema > Rhinatrema bivittatum. Next base: position 118,039,182 of record NC_042621.1, read on the forward strand.
TTACTGTATTGGCCTGTAAGTGCCCTCCACCTGAGCACTGCCGCATTATATAAAGTTCTCGCTTGCTGCCAGCCCTTCCCCAGCATGCAACAGGTCCCTCCTTTCCCATTCCCACTTTCCAGGAAACTCACTGGATCCACATTCAGAGTTCAGCCAGCCACCTCAGACAACAGCCTCACTAACACTATTACAGGCACTTTCTCCTGACTCACTCCCTCCCTTTCTGCGACTAAAGCTTGCCTCCACTTCTCCAACCACTCTTGCCCCCACTCTAGTGCATTCCCACTGACTGTGTGTTACAGAATCTGCTGCTTGTATGGTCCTCCAGCTCTGCTCTGCCTGTCTACTGTAGGGGAGGTGGGGGACAAGAAGTGATCCTTGCTATCGGCTTTCTCTGGGGCTTAAAAAAAAAAAATTAAACCCTGGTTGAGATTGCATGCATCACCGATGCAGCTGAGACTAAAAAGAATCACTGACCCAAAGCAGTGAAGCTTCAGATGGAATCCTTCTTTCCCACAGAGCCAGTGCAACCGGGGTCAGTGCAAGAGTTTAATGCACCCTATAAGGAGAACCTTATAGTCTTGTACTTCCCACCTGGGTCTCACTCTTCCCACACACAATTTAAAATTATATATTAACAGATTTTTACATGTAAAAGGCATTCAAAGTACAGTCTTCTGAGGTAAAAATATCCATTACAGAAACATGTATATTATATTTACCTGCACTGCTGTGGTGCCAACCTGAAAACCCTGCAAAAAAATACACTTGGGAATCCATATGGAATTAGGCCTAGTGTAACATGTGCTGTGTGTGCTTGGCCCACAGAAAACCATGAATTACAATATAGTAAACCTTCCATATTAAAACAGCACTAATGGCCAGCACTCAAACAGCAACAAACCAACCTATAAAAAAGGAAAAGTTCAAATATCACAGCAGGCCCTAAAACATCAATATACCTATCATCAGGAAAACAGATCTAGCCAGGCTGTTATAGATCCTCACACCAAAACTACACACTAGCAGAATACCTCACCTCACACACACACACAAACCACAGACGGACCCTCACCAAATACAGAATAAGAGATCAAAGTATAAATAGAATTGTGTAGATAAAAACTGAATGGGAAACCACAAGCAGTGAGACTCTGTATGCAGTGCAACAATGGAAAAACAAATGCCATCATTCCTCATAAACAATAAAATCAAGAAAGATAAAACATCAATCATTATAGTAAAACCATACTAACAAAAAAATAAATATTTCAAAAGAGCTGATGAATAGAATATCCAATTAAAAACATATATAAATTTTTAAAAGCTCCCAAATACCAAGAAAATATTTCAAAAAACAGCAGACAAAAAAAACCAACCGACAATTAAAATTAATAAGGATTAAACAACCCCCCCATTCTCCATACCTGGAAAGTTTTGATGCCAGGAACCATGAGATTATTGCGGATTAGTCAGGGGGTGGGGAATGTACACATTTTCTCCCCTCTCTCTCATATATTCACACTCATGCACACTCGCTGACACACACACTCTCACACGCACGCTCGCTGACACACCACAACCACTCTCACATGTATGCTTGCTGACATACCACAACCACACTCTCACTCACACATATATGCTCGCTGACACACCACAACCACTCTCACATGTATGCTTGCTGACATACCACAACCACACTCTCACATGTACACTCGCTGACATACCATAATCACACTCTCACTCACACAAGTATGCTCACTGACACACAATCACACTCTCACACAAGCACGTTCACTGACACATACAAATGCTAATTAGCTCACTCATATAAGTTTAAAAAACGTGTTTTTACTTACATTAGAGGTTAGGTGGGTTCCCTGCAGGGCCCCTGGAGAACAGGGTCTGAGTGGGCTGACCATTAATGCTTCAGGAAGAGGTATTCCATGGCGTGGTAAAGAGAAGGATGTATGGCACCAATACCTTTTTTTTTTTTCTCGTTCCCACCCGGACAGAGCGTGCAGAATGAGGGGAGACCGTGTCGACATGAGTATTTCATGCTGCCGAGGCTGAAGAAGGAGGGCTCAGACAGCAGTAGAAACAGGCCGAGGGAACAGTTACCACTGGCCACAGACACTAAACATTGTCAGAGAATCTGAGAAAGGAGCGAGCCTAGGAAGTCGCTGTTGCCACGGACACAGAACATGGAGAGAAGGGAGTCTGAGAAAAGTGCAAGCGCAGAGAGCCAACTGGTGAGACTGGACATGGTAGGTGGAGAGTCTGAGAGCCACTGGGTGGAGGAGGCTTGTGATCCACCGGGCATACCTAGGAAAATTTTGAGTTGGGGCATGGGGGATGCATATATTCCCTCCCTTCCTCCCCACCCTCTTTTCAGCACACATGCACTCTCACATTCTTCCTCTCCCCCTGAAGAAATGACCCCAGTAGGGGTGGGAGATAGGCTGTCTGTGTGTGACTGGGGTGGGGACAGATGGGTGTATGTGTGTATGAATGGGTGGGGAAAGAGGAGTGAGCATGTCTGGGAAGAAGTCATGCTAATGCTTATAAAGTAGACACCAAAATAGAAAAGAGGGTAGTAGCAAACACTTTATTGAATCTGCTGCTTTGAATAATCAATGTGCAAACAAATTGAGTCAAAGTAACGAGCAATAACAAAATGTCAGAAAGGCTCAAAAGCAAGGCAAACACATGTGGGGGGGGGGGGGGATGTGGTCTTCAAGACTAATTCTTACATGTTATTTTGACTCAATTTGTTTGCACAGTATTGGATTTCCTGCTTGGATAGTATAAGTATTTTTGCTACCACCACCCTCTCTGCTATGGTGTTTGCCCTTGAGAACGTACGGCTGTCTGTCTCCACTTTTTCCTTTTGCACCTGGTGGCTGGATTCAGGGCCTGCAGTGTCCTGGGATGCACGACTCCCTGCCTAGGACCTCACGGCAACGCGCAAGACCCACGCATGTTGGGGGCGGGAGATAAAATAGGGGGAAACAATCCTCGGGTAGCTGCGGATGATGGCTCATGTGCCAGTTTTGACTGAGCTGCGAGCCCAAAAGGAGCCAGGCACCCTACCACCACCACCACCTTCCACTCTGGCAACCTGCCACGTTTCCGAAAAGGTCCTGGTCCGTTGCTCTGGCAGAAAATAAGCATCGCCTGCAAAGACCCATTTACCAAAGAGGCGCAAGGAAAACAAAATCTCATTATGAATCTTGCGTGTCTTTCTGCAACCCTGTTTCCTCGGAGAAGTAGGTAGGGCCTGCTACTCTAAGGACCTCTCATCTATCAAAGTTTCCTTCCCACAGACACAGAAGAGGAGAAATCCTTTGATTAAAACCAGCCCTGAAAATTTTACACTCCAGAGGTACTCACAGGTCAAAGACGAGGTAGTGGAAACCTTCTTCAGAAATACTGTCATGGAGGCGCACTGTGAAAAAACAAAACAAAACAAAAAAAAAAATGAACAAAAAAAGGAAATCAAATTACATTACATGAGCAGAATCACCGCAACACAGTGCCCCCCAAGAAACAGCACATCCTCTGCTATGATGATCCGCCAGGGCGGTCTCATAATTCCTGCCCAAGGCCACGAAGGCCACGCAGAGATCCAAACTTAGGGACGCATGTACTGTCACCCCCACCCCGCTTCATGCAGCCGGGGCCAGGCAACCCGCAATCAGCTACGCTGAAGCCAACAGGGGGGAGCCCCAGTCCGTGGCAACAAACACGGACTGCCAGCAGCTACCATGGCCTGCACCACACACTTCCAAGTTATTAGCTACCGCTTCAAGCAACAGCACTAGCGATAAACATGGCCATCTCTTCTACAATTCAAGTCGACGGTTTAAAAGCATTCTGATTTTTCTTCCCCCTTTCAATTTTATTTCATCCCTGAACAGATATCAGTACTTAAATCATTTGAAACCTCCTCCTCACTTACTTACTTCTTGGCCTTAACCTAAAAATATCTGAATGCTGCTTGCTGTATAGGTCCCCATCAGAACCCATTGCAGGCGTCACATGTAAAAGCAGGGACGGACCACAGAAAGAGTGGAGTAGAGGGATTTTCAAAGTAAGGAGCAGGGGCCAAAAATAAAAGGTGTACATGTGTTAGTTCAAAAAAATAAGAAATAAACTACCATAGGAAAACAAACAGAAGACCTGGGAATAAGGAAGATTTAAAAAAAAAAAAAAGCAGCAGCAACTGAGCAAAGATCCAGGTAAGTTGATGTTTTGAAAAATGTATTTAGGATTGCAGCTATAAAGTCAAATGCGGGGAGAAAACAAGGATGAAACTTTCGATATTTATTACAAACCTCTTGTGAAAAAAAAGAGTACATGGGACTTAAAGGAACAGCTCCAGTTATCTAAGTCGGTCTACCTTAAAGAACACCCAAGGAGGGAAGCCAAGACAAAGGGTGGCTCCCTGGGGAGAGACAGAAAAGCAAAGGCCTAGGAGCAAGTAGAGGCCTAGGAGGAGAGGAAGAAACAGTGGACAACAGTTTGAGTGTCTGAGGGCCCCTAACTTTGTGACAGGGTTAGCTGCTGAGGTAAGCAGACTGATCATTCCTTTCTGCCCTATTTAATAAAAGGGCCTTTGTTTGAGAGATGGCCTGAGTCCAGCTGCTTCTCTCCTCTGGCAGACTCCGTGGAACCAAGCCTCCTCGTGGTGTTACACCCCTCTATGTTAACACAAAAAAAACCCAAAACCCAGATATGACTACAACCTGGATAAAGCACCTGTTCTGCCTTTGGTTTAATTTGCTCACACATTTCTCAGTCTGCAATACTGAAGTCATATCCCCCATGTGTGCCAGCACTGTGCAAGTACAGAGAATCATTTAGTTGGTCTTACTCAGAAACCTGTATTGATCATTAATCTAAAAATTGTATTATTCACTGGTTATTATGAACCTTGTTCTTATCACTAGAGATTGCTATTTAATTACGTTTATTAGTTTATAATTTTATTTTCACTGCGTTGCTGCATAACTTTATATGTAGATATTGTAAACTGCTGCTTTCAGCACTGAAATAAGTGGCTTGTAAGTTAATAAACTGAAATCCCAGCTATCTGTAAAACTAAATACTAATTCCAAGAAAAGGAAGAAAACAGAGCTTGCTATGTTAATTTCCAAATTAAGTGCTAGCAGAAATGAAGGATGCTGAGCAAAGTGACAAGAATGGTCCTGGGAGTAGGAACAATAAGATTCCCAAACTTCATTCTGACCCCCATCAGGAAGTAGAACTATTTCATTATTTGGAAAACACATATATGTGAGCAGGAACAAACCTAACACACAGTCATAGAACAATTTAACACTAAAAATATCACACAAGGAGGATAATTTTCAAAAGAGGTGAGTAAAATGGAGCTTTAATCACAGAAACAGCTTATTATAAACTTGCCCACCTGATATGCAGGTAAACTTACCTGCGTATGTCCTGTACATGTATACGTTTACCAGGACTGGTCAGAGGCATCACGGGGTGGCAGTGGAGAGAGTTTTGAAGTTACACAAAGATTTTTTTTTAATTATTTTTAAAAGAATGCATATGTATTCTCTCAAAAATTTTCCACACACATAATAGCAAGGATAATCGTGAGCAAGCAAATTTGGTGGACTAATTTTCTAAGCGGATTTATGTGCACAAGTCTATTAAGAGTAAAACATTGATAAGAGAGGTGAAGAGAGAATTTGAAATGAAGTTGGCCGTAGAGGCAAAAACTCATAATAAAAACTTTTAAAAATATATCCAAAGCAAAAAACCTGTGAAGGAGTCAGTTGAACCGTTAGATGACCGAGGGGTTTAAGGGGCTCTTAGGGAAGATAAGGCCATTGCAGAAAGAGTACATGAATTCTTTGCTTCTGTGTTTATTAATGAGGATGTTGGGGAGATGCCAGTTCCGGAGATGGTTTTCAGGGGTGATGACTCAGAAGAACTGAACAAAATCACTGTGAACCTGGAAGATGTAGTAGGCCAGATTGACAAACTAAAGAGTAGCAAATCACCTGGATCCGATGGTATGCATCCTAGGGTTCTGAAGGAACTCAAAAAGTAAATTTCAGATCTATTAGTTAAAATTTGTAACCTATCATTAAAATCATCCATTGTCCCTGAATACTGGAGGGTAGCCAATGTAACACCAATATTTAAAAAGGGCTCCAGGGGCGATCTGGGAAACTATAGACTAGTGAGCCTGACTTCAGTGCTGAGAAAAATAGTGGAAACTATTCTAAAGATCAAAATCACAGAGCATATAGAATGACATGGTTTAATGGAACACAGTCAACATGGATTTACCCAAGGGAAGTCTTGCCTCACAAATCTGCTTCATTTTTTTGAAGGGGTTAATAAGCATGTGGATAAAGGTGGACCAGTAGATGTAGTGTATTTGGATTTTCAGGAGGCATTTGACAAAGTCCCTCATGAGACACTTCTAAGACAACTAAAAAGTCATGGGCTAGGAAGCGATGTCCTTTCATGGATTACAAACTGGTTAAAAGACAGGAAACAAGAGAGTAGGATTAAATGGTCAATTTTCTCAGTGGAAAAGGGTAAACAGTGGAGTGCCTCAAGGATCCGTACTTAGACCGGTGCTTTTCAATATATATATAAATGATCTGGAAAGGAATACAACGAGTGAGGTTATCAAATTTGCAGATGATACAAAATTATTCAGAGTAGTTAAATCACAAGCAGATTATGATACATTGTAGGAGGACCTTGCGAGACTGGAAGATTGGGCATACAAATAGCAAATGAAATTTAATGTGGACAAGTGCAAGGGTTGAGACGTTACTCAATGGTCCTCATTCACTGAAATATCAGAGCTAGAAGTAGAATCCATACTAAAAAAATCTAAACCCGGCTCCACACAAAATCGATACAATACCAACATTTGACATAAAAAAGCAGCCAACACAGTCTCCCCAACCTTAGCTAAGATTATAAACCTATCCCTAAAAGAAGGAACAATCCCAGATATGCTAAAAGGAGCAATTATAAAACCAATCATAAAGAAAAAAAAACAGTGACCCCCTGATCCTAAACAACTACCATCCAGTCTCAAATCTACCCTTATTAGCCAAATTAATAGAAAAAACGGTATAGAAACAACTAGCGGAACACCTTGATAACAACTTACTATATCTGTCACAAAATGGATTTTGCAAACACTACAGTACCAAGACACTACTCCTCTCACTTACAGACAACATCCTAAGAGGTTTTGATAGTGGAAAACAATACATTCTAATAATGTTAGACTTATCAGCAGCCTTTGACACAGTAAACCATAAAATTCTACTAAAAAGACTAAAAGAGATTGGACTACACAACGAAACAATAAACTGGTTCAGCTCATATCTTTCAAGTTCAGATCAACAATACACTATCAGACAAATTCAATCTTGAAACAGGTGTACTGCAGGGATCAGCCTTGTCTGCAACCTTTTTTAACATATACATGCTTCCATTATGCCATCTACTAGCAGGATTAGGAATCATACATTACATCTATGCAGATGATATTCAATTAATTCTACCAATCGACGACACAATAGAAAAAACATTAAACCTAGCTAACATGTACCTAGACATCATAAAACAACTATTAAACCGAATGGAACTAGTGATCAATATTGAAAAAACTGAATTTCTACACTTAGAAAGAAAAAATATCGAAATCATTCAAACCCCAATAATACTCAAAAACAACCAGAAAATAGAACTAGCGGAAAAAGTAAGGAACCTTGGAATAATAATGGGCCCTGAAATTAATCTAAAACAACACATATCGCTAAAAGTCAAAGAAGGCTAAGCTAAACTCATGATCCCCAGAAAACTTAAACCGTTGCTAATTCCTGCAGATTTCAGAACAGTGCTTCAGGCACTAGTTTTCGCCAGTATGGATTACTGTAATGCACTTTTTCTAGGACTCCCAAATACAACAATAAGACCACTTCAAATTCTACAAAACTCAGCAGCGAGAATACTAACTGGAAAAAGAAGAAAAGACCATATAACTGAAACTCTGGCCGAACTTCACTGGCTACCCATAGAACAAAGAATAAAATACAAAGCACTATGAACCATACATAAACTAATACATGATGAAAAAGCAGACTGGCTAAACACTGCACTAAGGGTACACGCACCACACAGGAACCTTCGTTCAGCAAACAAAGCTCTCTTAACCATTTCCTCAGTCAAGTCAGCGAGACTAACCCAGGTAAGAGAGAGGGCATTGTCTTTAGCAGGACCCACACTCTGGAACACAATGCCTTTGGAGACCAGATTACAGAGAGCCCCAAAACATTCAAGAGAAGTCTAAAGACATGGCTTTTTAAACAAGCCTTTTATAAAGAGACTGGAGAATAGAAAATACACTGGAATAAACAGAAGAGCACCGGCACACAGCACTATTCTCATAAATGTGCATTACAATATTTTAACAAATTGAGTACACAATGAATGTAATAATATAACAGTAAATGTGATTTTTTTTACCTGTAAAAGTACATTCTAGGTACCCCTGGCCAGAACTTACATCACTAAACATTTGTACGTATTTTTATGATTTAATGTAACCGAAACTTAATGGCACCTGTTGGAATGTACTATAGTATGCTTACTCCAAACTTACTTATGTGCCTACTTATAAACCGTTGCAATGGTATATAACTTAGCGACGGCATAGAAAAGACTTTAAATAAATAAATAAATATAGGGAAAAATAACCCTTGCTGTAGTTACACAATGTTAGGTTCCATATTAGGAGTTACCACCCAGGAAAAAAATCTAGGCATCATAGTGGTTAATACTTTGAAATCATTGGCTCAGTGTGCTGCAGCAGTCAAAAAAGCAAACAGAATGTTAGGAATTATTAAGAAGGGAATGGTTAACAAAACAGAAAATGTCTTAATGCCTCTATATTGCTCCATGGTGAGACCGCACTTTGAATACTATGTACAATTCTGGTCGCAACATCTCAAATAAAATATAGCTGCGATGGAGAAGGTACAGAGAAGGGCAACTGAAATGATAACGGGGATGGAACAGGTCCCCTACGAGGAAAGGCTGAAGAGATTAGGGCTGTTCAGCTTGGAGAAGAGAAGGCTGAGGGGGATATGATAAAGGCCTTTAAAATAATGAGAGGTCTTGAATGAGTAGATGTGAATTGGTTATTTACACTTTCAGATAATAGAAAGAATAGGGAGCACTCCATGAAGTTAGCAAGTAGCACATTTAAAACTAATCGGAGAAAATTCTTTTTCACTGAACGCACAATTAAGCTTTGGAATTTGTTGCCAGAGGATGTGGTTAGTGCAGTTAGTGTAGCTGGGTTCAAAAAAAGGTTTGGATAAGTTCTTGGAGGAGAAGTCCATTAACTGCTATTAATCAAGTTGACTTAGTGAATAGCCTCTGCTATTACTGGCATCAGTAGCATGGGATCTTCTTAGTATTTGGGTACTTGCCAGGTTCTTGTGGCCTGGTTCTGGCCTCTGTTGGAAACAGGATGCTGGGCTTGATAGACCCTTGGTCTGACCCAGCATGGCAATTTCTTATGTTCTTAATTTGGAGAAACTTGCGTGCATATTTGCTGCCTAATTTAGAAGGTTGTAGAATTACCCCAAGATTAGTGCTATTACAATTACATATGCTCCGTTAAGAACATAAGAAATTACCATACTGGGTCAGACCAAGGGTCCATCAAGCCCAGCATCCTGTTTCCAACAGAGGCCAAACTACGCTACAGAACCTGGCAAGTACCCAAACACTAAGTAGATCCCATGCTACTGATGCTACATTATATCAAAGAGAATTACTATTACTGCTCTTAGTTCTGGCAAGCTGAGAACTGTTTCTGCAACACCAGCAAATGTCTAATTCCTACTCTTGGTGATGTCTCCTAAACCTTTGCCAACTCTGTGGCATGTGTGTGGCACTGCAAAGCAGAAAATGCACAAGTCGCCTGCTCATTATGTTATGCCATTCTTTAAAAGAGTATTTCAACTGAGCAAACAAAAAGCTGGTGAGGTTGAAGTGCTCTTTGAGGGTGGAATCATGCTAAAACTAGGTGCTCTATGTTGTCAGAAGTGATTTTATTTTTCAGAAAGGCAGAGTGCTGTTCTGGCACTTACGTACCAAGCTGAGAAATAGTTTGTGAACCTCCCAGGATGGTCTAAATTTTAGCAAAATTTATATTAAAAACAGAATTATTTACTGATCTAAACCATATGAAAAAAGAAATCCCTGTGTGATAAAGTAATGTGAACTCTTCTTTCAATACTCCTTGAGCAGCAGTAACTTCAGCTGAACGTCTCCTGTAGCTGTTGATCAGTCTGGCACATCGCCCTTGAGGAATTCTGGCCCATTCTTCCACACCGAACTGTTTCACCTCTGACACTGAAAAGTTCAATTTTTGACACATCTGTCCGAAGAACAAAAAATTCCAGAAGTCTTGTGGGTCGGTCAGATGCTCTTTGGCGAACCCGAGATGGGCAGCAATGTCCTTTCAGGGCACAGTGGTTTCCTTCCTAGCTATCCTCCCATGAGCAGCATAACCACTCGGCTTTTTCCTGAACCCCCCACATCAGCTGTGGCGAGAGAGACCAGCAGATCATTAGATGTTAGTCACTACAGTCTTCCAACATTTTTCCCATTTATAGACTGACAGTGGCTGGATGGAGCCCCAAATGTTTAGAAACTTGTCTTGTAACCCTGTCAAGACAGATGAGTGTCATCTACTCTCTTTTCATAGCTCCTCTGAAATTTCTTTTGCTCTCGGCATGATGAGTTCCTATTTAACTTTTATGGTGAAGGCCAAGCTCACAATCTTTTGTTCCTTTATACAGGACAGGATGCCCAAATTGTACTAGGGGTTTTTTTTTTTTAATATATTTTTCACACTCACAAACTGATTGTACATTATTATGTCCCAAGGCATTGTTTAATTTATACCCTTTTTTATTGCATAAGAAGAGACTGGTTTCAATTAAACATGGGTAACATGGGAAAGGTTTGCAATCCTCAGCATTATATTTGGGATTCACCTCCTCATTGTGCTGGTCTTCCCCTCCAGAAACTGCACTCCTGTCCTCCACTGAGCCTGCAGCTCAGCCGGGGGGGGGGGGGGGGGGGCCTGACTACCACTAGGAATGGAAGAAGGCCGTCTCCTGCTCTTCTTCCATCATCCCTGAAGTACACCACATTTTAGTGCTAATTACTGGAAGTACGTTTCAATTTAGCAGGCTTTGTAGTGGGCAAAACTTTGAACACACCTATCCCTGAAACGAGTCCCTCGCCTTACTAGTCTATTTCAAATTTTCTATTTCGCCATCACTCGTTAAAGCTCACGATTATTCTTCTCAATAATGCCTTCTTTCCCAAACCCAAATGGCCTTCCCTCCTGTACAGGTGTGCCATGGATTTCGGAATTACTTCACAAAAGCTCCCTCTGGCACTCCTTGCTGCCGCGGTCAGATTAAAGTAGTGGGGTCTCCACGTTAGCCCAGTTAAAAGTTAAACACAAATAATACAAAGTGATACCTTTTTCATGGCTCACTTATTACATTTCTTGACTAGCTCTTGACAGTTAACATTCACTTCCTCGGCTCCATTTGCTCTGAGCTGCTCAAATCTGTCTGGACCTGAGGAAGGGAGGGTTAACTACTGAATGGTAGTCAGGACATGTATTATTAGTTCAATAAAAAGGTTATCACCTTTCTATCGTTTGCTGACCTTTATTTTCCACATCACAGTCAGAGAGGTTACAACAGTAGGAGTCTCAGAGATGTTACAGAAAAGTCAGCAACCTGAGATCCATAAAACAGAGCTGGAACCAGCGTCTCACATTACCACACATATTTTCAAGTCGCACAGATATGCACCAGAGTAAAATAGTTGCCCCTTCCTAAATATCCAAGCTTAAAGGGCACTAAATGAACAGGAAATTCAAGTTCTAGGTTGCTGAGTCTGGTTTATTCTATTTTTGGTCTCATGACACTCCGAGCCAGCACTGCTCTTATTCTTCCCATCACTCAGTTTCATTCAGCAGTTGGAAAGATTTCCTAAGGGTACAAATTCAGGCAACCAGAATTCTCTTGCTGTAACTTATTGCAGAGGTCTGTGTGTGCTTGCCTATGTCTAATATCCATAGACAGATGGTAGAAGGTGGGGCCAGAAGCAGGAGTCCTGGACTCCTGGGCTCATCTCTGGGGTTAGTACTCAAACACCAAAACTGACAACCCTCTTTCAGGAGGAGACTGTCCTTTATTTGGTTTAAAACAGTCACTTTTTCCTTCCTAAAATATCCCTGACTTTCTCTACTGAGCTGCCAAGTTACCTGTCAGAACAGTTCTGGTAATGTTTACCCTCTGCTGGAACGGCCATCAATGCAGTTCTATTCTGCTGCAGCAGGCTCCCTTCTCAGCTGATGGCAAGGATGCAGAACTGCTTCAGTGAGGACTCGTTTGCTCAGTCCTTGCAAAATACTTAGCTGTTGCCTTTTATCTGGGAGGATCATGGCTCATCTGTCTCCTGTATCCCAAAGGAGAAATAGTGCTCTAGTCTTGGCTAAGTACGTTTGGATTTTTTTTTTTTTTACAGTAACTTTGGTTGATTAGAATTTGGAATAGTTTATATTTGATTTCCTGTTTTCCAGCAGCTTGTCAGAGTCTGGGGTCTGAAGTAGCCACACAGTCGAAGACACTGATTATAGAGGAGAACCCAAGGGTAGTCGCAAAAGATTCCCCCAGAGCAAGAAACTCTTCTCTGGTGAAAGACCCTGAGGGCCCCACCACTGAAGGGAAACAAATAAAGTCAAATGCCTACCAGGGTCCTTGGGTGGCAAAGTATACTATCACTATCTTAGTACTACAAGAGCAGAGGAAAAAAAAAAGTGAATGTGAAGCTAATGTCATGGTTCACTTGGCTTGAAATTAGGCTGGTGTACCTCAGGAGACAGGGGTGGTGCAGGCAAGGACAGCAGCATTGCCGAACGTATTACCTGTTTATGGTACAGATAAAGACAGGCTATGTTGCTTCAAGAGCTTCAATATATGGCTTGGGAGCTGGAGCCTACAAGGAACAATTTAATTTAAAAAAAAACAAACTTATAGATGATTAAACCAAAGACCCTCCAAAGCAGTGTTACCATAAAAGTGGGGAGGAAGTGACATCACCACACTGAATGGGTGCTTAGTCTGAGAGCAACTTGCTCATTCTCGAACTCATCACCCCTATAATTTTCGAGAGCATTTAAATGTAATTTGGGGGTCAGTCAAGGATGTTTACGATGGCAATGAGGGAAAAAAAGTCTTGTCGATTTGAGGCACTTTTCCTATGCTGGAGGGAACGTGGCGCCGGAGGATGATGCATGCACGGGCGAGGAGGAAGGGCTGCAGGATGTTGGAGCTGGGCCACACCACCAGCAACGCATTTGTTCTGCCTTAGTGGGGAAATGCTGACACATGCAGATTTCCAAGCCTGGTTTCAGGGTTTGAAAAAAAAGATATGACAGGGAATTAAAAGCAACATCCTTGAAACTGTTTCTGATCTGCAGGCTGAAGTGATAAAGGATCAGGTAATGGGTGGAGGATTTGGAGACCAAAGCCAACCAACAGGCAACCTCAATGACGCAGTTACGGTCATCAGCCGAGTAGTTCGAGCAAAAGAATTTGGAACTTGCTGAAAAGCTGAAGGCCCTTGAAAATAGGTCCCAGTGATGTAACTTGCGTTTTTGTGGGGTCCCTAAATCTCCTGATTTCTCTGGCTGTTGCCAAGTAGTGCAAAGCATTTGCAAGGCAATCTTACAGGCTTGTGAGGGCAAGAATGATGATGTGATCATTAAGATAAACAGAGCACACTGTGCTTTGGGCCCGAGGTTGCACAATGTTCCTATGACATCCCATGGCAGAGACTGCTGATCGATCTAGGAAGCTGGGAGCACTTAATTGGCAAGGACATATTATTGGGAGTGCTTGCTGACTGATCAGGAAACAGAGAGATCTGTAAGAGATTGCAACCACACTCCTCACAGAAAATATTATATAAAGATGGTTGTTTCTCTCTGGGTTAGCCTTTACTATTAGTGGTGTAACCTCCAGGATCAAGACAACCTCAGAGGTGGCAAAAATTCTCCAAGCTGCAGGAATTCAAATCAAGGAGCCTCAGGAGTCAATTCCAGTGCAGGGGCTTAACACTGAGAAGCAACCAAAATGAGAATGGGTGACTAAAAGGTGGAAGGAGGCTAGAGAGCCACTCAGCCAGCTCTGCTTCTTCACAGGACACTGCTACTTGAAGTTGGACCAGCTTGACTGGCAATGGTCTGTAATTATTCTGGGGCTGTTTGTTTTATCAGTCACATTGGGGGGGTTATTCTTTGCAATATGTTTCCTTTCTCAGGTTTTCGTTTTATCAAACTGAGGTTGAAGGTCTAATTAAGTCAGGTTGACCAATTTGTTTTTTCCAGGATGGAACAAGGATCAGTGTGATGATGTCATTCCTTATAGAGGTGTGGCTCTGTGGGGTGGGGTGGTTGTGGATAAAGATCCTACAGGCCAATGGAGCGCACTGTTAGCTGGCATTTGGACGCACGTTTTGAACGCGCTAGCTTTACCTTTTATTCAGTAAGAGGCAATAGCGCGTCCAAAACACGCGTCCACCCCCCCCCCCCCCCCGAACCTAATAGGGCCATCAACATGCAAATGCATGTTGATGGCCCTATTAGGTATTCCCGCGCAATACAGTAAGTAAAATGTGCAGCCAGGCTGCACATTTTACTTTAAGAAATTAGTGCCTACCCAAAAGTAGGCGTTAATTTCTGCCGGCGCCGGGGAAGTGCACAGAAAAGCAGTAAAAACTGCTTTTCTGTACACCGTACGACTTAATATCATGGCGATATTAAGTCAGAGGCCCCAAAAGTTACAAAAAGTAAAAAAAAAAAAAAAATTTAAAATGGGCCCGCAGCTCGCGGGCCAAAAACCGGACGCTCAATTTTGCCAGCGTCAGGTTTCCGAACCCGTGGCTGTCAGCGGGCTCGAGAACAGACGCCGGCAAAATTGAGCATCGGCTGTCAAACCCGCTGACAGCCACCGCTCCTGTCAAAAAAGAGGCGCTAGGGATGCGCTAGTGTCCCTAGCGTCTCTTTTTACCGCCGGCCCTAATTAAAATAAATTATAATACTGAATCGCATGCACAGGAGAGTGGCCTGTGCGCCTGCTCTCCCGCGTTTTTACTGTATCGGCCCACCAGTCAGGGTGGAAGGGAGTGGGAGTGGGGTGGAGGGTTGTTTTAGTTGGAGGGGATTATGGCATATTTGTTTAAGAGTTGGGTATATGTGGGAGAGGTATCTTTTTTGCAGAAATGTTGCTTCCATCAAATTTACTGTTTAATGCTTTAATATGTTTATTACTTTCAAGCAAACAGATACAAAAGCACAAAGCCATTTCACATGAACAGCATCAGGTGCATTAGTTGACACTGCCCCAATGCCTGTATACTTATGTATCATATCTCATCTTAACAAAACTTGCTCAACTTCAGTTTCACCCCTCCACCCCATGTAAATTACATAGAAGGAAATCAATAATCATTCAAAATTACACTTCTAGCTCTGTGTGACAAAGACTGCAATTAGGGTTCTCAAATGTGTAGGAAGACTCTACGTTTCCTGGTCAGATAAATATGTAGATAAAGTTTATCATTCATGCACATAATATGGATCTGATTCCTCCAATGTGTTTAAGGTCTTTAATGTTTTATCATGGTGATGTTTTGCATTGTTTCTTTAAATGTTAAAGGATTAAACTCCCCTTTAAAAAGGTGGCTATTGTATGAGGAAGCTGCCTCCCTGCAAACTACCATAACCAAAAAACGTGATGAAGGTTTGGTTAAATCTCATTTATAGCCTTCTATATTAATGCCCTTATGTACTAGTAGAAATAAGTATTGTGGAGCGGGTATTCTGATCTCAAAAGATCTGTCCAACGATGGAAAAGAAATCAGGAGGGATGTAAAGGAGAGACACTTCGTGTTGAAGATGAGCATCAAGTCAGAGCTTTTTTTACTTTGGTTAACATTTATGCTCCAATTTGGACCAAGGTGCCTGTCTCAAACTTTTAACAGAGGTCTCTGTCTGACTGTGTGGATGGGCATTTGATTCTGGGGGGGGGGAGGGGCGATGGGGCTTTAACTTTTACTATTTCCCCTTGACTAGATAATTCCTCCAGGGGTGGTTTGGGTAGCAGCCATCACAGGCTTAAACAAATTATTTATAGAATGTGGTAGATACATGGAAATCTCTTAACCCCTTCATGTCATAAGTACATTTTTATTCTCAAAACCCTCATAGCTCGCACTCTTGAATTGACTTCTTTTTGGGTGACGAGATGGTTTCCGGTATACAAAATGCGAAGCTAGGCAATATCACTTGCTTAGACCATGCTCCAATATAGATGGATTGCTGGCTTACACAAGACTATAGATGTAGATGATTTTGGAGAATCAATGATAATTTGCTACAGGATTCTAAGTTTTGTGATCTTGCGTAGGTGACAAACAAGAACTTTTACTTTTTAATGATATTGTGGGCACTTCCCCTATCGTATTACGGGATACTCTTAAAGCAGTGATTAGAGAGAAACTGATCTCTCGAGCTATTCATAAAAAGAGAGGAAGATAAGATTAGAACTGATCTGGTGCATTTAATTAGTAACTTGGAGCAAGTGCATAAGCAGGAATTGGACTCTACTGTACTTTGAGCTGGAGATGGCCAGGAACAAGTTGCAGTTGTTAGATGTTGAGGATACTGCCTTCCAGATGGAACTGGCAAAACAGGAATATTTTGAATTTCTTAACGAGACTATTAAGTTTCTGGCCAGAAGGCTTATGAATATACTCAAAAATAAAAGATAGAAATGGGAGGCTGGTTTCTGATACTATAGCCATAAGGGATAGATTTACTCAGTTTTATGGAGACCTATATCACCAGGACACTATTGTGACTGAGGAGGAGACTGAGGCTTACCTGGTTGAGGTTTATCTTACCTACACTCCCTTGAGCTTTGCCAGGTCTTTTTGAACCAAGAGATTGGAAATTTTGAAGTCCTCCAGGTTATTAAGAGCTTAAGGGTGGGAAAATCCCCTGGAATGGATAGGTTTTCGGCCAGATTTTATAAACATTTGGCCACTGTTTTAGTTAAACCGTTGGCAGGCGTGATTAATTTTTTTGTTGAGAGAGAAGTCTTTAAAGAGCTCAAATTACCGTAGCTGTAATTCCTTTTATTGTGAATAAAGGAATAGATGCTACCCTGTGCAGCTCTTTAAAGGCCCATCTCTCTCCTCAATCTAGACTTAAAAATTCTAGCTAAGATTTTAGATCGTTGAGTAAGTTTGTCCCTTTGCTAATTCATAGAGATCAGTCCGAGTTTATCCCAGGCCAGTTGGTCTCTGACAATGTGTGCAGAATTTCGAATTTAGTTTGGTGGGCAACATGGGAGCGTTTTTCTCTGCTTCTCATGATAAGATGATTTCATTATTTCATTATATATTTACAGTGCTTTACATGTATTACCTTCATAATGTACGCTTGTTAATTTTTCCTTCATCTGCTCCCAATTTAGGAACCTTCGTTCCCTGTAAATAGTTACCCAGTTTCTGTTTGCTGATGTTTATCTATTGTATGCAAAGTTTACTGTTCTATGTAATGGCAGTGCCAAAAATTCTGTTTAAGGACACTGTCAAAAAGTTTTAGTTTTCTGTAAACCGATACGATGTGCAAACGGCTATCGGTATATAAAAAACCTTTAAATAAATAAATAAATAAATAAATAAGATGCGGAGAAGACACTTGATAAAGTCCATTGGCAATTTCTATTTAAAACTCTGGAGAAGATGAATCTGGGATCCAACTTTGTTACCTGGGTTAGGTGAACGTATGAGTCCATTGAAGCATGTATTAAAATTAACAGTGGTTACTCTAATAATGTCCCAGTTGGACGTGTACGAGACAGGGCTCTCTGCTTTCCCCTCTTTTGTTTACAATCTTTTTTGAACCTTTTTTTTGCTAAGAAAGTGCATCTCTCGCAGCTATTACTGGTTTTAGGTTGGGACTGGATGACTAAGATCTATTTGCAGATGACTTGATGTTTATGCTAATCAATCCTAAAGTTTTTCTACCTGAGCTAGCACCTGAGCTAGCACCTGAGCTAGATAGTTTTAGCCGGGTTTCCGGTTTTAAGATAAATGTAGATAAATCTTAGCTTATGGGAATCTGCCTGAGAAAGAGGTGAGGGATAGTTTGAAATCACATTTCTCCTCTAAATGGGCCAAGGCTGGTGTTAAATAACTTGGGGAATATATATTGGGGTGGATGAGGACCAATTATTCCAACTTAATTATCTTGCTCTATTTAGCTTCATTTTACAAGGTCTGGATAAATCAGAGCAATATAATTTATGCCAGTTAGGCAGGAGATCTGCGATGAAAATTAATATTTTACTTCATCTGTGTTTTGTTTTTTTTTCAAAATCTTCCCTTTACCATCGCAATAGGTTTCTTGAAAAGTGATAGAGAAGGATCTTCAGTTTCATTTGGAAGCACAAACCACCCTGGATTGCCTAGACAGTTCTATTTCAATCAAAAGTACAGGGTCATTTTACTGTACCTAATATTAAATGCTATATTTCCTGGCTTCCCAATTTAGAGCTATTGATTGGCACAGAGAAAGAGAGACTACTAGTAGGCTCAGATGGATCAGCTTTTCACTGTAGAACAAAAAGGGAGCAAACACACTACATAGTAATATAAATAACTAAAGAAAATATGTGAGCGAACAATTCACAAGCTTTCAATCAACAAAAATAAATACTTGTCTACATTTTTTGAGATAAAAATGTGGAGCTTCATCAATACACTTTTTCTGATGAAGCACGCCACCCCTTGGCACCATATATCAGTCTTTTAAATTTTACTCTCCAATAGTGATCCAAATATCTAAAATGTGAGTTCCAATAATAAAATTTTAAATGAGATGCCCCAAATGTCAATCAATGAGAAAGAATTACTTAGGTTTTACTTTTCCTCAAGGGTCAGTATTTGTATATTGGTGGTCTTTTCAAACCAACAATCTTCCATGATAAACAATTATATTGCACTGTAAGACCCAATATCGCTGTTTCAAGAATTCATCAAGAGACCCGCACCCCTTTATGCCTGACACTGGCAGAATTTCACCATCCCCAAAATTTTTGCACTCTAGGCAATTGCCTAGTTTGCCTAATGGAATTACTGGGCCTAGGTGATTCTAACCTGCAGGTAAGTGGTGACAAGAGGTCCACTGACCAATAGACAGAATGAGCAAAATCCAAAACGGATCGCAGAAAGGTCAAGGCCCTGGATTTTTAACTTTGTTAAAATGGTGGCGTACCTTAAGGACATTTCTGCATATTAGAACAGTGGACTAAACTGAGCTACATTAAGGACTACACATCTTTAAGATAGTGAAGTAAAAGTAAACAAAAAAGGAGATCAGTATGGTTTTCAAATGGTACAAGGGATTTCAAACAGGAGAACTGGAAAAAATATCTAGAAAATCTGAGAGAAGCAGGGAAGATACTGAAGACAGCAAATGTATGATTTGAAGAAAAGACAGCTAAGGCTATAAAGCAATGCAACAAGACTTTTCAGGTAAGTAAGTGAAAAGAGGACATGTGGAGGTGGGACTAATTCTGAGGAGAAAAGGATGAATGTGTGAAGGACAGCAAGAAAAACGTGGAAATGCTAAATAAATGCTTTTGTTCAGTGTTCACTGAAGAGGAGGTTGGGGAGGACTACAGATAGCTGGAAGTTAGTGTGGTAGATGCCACACCATTTATGAAATATAATGTTTGCATGGAACTAGCAAATCTAAATGTGGACAAAGCTATGGAGTGGAGAGGATACAGCCTAGGATATTAAAGCAGCTCACCAAGCTTTTTGCAGATACAGTGATGCATCTCTTCAGTCTTTGATGGCCTAGTCCAAAAGCAAAGCACATTCAAGCAGCAGGAAGGCTGCTCGCCACGTAAAAATACTGCAAGCAGGAATTTTGTTATGGGTTTGACAGTCGCTTGGTTTTGATTCTAAGTATTACTATCCTTAACATAAGGTATGGGGGTAACCTGCACAGAGTGGCAGTTACTACCATGGGAAGCTTGCTGAGTAGACTGGATGGACCATTTAGTCTTTTTCTGCCAACAATTTATTTTTATTTATTTAATTATTTAATTTTATATACCGACAGCCGTTTGCACATCGTGCCGGTTTACAAGTAACTTACAACCATAAGATATATAGGCAGAAGCCTTTACAAATAACAGTATGTAACATAAATGCAGTAACAGAGCGAGAAACTAATGCAGTAACAGAGAAAGAAACTAAATAACTTAGGGAGGGAGGGGTAGGGGTAGTCATGACAAAGGGGGGGGGCGGGGGGAGGGTGAAAACAGACACATGGGGATAAGATATGTACAAGGGATTCAAGCAATAAATTGATATGTATAATGGTTTTATACAAAGTTGTATAGATGTGAAAACAAAAGTCATTGGGGTGAGGTGATAAGTGTGACTTGTACTAAGTAACATGTTTTAAAAGCAGGAAGTTAAGTGAGAGGTTTGTAATTCCTTAATTAGTTTGAGGGGGTAGGTGTGGGGTGTAGGTCCTGATGGGGGGTGTTAGTGAGAGAAGATGGACGGGTAAGGTTATTGGAAGGTGAGGAAGCTGATTGGGGGTATGCTTGGTGGAAGAGCCAGGTTTTGAGTTTCTTTTTGAAAGTGGATGTGGAGGTTTCGGTACGAAGGTCAAGAGGCATAGCGTTCCAAAGGGAGGGGCCTGCGAGGGAAAGAGCTCTATTGGTGGTGGAGATGAGTCTTGTGGATTTTATGGAAGGAGGAATAAGAGTTCAATGCTATGTTACTATTTGTTTGGCGATGAGACTGGTTATGTGGGACTGGTGAAGGGTAGATATTGCCCCTCTTCATAATAAGATATATCTCTTCATAAGATATTGCCCCTCTTCTTCTTGTGGATTTTATGGAAGGAGGAATAAGAGTTCAATGCTATGTTACTATTTGTTTGGCGATGAGACTGGTTATGTGGGACTGGTGAAGGGTAGATATTGCCCCTCTTCATAAACGTAGTAATAGGGAAGAGGTTAGAAATTAAAGGCCAGTGAGCCTCATCTCAGTTAATAGTGACTTTAACGAAGGGTCAGGTTATTTGGGCCTCTTGCAAGCCACTCTACCCCTGGATTCCACAACTGGATTTTATTTTAGAATACATTTTAACAGAAAACAAGTAAGTTGCAGGGTTAGATTTCAGATTACAGGTTCCTTCTCTACAGGATTAACAAAGGAATTCAGGTTCAATATCAACTTAAGCAGATTCAGAAGGCAAACTCCCAGTTCAGTTAACAGGAAGGTGCAATATAGGGTTACCAAAGCAATTTTTAAAAATGGCCAGTCCCCTTGCTCCCTCCCCTCTTCTCGGACCTTTTTGTTGTCTACCTGCACCAACCCTCACCCCGGTGAACTGTTTCTTTAGGACCAAGGGCCGGTCTGAGTTCTGACCATAATGGCAGCAATGAAAGGCTGTGAAGGTGCAGGGGCTGGTCTGAGACCCAGCCGTGGTGGTGGAAGTCAGAGGTTGTGAAGGCACGTGGGCAGGAGACTGATTCAGCACATTCTCTGCTCCCTGGGGAGCAGCCTGGGAGTGGGTCGCAAGGTGATGAACCGGATTAGAAACTGCTTGACTGACAAATGACAGAGGGTTATGGTAAATGAAATTTACTCAGAGGGCAGAGAGAGATGATTAGTGGATGTCTCAGGGATCTGACTGGGGGCCGGTTCTGTTCAATATCTTTGTGAGCTATATTGCAGAGGAGGTAAGAGAAAAAAAAATTTACTTTTTGCTGATGACACTAAGCTCTGTCATCTTGGATAAAGTAGTTTTGGCTGCCATGTTAGTCCACTAAAATGCCTTTTATGATTCACTTATGGCATCTATGCTACTCTATATTTCCTGGTAAATGTCATCTCTTGCTCATTTGAATTCTGACCTTAAGAAAAAAGCATTTTCTCTTGAAAGCTGATCAAGAAAGTTAGTCCAATAAAAAGGTATCACCTTAAATATAATTTTTTTGTTTTTGTTAACCTTTTATTTCTGTGCACTAAGATTTGCAACAGAGTGGAGGGAGGGAGTAGACAGAATGAGATGTGATCTAAGAAAGCATGAGAAGTGGTTGAATTCTTGGCAGTTGAGATTAAATACAAGAAAATGCTTTTTATACAAGTCAAGTTTTGTTTACTTCCCTCTTGGTCCTCTATTCTGATTAGATGAGTATCCAAGTTTCCATAACTAAACTAACACCTACACAACCTCTATCCCCCCATTCACACACCCGCCCCCCCCCCCCACCCACCCACCCACTGAAGGAAAACAAAAGTATGCCTTTCAAGCAGGTCATATCTGTCCGTCTGTGACTTACTATCAGCTGAAAAATCAGTAGATGGTTTTGGATGAAATCTGAAATGCGAGAGACTCTTGTAGACTTTTTAAGCACCATTACAAAAACGAAAAGGAAGATATACATTATCACTTTATATAATCCAAAAAAATAAATTTTGAAAAATAATTCTATACCTAACAAAATTTATGATATAATATACCAAAAAAATATAACATACCCAGAAAGACTTACAACCAAGTAAAACAATTGACCTAAAACAAACAGAAGACACTAAGAGCCAAGAGAAACAAAACAACCAAAAAACACAAACATACAAACCACCATACAACCCCCCCAAAAACCAATTCCCACAATTAGAAAAATTAAAAATCTCCCCTGTAGAAAAACCTTAAATCCCATGACAATCCACAAAACCTTTCTGCAATATAAAAGTTGACTCAAAAAATAGCTCAAAAAATGTTCCACATTAGCAAATCCTTGCGATAGTTTGATTCAAAAAACGCAGGAAAGAATCTCAATGAATCAATTCTTTTTTCAGTTTGCAGTTGAGTGACAGAGCGACCCTGTTTTCCCCCTTTTTGTTTGTGCAGGACCAGGCTAGATGTCTGGTCCACCTTAAATCCCCCAGAGGGAGAAAGCTCTGTTGGGGGGACCCAGCAGAGCAGGGGAGAGTTCAGAGGGTGGGACCAGCTGGGGCAGGATAAGAGTGTTTAAACCCAGCTGGGTTCAGGAACCCCCCATCTCCAGGAGAGGCAGCTCCTGTAAATCTATTCTGACCAAACTCAAGGGAATGCGAAGTGTACTGCAGTCTGAGTGCTGAAGTACTGTTCATGTGAATAAAATGAAAGTACATTTGAAAAGGCAGGAGTCAGTGTGGTTTTCTGCTCCAGCCAAGGTGATTTGCTCAGTCACCCTCACAAGTTGCTTAACAAGAATGGCCACAAACAAGTCCTTCTGCTAATATAATCCAATAAAGGAGAGTAGATTAAATAAATCGACAGGTTGCAGTATGATGTACAACACAATCAACATCTTCGGCACATGCTGGACACCAGCTTGCATTAACACACAATCAAAACAGCTTCATCAGCTATAGTATTTATTTATAAATTTATGTATGGCTTTATCAACATTTCTAAGTGATTTACAAGGCTAGAGATCCTCTAAATGCTCGACATATTTCACCAAAACAGCTTCTTCAGGTACAAATATCACTGTAACCCTCCACCCCCCTCCAAGCAGTGTCTTCCTAAAAACAAAACAATTTGTACTGAAGCTCACATGCATTAATTATCCACAAATTTAACTAACCCATTATCAAAAAAAAGATCTTACCAGCATAGAAAACATTCATCCAGTCATCATCATACCAGGCACTGCCATATTGATTCAACAGACATTCACACAATACAACCACCAATTATCATGGTTATACCCAATTCAAACAACAGCATCCAATCAAAAGAATCACTTAAAAAATTAAAGATGAGCAGGGTAAATTGCTGACAACCAATAGCGACATCAGACAACGATTCTTACAATTTTATAAGGAGCTTTATGCTACTGACACTCCTTTACATAATGAACAGATCCAACAATACTTACCCATAAATGTTGGACAAAGAAATTAACGGAGCTGAGGTAACCTGGGCCATCAAAAATTTAAAAATGGGTAAATCACCAGGCTTAGATGGCTTCACAGCTATATTTTACAAAAAATACATAGAATTACTGACACCTCTCTTGGTCCTCTGGGTCAATTTCTTCTGTTTCTAATACAGCGGGCATAACCATATTGGCCAAGCCGGGGAGGGATCCCACAATTTGTGGCTCATACAGGCAAATCTCTTTAATAAACTTAGATATGAAAATACTAGCAAAGATTCTGGCTAATAGACTAAACTATTTTACCAGGTTTAATACATCCTGATCAATCCGGTTTCATTCTTGGCAGAATGGCATCAGATAATATCCGCAAAACAATAAATTCCATTTGGTGGTCTAAATTCAGAAATGTACCCAGCCTATTACTAGCGGTTGATGCAGAAAATGCCTTTGACTTTGTTCATTGGCTCTTTCTGTTTCAAACCTTAAAGGCCATAAAGATGGGAGACTATTTCATTGGGTGGATACAGAAACTATACAACTCGCCCTTGGTCTGTTTAAAAGTGAATGGGAGTTATTCACATACTTTTCCAATAGGTAGAGGCACGAGACAGGGCTGTCCTGTATCTCCTCTTCTCTTTGCTCTTTTTCTGGAACCATTTACACACTGGATTAGACATAATGACAAGGTAACTGGTATGCAGGTGTGAGATTTTTTTTCTAAATTAACACTCTTTGCAGATGATATTCTCTTCACTATAACAGACCCTATTAATTCATTACCAGCTATCAGTCAAGAGATTACGGATTTCAGTCATGCCTCTGGTTTTAAAATAAAATGGGACAAGTCGGAACTCCTTAATATTTCTGCCCCGAATGACATGGTAGAATGCCTCAAACAGAATCACCCCTTCAGATGGGCTAAATCAAAGATTAAATACCTCGGTATCTATATTGGCAATAAAGATGACTTGTTCCAATTAGATTATCCACTGCTAATGGAAAAAATATACAAGAATCTTGAAGAATGGGACCGCTACCATATATCCTGGGTGGGCAGAATCGCGGTATTCAAAATGAATATCCTTCCAAGGATCCTTTATTTATTTTAAACACTTCCCACTGCGCTCCCGTCTAAGTTGCTAGAAAAATGGCAGAAGAGCATCTTGAAATTTATATGGAAGGGAAAGCACCCGAGAGTGGCGAAAAAAGTATTGTTCCGTCCAAAAACGCAGGGTGGTATGGGTGTACCTAATCTTCACTGGTATCATGCCACTGCACATCTAAAAGCCATAGTAGATTGGCACAAGCTGGGTAAGCAGCCATTGTGGGTGAAACTAGAACAGGCCATAGTGAGTGCCATGCCCCTCAATGCCATGGTATGGCAACCTAAACACACTTGGCACTCAGTCACAACTATTCCCGCAACTGTACAGACAACTTATAATATTTGGATTCGTTGGAAAAAACTACTAGTGGGAAACAAGGATAATTACCAAAGCACCCATCTATTTTATAATAATTTAAACATGGTCAACATCTGGCAGCTTTTCGAAGTTGACAAACTAGAGGAATATCTAAATTAGACCATATATGGGAACCGGGAGGAATGATCTCCTTCGAAAAGCTAAGCCACAGGTATCAATTGCCCAGTAGAGAAGTATTTTCCTATTTACAGATTAGACACTTTTTCAATAGTAGGGCAATAGAAGTGGATTTAGCTTTAGGTCTCTCGGACAAGTCTACATATATTTCTAGGATATATCATATGCTTATTGGAAGACCTAATTATAACTATGCACACTTGAGGGCATGGGAACAGGATTTGCCTGAGGTCTTTTCAGAGGCAGTATGGATAGAAATTTTTCAAAATATTGGCAAAGGGCTTATTTCTGCCGGGCACATAGAGAATGGGTACAAATTACTGTATCGTTGGCATATCTCACCGGACAAATTACATCATATGTATCCCAAGGTGTCTAAACAGTGCTGGAAACTTTGTGGAGAAATGGGTATCTTTATCCACATATGGTGGATGTGTTCCAAGATCCAAACAGTATGGTCTCAGGTCTCTGATTGGCTGGGGGAAATTCTACAAATCTCCATTAAAATCACAGCGTTACAAGCTCTATTACATGTGAGCATCGAAGGTGAGAAAAGGGAGACTATGAGATTCATTAAATTTGGAGTGTTGGTTACCAGATGTGCCCTCGCAAAATTATGGAAAGATAGTTGCATACCTTCCTTAAAAGACATACAAGCTAGGGTTCATACCATGTATAACTTGGGGAAAATTACTGCATATAAACATAAACGTCTTCAGGGATTTCTGACGATATGGGCACCATATGAACAATGGTTTCTAAAATTGGCTTCTTAGCTATGCCAGTTTTGTAGCCATGGCTAATGCAGTGTATACTAGGTAATGTTGGTTTTTGAATGCTAAGAGTGATCTTTCAGTAAATTTAAATCTCACAGGCTAACCCGGGGGGGGGGGGGGAGGGAAGAGGATGAAGGGAAGGTTTAGTTCAGACTATATTAGTTCAACTTTAGACGGTTCATAAATAATTTACTGGACTACATTTTCTGTTTGTAACAGTTTATGTAAAATGATTTTTATCAATTTTGCATGTAAAAGTACAACAAACAGAGAACATGGAGTTCCTGAGATGCCCCCTGACAAAACAAGATTTAAAAGGTATATTGAAACAATAAGCCCCAACAATTTCCCCCCCCCCCCCCCCCAAACCCATAACTCATGGAGTCTTTTATCCTGAAGTCAGCTGTCTATATCATAGTAAAGGTAACACAAAAGCAGAAGCAGAAAGTTTGGGAATTCACAGTAAGTACTGTCACTCATTTATGATCAAGCTGCGTACGCGATGAGGAAGTCTCTGTATATACGGACCCCAAATGTCCAGAAATTTATTCTTCTGTCTCGGTGTGAGTCGCATTATAGATGTTTCCATTTGCATCATATGGTGTAGACTATTACGCCAGGCCCAGTAAGGTGGACTGATAGTATCTCGCCAATGGATGAGTATAATCTTCTTGGCGACTAAACAAGCTTTTTGAATGAACAAGCGGGATCCCAGAACTCTCACCCTCAGGGGTGAAATGCAGCCAAAGAGTAACCAATAATAGGAGAAGGGAATAGGTATCCTCTAATACTAATTCCAAATAGAGAACCACCTTTCGCCAAAAGGACTGAATCAGTGGGCAAGCCCAAAAGGCATGGGATAAAGAACCCGATGCCAAGCCACAACGTTGGCAGTTGGGCGAAGATGCTATTTTAGAGTTAAAGGCATCTTGAGCGGATATATAACCGCGGCGGATAAATTTATACTGCATTTCACGATAATACATATTGACTGAGAGTTGAGAGATACGCCAGAAACAGGCGTTAATAATAGCATGAGTTGTTAAAAACACCCCATCCCGATTCCACCTATCTACCAAAATAGAACAAGTATCCAAAAAGGTTAGTTGCCTGAGCAAATGATAGTGTAATGAAAGAGATGGAGGCTTCGCCTGCTCCAATAGCAAGTTTGCTGCTATGGATTGAAATTTATTTATTTATTTATTTATTTAACAGTTTTATATACCGACCTTCATAGTAAATAACCATATCGGATCGGTTTACAATTAACAAGAATAAAACTGGGGTAACTATTCAAGTAAACGAAAGATAAACAGTAGGTAGGAATGAGTCAAAGTTACAATCAACAGGGAAAAGAACTTGGAAGCTTGCAACAAGCTGGAAAGAAGATAAGGCAGGAAATAAATATGAAGTGATACCATAGGGCGTACGGGTTAAAGCTTAATGGTGCTTTAACCTGGGAGAGTCAGAGTCCATTTGTGAAATGACGCTGCTTGTTGAAACGTCTGTGGTATGGTGGCAATATAATGTTGGAGTTGTAAATACAGGAACACCTCTGTAGCAGGGAGATCATAAATATCTCTTAATTCTGCAAATGGTATGAGTTGGCCTTCTGGGGTCAACACATGACCCAGTTGTGTAATGCCCAGTTTACCCCATCTTTGAAAAGAGATTGCGAACCCGGGAGAAAATCTGGGTTTCCCTGAATAGACAAGAGATAAGCACAAATGTGATCCAGCTTTAACAAATGCGTTAACTTAACCCATGTTTGGTGAAGAGGTTTAGTGAGGACATTGTGCACCAAAAAAGTATTTAGACTGGGTGAGGCGGCTTGCAAGATGGACATAAGTGCATAGGGATTAGTCAAAGCTTGATCCACAAGAAGGTTCAAGAAGGTGGAGATGCCCAAGACCCAATCCCCAATTAATCGAAGATTACACACCAAATTGTAAAGTGCAATATCTGGTACCCCCAATCCACCCCTCCCCCCCAGGGCATACGCATCCACACCAAGGGGATCCAGGCCTTCCCGCTGCGCCAGAAAACCGCCGCTGGCTCTTATCTAATTGTATTAGTTCCGCACGACGTAAGATGAGAGGCAGGTTTTGAAAGAGGTAAAGCCACTTGGGCAAAATAACCATCTTAAACAACTGAACTTTACCACCTAATGAAAGTAGGAAGGCAGCCCAAGCCTGCAGACGATCGAGGGTGGTTTCTAACAGAGGGTGAACATTGAGGGCATAAAGCCTGGATAAATTACGCGGAATAACAATACCCAGATATGTAAAGGAATCCACTGCCCACTGTAGAGGAACGTCGTCCACCCACTCTCGCTGCAGCACTACCGGACATGCTAAGGCCTTTGATTTCCTCATGTTAAGACGCAGACCTGAGAATGCCCCAAAAGTCCAAATAAGTTGTAGGAGACGTCTAAGGGATAGGACAGGGTCCGTAAGGAAGACCAACATATCATCCGCGAACGCTGCATACTTGAAGAGGGTGGAATGAAATTGGATTCCCCGTACTTCCTTAGTACGGGGAATCCAACTAACTAACTAACTTAGTTAGTTGGATAGTTAATAGTAGGGGCTCCAGTTGGAGGATGAACAATAATGGGGACAACGGGCATCCCTGTTGTGTACCTCGTGAGATATTGAAAACTTCAGAGTGGGATCCATTGGCCAAAATAATCGTTTCTGGTCTAGAGTATAAAAGACATATCACATGGAAAAATAGGCCAAAGCCCATCTTGTGCAGGATATGAAATAGATAGGGCCATTCCACTCTATCGAAGGCCTTCTCTGCATCAAAACTAATGGCAAGGAAGGGGGCTTCCGATTGTTGACACATCGTCATGGCAGCTAAAATTTTTCGAATATTGGTAAGCGCATAGCATTTCCAAATAAAACCAACCTGGTCTACCCCAATCAGATTCGGGAGAACCTCCGCCAACCTATCTGCCATTACCTTGGCAAAGATCTTATGATCAAAATTTAAGAGGGATATAGGCCGATAAGAATCTGGTAATAAAGGATCCTTCCCTGGTTTTTGAATAAGAGTAATATGCGCACGGTTTGAATAATCTGGGAAGGAACCATTTTCCAACATTGTAGAGAATGCCTTTACCAGCAGACTGGCCACCTGATCCAACAGGCATATGTAAAATTCTGCGCCGTACCCATCTGGTCCCGGAGCTTTAACCTGTTTAGCCTGTTGGATTACTAGACTGAGTTCTTCCAAGGAGATCAGCCTATTCAAATAATCCCTTTGTTCAACCGTTAGCTGAGGAAGCTGAAGTTTAGAGCAAAAGTCCTCACAGGCATCACTATTCCAACCCTCAGCTGTGTATAGTGAGCTATAGAAATCTCTGAAACAATGAAATATTTCTGTGCGATGCGTTAGCAATCGACCGGAAGAAGAGCGTAAGGTTGGAACGTGAAGTGAACCACGCGCTGACTTCACCAGGTTGGCCAATAACTTGCCTGACTTGTTACTAAGCTGAAATAACTTGCATTGATAATACAGGACACTTTTGCGAGCTCTCTGGTGCAATAAGGTGTTCAACTCTCCCTGTACCGTCTGATAATATGCTCGGGCCTCAGTTGTATTATGCTTCGCTAAGCGTGCTCGGGCCTGTGTAAGCTGAGAAATCAAAGTCAGAAGTCTATGATTCATTGATTTTTTCCTATGTGACATGAACGAAATAATATCTCCCCTAAGAACTGCTTTTGCAGTATATCAAAAAAGTACCGGGGAAGATGAATGTTGATCATTAAAAGCAGTGTAATCTGCCCAACATTTCTGGAGGTACTCCCGAAACTTCTCCTCGGTGGCCAGGTAAAAGGGAAATTTCCAAAGAATGGAATTTAAGGTATTTGAGATCAGTTCTACCTCCAGCCTGACAGAGGTGTGATCCGAAATCACGATATCAGTGATCTCAACCGCTCGGATCTGTGCACAACCATGAATACTAGTTAAAAAGTAATCGAGTTGAGACAAAGTCCCATGTGCCCGGGAGATATGGGTAAAGTCCTTTTCACCCGGGTGGAACCCTCCACACATCCATCAACTGCAATGAACTTTCTAAAAAAGCGAGGCCCTTACCAAAACCCGAAGACAGTTGAGCAGGTGGAGATCTGTCCAAGGCTGGATCACAAATTGTGTTGAAATCTCCACCTAAGATAATGAGATCTCCCAAACAGGGGAGCAAATGCTGATATATCTCTCTATAAAAACTATGAGTATATGTATTCAGGGCATACACATTGCAAAGGACAACCTTAGTGTTAAAGATTTCTGCTATTAAAATAAGGTACCTCCCCCATGGGGTCTTTGATTTCCTTATGTAGAGTGAAGGCCATATTACGCTGGATCATAATAGCTACTCCAGCTGATTTTGTGGTAGCTGAGGCATAATATATGTCTCCTCCCCAGAGACGACCCAATTTCAAATGTTCTTTATCAGTCAGATGCATTTCTTGCAGGAAAGCCACATGAGCTTTCCGCCTTTTCAACAGAGACAAAATTTTTGAACACTTAATAGGTGAGTGAATTCCACAGACGTTCCAAGTAATTACATTAGTAACCGAATTAGAGATTATTTAACTTATAAAGTTTAATGACAGAACATAATAGGATTATACTGCAGTGGAGACCCTCCCAGCTGAAATCTCCCACTGCTCGCCAGGTAATTCCCAGCAACCATCCTAGGCTGACCACTGACATCATTAACATACATAGGATATAGATTATGAAGACTCCTTGTCTTACTCCCATCCCTACCCCCACCCCCTCCCTTCCCCCGGATCCCTCCAGAACCATATACCTGTGATCTTAACTAAAGATCAAGATCACTAGCCTATATACTAACCCCCTACCCCACCTTCGGACCCCATTCACTCCTCCCCCCCTCCCAAGAAGTAACACAGCCTGCTGCAGCAAATGGTAACAACACAAGTTAACTAAACAACACAAGCTGTGCCCTCCCGGGTATTAATAACATGAGAAACATCCAAACCAAGCAGGATCCCAATAGGACATGCATTACCTGACAGCATTATCAAAAAATGTCAACGCTTGCCAGGTTTAACAAAGTCCATTCCTGGTTTTACCCCCAAAGCCCTCGGTCCTAATAAAAAATAGAGCTCCTTCCCAAAATTAGCCCCCATATTGAAGGCTCAAGATCAGGGGTAAGGGATCGCAACATGAAAATCAGAGGCTGTTCAGGCCCCGAAACTGGAAATTAACCAGCAACGCGGATTCCCAAGGCTTGAGCGGGAGCACAAAGGTTCCCCCACTAATCGGTAACCCCCAAAATGACTAGGAAGGATAAGAAAAATCCAATAAAGAAAGAAAGAAAAAAACTCAGCACATCTTAGAGCCATGTTGACAAATGAGATCAGTAAAACAGACATGTCCCGTACGGCTTTTCCCCCTTTCTCACTGCATGCGCAAGCATAGGGAAACAGCGCGCCAGAAAAGAGTATAATTGAGAAGTCACTATGAATAGCCAAAGTCAGATCGCGCTTTATCTAGGCAAAAAGATCATTTGAAAAAGAAGGGAAGGGACTTCCCCTGCCGTATCAACTATCCACTAGATCTGGGAACTCCGGGCTCCGGATGTCGCAAGTCGAGAGGCCCAAAAAAGCCACGAGGTCGACTGAATTAAGCCTGCTCCCGATCAGTCAGCGAGAGCTCCGCCGGCGTCTCTTTCCCTGTCAGCAGATGACGGGCTTCTTCGGGCGAGTCAAACCATTTCACCCCCGTCGGCAATGCCACTCGCAGTCTAGCCGGGAAGATCAAAGTAGCCCGGATCCCCTGCCCAATAAGTTGAGTGCAGATTGGGGCCACGAGCCGCCTCTGTGCTGAAACAGCTGCCGAAAAATCTTAGAAGATTAATATTCGAACGTTTTCAAAAGTAAGCTCTTTGTTCCCCCTGTGCAGCCTGCAATATTTCTTGTTTATGCGCATAATTGAAAATCTTTGCCACCACCACTCGGAGCCTGGCCGCGTTAGAGTTTCGGGGGCCCAGACGGTGTGCTCTCTCAATGCGCAGCCGTCCAAGCGTGCCAGAGAGAGCAAGGTCTTTTTCCAGCCATGCCTCCAACTTCGGGGCTGCCTGTTTAGCCACTGCCTTCTGCAACACCCCGATCTCAGATTGGACCGCTCGGAGGCCATCTCGCGTCTCTGAAACGCGGGATTCTATCTCCTCAAAGCGGCTCTCAAAGGTCAGTAATTTTGGAGGAGATATTTTGAAGTTCAGAACCCAGGGCCTCCAAAACCATGCACTTAATGTCTGCAACAGGGGGGGTTATTGCACTCACTGACTGTGGCCATGCAGCAGACTTTGGACAGTCTTTCCTCTTTTCTTTGTCCTTGCGGACCACACGGGTGGACATACCAGCCTGAGCAAAACCCAACGTCGGTGCCTGCAAGATAGTGAGAGATTCAGGCAATCTGGCGCCAATCAGGGGGTGGATGGGGTCCGATTAAGTAGGCTTGGCGCTGAGGGAAAGGAATCACATCCTCTCCCTTCAATGCCCCACGTGATCTTGTAACAGTTTAATTATTGTGAGCTCAATAAGATAACACAAAAAGAACAAATGTGAAAGTATCACAGATTTTAGATTTGCTATTTCTGTATCTTATACAATGTAAGTATGGCATATGATTCCATTTTTCAATAAAAACCATTTATAAAAAAAAAAAAAAAAAAAGAATCACTTAAAGAATCTACCCCACTCAATCTTATTATGTAAATCTTAAAGGCTTACAGGCCAATTCTAAAAGGACCGTGTGTGTAAAAAATCGGGGGGCTACACGCGTGGCTGGGCCCTGCGCGTGCCAAGCACATTTTCCAAAAGGTCCAGCCCCATGCATAATTCCTGATATGCACCCAAGTGCTGGGCCTCAAGAAAGGGGTGGGCCTGGGCAGGCCGGGACAGCACCATTAGCAGCAATGTAAATAAAAAAAAAAAAAAATCTTATAGCTAGGAAGGGGTTAAGGGGTTGGGGAGGAGAGGAGAGGGGAAAAGGGGTCGCCGCACGTTATTTTTTAAAATCCCCCCCCCCCGCGCACATGGAGGCCACTCATCCTAAATGCATGCACTGACATTAAAATTCGGCAGGCACGTACGCACGGGAAACATTTTATAACATCCTTCTTAAGTTGGCCAAATAGATGGATAAAGTGACTGTAAAAGCCAGAAAGATGCTTGGCTGTGTAGGGAAAGGAATGGTCAGCAGCAAAAGGGAGGTGATATTGCCCCTCTATAGGTCCCTGGTGAGACCTCACTTGGAATAAAGCATACGATTCTGGAGAATGCACCTTCAGAAAGGATATAAACAGGATGGAGTTGGTCCAGAGGGTGGCTACTAAAATGGTCAGAGGCCTTTGTTCTAAGGCATATGGGGATAGACTTAATATAAACATGTATACCCTAGAGGAAAGGCAAGATAGAGAAGAAATAATAGACACGTTCAAATATCTCAAAGTTTTTCATTCATAGGAAGTGAGCCTTTTTTAATTGAAAGGAGGCTCTAGAATGAGAGGTTATGAGATGAAGTGAAAGGGAAGGGAGTAAGTAATCTTAGGAAATATTTCTTTACAGAGAGCGTGGTAGATGCATGGAACAGCCTCCTAGTGGAAGTGGTGGAGACAAACACAGTATTTGAATTCAAGAAAACATGGAATAAATACAGGGGGGTCTCTAAGGAAGTGATGTGAATTATAATGCTGAATTTATTGGACAGATGGCCAGATTGGATAGGCCTTACCATCATGTCTGTCTGTGTGTCTCTCTCTCTCTCTATATATATATATTTCTCCATTAATCTCATAATACTTTTTTCATAAGAGCTAAAGATGCTAGTTTCAACAAAAATCAAGTAGGAACCTTAACTGGTACTCATGCATGTTCAAACATTGCCATATTACTATGATAGTTTCTGGCTGGGGAATATTTGAATACAAGGACTCAATATCCAAACTCAAAAGTAACAACTCAAAGGATACATGTACATCTTGTAATCACACAATAAAATGAAGTGAATGACATACAAATGAAGGGGGCCTTAGAAACAAAGGTTGGTAGAAACCTACCCACAAACTTGGAGAAAGATCCAGAACCAATCTCAAACCTGATAATAGGTCTACCAGTTGGCTTGGTTAAATTCTTATGGATCTTAGTTAATAAATAAAAACAAGGAATTTGAGGATGATGTTCTACCAAAAAAAAAAAAAAAGATCCTTCAGAAAAAAACATCTTTCACCAAAGATACTGAATCTAATAATGCTGAAGCAGGATCTATGGACAATGTCTCATAATAAGGGGAATCAGATAACTGTTGATGGGCCTCACGCTGATCATCTTTGTTCAGAATCAGAGTAGAGACAACCTTATCTGCAGGTCTGACCACTATATTCATATCCTTTGCTAAGCCATTCAAAGCTAAATGCTCCATTCTTGACAAATTCATACGATAAAAAATCTTTGAAGATTACAATAACTGTATACCCTTTCCCAATCATGTGCTCAAAAGCTTAGACCATGAGATCACATGGACCAGAAGGACACCACGTGCAATGTCACCAGAGAACAATACCTTACCATGAATAAAAAAATTTAAGGTTGAGATAAGTTCGGAAAGCAAAAGGACTGTGAAATGATGTAGATATAAAAGAATCTTCTCTCCAAAACCTTGGATTCTACGAAAGAAATATTTCAAGAAGATAAATTATAAGGAGAGGCTGAAGGACCTAAGTATGTATACCTTGGAGGAAAGGAGATGCAGGGGAGATATGATACAGACCTTCAGATACCTGAAAGGCTTTAATGATGCACAATTGACAAACCTTTTCCATTGGAAAGAAATTAGTAGAACTAGGGGTCACTTAATGAAACTCCAGGAAGGACGACTCAGAACCAACATCAGGAAATATTTCTTTCATGGAGAGGGTAGTGGATGGCTGGAATGCCCTTCTGGAGGAGGTGGTGAAGACAAAAATGGTGAAAGATTTCTAAGGGGCTTGGGATAAACACTGTGGATCCCTAAAGGCTAAAGGATGGAAATGAAAAAAATAGTGCATGGGGTAACTTGCTGGTGTGGCGGTTACTACCCTTAACCAATAAGCCTTCATACTGTTGATGCAGCTCCATTATTGCTCTCTGCTTTTACGGCATGGGGAAAAGAGGAAAAGGGGAATTAGATTCAGCAGCAACCAACAAGGACATTGGATTTTATGGTCTGGGAAAACAAATAAGCATGGGGGGAAAACAAGCATGACGGTTACTGATACTTTGGATGCAACTCCAACATTGCTCTCTACTTCAACAGCAAGAGATAGCAGGAAATTGGACTCAGACAGCAACCAACAAGGGCCCTGACTGACAGTTTGGGAAACTAAGTAAGGGGGTGACTTGTACGGTGCAGCAGATGCTTGCTGGGCAGACTGGATGGACCGTTTGGTCCTTTTCTGCCATCATTTTCTATGTTTCTATAAATTAATAAAAACACCAAAGTCAAATCTGCCTATCGAGGGCGGGTCCACAGCCGTATGGGATTACGCTCCCTTGACCGTTGTAAATGTCCCCTGTGGCTCCATTGAGTTCTGCGCGACTGATCTTAAAAATAACGCATATTAGATTCCTCCCCAGATGACTCAGAAAAGTCCAAATGTCACAGTTTTCCTAGATCTTAAACAGTGAACATTAGACATCCAAGGATGCACACAACCTTTTAAATTTCTTAAGTTTACATTGCTTTAATTCAGCTTGAAAGGCATCCATGGAACAAGTAAACTCACCATACTTTCAATCAAACAAATCATTACTCAGATTGCTTCAAAGTCTCCACCCATAAATCCAGATCTTTTTTTAGTTTCAATCACCAATGATTAAGTAGTTTCAACTATCAGAATCTTTAAATCCATACTGCACTTAGTTAAAATTGCATTCCAACAAGAGAGAAATGCTTCTTTTTCCAAAAATAAATGTTTTTTTTTAATGACCCCTAGGCCTCTTGGTATATGTTTCACTCAAAGATATTCAATTAAAGTGGAGGCATGCAAATCAGAACAAACCATCCGTTTATGTACGCAAGTCAAATCATTCCTTTGAGCCGCCTGATTATTCACATCAGTAACATGAAATAAAAGGATAGTTTACAACTATTGAAGCATCAACAAATCAGCTTTGCCTGAGGTGATGACGTGCTACAATTACAAAATCATGCTTCCTCTTTGGATTACATGTGCAGCAGAAATCCAATTACTGTTATCCAGCTGCTGGTCTCAACTCTCACCGCCCTTTGCTACAGAAAAGAGCTCAGAGGATTGGTCCCTCCCCTACATGAAATAGCAGCTAAGACTGCATCACTGAAAAGGCTCTCCGCTTTCAGTGCTGGCTCTTGTCTGAATATGTCGGATGAGCCAACCTGCAGAGATACTGTCCAGTAAACTGGTGTACCAGGACTTCTACCACCAGTGATCTCAGAGTTAAAACTGGTGCACACCTACACCATAAGTGGCATGAGTTTTGTGTGTTTAAAATGAACCCATAGAGGAAATTAATTCTTAACAGAACCATAATTAAAGTATTTGTCAAACAAGTCCCAGGGACTTAAAATCTTTTCCATGTCTACTAAATCTTTTTTAAAACTCTACTGCATGTCACATCAATCACACTAAAGCCTGTGAGGCTATGATGAGGTACGCTGCTGTCAGAGGTGCTAAGGTATTCGTGCCTTGCAGAAAACTCTGGTTAAAAAAAAAAAAAATCAAACTGGATCTTGACAGAGCATGAAAATAACATGATGTGCAGTGTAAGGTAGAGCCATGAAGCTACAGATCATCTCTTCAAAAATAAAACAAAAAATACAATGTGCACTCACAAATACAGCCGTATCAGAGCCAAGTAAACATGACTGCAGTACTCAACAGGCATATTCTAAAACAGTCACAAATGTTATGACTTACATCTCTTCCCTCTCCAAGATATCTGAAAGTCACAGTTAAGTATCCAAGGTAGTGCTGCATCTCCTGGGCCGACAGCTGTGGCTGTCTCCCAGGGGCTTGCAACTCTTTCCCAAAAGAGCACTCTCTGACAACTTGGAAATAAAAGGCAACCAACGACCCATGGGATCTAATGAGCTTCAATTGGGAGAAATCAATTCTTTGAAAGGAGACTTCTGCTAAATGTTTGCACCCTCTCTTATTATTATTATTTATTTTTTACTGTTGTAGGTAAGCTGGAAGCAGAACTCTGCCTGGGAATTCCCAAAGTGACATCATAAGGGTGTTTCATTGCAAGAAACTGATAGAGTATTACCTCGCTCCTACCTAATCTAGATACAGCTCTATCTGCAGAGGGATATTACTACTACCAGATTTCCTATAGTCATATCCAAAGGAATGGCTTTACTATGGGGTCTCTGCCTGTAATGCCAGGGTATACCCAAGGCTCTTACCCAATTCTAGCATACGGCGAAGTTTCTGATGTTCAAATGTATCTAATTTTGTTTCTTGAAGTAAGGCTACATGAATATGATGTCTCTGCAGAGATTGCAACAGCTTATACCGTTTAAAGACTGAGCCTATGCCCGAGACATTCCAGGACCACAATCGCCAGGAGGTCCGTGACATACTATTGTCGTGGTCTAACTAGATAAGAAATAAAAGATTCAAACCAGATAGTATGGTGAGGACCCCCCAGCCTAGGCCCCAAACCTTTCTCAAATTGATAACATATTTGCAACTTTGTCCTAAGTTTAGGATCAAAAATCAGTAATCCACCAGTCATATCCCTCAATTCCCTTAGACCCATTACCCCCCCCCCCCCCCCATACACTGCTTTCCCTGCCCCCTCTTGCCTCTTCACATAGAGGCAATCACCTTTCTCCTGCATGGGCTATTCCATAGTAATATAGTAATGATGACAGAAAAAGACCAAAATGGTCCATCTAGTCTGCCCAGCAAGCTTTCCAAGGTAGAAACTGCCGCTCCGTGCAGGTTACCCCCTGTTCCTCTGAAGGGTAGTAACTGCCGTCCCGTGCTGGTTTAGCTTTTTTTTTTTTTATTTATTCCCATCCTCTAGCCTTTTAGGGATCCACAGTGTTTATCCCTTGCCCCTTTGAAATCCTTCACAGTTTTAGTCTTCACCACTTCCTCCGGAAGGGCATTCCAGGCATCCACCATCCTCTCTGTGAAGAAATATTTCCTGACATTGGTTCTAAGTCTTCATTCTAAATTCCCTTCCTCCAGTAATTAAAGTGAAAGAAAAAAAAGAGGGAGAAAAGGGAAGAAAAGGAGAGAAAAAGAAAAAAAAAAAAAAGGGAGCTACAACTTTAGCCAGGAAATGAAGGCCCCAACACTAGTCGAAGAGAACAAGCCAGGGTCCTAGGATGAATCTTGTCCAAATGTTTCTGAGGCTCTGCAAAAGGAATGTCATTGCGCAGTCGAGACGTACAAGTCAAATGGTCCCGGTGCCTGTGGGAAGCTGCGTCGCTGCTAGGCCCTCCTGTTATAGAGAACTTCAGTCTCACAGGCAAGGACCTAATCAAAGGTTTAAAATTAAACCCGGCAAAAACAGAGTTAACATGCTTAACTTCTATTTCCAGTTCCACTATAGGTCCTCCTTCGCATCTCCATTGTAATGGGATTTCGATCCCTATCGGTATTCATGCTACCAGCCTAGGAGTTATGATAAACTCTGATTTATCCATGGCCCAGCATATTTCCACCATTACTAAAGAGTCTTTCCACAGGTTGAAACTTTTAAAAAGATTTCGACCTCTGCTGTTCTTTCACGATTTTCGTGCAGTTTTGCAAATCACTAGTGTTCTCGGGACTGGACTATTGTAATTCGCTATACTTGGGATTACCTGATTCCATGATTTACCCGTTGCAATTAATTCAAAACTCGGCTGCCCGCATTCTCGCAGGTACATCTCGCAGATCCCATATCACTCCAGTTTTACCGTCACTTCATTGGTTGCCTATTAAATTCAGAGTCCAATACAAGTTCTTGTCCATTATCCTCGCTCTTATCCATAATGCTTCTTCATCATGGCTTTGTTCTTCACTACGTATATACAAACCAGCGAGACAGCTAAGATCCTTCTCAAAAAACCTCTTGGATCCGTCAGACTTGCCAGATTACATATAGCGCGTAATACAGCCTCCTCTGTAACGGGCCCTATCCTGTGGGATTCATTGCCAGACTTTCTCCGTCTTATACCATCTAAACAACAATTTAAGACATCATTAAAAACACATTTATTTCAGAAAGCTTTTAATTCCCCTGCTAGTACTGGTTCTTAAGTATTACTGTGTCTCCCATCCTGACTTCCTCACCTACTGGCATTTTTCTGTATTTATTTTGTAACAGAGTTGTGTTTTATGTTATTTCTGTTTTACCCCTATGTTTTATGCTTTTTATTATTTTACACAGATTATGTATGTTTCAACATTGTGAACCGTTTGCATTCATTTTCAATTGTAAAAGCGGTATACAAACACTTTAAAATAAACAAATAAAGGTTTTTGGCCACAAAACTAAGGCATAAGGAATGGATGCCAACAAGCCTGCGCTCCAATCCCTGAAATCAAAGTCACTGGTATAGCTGAATCACACTGATCACGTAGGAGCTCAGCCAAAGAATAGCTCGCCACCTCTATTAACAATGAATTTTGGCAAATGAGTTCGGATCCCGCAGTGTACCTGGTTCCAAAAAAGAAAGAAAAAAAAACCCCCATCTCTAATGATGCACCAGATCCGCAGTTATTCCTATATAAGAATTCAACGCTCTGGAGAGCCAAAGGAGGTGCTATGATTTCAATCACAGTCATTCTCCTGGCTGTGCTTACAGGGCACTCTCGTGAGTTGTTGTGCTGCTTCCACAGAGTCATATGCACGGGTTTCATTTTGCCAGGTGACTCGAAGCCAAGCTGGAAATTGCAGCGTGAAGGCTATTTTGTGCCGAATCAATTTCGTGCAAATCGGAATGAAAGACTTCCGTCGCGCCGTGACTAAGGCAGAGTAGTCCTGGAATACCAGTATCGGGGGTACCCTTCATATTGCAAAGTGCGCTTCTTTCTATAGGCAAGTAAAATGTCCATTTTATGAGCTGAATTAAGGAATTTCGCAATGACTGGACGTGGCCTGTTCCAGGCACCTGGCTGCCTTTGGCCGAGTCGATGAGCGCGCTCCACTCGTAACATTCCATGCTTAGTCGGAAGATCCAGGGCACGTGGTAGCCAAGATTCCAAAAAGTGCGACGAGGTCTACCTCAGGGATACTTTCTGAGAATCCGATAATTCGCGGGTTCCCCCTGCTTGACCTGTTTTCCAGGTCATCGAGTTTTTTTCCCTTGCTTTTCCGTTTCAGATTTTAAATCCGTTAATTGCTGCTCCAGCTTAGCCGCGCGGTCCTCAACAGTGGTTATGCGCGTTTCTGCTTCATGCAAGCGCGTCGTGGAGTCAGTTAACATCTGACTCATTTCATCAAATTGTTGATATAATTTGTCGAATTTAACATCAAGCGCCGTCACCACTGCTTCGACCAGCTCAGTTACCCTCTCGCCCCAAGATTCCGGCGATGGAGGAGCGCTGACAGTTGCCGCCATTTTGTGGTCGGTATGCCGAAATTTCTCTAGGCCCCGCCGTTGCGATTTTGTTGCCATTTATGTCTGTTGCTCCGGTTTGCAAAAGCAAAGATCCCCTAAACACTTTTATGTCTG
The DNA here is from genome assembly GCF_901001135.1 of Rhinatrema bivittatum. Lineage (NCBI taxonomy): Eukaryota > Metazoa > Chordata > Amphibia > Gymnophiona > Rhinatrematidae > Rhinatrema > Rhinatrema bivittatum. The sequence goes on from NC_042621.1 coordinate 118,080,438, forward strand.
TCTCTTTTCTCAAACGCAATGGTAAAGCATTCAAATACATTGGAGCCACATATGAAAAAGCCCTTCCCCAAATATTTTGAGATTTATAGTCTCTACTCAAGGGTACTTGCAATAAATATGTTTGTGGAATGAACAGTAGATACTGGACTGTACCATTTCAGGTTTTTTTTTTGTAGAATACAAGGCATTCAACAATTTAAACACTGTAACCAATAAACAAAATTGTGCCCTATACCTTATTGGCAACCAATGTAAAGTCTGCAATCCTGGGCTAATATACTCATATTCATTCAATCCCAACAAAAAACAGACCGCAGCATTCTGAATTAATTGTGACACATGCATTAATTTTGCAGGTAAACCTACACAAATCGTGCTACAATAGTCATACCTGGGAACTTTTGACTTCCAGTCACCCTGAGATTACCATGGATTAGCAATGGGGTGGGGAAGGGACCGGATGCTCACAAATTGCTCTCATAAACACTCTTACATGTTCACACTTACTTTCACTGCTCATTCTCTCACATTCTCATGTCCATTTACACCTTTACTTCTGCCATTCTCCCACCAACACACACACACTTACGTCTCTCCCTCTTCCATACACCCATGCTCACTTGCACTCAGCTCTCTCCTACTCACCTACATGCACTCTCAGATCTCTTCTTCCTACATAAATACACACTCACTTTCACAGCCATGCTCACTTGCAGTCAGCTCTCTCCTACTCACCTACATGCACTCTCAGATCTCTTCTTCCTACACAAACACACACTCACTCACTCTCACAGACATGCTCAGTCATTCTCTCTACCCCCCTTTCAAAACACACTAGCGACAGCAGACTAACTTGGGCTCCTGGAGCAGCAGCAGCCTCTTCCTTCTCCTCCTGTGCTGTGGAAGTGGACACGGCCTGTTTCTCACTCCTCGTTTGATGCACGAGCAGGAAATCGCAATGTCGATTGGCCAAAGCAAACAGGATGGGGCGGGCAAGTGGCTGGATACAGGAAACAGGCTGTGCAGGAGCAGGCGGTGTCACGAGGAAGCGAAGTTAAGAGTTAAAAAGGTTCGGAGATGGTAGAAATCACTGTCGAGTTCCTCCTTTTTCAGCCGCGCAAGATCAATGTTGTTCCTTTCTTCTTTCCGAGTCCAAGCTGATTGGTTTTGCTGCAGCACCTGGAGATTTCCGGTATTGGCCCGGAGACCCGGTAATTCTTTTAGAATTCCGGAGTCTCCGGGCCAAATACGGAGAGTTCCCAGGTATGTTAATTATCATTCATATATTCATAATCATTGTTTTAATCACCAATTCATCACTATTATTCAATTCACTGTTATTCAATCAATATAATCAGTATCAATATTTAATATTAATCATCAATTCATCAGGCAGACCAATGAAACCCTGCCCAGCCCACCCACCCTGAGTTAAAAGTGTGCTCTTACTCTGGTGTATATATAGTCATCGTATTGGCCTTCTTATAGTGCTCTCTCTTGCTCTCTCTCACCTTTTCAGCGTGCGCATGCACAGAAATACAGTGGCTCCAGTACGTGTGCCGCGAGAGGTGCGGAAATAGCAGCCCTGAGATTTTATTTGTCCTGTCCAGAGACCCGGAAATTTGTCTAAATTCCCGGAGTCTTCGATCTAAATTTGGAGAGTTCCCAGGTATGGCAATAGTCAATATGCTCCAAAACAAGGAACTGAAATACCATCCGGAACATATCTATTGGTATTAAATGTTTCGTTTGTCCTGCTTTACTACTTCCAATTCCCTGTACAAAACAAATTTGCTTAAGTCTTTGTGCAATGGTTTCAACTTTAATATTCTGCATAGCTAATTATTCTTTCACACAGGGGAAGCATCACTGACATGCTGCTGCATTTGGTGGAAATTGTTTTCCAGATAGTATCTCTGAGAAATAAATAATTAAATAAGATTATTGCTGGGGGAGGATGATCTGTAAAGCATGCTGCAGGAGGACCTTGGGCCTCTGCTCTCAGTAATCACTGGGGATAAGACTCACAGCAGGCAGACTCTGTGCTTGTGTTTCTGCTCTCAGTAATCACAGTGGGGGAGGGGAGGAGGATCTGTACAGTAGGCTGCAAGGGGACTATTTGCTCTGATCTCAGTAATGGGAGTGGGGGTGGGTGGGTAGGATCTGGACAGCAGGCTATAGGAAGACCTAGTGCCTCTGCTCTCAGTAATCACTGGGGATGAGAATCACAGCAGGCAAACTTTGTGCTTGTGCTCTCAGTAATCACAATGGAGGAGGGGGAGGGGAGGAGGAGGCTATACATGGCAGGCTGCAAGGGGACCTTGTGACTTGCTCTCGGTAATCACAGGGGGAGGAGGAGGGAGATCTTATTTCTCTCTGCTCTCAGTAATCACAGGGGATGGCAATCAGGGGCAGATTAGCCTATCGGGGCTTCGGGCATGCCCCCGGTGGGCCGGTCCAGCGAATCACGTAGTTAGTGTTGGTCGCAGCGGCCCCCATGCCTGCAAGGCTGCTGTGACTAACACTGGGCCCCTAGTTGCATTTCTTTTACGAGAGTTTGCATCAGGGGGCATCGTTAGCCCCATCAGTGCCCCGAGTCTCAGCATTAGCTCTCACTAAGGAGACCATGTCGGCGGGGGCCTCTACAGCACAAGGAGGTGCAGCTGTAGCTGTGTTGGCGGGGCCGCGCAGCCCAGCCCAAGTTCAAGGAAGAAGCTGCGAGGCCTGAGAAGTCAAGGCTGCAGCTGTGTCAGAGTGACCACAGGGCCCAAAGATGTATCAGTTGCTGTGTCGGCTGGGCCCGCCCTCACCGCGGAGGCCTGAAACAGTGTAGGCGTCTCCCCTCATCGGCTTGAGTTCTGTCTCTCCCTTTGGGAAGCGGGCAGTAGGCCTCCCGCTGCTGCCTCACTGCTGGCTTCTTGCTGCAAGCCTTTTGCTCCTCTGCCGTGGGTCCCCCTACTCCTCGGGGGCCACAGCATTATGGAGGTTTACAGCCTGCTTTCTCCTGCAGCAACAGGTAGTCAGCTACCAGGAACCTGTTAATCCAGGGCTTTGCATGCATCCCCTGACCACCAATGTGAGTAAAAAAAAAAAAAAAAAATCAATTTTTAAAGTTAATAGGCTGCTGCTGCTGCTCCTGCACTTTTTTGGGAGTGGGGGAGAGACAGTATGTGGGTGTATGTGACTGTGTGAGCAAGCGTGTGTGTGACTGAGCGTATGTATGTGTCATCATGCGAGAAAGTGTGTGACGAAGGGTGTGCGTCAGTGAGCATATGAAAAAGTGAGTGTGAGACTAAGCATGTGTGTCAGTGAGTGTCTGAGAAAGTGTGTGCGAGACTGAGGATTTGTGTGTGTCAGCCTGTGAGAAAGTGTCAGTCAGTCAGCATGTGTGACAGTGCTTGTGCGTATGAGTCAATGAGTGTGTGTGTGTCAGTGAGTGCCTAAGAGTGTGTGTATATGTGTTCAATGTGTGTATATATTTATTTATTTAGGGATTTTATATACCGATTTTCTTGATACAGATCAAATCAACTCGGTTTACATAGAACGATAGTACATTAACAGTAACTAGTCAAACCTCAAAAGAGGAGACAGATTGTGAGCAGAAGGTAAAAAGTTACATTATAACAAGGGTGAGTAACTAGGAATTGGAAATGAAGAGACAGATAATCAAAGTAGAGAGATATAACAGAGAGAAGGGGCTTGAAGCCAACCTCAGGAGAATAACTCTAGCATTATAACATGATTATATGACATTTTGCTAGTTATTGAAGTACAGCTGATTGAAAAATATCTTAGTAGGATATAGTCTAGGAGACAGGAAAGGCTCTACCGAAAAGCCAAGTCTTCAGTTTCTTTTTAAAATTTATGAGGCAGGTTTCCTGTCGGAGGTCTGGGGGTAGTGTATTCCAAATAGTGGGGCCTGCTGTTGAAAAGGCCCGGTCCCTGATAGATAATCTTTGTACCAATTTGATTGGGGGAACATGAAGGGATCCCTTATAGGCATCTCTCAAAGGTCTAGCTGAAGTGTGTAATTTGAGAGGGTGTAGTAGGTCTAGTGGAGTCTGGTGGTGGATGTTTTTATGAATAATGGTGAGGAATTTGTGAACAATTCTAAAATTAACTGGAAGCCAATGTAGGTCTTTTAAAATGGGCGTGATGTGATCTCTGCGCTTAGTGTTGGTCAAAATCCTTGCAGCTGCGTTTTGGAGTAGTTGCAGAGGTTTTAATGTAACAGCTGGTAGACCTTGTAGGATCGAGTTACAATAATCGACCTTAGAGAACAGGATTGCTTGGAGTACAGTCCTGAAGTCATGGTGATATAGGAGAGACTTGAGTTTTTTAAGCACCTGTAACTTGTAGAAGCATTCTTTTATAGTATAATTTATAAATTTCTTTAAGCTCAGATGGTTGTCAATAATAACTCCAAGATCTCTAGCATGAGTGATGTGGGAGATAGTGTGCAATTGTTGTAAGTGTAGACTATTTTCAGGGGTGATAAGCAGGATTTCAGTCTTAGCAGTATTTAACACCAGGTTGAGGCTAGTAAGGAGATGGTTAATAGTTTAATATATGAGAGTGAGAGGAGAAAGTCTGTGCACATCCTTCACTCCTGACCATCTCTGAGCTTTTGGAATAAAAAATGTTCTGAAACATTTTATTTAAGAATAGGGGATTTTTTAAATCTTTATTGGTTTTAATTGTTGGGTATTGTCTTCTGTTTTGAAATATTTTATTGGTGCTTGGGAAATTTATTTATTTATTTATTTAACATTTTATATGACATTTTAATTATTGGATATTCTATTTCTCAACTGTTTGAAATATGTGTAGTGGGTCCCCCATTCTCTGTGCTTTAGCCTTAACTAGGTGTGCTTAGAGGTCCGTTTGGCGTCTGGATGAGGAGGAAGAATAAATAAATCTTAGATGCGTAAGTGCACTGTAAGCTATAAATGGACTTTTGAAACTTGCTACGTTAGTATTTTACATTTACACGTGTAACTCCTTTGAAAATTACCTTGTAAGTGAGCACATGAGCAGCAGCACAACAGCAAAATGTGTCTCTGTATCTGAGCCACTGGTTGGCAATGTGGTTGCCTCATCACTTGCCAACTTGTTCAAGAACTATTTGGTTAGCAAAAGACTAACACCAGCTCAGGAATCCAGGATACACATATACATGAGAGAGACCATATCGCAAAAGAGATAGAAGCAGCCCAGAGAAAGGTAACCAAAATAGTGAGGGGTCTGAATCAAAAGCCATATGAGATGAGACAAAAGGACCTGAATATGTATCCCCTGGATGAGAGAAGAGAGAGGGGAGATACAATGCAGACCTTTAAATTCCTGAAAGGCATTAATGAATCACAAGAATAAAACCTTTTCCAATGGAAAGAAATCTTTAGAACTAGGGTCATGATACGAAACTCTAAGGAGATAGGAAATATTTCTCCAAGGGTGCTGGGATGCATTGAATGCCATCCCAGAAAAGGTGGTGAAGTTCAAAAGGATGTGGGATAAACACAAAGGATCCATAGTAGCTAAAAGACAGAAATGAGAAAAAAAAAAAAAAAGAGGTAACCTGCATGGAGCAGCAGTTATTGCCCTAAGAGAAATAAAGAAACAAAGACTTGCTGGGCAAACTCGATGGATCACTTAAGGTCTTTATCTGCTGTCATTTACTGAGTTAACCAGACCTGCGAGGGGCACGGGGCCAACCAGCTGAACGGATGGAAGGGGGACTTTTGCTCACCTCTGGTCTAGGGTGCGCTCTACTTCTTAGTTATTCAGGAACACTGTGGAATTTGCGTTAAGAGATATTTTGACTCAAGGGTCAGTTTGCCATGCTTTTGGGAGCTGTTGAACATGTGCTGCACAGCAAACTCACAAGGGTGTCGGGCATGAAACCCGTGGGCCTGTTTGAAACAATCCCCCCGGGCTGATAATTCCTACAATCCGCTCCTGATGGCAATCACAGCAGGGGGTCCTTGTGCCCTCAGTAATCACAGGAGAGAATGATCTATACAGCAGGCTGCAGGGGGACCTTGTGCCACTATTCTCAATAATGCCTGGGGGTGGGGGGGGGGGGGGAGGGGAGAGAACCTGTTCTGCAGGCTGCAGGGCGACTACATGCCTCTGATCTCAGTAACCGAAGGATCTGTATAGCAGGCTAGTGAAGGCCTGCAGTTCCACATTCAAGCAAAAACAAAACTAACAGTAAAGTTATTCTGCCAATTTTGTGTTTCTAGCTGAGAAAAGCACAAGCTGTGCCTCCTCTCCTCTGTTCCCGCCATCAGGAAGCCTTATGCTAATCAAACATTTTTTTATGTAGACATATGAAACAGTTTAACTAAGTGTTAAAACAAACACGCACACACAAACTTGGATATAAAGCACTTCCTATTTGCAAAGCTTATACAGGCAGCTGACAATTCAAACAGATGTGAAAAGCATTCAGGTTATAAGAGTGTGTGTGTTCCTCTGTGTATGTTTACCAGCACTGATAAGACTCCTTTTCCAAGTCTTGCTCCTGGTTCTTCATTTGGCTAACATGTAATATCACTACACCTTGTAAACTCACGGAAAGGCACACCTAAGGAGAAAAGGAGCAAGAGGGAGGCCACATGTACTCCGTCAGCAATTCAGCTCCTACATGATTTAAAGGGTTTCCTCACAACAGGAATGATTATCTCATGCTTTCTTGAATTCAGATACTGTTTTTGTCTCTACCTCCTCCACTGGAGGCTGTTCCATACATCCACCACCCTCTCTATAAAGAAATATTTCCTACGATTACTCCTCGGTGTACCCCCCTTCTCAACCTCATCCCATGACCACCACCCCCCCTCTCATTCTAGAGCCTCCTGTTGAAAGAGGTTTACCTCCAGTGTATACAAACCTTTGAGATATTTAAATGTTTTTATCATATTTCCCCAATTTCGCCTTTCCTCTAGGGTGTACATATCCCCATATGCTTTAGAACAAAGACTACGGACCATTTTAGTAGCCACCCTCAGGACTGACTCCAACCTGTTTATATCTTTTTGAAGGTTCAACCTCCAGAATTATACACAATATTCCAAAATGAACTCTCATCAAGGAGCTACACAGAGGCAATATCACCTCTCATTTTCTGCCGACCATTCTTCTCCCTATGTAGCCAAGCATCTTTCTGGCTTTTGCCATCACTTTACCAATGTTTGGCCACCTTATCAAATACGATCACCCCCCAGATCCAGTTCTTCCTTTTCCTTAGAAGAATTTCACCTCCAAATCCATTCCTGATCAAGATGGCTGCGCACTGAGAAGCTGGGTTGAAATTCTCTCTGTTTCCTGGTTCTTTTCTTTCCTAAAATGCCACACACCAAGAGGAAAGCCAAATTGAGGGGGGGGGGGGGGGTCCGTCCAGGCTTCTCCCTCGACAGGCTTGCTTCAGCCTCGGATTGAGGGCTTCTTTGCCCAGACATCTACAACGTCGCTGGCTATGGCACTTGCGGACACCGACAGGAAGCTAATGCAGACACCGCAGACTGAAGAAATATCTCTCTAAGTCCCGGCGTGCCTACCACGCCAACTCCTCCCTTTAGCAAGTCACTTGTGGAAGCAGAGCTGAAGCCAGTAAGCCCCACAGTTGATCGGGTGACTCTTGTGCCCGGGAGCACTGCTCCAGTGGCAGCTGCAGACTTCAGTTTTGTGGCTTCGTCGGAAAGGTTCGATGGAGGCATCTTTTCCACTCCTGGTCAGGGAGTTGTACCTACCATTTCCTCGATGCAGACTCCATCATCAGAATTGGTAGACGATTTGGCTGCTAACAACATTTTATTGAGTGAAAGTGGCATGGACATCAGGATATGTTCACTTCCAAAGGTAACTTTAATAAACCCCCAAGTTATTACATTGGACGCTGTCTGGAGTGCTTTATTCTCTTTAGAAGCTTCTGTTTCCTTTTTAACTAAAATTATTTTGGATACCAACCAGCGTGTGTTAGCTACTGATAAACTGGTCTCTTCACATGGGGGAAAATTGAAGCTTTGGAGACTCGAGTGTCTGCAGTTGAGAAGAAACAAAATAGCTTGGTTCAGTCTGATTTAATCTACCCTAAGAAATTAGAGAACACTGAAAATACCAGTCATTAAACTGATTTCACCATTGGAACTTTTCAAGAACTATATTTCACAAGTTCTCAAGATTTCCAAGCAGGCCTGTTATTACTAGAGATGTGAATCGGAACTGAAATCCGAACAGATTCTGGTTCCAATTCACATTTATAGAGATGTGAATCGGAACTGAAATCCGAACCGATTCTGGTTCCGATTCACATCTCTAGTTATTACTAAAGCGTATTATTTGTCATAGCAGGTCATTGGTACTCGTGAAGAATAAGATTCTTCTTTGAATTTAACGGACTTTTGAGTCATCACAAGAATCTCTTATAATCTAAAAGGAGAACTTTATTGGTTTCCTTTGCTTTTTCGAATGATAGAAATACTGTTCTTAGATTTTTCTTTTGCAACAAGTTACTCCCGTTCTATGGTCAGAAGATAAGGATATTTCCTGATATAACTAGAACAACAACCCAAGATCACAGGAGGAAAGTTCTTTCCATGCGATCTGAGGTTATGTCATTAGGTGCAGAGTTTACATTGAGATATCCATGTAAATGTTATGTGAAATATCTTAATGTTAATTATTTTTATTTCAAACCTTCTCAACAGAGACTGTTCCTGGATTCGCATGCCCAAGAAGCTCTTTAAGATGGTATGGCAATTTGGAAATGATGTTTTGGTATGCTTTTTTATTTCCTTTTTCTTACTTCAGTATTAATCACTCCTTTTCTTTTTTGGTCTCCACCTTTTTCCTATATTTTGAGAAATGTGTAGAAATAATTACCTTTATTTTTTTTTTCATATTAATATGACACTAATTATTGTATATGATATGGCACGTTTTTCTCATTCTTTTTCTGGCACATTAAATTTCATTTGCCATTTGCATGCCCAATCTCCCAGTTTTTCAAGGTCTTCTTGCACTATTTCACAATCCTCCTACGATTTAAAAATTGTGTGTCATTGGCAAATTTGATCATCTCACTTGTTATTCCCAATTCCAGGTCATTTACAAATATATTAAAAAGCAGAGGTCCCAGAACAGATCCCAGGGCACTCCAATATTCACCTTTCTCCATTGGGAACATTTACCATTTAGTCCCAACTCTCTTGTTTTCTATCTTTTAATCAGTTCCCAATCCACAACAGACACTGCCCCCTATCCCACAACTTTTTAATTTCCTAAGAAGTCTCTCATGAGGAGAACATGACATTAGTGGGAAAAGCTTGCTTCAATCTTACAATCCTGGGGGTCCTTTAAAGCTGTCTCGTCTTTGACTGGGATAGTTGTTTTGCAAGGAACTGTTGACACCAGGGCATCCACCCTGGGAATTCGAGGGAGACTAATTCTGTCTTCTAATGATAAGGGATACATTTTACTCATAAGCTTGTCTCCTTTCAGTCTCCTATGTGGGGTATCCCAGTCTGCTAAAACCATGTTTTTAAGGCTGGGTGCAAGAGAAAAGCCTAAGGGGCTTCCTGATTCCTTGTAAAATTAGGTCTCTTTCCATCCCGTCCTTCTCTTAAACCCAGAGATCTTAAGGGTAATCATTATATATGTAATGAAAGTTGAAAGTTCTTCCCTTCAATAGAGTGTTACTATGGCAGAGTCCTCTTCCTCCTCCTCAAGGGAACAGTCCCCTACCTCCAGAGAATCTGAAGGGTTGGACTGGTCAGTCTTCACCTGACAGGAAGTCTTCCACTGGCTCCTGTGTAATAGTCTGACTCGAGGAGCTTGACACCCTAATAGGATGTCTAGGGCATTTTTAGGATCATACCCTTTGGTCAAAGGCATAATAAAGTCCAGACAGTATTGGGGCAAGCCCTGAATCAGGCTTTTGCATAGCACATGAGAACAAATTCCAGGGGGAACACCCCTGGCAAAGCAAATGGGGATGCTTGTTGAAATCACTGAAGGGCAATATCCAGGCCAGATCAGGATGTAATGCCTAGCTTCCCTGCCAAAGAAGTGTCTGATGGGGAGGGGGGGATAAAGAATGAAGTCCCGTGAGATTTGGAGGCTCTCTGCCTCTGATGGCACTATCCTTTAAGCTGCAGCCAAACTTGGTCAAGCCACATCTTCTTGCTCGTCCCTAGGAGAGAAGCATGCATCAGCAGCAAGTCCATGTGCAGGTGGGCTCAGCGTCCTGATCACAGACCAGGTAGACAGAGCCTGCCACAGCTGGGAGGTTTCCATCTTTAGCCTCTAATTCATCTGTTACAGAGTTTTTTGGGGGATTTTTTGTTTTTTTCCCCCAAATCCAAGCATGCCGGTAACTTGCAGCAGCAGAGTGGGTCCCGAGGAAAGAAAATTCTACTGCACTTACAAATTTGCTAACCATGCCAGTAAAACAAACCCTCTCCACACAGTCCCGACCAGCTCTCCCACTTGGAGAAGCTCTTGTGGTTAACAAGTAGCAAATCACCTGGACTAGATGGTTTGCATCCTAGGGTAGTGAAGGAACTCAAAAATGAAATTTCTGATCCATTAGTTAAAATTTGTAACCTATCATTAAAATCATCCATTGTACCTGAAGACTGGAGGGTGGCCAATGTAATCACAATATTTAAAAAGGGCTCCAGGGGCGATCTGGGTAATTATAGACCAGTGAGCCTGACTTCAGTGCCGGGAAAAATAGTGGAAACTATTCTCAAGATCAAAATCATAGAGCATATAGAAAGACATGATTTAATGGAACATAGTCAACATGGATTTACCCAAGGGAAGTCTTGCCTCACAAATCTGCTTCATTTTTTTGAAGGGGTTAATAAACATGTGGATAAAGGGGAACCGGTAGATGTAGTGTATTTGGATTTTCAGAAGGCGTCTGAGAAAATCCCTCATGAGAGGCTTCTACGAAAACTAAAAAGTCATGGGCTAGGAGGCAATGTACTTTTGTGGATTACAAACTGGTTAAAAGACAGGAAACAGAGAGTAGGATTAAATGGTCAATTTTCTCAGTGGAAAAGGGTAAACAGTGGAGTGCCTCAGGGATCTGTACTTGGACTGGGCCTTTTCAATAAATATATAAATGATCTGGAATGGAATACGATGAGTGAGGTTATCAAATTTGCGGATGATACAAAATTATTCAGAGTAGTTAAATCACAAGCAGACTGCGATACATTACAGGAGGACCTTGCAAGACTGGAAGATTGGGCATCCAAATAGCAGATGAAATTTAATGTGGACAAGTGCAAGGTGTTGCATATAGGGAAAAATAACCCTTGCTATAGTTTCACGATGTTAGATTCCATATTAGGAGCTACCACCCAGGAAAAAGATCTAGGTATCATAGTGGATAATACTTTAAAATCGTCGGCTCAGTGTGCCGCAGCAGTCAGAAAAGCAAATAGAATGTTAGGAATTATTAGGAAGGGAATGGTTAATAAAACAGAAAATGTCATAATGCCTCTATATCGCTCCATGGTGAGATCACACCTTGAATACTGTGTACAATTCTGGTCGCCACATCTAAAAAAAAAGATATAGTTGAGATAGAGAAGGTACAGAGTAGGGCAACCAAAATGATAAAAGGAATGGAACAGCTCCCCTATGAGGAAAGGCTGAAGAGATTAGGGCTGTTCAGCTTGGAGAAGAGACGGCTGAGGGGGGATATGAAAGAAGTCTTTAAGATCATGAGAGGTCTTGAAGAGTAGATGTGAATCGGTTATTTACACTTTCGAATAATAGAAGGACTAGAGGGCATTCCATGAAGTTAGCAAGTAGCACATTTAAGATTAACTCACCAGTCTTCAGGGAGAGTTGAGGCCAAGTTGCTGCAACATGGTTTCCTTGTCTTCCTGCTTTCTCTCCTTTTACCAGCTTTATGCTCCCATCCAAAGGAGAAAGCCGAGGGAGAAAGAGAGAAAGTTGCAACTCTTGCTCCCTACTTCTCAACCCCAACACCTCTGCCCCCAAAACAGGGGAGATTCTCCTACCAAGGCTGATATACCAGAACCCTAAGGAAACTGAGATCACAGTCTGAGAGCAAGCTCAACCAGAAGAAAAACGTTTTTTCAATCATCAATTCTGGGAGCAGGCTTCTGCTAGGGAAAATAGCCCATAAGAATTGTTGCTCCAAGAGTCAATAGGCTCATCCAGGCTGAGGCCTAACCAAGACCCTGGGAACTAGGTTGGATGCTGTCTTCACTAGTCCATAACGTCTGGAGACAGAGACTACTGGCAAATTCTGAGGGCCATGGTTCCCTTATAACATATGGTGTTTTCATGGAAAAAGGTGTGTCCTCTGTTTCCAGGAGTTGTAGATGGGAAAATTTCCAAATGTAAGGACTTGTCTATCAGGAGGCAGAAGGAAATCAGTGTTTTAACACTTCAGTGTGAACTGAACTAGAGATGTTTTGTTTTTAACCTGTAAACTAGAATCAGAACATAAGTAGTGCTATGGTGGGTCAGACCAATGGTTCAATGAGCCCAGTATCCTGTCTCCAGCAGTGGCCAATCTGGGTTACTTTGAAGAAATAGCCGACAGATCCTCATTGCAATACCCCTTCCCTCTGCTGCTGACTCCCAGTAGCAAAAGGTGGCATTCTCCAAGCCAACCTGGCCAATAGTTGCTAATGGACCTGTCCTTCAGAAATTTGTCAAACTTTTTAAAATCTAGTCCATTTCCATATCTTCCAGCAACAAATTTCAGAGTTTAAGTGTGCATTGAATATATTCAATCTACTACAGTCAGCTTTATAGACTGTCCCCTAGTCCTAACATTATTTGAAAGGGCTAAGAACCATTTCCCTATTTATTTCTTCCACACTACTCATGATTTTATAAACTTCTATCATGTTAATGTTTGTCATCTTTTCTTCAAACTGAACAGCCCTAACCTGTTTAACCTTTCATTTTAAGGGAGCTGGATCCATTCCCTTAATCATTTTTGTTGCCCTTCTCTATGTTAGCATTTTGATGCCCTTTTCTAGTGTTAGCATATTCTCAGTTTTATTCTCTGTTCCTTTCAGCATTACTCCTTACATTTTATTTGCTCTTTTTTTTTTTTTTTTTTTGCCAGCCGCAGCACACACCAGGCTGAGGATTTCAATGTACAGCCCATATTGATGCAATGTCCTTTTCCTGAGTAGTAACTTCTAATATGGAACTCAGCACTGTGTGCATACAGGTGGCATTATTTGAACTCTGTGCATCACTTTGCAGTTGCCCGCATTAAATTTCATCTGCCACTTAAATGCCCAGCTCCACACAGTCTGCTCATGTTTAAACTACTTTGAATAATTTCATCACCTCACTCATTGCTTTCTTTTCTAGGTCATTTGTGAATATGTTAAAAAGGCACCGACCCCAGTGCAGATCCTCTGGGGCTCTCCATTATTCATCTTCCTGCACTGCAAACACTGGTCATTTAGTCCTACTCTTTGTTTCCTATCCTTTACCCAGGCCACAACAGGCAAGTGGTTCTCAACCCAGTCCTCGGAGCACCCCTAGCCAGTCAGGTTCTCAGGAGATCCACAATGAATATGCATGAGATGTTTCCGCTGTTGGGAACTCTAGCAGTTGTCCCCACCCCTCTCCCTGTTTTTTGTACTTTCCTCCTTTTGTTATTATGTAAACCGATATGATGTGTACTTTAATGTCAGTATAGAAAAGCTGTTAAATAAATAAATAAAATAAATAAATAAATGAGATAGATCTGCCTACATTATGGATACCCTGCAAACCTGACCGGTTAGGTGTGCGCCCCAAAGAGTGGGTTGAGAACCCCTGCAACAAGCCATTGTCCCCTATACCATCCCTTTTTAATGCCCTGGGTCTTTATGAAATATTTTCTGAAAATGCAAATACTTTCCAATTGATTGGCTTGCCCTCGTCAACTGAGAGTTCTTCAATTTCCAGCAATGAGCAAAAAAAGGTAAAGAGGCTTTGCTCCAACTGCTCAATACGTTTCTAAAGAGGAGGGAGGCTGTATACATATGTCTGGGATCAATGTCTAAAAACACAAGCAAGAACTCCCTGTCAAATTCCCAAAAAGCATCAAATGCCCTAGAGGATGACAAGGCCCAGGTGTATATGACCTAAATCAATATATGTACACAGCACCAGGAGCTCACCTGCTCCTTGTCTACAGGCAGAATTCCACTATCAAGACTAACAAACTTCCAGATTTTTTTTTTTCCTTTATCTGGGTTTCTTTGTTGTTAGCAAGCAGAGAGCCCTTTCCACATTGCCAGAAATGCATGTTCCTAACCTGTTCCTGCCGCGTACAGCCATCCTCCCAGCCCAGCTGTTACCAGTTCAACTGGAACATACAGAATTCAGCAGCAGCAGCAGCTGCTCTGAGGCGACCCAGAAGGGATGACTTTTAATTAAGGATTTGGTATTAGAAATCATTAATTAAAACATGCAACATAAATAATCTCCCAGATATCATCTGCTCTGATGACTGAGGACTGGTTCTGACAGAAAAACAATTAGCATAGGCAGATTGCTAACAAGCAGCAAATAGCCACAGGAGCAGTCAGCAGCTGCAGTCCTAGGGGATCCAGAGGCATTGGGCCCACCAAGAACACTCACTCACATCAAGCACCTTGTATTAGCCTGTTAGCACCAACTAAGACCCCTTCTGAATTCTTCGTTAAAAGAGGACATATAGATCAAGATACATTTTCTGAGGTGATAGCCCTCCAATTAACCACCTTTCATCCTACTGATATTGAGTCAACCACTACTGACTAAGATGCCATATTGACAGATATCTTAGACAATAATGCACCATATAAATCTGTTTCTTACACTATCATGCACATGATGATATGACCTGTAAAGATAGCAAATGTTGCTTACCTGTAAAAGCAAGTTTGCTTACCGTAAACGGTGTTTCCGTAGATAGCAGGATGAATTAGCCATGCTGTCATGGGACTGTCTGTCAGGCCCGGGAGGCGGAGCTTCCTAAGCGATGTCAGAGCTTTGCTCTGAGGCTGCGCGTGGGTTCCCGCGCCGGATTAACAGTTCTCCTCAGTCTGTGATATAGCAAGCGTGATCGTGTAGATCGGTCGATAGCCAGGGAGGTGGGTGGGTCAGCATGGCTAATTCATCCTGCTATCTACGGAAACACCGTTTACGGTAAGCAAACTTGCTTTTTCCCGTCGATAGCAGGCTGAATTAGCCCTGCTGTCATGGGAGTCCACAGCTCTCAGTCACGCTGAATTTGGTATTATGTCTTGTAGCGTGACGTGACTAAGTGGCTGTCGACCTTGAATTTATTAGAAGTGATGACTGCAGAACCGATTGACCAACTTGTGCATCACTCGTGGCTTGGTGATGAAGACAATAATGGGCTGCAAATGTATGGAGAGATGCCCATGTTGCTGCTTTACAAATATCGAGAAGAGGGACCTGTGTGAGATATGCTAGAGAGGTCGCCACTTGACGTGTTTGGTGAGCTTTAGGTCGATCATCCAAAGTGATATTCTGTTTGTTATGACAGAATTGGATACATTGCGCTATCCAACTGGCTATGGTCCGTTTCGCAACCGGTTTTTCTGGTGTGGTTGGGTTGTAGGAAAGAAATAATTGCGATGGCCGAGATGGCGATTGGGTTCTTAAGGTATAGATTGCTAAGGTCCTTTTGCAGTCTAGAGTGTGTAAAAGCTTCTCGTGTTCAGAAGCATGGGGTTCTGGATAGAACGTTGGTAAGTCTATACTCTGATTAAGGTGAAATGGAGTTACTACCTTTGGTAGAAAGGATGGGTGAGGTCGAAGTGTCACCTTTTGTGGATGAAATTGAAGATATGGTGCATAATGTACCAGAGCTTGTAATTCACTCACCCTCCGTGCCGAGGTAATGGCCACCAGAAAGACTGTTTTCCATGTTAGGTATTTCGGGTGAGCGGTATGTATTGGTTCAAAGGGCGGTTTCATGAGTTGGTTCAGAACCATATTCAAATCCCATTGAATTGGTGGTTTAGTGACCGGTGGTCTCAAGTGGTTCAGCCCTCTTAAGAATCTGGATATCATTGGATGTAACGAGATTGATTGACCTTTATAGGGTCTATGTCTGGCCGCTATAGCGCTGAGGTGGACACGTACTGATGTGGTCGCAAGTCCTTCTACATATAGTGTGTGAAGGTAATCTAGTAGTTTTGATGGTGGACAAGACAGGGGGTCTAACTGTTCCTTTGTACACCAGATTGCGTATCGTTTCCATTTAAATTGGTAATTCCGACGTGTAGATGGTTTTCTGGCTGCCAGGATTACTTCTTGTACAGACAAGGAGATACCTTGTTCGTCAAGGAGGATCCGTTCAGTCTCCATGCCGTGAGATGCAGAGACGAGTGTAGAGGGTGTAACAGTGTCCCTTGTTCTTGGGAGAGTAGGTCTACTCGAGGTGGTAGACGGAGTGGTTGTTCGATGGACATTTGGAGTAAGTGCGTGTACCAATGCTGGCGTGGCCAGGCTGGTGCAATGAGAATCATCTGTGTCGCATCTAGCATGCATTTTTGCAGCGTACGTGTGATCAAGGGTATTGGGGGAAACGCATACATCAGCGGTTCCGTCCAAGGAAGGAGAAACGCATCTTGTGTTTGTCGCAGATGACTGGGCCATACAGAACAGAACCTGTCTACTTTGCGATTGTGTTCGGTTGCAAAGAGGTCGATGGAAGGGTACCCCCACGTCGCGAAGATGGAGTCTGCAACGTCTTGATTCAGCGACCATTCGTGGGGATGAAACACCCGGCTTAGTTTGTCTGCCCGAGTGTTTGCTATGCCCGGAATGTAGGTTGCTTGTAGGTGAATGGAATGTTGGCATGCCCAATTCCAGATTTTTAAGGCTTCGTTGCACAGGGGCCAGGATCCTGTTCCCCCTTGTTTGTTGACATAGAACATTGCTACTTGATTGTCCGTATAAGTCATTACCCTGTGGCCATGTAAATACGGGAGAAAGGTTCGCAGTGCGTAACGAATCGCTCTGAGTTCCAGAAGGTTGATTTGAAACGTCTTTTCTATAGCCGACCAGAGGCCTTGCGTCTGGAGCTGATTGAAATGTGCCCCCCATCCCTTCTTGGAGGCGTCCGTGGTGAGGACGGCGTTGTGTGGTAAGATTGTAAACGGTGCTCCGTTTGTCAAGGTGTGATTCTTGAGCCACCAATCGAGTTGAGTGAGCATGGCGGACGTGAGAACCACTTTCCACGAGAGAGGTTGTAAGTGCTGTGTCCATTGTCGGCGTAGATGCCATTGAAGTATGCGCATGTGTAGGCGAGTGTTGTTGACTGTGTAAATGGAAGCTGCCATGTGTCCTAGAGCGACTAGGATTTGGCGGGCTGAGGTTGTATGTAGTGTTCGTAAATGGAGAAATATCTGCCTCATGTTTATTCTCCTGTCCTGTGGGAGGAACACTCTGTGTTTGGTGGTGTCCAGAATGACTCCGATGAATTGCAGGACTTGCGTTGGTTGTAAGTGAGACTTCTGATAATTGACTTGAAGTCCTAGTGTGGTCAGGCACTGAATGGTGTCCGAAAGATTTTGACGAAGCGTGGAGGGATTTGATGCTACCAACAGCCAGTCGTCTAGATATGGAAAGAGCATGATCCCCTGTTGACGGAGATGTGCCACTACCACTGCCATGCATTTGGTGAAAACTCTGGGAGCCGTCGAGAGTCCGAACGGTAGTACTTTGTATTGGAAGTGATTGTTGTTGGCTCGAAACGAGAGGTATTGCCATGAAGAGGGGTGCATTGGAATGTGGGTGTATGCATCTTTGAGATCTATGCTGCACATCCAAGCTTTGTGTTGTATTAAGGGTAAGATCGATTTTAGAGATATCATTTTGAATTTCTCGTTGATTACGAATTTGTTGAGTTCCCGTAGATCTAGAATTGGACGTAGATCCCCGGATTTCTTCGGAATGAGGAAGTACGGGGAGTAAAATCCTGTATTCCATGAATCTTTGGGAAGAGGTTGAATTGCTTGCTGTTGTAACAGCACTGTTAATTCCATTTCCATTTGAATCGTGGTTGGATGATGATTCTTGGGTGGATGTGGTAGGGTGGGAGGCATGTGAAAGGGAATTTGATATCCATATTGTACTATGTGGAGGACCCATTGGTCCGTCGTGATGGCTTCCCATTGATGTAGATGAGATGAAATGCCTCCCGCAATGATTTGGTGTGGTAGTGGCGAGGGAATCACTAAAAAGATTGCGCTGGTTTAGATTGCGCAGTTTGCTGTTGTTGTTGTTGTCGTTGTGGGCGTGGACGGCCCCGTCGAGACTGGTTCTGAGTATTCTGTTGTCTGGCTGGTGGTTGGTAAGGTTGTGGTCGGTAGGGGGTATATTGTCGATATGGTCGACGCTGAAATGTAGGTCGACGATATTGCGGGTAGTATCGTCTATTGGCATTGTACGTTGAAGGTGCCGTCAGAGATTGTACCGCTACCGACTGTTCCTTGAGCTGTGCTACTGTTTCTTGTAGTTTATCTCCAAATAGGTTGTCACCTCGGCAAGGTAGGTTGGCGAGTTTGGTGTGAACGTCTTCCCGTATGGAACTAGCTTTTAACCATGCTAGCCTACGTGCCGCCAAAGCACTTGCTGAGACTCTGGAAGTTGTGTCAAAATTTTCATATACTGTGCGTAGCAGATGGCGTATAGCTTCTTCTATGTCTTGTAGGGGTGGGACCCCAACAAGATTGTGTTCCGTCTTCAACTGTTGTACACAGTTGAATAAGTATTGCGCCAAATAAAACTGGTGATGACTAATACGTGCTCCCAACATTGCTCCCTGAAATGCTCGTTTGGCAAAATCATCCAGGGTTCGAAGGTCTTTGGTTGGGGGAGTCGTAGAATGTAACTTTTGTTTTCTTGCCTTAGTCATTGCGGATTCTACTACTAGTGATGCATGAGGCAGTTGAGAAGTAGAATAGTATTGCGATTTTTGCATTTTGTATTTTAAATCTATTTTCTTGGATACAGCTTGTATTGTGAATGGGGTTTCCCATGATTTTTCTAATAAAGTATCCAAAACCGCATGAGAGGGTAAAGCAGTGGGTTCTGTTGGCACATCAAATATTTTCAATAGATCGAGAGTGTCTGCTCTCGGATCCGGTATCTTTTGGATTGGGATATTTAGAGATGTTCCCATTTTTTCCAAGAATTTGGGGTACGTTAAATCTTCTGGAGGAGAATAATGCTCCTGGGATGCTTCCTCTGGTTCTGAAGGATATCCTGTGGAAGACTCAGGCGATACATCTGTGTCTAAAGAAATTAAAGTACTGTTAGACGCAGGTTGTGGATGTGGGGTACCATCCCGTGGTTTGGAGGTCTGTGGATGTGGTATCCGCAGTTTGTGACGGGGTGGTGATGGAGGAACCGTACCTTGGTGATACAAAGAATCATCTGGTTGACTACCATAGGTCACTGTATGGATAGGAGTGGATTGACTGTCGTCATGTATGGATGCTGGCATTTGATACGAGGATTGCATGGCTTCAAAAAATCCTGATAAGGCTAATGATAGCGTGTGGAAAGCATCTTTTGCTTGTCCTGTCATTTGAGGTTTTCCACTTATTGTAGAATTAGAATTTGGAGTTCGTGTGTTGTCAGCATCTTTAGATAATTTCCTCTTTTTAATTGATGGTTCTTGTGAAGAATCTCGATGTGAATTCTGTGCTTGTGAAAGGTTAGATGATCTGTAGTGTGACGAACAGGAGAAAGAGGAACAAGATTGCAAGTCTGAATCTTCCGTAGTGCTCCATGGGGAATGGGATGGAGAGATTGCTTGTACCTTGTGTGTTGTTGAATGGCCATGTGGATTCTTGTGGCCTGAAGTCTTAGACTGTCGTCCTTGGTTAGACCGTGCCTTAGGCACTGTGCTTGCCGTTTTAGATTTCCTTCCATGGTCTCTTGATGCAGTGGAATGCGTTTTTAGAGTCCCTCGTTGAGATTTTTTATATTTAGAGGGATTCTGTGGGGTCGCGCCGTTAGAAGCGCCGCGTTTG
Organism: Rhinatrema bivittatum; assembly: GCF_901001135.1. Classification (NCBI taxonomy): domain Eukaryota; kingdom Metazoa; phylum Chordata; class Amphibia; order Gymnophiona; family Rhinatrematidae; genus Rhinatrema; species Rhinatrema bivittatum. The sequence goes on from NC_042621.1 coordinate 118,100,504, forward strand.
GACGCAGATGGTGACTCGGAGTCACGTGGTGCGCCGCGTCGTTGCGCCGGAGTCATGTGGGCCGTGCTGTGTATTGTATTTCCAGCGTGCCCTACGTCATTGAGAAGTGCGTCGTCCAGTACGGCGCCGGCTTGCGCCGTATCTCTCTGCCTCACAGCTGTTCGGATCGCGTCATCTGAGGGCTGTCTCGCATTTTTGGTGAGCGATTTATTCTTTGAGGGCGAGGGAGAACTTTTCCGTGAGGGTGGGCGATCTCTGTGCCTACGGTCCTCAGTTCGTTTAGGTTTAAAAATGCGACGGGTGACATGTTCAGAGGAACGTCCTCTCTGCGATTGAGGAGGAACGGTTCCCGGACATGGGGAAGATTTTGTGTCAGACAGTCTATTTGCTGACTCCCGGAGGTGGGTTAATACCCTTATCTTTTCAGCCCGCATCCTCTGAGCCCTCGGTGACATACGTCCACAGGCAGGGCAGTTATCAGCATCGTGATTTGGCCCCAAGCAGCGATAACAGAGAGAGTGTGTATCCGTAATAGACATGACCTTACCGCACTCACACGGTTTAAATCCCGATTGTCTCGGCGTTCGTTGTTTGTCAGACATTGTTTTATTTTATTTTATTGTATTTTACTGAGGAGGATAGAAGCTCCGCGTGCGATCCCGCGCGCGGAAAAACAGACTGAGGAGAACTGTTAATCCGGCGCGGGAACCCACGCGCAGCCTCAGAGCAAAGCTCTGACATCGCTTAGGAAGCTCCGCCTCCCGGGCCTGACAGACAGTCCCATGACAGCAGGGCTAATTCAGCCTGCTATCGACGGGAAACAGGTGTTCTCACAGGACAGCAGGATGTTAGTCCTCACATATGGGTGACATCATCAGGATGGAGCCCAATCACAGAAAACTTCTGTCAAAGTTTCCAGAACTTTGACTGGCCCTACTGGGCATGCCCAGCATGGCACTAACCCTGCAGCCAGCACGGGTCCCCCTTCAGTCTTATTTGATAGCTACAGGCAGTGCCGAAAAAATAAAACAAGAAAACGTTACGAACCCAACACCGCGGGGCGGCGGGTGGGTTTCATGAGGACTAACATCCTGCTGTCCTGTGAGAACACCTGTTCCAGGTAAGCAACATTTGCTTTCTCACAGGACAAGCAGGATGGTAGTCCTCACATATGGGTGAGTACCGAGCTGAGGATGTCCAATCCTGAACCAAATGTACCCAATGGCGTGCAACAGGCACAACAACTGGGGTGGAATTTGGTAGAGGGCATCCTGAACCCCACCGGGCAGGCGGAAGGGTGTGGGTACGTCACGTTGGAAATAGGTTAAGCAGGACAGATTGGCCGAAGATGGAATCTTGTCTTCCGGCTTTGTCCAAGCAATAGTGGGCTGCGAAAGTTTGGAGAGAACTCCAGGTGGCAGCCCTGCAAATGTCAGGAAGCGGCTCCGATCGTAGGTGTGCTACTGAAGTCGCTATGGCCCTCACAGAGTGTGCTTTAACACGGTCTTGGAAAGGAATGCCTGCTTGCTGATAGCAAAAAGATATGCAGTCCGCCAACCCGGAGGAGAGAGTCTGCTTACCTACAGGTTGCCCTAATTTCTTAGGATGGAAAGAGATGAATAACTGAGTGCTCTTCCTGTGGGCAACTGTACGGTCTAGGTAGAACGCTAGAGCCCGTTTACAGTCAAGGGTATGCAGCACCTGTTCCCCTGGGTTGGAGTGGGGCCTGGGAAAGAAGATAGGTAGTATGATGGATTGATTAATGTGAAACTCCGAAACTACCTTAGGCAAAAACTTAGGGTGAGTGCGGAGTACCGCCCGGTCCTGCAGGAGTTTAGTGTAAGGCGGATAGGTAACTAGGGCCTGTAACTCACTAACCCTGCAAGCTGAAGTGATAGCCAAAAGGAAAATCACTTTCCATGTAAGATATTTTAGGTCACAGGAGTGAAGAGGTTCGAATGGTGGTTTCATGAGCCGCCCGAGAGCCAGATTAAGGTCCCAAAAGGGGCCGGAGTTCCATGTGAGATATTTTAGGTCACAGGAGTGAAGAGGTTCGAATGGTGGTTTCATGAGCCGCCCGAGAGCCAGATTAAGGTCCCAAGAAGGGGCCAGAGGATGTAAAGGTGGCTTGATATGGAGCAAGCCTTTAAGAAAACGTGTTACGAGGGGTTGTACCGATATAGGGACATCCCAGACACCTTTATGGAAGGCGGCTACCGCACTGACATGCATTCTGATGGAAGAGGTCTTTAGACCTGACTTTGACAGATGCCAGAGATAGTCCAAAAACCTTGGGATTGGACAGGAAAAGGGATCAAGGGATTGCGAAGAACACCATGATGTATACCTTTTCCATTTATAGGAATAAGACTTTCTTGTGGAAGGCTTCCGTGAAGCAATCAGGACACGAGAAACCGAATCTGAAAGGTTAAGTGGTTGAAGGATTAACCTTTCAACATCCATGCCGTCCGGGACAAGGCCTGAAGATTGGGATGGCATAGACGTCCGTAGTTTTGAGTGATCAGAAGCGGGTGCGTTCCCAAGGGAATGTGCCTGCGGATTGAGAGATCCTGGAGTATGGGAAACCACACTTAGCGTGGCCAGTGGGGTGCTATCAGGATCATGGTTCCCTTGTCCTGACGGAGCTTCACGAGAGTCTTCGAGAGAAGAGGAAGTGGAGGGAATGCATAAAGCAGACCGGCTGCCCACGAGAGGGAGAATGCATCTCTGGGCTGAGAGCGCTCGCTCCGAATGAGGGAGCAGTAATTTTTATTTTTTTTTTTTTTTAATTTAAAAACTTTTCTATACCGTCGCTAAGTCATGTACCATCGCAACGGTTTACAAATAGGCACAAAATAAGGTATATATAGGTAGTTTATCGTACATTTAACAGGTGCCAGTTACAAACGGTTACAATATCATTAATAAAGTCAAAATTTTGGGTAGTGGTGGATTAGTCCAGGAAAGTTATTGAGATACTTCTATTTTGGTCTACATCTTAACTTGGTGGTTCTGAGGGGATGCAAAGAGGTCTATTTAGGGATGACCCCATTGCTGGAAGAGAGAGGTCGCTACTGAGGGATTGAGACACCACTCGTGCGGCTGGAAGACACGACTCAGTTTGTCTGCCAAGACATTGTGCACTCCCGGCAAATAAGTGGCCCTGAGGTACATCGAGTGGGAGAGCGCTTCCGCCCAAATCTGCGCAGCTTCCTGACACAGAAGGAAGGAGCCTGTGCCTCCCTGCTTGTTGATGTAACACATGGCCACCTGGTTGTCCGTCTGAATGAGGATGATGTGATTTGATAAGCAACCCTGAAAAGCTGTGAGAGCATATCGCATTGCTCGAAGCTCCAGGAAATTTATCTGGTGTTTGGCTTCCTCTGGAGACCAAACTCCTTGTGATTGTAGATCGTTCACATGGGCTCCCCACCCGAGGTTGGAAGCATCAGTGGTGAGAATGAGTTGAGGATCTGGTAGGTGAAAAGGCAGTCCCTGGAGGAGATTGTTCTGATCTTTCCACCAGGCGAGAGACAGACGGAGTGCATCGGTGATGTGGAGAATGGTTGACAGAGGCTGAGTCGCTTGAGTCCATTGTGACCTCAGAGTCCAATGCATAACTCTCATGGCCAGGCGGGCCATTGGTGTGAGATGGACTGAGGATGCCATGTGTCCGAGAAGGACTAGGAATTGCCGAGCTGTTGCTGTATACTGAGACTGCAACTGGTGAGCGAGGGACACGAGGGTTTGCACTCGTTGAGGTAGAAAGGCTTTTGCCTGTAAGATGTCCAAGTCTGCCCCAATGAACGACAAGGTTTGAGAAGGGACTAAATAGGATTTCTCGTAATTGACGAGAAATCCTAGAGAAATTAGAGTGTGTAGGGTCAAATCCAGGGACAATCGAGCGGCTTGCTGGGTTGGGGCCCTGATTAACCAGTCGTCTAGATAGGGGTAAACGTGAACACCTTCCTTCCTGAGAAAGGCTGCGACAACTACGAGACATTTGGTAAAGACTCGTGGTGCTGATGCTAGGCTGAATGGAAGCACTCTGTATTGATAGTGCCTTGGGGCAAATAAAAACCTGAGGTACTTGCGATGAGATGGAGCTATCGCAATGTGGGTGTATGCGTCTTGGAGGTCCAGAGAGCAGAGTCAGTCTCCTCTTTGTAGAAGAGGTAGAAGCGAGCCCAAGGTTACCATCTTGAACTTTTCCTGCTGGAGGTACTTGTTGAGGGCACGTAGGTCCAGAATTGGACGAAGCCCCCCAGATTTTTTGGGGATCAAAAAGTACCAGGAATAAAACCCTAGGCCTTTTTGCGAAAGAGGTACGAGTTCTATTGCCCTTAACTGGAGAAGAAGGGAAACCTCCTGCTCCAGAAGGACAGAGTGGTCGGTTACTCTTCAGACTTGTAGAGGTGGTGATTCCGGTGGAAGAGCAAGAAAGTTTAGGTGGTAACCCTGAGCAATGATTGCTAGCACCCATTGGTCGGTTGTGATTGATTGCCACATGCCGTGAAAGTGGCACAATAGACCTCCCACTGGTATGCCTGGCAGAGGAATCAGGCTGCTGCTCTCCAAGGGAAAGTCAAAAACCTGAAGCAGGCCCCGGCTGGGGGGCTGCTTGTGGCTTTTGCTTCTGGGGCTGACGAGGCTGATATTTTTGATAAGGCCTCGTAACTTGGGACCTTGTTAGTGGAGGATAGTACTTCCTCGGGCGGAAGAAAGACTTCTTAGGGTCCTTCTTGAAGGGCTGTCTAGAAGGGAAATCAGAAGGTATCGATGAGAGCTGTTTGAGGGTCTTCATGATGGTCCTTTAATTCAGCCACTATTTGCTGAATCTGTTCACTGAACAGATTATCTCCTATGCAGGGCAGGTCAGAGAGCCTGTCTTGTACTTCTGGGCGAAGGTCAGAAGACTTGAGCCAGGCCCAGCATCTTGCCGAAATGGAAGTTGCAGACACTCTAGTGGAGGTGTCGAAGATATCGTAAGCTGTTCTTATCTCATGCTTTCCTGCCTCAAACCCCTTGTTGACAAGGATTTGAAGATGTTCTTGGAATTGGTCAGGCAGGGTTTCAGAGAAGTCCTGTATTTGCTTGAAAATGACCCTGTTGTATTGGGTCATATACAGCTGGTAAGAAGCAATTCTGGAGATGAGCATGGCCCCTTGGAACACTCATCGACCAATATTGTCTAGGAACTTGTGTTCCTTGACAGGAGGGGTAGAGGAGTGAGGCTTCGTCCTTTTTGCTTTCTTCTGAGCTGATTCTACCACAACTGAGTGGTGGTCAAGCTGAGATTTTTGAAAGCCAGGAGCTGACTGTACTAGATAGGTAGTGTCAGCCTTTCTGTGTACTGGGGCAATGCATCCAGGGTTTTCCCAGTTCTTTTTGAGGTCAAGAAGAACTTGATGAATGGGAATAGAAGTGATTACTTTAGGGGCATCCAGGAACTGGAGAAGCTCCATCATCTGGTGCCTATCATCTTGCTCCGTCTGAAGCTGAAAAGGGACCAATTCCGACATTTCCTTCACAAAATTAATGAAAGAAAGGTCCTCTGGAGGAGAACGTTTTCTACTTTCAGTTGGAGAGGGAGGTGAAGGTAAGTCATCGGTGTCTGTGGAAGTATCATCACCCCAGATGTCATAAGGATCAGTAGGCTGACCCGTAGGACGAGAAGGGGGTTGGATACCCGAAGGGCCCGGCTGAGGCTCCGAGAAAATCGAAGGAATCACCGGGGGCACCATGGGGGTTATCGGTGCAGGCATCGAAGGCATCGATGGCGCCGATGTGCGTATCGCCCCTGATGAATGAATCGGTGGCGAGGGACGATATGGCATTGATGGCTGAGGCAATACCCCCGAAGGAGGAATGCGGAACAGTGTTTCTCCTCCCGATGAAGCTGTCATCGGGGAGCGCACCGGAGCCATCGGAGACCTGGAAATCACCGGTGGAAGGGCAGTCATGCGCGCTTCCATCCGGGATAGCAGCGGTGCCAGCGCTGCTGGAATCGGGTCGGTGACCTGTTCCACTCTCGGTGCCGGTGTCGGAGGAACCTGGAGTCGTTGCATCGCCTTGTCGATGTCCTCCTGGATCAGCCGGTCCAGTTCTTCCCGGAGACCTGGGGCAATCAGCCCCGGCTCCGTGACGGAAGAGGGAGGCTGAGGCACAGTTGGAGGGACCACCTTTACAGGCGGAATCGCGACTCCCAAACCCCGATCGGGTGAGGGTTGCCTCGATGTCCCGGTCGTAGGAGTGGTCGGTGCCATTCCTGGACGGGGCTTCTTCGATGGTGGCTCGGACGGTGGCGAGGTAGATGATTTCGCTCCCTCGACGGTCCGAGACTTACGATGCCGATGGCAATGTTTCTCCCTATGATCCCCTCGATCTTGTGGGGGCAAAACGGGAGTCGATGGCCGTGACGACGTCGATGGCGGGCGGTTCCAATGACGTCGATGCGATGGACGGCGTCGGGGTGTGAGCACGGAAAAGGAGTCCCATCTTCTCCATTCTGGCTTTGCGACCTTTCGGTGTCATGAGGGCACATTTTGTGCAAGTCAGGACATCATGCTCACGGCCTAAACACATTACACAGACTCCATGAGGATCTGTGATAGACATGGTGCGAGTACAGTCCAGGCACAGACGAAATCCCGATGCCATGGCCATAGAAAAATCGAGCCGCGGTATGGTCGACGGCCAGTAGGCCGTGAGGGCCAAACTCGACGGTAATCGACGAAAAATGGTGAAAAACTTACCGGAGTACCGCGGCCTGAGAAAAGTTAGAGGAGGGACCCCTGTGGGGCAATTTAAGTTTAATTAACTCCGTGAGGAAAATTCCTGTCAGGAACCTCTTCAGAGCTCCTAAACCGTGAGGCTACTGCTGCGCAGAAAAAAGAACACTGAAGGGGGACCCCTGCTGGCTGCAGGGTTAGTGCCATGCTGGGCATGCCCAGTAGGGGCCAGTCAAAGTTCTGGAAACTTTGACAGAAGTTTTCTGTGATTGGGCTCCATCCTGATGATGTCACCCATATGTGAGGACTACCTACCATCCTGCTTGTCCTGTGAGAATACACGATACGAACTCCAGAAGGAGGCGGCTCTCTTCGTTACAATGGAACTACAATGGTTTATAAATAAGGTTCATTCCTGTCAAGGTATGCGCAAAACAAGCCCATTTGGAGATACTGCTCCACAAACCTAAGCACTAGTGCAACTTTATACTAATCAGAAGTAACCACGCAGTGACCCAGGTACTCTCTTCTCAGCCTTACACTGAACAGAAAGTAACCACGCAGTGATCTGGGTAATCTCTTCTCAGCCTTACACTGAACAGAAAGTAACCACACAGTGATCCGGGTACTCTCTTCTCAGCCTTACACTGATCAGAGATAACCACACAGTGATCCGGGTACTCTCTTCTCAGCCTTAACATTGATCTGAAGTAACCACACAGTGATCTGGGCACTCCTGCAGCCCAACAATGACTAGGTCAGGGTTCTCACAACAAATATTTTTGTGACCTCAGAATGCGACTGCCAACTCATGCTGGTGACTATATTCATAATTTTCCTAAAGTACTCAGATTTTTTTTTATTATTATGCACTTTTCAAATACAAACCAAGAAAATCTCAGGAAGAAAAATAATTCTAGACACAAAAAAGAAAACGCCACATGTCCAATAATAAATTAATTATCATAACACCAGTATAAATATGTCTACCACATAAGGGAAAACAAGTCACTAACCATAATAATATTAATCATACATGAGAAAAACAGAGATAAGAGAAACTATTATACTTTACATATGTTGAGGGATGCTCTGTTCTATATTAGAGGTTCTCCTGGGCTACTCTCCAGCTGAACAATTTTATCACTAAGGAATAAGGACAACTGCATGGGATTAAAAAAAAAGAGACACATGAAACATTGGAACACAAACATTTGCACAGAAACTTCAGTATGAACCTCCATTTGAGATTAACTATTTGAGACCTCATCAGAAATTATCTCCTCTTTTCCTGAGTGGCCTTTGCAACATTCAGAAATATTCTAATTTTCAGGCCAAGAATCTTCTTGATACTTCAAACACGATATAAGGAGACAGCCCCTGTCTGGTTCCAAAGCCTGAGTGACTGTCAAGGAAGCAGGTGTAACCACACTTTCCCTAGACGATTCCAGAAAGGCAGGCAAATGATACTCCTGCCAGGGATCCCTCCACTCCAGGGTCAATGAGATGTTCTGTCTAAGAGGGAACGGAGGCTATTCTTCACTCTGCCCTGGTCCTCCCCAAAGAAACTCCACCAGAACCGGTCAAACACTACACATGGCCATCCTTTGGACCAATCACCTGTGCATAAGTCTGTGGTCATCCTCTTTCCCCATCAAAGTAGTTACATTTTAAATGCTCAACAGCAATAAGGAATTGGATGTGTGCAGCCTTCCTTATGTAGTCATCTCACCTCTTTCTTCTAAAATGTTCAGTTATTATTAACTAAAATTCTTCATCCGCAGTGGCCACATTTGGAAAACATACTGGACTAGCTGAATCCTCACCAAGACCCGGCACTGACCAGGTGTAGCCCCGTGCAGATACAAACACTCCTGGAGCCAGACACTGACTAGACATAACCCTGCAGAGAGCTGAGCATCTCTGCAGACTGATGGGCACTGTATACTTCTGCAGTGCAGGATGGTAGAGAGCTGGCCAAAATCCTCCTTCAAAGTGGATACCATCAACACTGCTCCCAAGTTACATAGGGCTGCCAAGCTCAGAGCAACAAAGGCTTTTCTCCTAGTACCTGAAAATGTCAACTGATAGTAAATGTTCTCTGATTTAAGTACCACCGTATTCCTATCTCAAAGACTGTTCACAACCACAATATTGATTGACCCATCTCTCTCCATGCATGCTCATGTAAACAGTCTGTCAGTCTCTTTTCTTTAAGCTGCGCCTACTCCTTCACCTTACAGGCCTCCTGGAGCCTCCTGACTTTTGCACTGTTCTGCAATCTCTTCTTTTCTCAAGCTTTGATTATTTTAACTCTTCTTATTGATCTCCCTGTCTGTTCCATTTGTCCCCTTCAAATGCTGCCACCCGTTTACTTACCAGAACTTCAATTACAGAACATGTTACCCCAGTTCTCAAATCATTACATTGGCTTTCAATTTCATTCCGAATTCAATACAAGCTTGTAATGACAACGCACAATCTTTTGAACATCACCTCTCCCTAGATTTCCTCAACTCTGATGATGTATCTACTATCGCCAGCTCAGATCCTTGACCCAATGTCATCTGGATATACCCTCCTTTAAATTGGCCCACTTTAATGAGCCCTGTGAGCAGGCCTTCTCCATCGCTAGACCATCACTCTGGAACTCCTCTCCCCATGTATTTAAGGAACTTGAAAAACCCAACCTTCTTTAAGAGAGCACTTAAAACTCACTTATTTAAAATGGCATTTGAAGACACTCAATGAGATCTCATTCTTTTGTTTTTGGAGTATTTCCATGATGTACTAGATTTTTGTTTTGTTTGCTGTTACACTGGATGTATAAATTGTACCCCCACCCTGCACTGTGGAAGGGATGGTAACAAATCTTTAAAATAAATAGTAAGAACATATTCTCCCCCCCTCCCCCCCCCCAAAAAAAAAAAAACAAACCTCAGCAATCTGGGAGGAATAGGAATAAAAATACAGAAAATTCCTAAATGTCAGAAAGTCATCAGAATTTCTTTTCCCACTCACCTCTTCCCATTTATGAGATGTTAACGGATCCCCCATGGACACTATCAAATTAACATTTGTTTCATTTGTATGAATAGGTTACAGACTTTCAAATTTGCATCAGACTTCTGTCATCCTAAGCCTGGAAGTGAAGATACACTGGAGCAACACATAGCAGATCTAGATTGAAATAAAGATCAACAAAGCAGTTGCGGGCGATACCTCTTCATTGGACTAACAATACATTTTTCACTAGCTTTCGAGCGCTATGCTGCCTTCATTAAGCCAGTGAAGAATAAGCTACAATGATACTGCCCCAAATATATAAATTGTCTTCTTTAGCAGTCCCCTTACAGTTGAAAACGAGGTCCTATCTGTGGGTTCGAAAATGGTTGATGAGGCCAATCAGGGCACGTATTTCCAAATGTGACGGATGGTTCAGGATTTCTGATTCAACATGCTGTTTCTGCCACTTCCACTTTTCTCCTGTTGCCATCCTAGGATTTCAAAGTACTAAGATCTTTGCACTATTTAGGGTGATTCAAGGCTCTCTCCCACAAGTTGGTGTCGATATTGCTCTTCATGCTGTCTTAAGAATGCCCATGAAGCAATTTCTCTGCCCATCTTTCACAATCCAGTAGAGGCTGTTCCAACAGAGCTGGAACTTCCAAGAAATCTAGCTTCTCTGACCATGGAGCCCACAACACCAGAGATGGCCCCCATCACCTTCAATGTTTTGACCGATATATTTTCATGTACACGTCATTTTACTAACAGCCACTAGGAGAAATCTAAGGAAGTATTTCTTTACTGAAAGGATAGAAAATGTATGGAACAGCCTCCCAAGTGGAGGCAGTGAAGACAAGGACAACATCTGAATTCAAGAGAGCATGGGACGGGCACAGGGGATCTCTGAGGGAATGATAGGGATTGTACAGCTGAGCAGTTGTGTAAATGGGAAGAATAGAGAGAGACCATATAGGCTTTTTCTTCTACTGTCAAGTTTTTATGTAATCCTAGACTAAAGGAGCAGGAGGAAACAAATAAGTAAAAAAAAAAAAGTCATCAATATTCCAGAAATAATTAAGAGGTCAGGTGTAGCATCCATTCAGGAATCCGCCATACAAAGACTGGTGTACTCGACAAGCATCCTGGTGCCTATAGCTGTTCACATGACCTGTAAATAGATGTTACTTATGAAGCTGAAGTAGTTGTGCATACCAGTGGTCCATGGCAGGTATCTTTAGAAATTTGTAACATGCCGCCGTGCCATCTGCATCATCTATTATAATCAGGACTGTATCAGGCTGTAGCTGCTACTGATGTGTAACCTGAAGTCTGTGGTATCGGCCAACCTGGTTCATTGGCAAATGCTATTTACTGCTATGCGGAGGGACTTGAGTCAGGTCTTCAGCTCCCCGAGTCAGCTGGGGCTGGTGATACGGTAGAGCATCTTTCAAAGCCCCTGACGGAAGGGAGTCTGTTACTGCACAATGGCGCCACCTCATGGCCAGATTTAAGGTTCATGACCGCAGGGTTCCAGAAAGAGCCCTGGTACCCAGCCCCCACCCAGTGTCACTCGCTGCAATGATTTGACTAAAGTAAGTTGGGAAGGGCATATAAATAAAGAGAAATATTCACAGGTAGTGGTGAATGAAAGCTCATGGCTTCAAGTGAGCGGGAGGCCCAAAATGGGCAGGCGGAAACAGCTGGATCTGTAGCATCTTGTGCAAAGCTGCCTGCATTTTGTACTAACAGTCTGAGAATCCCTTTGAGATTTCCCCTGTAAGCACTGATGCCGTATATAATTGATCTGACACAGTTTCCAGGATTATAGGTAGCATACAGAAGGTACCAATAGGAGGAGGATTGATTTGTAGTAGGTTTTCCAATTGAGATTAACCGCTTGAGAAATGTATTCATTAGATTTCTCAGTTGATTTGAATATTCCTGTGTAGGTTCCTTGTGGTTTCCCGTCGCATGTCAGGAGTGGAAACAAAGTTAGGAAAGAACCTAGACGTTAACCAAGAACTTATAGGACTTTTTTTTTAATTTCACTTTTTGTTCTTTTTAGTGTAATTTTTTTCAATCTTTTGTACTTATTTTGTTCAATCAGTTACGAGTACTGCAGCTTACAGAAGATACAGCTGCAAGTTAATTATGGGTATATCACGGAGTGTACATATAACTACCATTTTGCAAAATTTACATTTGTTACCAATACATGTGTGCGCACAATTTAAAATTATGATCATAATTCACAAGTTTTTGTATGCTGAGACTCCATCTTCACTTAGAAAGAGATTATTGAATTATGTACATATTCATCAATTAAGGAGCAAAACTCTTAACTGCTCCTCCTAATCGAGAATATAGATTACCGCAAACAAGGCTAAGGGCCCCACACTGTGGAATACCTTGCCAATACATCTAAGGTAAGAGCAAGAGCAGGAAAAAACTCAATTTACTAAGGCACATAAGTAATAGAATATTTGTTTTATGCTTATGAATAAGTATCTTTTATTGTGTTTTTGTGTGTTTTATCTGTGTTTTTATTTGTGTGCAATTATTTACATTGAAGGATGTACTCTGCTCTGAACATTTTTGTTGCAATTATGTAGAATAGAAAAGATTTTAAATAAATTCCATGTTGTCTTTTTTTTTTTTTATTATGTCTTTCTTTCTTTTGACTCTCTGCTCTCTCCTCCTTTTGAACATGAGGTTTGTCATACTGGATCAGACCAAGGGTCCATCAAGAACAGGAGCCTGTTTCCAACAGTGGTCAAACCAGGCCACAAGTACCTGGCAAGATCCCAAGAGGTAGATAGATTCCAAGCTGCTTATCCCAAGAAGAAGCGGTGGATTTCTGCAACTTTAGGATTAAATGGATAATTTCTGCAACTCTAGGATTAAATGGACAATTTTATCAGTGGAAGGGAGTGGGCAGTGGAGTACCTCAGGGATCTGTATTGGGACCCTTACTTTTCAGTATATTTATAAATGATCTGGAAAGAAATACGACGCGTGAGGTAATCAAATTTGCAGATGATACAAAATTGTTCAGAGTAGTTAAATCACAAGCAGATTGTGATAAATTGCAGGAAGACCTTGTGAGACTGGAAAATTGGGCATCGAAATGGCAGATGAAATTTAATGTGGATAAGTGCAAGGTGATGCATATAGGGAAAAATAACCCATGCTATAGTTACACAATGTTAGGTTCCATATTAGGTGCTACCAACCAAGAAAGAGATCTAGGCGTCATAGTGGATAACACATTGAAATCGCCGGTTCAGTGTGCTGCGGCAGTCAAAAAAGCAAACAGAATGTTGGGAATTATTAGAAAGGGAATGGTGAATAAAACGGAAAATGTCATAATGCCTCTGTATCACTCCATGGTGAGACCCCACCTTGAATCCTATGTACAATTCTGGTCGCCGCATCTCAAAAAAGAATGGAGAAGGTACAGAGAAGGGCGACCAAAATGATAAGGGGAATGGAACAGCTCCCCTATGAGGAAAGACTAAAGAGGTTAGGACTTTTCAGCTTGGAGAAGAGACGGTTGAGGGGGGATATGATAGAGATGTTTAAAATCATGAGAGGTCTAGAACGGGTAGATGTGAATCGATTATTTACTCTTTCAGATAATAGAAAGACTAGGGGGCACTCCATGAAGTCAGCATGTGGCACATTTAAAACTAATCGGAGAAAGTTCTTCTTCACTCATGCACAATTAAACTCTGGAATTTGTTGCCAGAGGATGTGGTTAGTGCAGTTAGTATAGCTGTGTTTAAAAAAGGATTGGATAAGTTCTTGGACGAGAAGTCCATTACCTGCTGTTAATTAAGTTGACTTAGATAATAACCACTGTTATTACTAGCAACGGTAACATGGAATAGACTTAGTTTTTGGGTACTTGCCAGGTTCTTATGGCCTGGAATGGCCACTGTTGGAAACAGGATGCTGGGCTTGATGGACCCTTGGTCTGACTCAGTATGGCATGTTCTTATGTTCTTACCTTAATAATGGATATGGGACTTTTCCTTCAGGAACTTGTCCAAACCTTTTTTTTTAAACTCAGCTATACTAATAAGCTTTCACCACATCTTCTGGAAAATGAATTCCAGAGCTTAATTAAATGTTGAGTAAAGAAATATTTTCTCTTATTAGTTTTAAATGTATTACCCAGTAACTTCATTGTGTGTCCCCTGGTCTTTGTACTTTTCCAAAAAGAGTAAACAACTGATTAATGTTTACTTATTGCATTCCACTCATTATTTTATAGACCTCTATCATCTCCCCTCAACCGTCTCTTCTCCAGGCTGAAGAATCCTAACCTCTTTAGCCTTTCTTCATAGGGAAATTGTTCCTTTCCCTCTTATCATCTTGGTCGCCCTTCTCTGTACATTTTCTAATTCTGCTATATCTTTCTTGAGATGTGGTGGCCAGAACTGAACACAGTACTCAAGAGGTGGCACCATGTATCGATATAGAGGCATTATGATATTCTCTGTTTTATTCTCCATTCCTTTCCTAATAATCCCTAGCATTCTATTTGCTTTGTTGGCTGCTACGGCACACTGAGCAGAAAATTTCAACGTATTTTCGACGATGACACTGTTGCGTCCGTCAGTCGCAGACGGCTGTGACCGCTCTGCCTCATCTCTCTTACCTTTCTCCTCCCTCCTTTGGGAAGATGGCTGCCTCCGCTGCTGTTTGCCAAACCCCTCGGCGTCTCCGAGCCAGCATGGGCGTCCCTTTCCGCTATGCTTCTTCCTGAGGCCTCCTAGGGCGCGCACACGCTGCCCACGTTCTTAAACACGTCATGGTGGGAACCTCGGGGATGGCCCCACTGCATGATGTCAGTACCTCCGGGTATTTAAACCTTCGCTCTGAACCAATACGAGTTAGCAAGGACTTCGGTTTTGCTACTCTGACCGCTTCTGAGCTGCTCGCTTGGATTCCTCACTACCCTCCGGGGTATTTCGCTACCTACTGAAGCTCTGGGTACCCGCTCCTCGGGGGCCCCTTGCTTCTACTCACCCTCTGGGGTTATTCAGCCTAACCTTCAGGACACCCACCCCTCGGGGGTCTTGTCTGCTTCACTCCAGGTACCCTCGGCGCTCCTAGGTACTCGCTCCTCGAGGGCCTATTCTGCACCTCGGACCATGGGTCCTTCGCTTCACTCGACTACCAAAGGAAGCTATTATTGTTGCTACCCAGTGAGTACTACTATGCTCCAAGCTCTCCTCATTCCACCCTTCAGGTTCATGGCCTATCCCGCGCTGCAGAACACTACCGGACCTTTGCTACATCTGGGTGAGATCATCAAGTACAGTACTATTGAGACTATCTGGAGCCTTACTGTGATATCGCTGGGCTACAGCACTGTCCGTCTTTGGACAAGTATCATCTTCATCACAGCAGTATAATAAAGCTTCCTTTCCTTTGTGTCCGCTTGCTATTGAGCCTAGCCTATAGTTGTGGTTCCCCAGGGGGCCCCTCCCCATGGGAGGAGTCATCGCCACTTCGACCAAGAGTCCACATTATGCCACAAACACAACAGACACCTAGATCCTTTTTCTGAGTGGTGATGCCTAATGTGGAACCTTGCATTTTGTAGCTATAATTTGGGTTACTCTTTCCTAAGTACATCACTTTGCACTTGTCTACACTAAATTTCGTTTACATGCCCAGACTCCCAGTTTTGCAATGTCCTTTTGCAATTTCTTACAATCCTCTTGTGATTTGACAACTTTGAATAATTTTGTGTCATTGGTAAATTTGATCACCTCACTTGTTCCCAATTCCAGAGTATTTATAAATATATTTAAAAGCATCAGTCCCAGAACAGATCCCTGGGACACTCCACTATTCACTTTTTTCCATTGGGAAAATTTACCATTTAGTACTACTTTCTGTTTTCTTTTAACTATTTGGCAATCCAAAATAGGGTACTGCCACCTATCCCATGACTTTCTAATTTCCTAAGAAGTCTCTCATGAGGGACTTTGTCAAATGCTTTCTAGAAATCCAAATACACTATATCAACTGGCTCACCATTGTCCACATGTTTATTTATACCTTCAAAAAGATGTAGCAAATTTGGAGGCAAGACTTCCCTTGGCTAAATCCATGTTGGCTTTGCCCCATTAAACTATGCTTATCTATGTGTTCAGCAATTGTATTCTTTATGATAGTTTCTACCATTTGTCTGGCACAGACATCAAACTCACTGGTCTGTAATTTCCTATATCACCCCTTGATCCCTTTTTAAACATTTTTGTTACATTGGCAACCTTGATTGTTTACAAATTTCCAATAGCAGGTCTGCAATTTCATTTCTCAGTTCTTTGAGCACTCTGGGATGCAACCATCTAGTCCAAATGATTTGCTACTCTTTAGCTTGTCAATTTGCCTTAGTTCATCTTCCAGGTTCACTGAGATTTGTTTCAGTTCCTCTGAATCATCAACTTTGAATACCGGTTTTCTTTTTCTTCTTCTCTTCCTCATATTGTTCTGGCCCCTTTCTCCTCTCCAACCTCTTCCATCCCAGATTCTTTCCTCCTTCCAACTGATCCATCCACCTCCGGTGTCTTACCTCCATCCTTTCTGAAGTCTCTCCTCAGCCAAGGCCCAGCTCCAACAGTGACAGCAGCAGTTCTCCTGGGCTAGGGCCTAGTCACATTTGGGCCTCCTGCCCAGGCTGGTGCCAAGCACTGAATTTTAGGTGCCCCGACACCCTGGGTATTTCCAACCCTGTTGCATGTATTGTTTGAAAGTTGTCTATACCCTCTTATATGTATCTTTCCATGCCCACTTCTGAACCTAAACAAAAGTGAACTATATCTGTCATAGCCCTGACTTATTCAGAAATTCTGCCTAGTGTACTGCATAATCTGCTTTCACTGTACACTTCCTGAGCTCTTAGCTAAACAGTTCCCAGCAGAAAGCTCTGAAATCAGGATTTATGTACCTGGATGTTGCAGGGACAACATGGCAGGAACAGTCAACTGCAGCAGCCCCTCCCAACTAATAAAGGATTGTAAAATGCAGAAATACAAACACAGACTGTCTGATTTCCTCCTTGTTGAAATAATTTTATAGTTGGGATTCTCTTCCTTTTCAAGTGTGCTCCTATAGTGATGTGATATCCGTAGACACATTTCCCCCCCCCCCCCCCCCAATGACCTCCGGTGTTTCATTACTAATTCTGGCAAATTGTTGTGGAGTAGTTCCAGGCAAGGCCAGCTCTAGGGCAAATGGTGCCTTGGATGAAAATTGTCAATAGCACCTCTCCCCCCCCCCCCCCCGCCTGATCTTTGGTGTGCATTAGTAGGGGGTGAGTGTATGCAATCTTTCCCTAAAAGTGAGCAGAGGGAGCAGGTTCCCTCCTCCCCCAGCATCTGCCTCCTACTTAACCCTCTCCCCTATCATCCAATGCCTGCTCCTTACCCCTTCTCCATCATCCGCCCCATATAGGAAGTGCAGGCCCATGAATGTTTAACACGCTTACAGGGTCGGCACAAATGGGAAAGAATGGTGGTGGTGGTGATGGCAGCGTCATGGGCTCCCATTGCTCCCCAGCTCCCGCTCTGGGGCTGGGTCAGAGTAAGGGTCTGCACTGCGTGAGGTGTGGTTTGCGCAACTACTTGGCTGTGCATGCGTGCATGCACCACGGTTGCGAGCCTGGGCTGGCAGCACCCTTTGTGACATGGCAACCCAGGCAACTGCCCTGCTCGTCCTACCCCATTATCCATACATAGACAAACAAGGAATGTCGTCTGGTGCACTCAGGTCCCCATTACAGAATGCCTCCTCTTTCACACTGACGTCTTCTGTTTTAGTTTTAAAGTTATTCAGCTCATATTCTTGTTCTCATCTTGTTGTTTTCCTGGTTCTCCTTATAGCTCTGGTCACCCAAACATGGTAAAGCAATGAAAACACCAGCTCTGTCACACCTGTGGATTCCAGCTCTGCCCTACAGCAGCCCATGCCATGGTATGACATTTAGAAAAGCAGAAACCTGCCGTATGTGGGGCTTGCCGTTTTTACAATGAATGGCTCCTTGAAATAAGTTCCCTGCGATCAGCCTTCACAGAGTTTCTTCTTTGCCATTGATTGACTTTCCCATTACAACCTGCTTCATTACCAGGCTAGATATCTCGCTACCACCCATTGCCAAAATCCTCCTAACTCTCTCAATTTGAGTACCGTGGCCCGTGCTGCAGTAGCAGGAGATACACCATAGGAGATTGTGCTCATTGGGAGCCTAAGAAGTTATTTATATCTGCTTTTAAACAAGAACACACTACAGTGTATGTTTATATATCATATAATATATCAAATTATGAATTTTGCTACAGTATTGCAAGACAGGAACAGAGGAGGTGAAAGAATAAACCGAATAGACAGAGGAGGACTGGAGTTTGGTGGCAGCACTTAGGATCTCAAATGTTAATGGACAAGAGGTGCAGCCAAGCTCTAACAGTTAACTGCTAAGAACATCGGACATGAAACAGCAAATACTTGCAGAAAAAGCTGAAGCTCTCTCTAACATAGCAACCATGAAACGGGAATATTCACTCCTACGAACATTCAGGATAATATACTATCCATGGGCTAAGGCAGGTAGCTAAGCACTTTAAAAGGAACAACTGAGAGCAGGATCCAGCAACGTGTCTTCCACGCTAGAAGGATCTTTTGCCATGGGCTGAGTAATTCTCACCCCCCCCCCCCCCAGCTGTCACACAGCAGTGGCACTGTGAAATGGCTGTTTGATAGAGTGAGGAAGTTGTATGTTCACCTCCCCCCCTCCCATTTTGGAACAAGACAGAGCTATTCCTGGTCCTCATATTGTTGAATTTACTCTTTGTAAGAAAACAAAGCTTTTTTTTTTTTCCACACTCTCTCACCCATGCTTCAAGTCCAAGGTCCCCTCTAAGACTGTGGGCTATATTTTTAGCCTGTCCTGGAGGCTTCACAAGGGGCCGACTTCCTGTCTCTCCATTTATTTTGGTAAAAGAATTGGCATCCAGCATCACCATAGAAACTGTTTGTGAAACCAGGATGAACACAAAATATCTGAACAGAAACATTGTTCAAGGCTTTGTGTTCCAAGCTAATGGGCATGGGTGAGAAGAACTGGCAGTGTGCCCCCATTCATTCTCAGGCGCTGATTCTTCTCAATAGACCCTGCAAAAATCAGGACAGGAAAAACAGGAAGTGAACAAAAAAGGGACAACTCAGAACAGACTCTTACTGTGGCAAGAGTGGCCCGGTGCATCTGGGAGAATATCCTGGGTTACCGGATGAAGACGTGCAAGGGGGGAGGGGAATCTGTCAGCACAGGGGTAGTAGCAAAAAATACTAGGCTATCTGGCACCAAATACATGATTAAAATATTTAAAATAGAATGGTAAACAAAAAGGCAATAACTGATATCAGGTGGCTGCTACATAAGATTTTGTTTTAATTCATAATTTTTTCAGACTAACTATCAAGAAATCTCCCATGAAGCGGCCCTAAGGCAAAACTCGGTCCAAGTTGGCAGTCTCAACAAATAACAAACGGCTGTAAGTTTCATAAAGAGAAGAAGAAGAACTTCCTACAGTTTTATGACAGCAAATAATTTCCCAAGATAAATGCAAGATCACATTAATAGATCAGTATCTGTCAGGAGCTTTCTTACATCTCTAGTGATTGATATACCTGTATATTGCCCAGTTCTGTGTTTTGGTTTTTTGTTTTTTTTTGTTGGACAGTGCTACCATGCATGGGGTTTTTTTGTTTTAAATTTAAAATATGAAAGTCAAAACATCTTTTCAGTTGCAACATAAGCAAGGTATAGTATTTGCAAGATGGAGAGATGATGACAACTGTTTTACCATCCTAGCTAAACAGCACCTTTAGTTATGATCGCATCTTGCTCTTTTCTCAGTTGACTTAAATGGGTTTAACCTTTATGAATAATAATTGAGATTTGCTGAAGTGATAAACCATTTTAAAAACATAATAAAGATAAACAGGTCAGTAACTGTACAGAATATAAAACCAATTATTAAAATATATTAGGAAAAATATTCTAAAACAAGTCAATAGATTATAAAAAGTAAGCAACCCAGGTAACAATCTCATCACACTGGAGAAACTGCAGGATGATGAGGCATTTACAGGCCAATATTTAGCACTACTTAGCCAGATAAATAGGGACTTATTCAGCTAAGTGGCCGTCACTGAATATCTGGTTATGTACAGCAGCCACCACATAGCCGGATATGTATTTATCCAACTAATCAAACAGCCGGATATCTTGGGAACAAGCAATGAGCAGATAGAGGCGGAGCAACTTACCCGGTTAACTTAACTGGATAAGTACCTACATTCGGCCTTATCCAGTTAAGTTAACCGGATAAGTTAGACCTGCTCAAAAGTAGCTCTAAAGTTATCCGGATATAACTTATCTGGCTAACTGGAACTTATCCGGATATATTCAAGCAGCTTACCGTGCTGCTGAATATCCCTTCTAAGTTAACCGGATATCTTTGAATATTGGGCCCCTGGTGTTCAGCCGGTCCCACCAAAATGCCTGATTTTCACTATCAAGACACGGCTAGGTTAAGTAAAACGCGTTAATGGTTATCAGTCCTCACTCTTTAAAAATAAACTGGTTAGAAAGATATTATCCATGTCTGATGTGAAGGCTTGCCAGCACAACTTCTCTACAGGTTTAGAGACAGAATTGTGCCACAAAAAGAACGAACTCGTGTAGCAGTTTAACCTGCAAGAACCCTGTGATTCTTCAGCTCTTCATTTGTTTCAGTTTCTCTATGGTGATTTTACCCAGGACACCTCTCAGAAATAGCATAACAAAAGAAAAAAAAATGCAAAGTACTATTAACAGTACAACAATTATGCAGACAACACAGGAGCAGCGATTGTGCAGACAGGAGAGTCTGGCAACTCAATAAGTAGGATTTTACCTGAGATACTACAAAGGGATCTGCACCTTGA
Source organism: Rhinatrema bivittatum (assembly GCF_901001135.1). Classification (NCBI taxonomy): domain Eukaryota; kingdom Metazoa; phylum Chordata; class Amphibia; order Gymnophiona; family Rhinatrematidae; genus Rhinatrema; species Rhinatrema bivittatum. The sequence continues at coordinate 118,121,248 of NC_042621.1, forward strand.
ATATCTGGAGATAAAAGATTGATCCCAAGGAAGCATGCTAGAAAGGAAATGGCACAACAGCAGGAGGTGATCTGTTTGGTGCAAAGGGTATTGGTGACTGCGTGCATTTGGGGGTGGAGAGAATGGGTAGAATAATAGCAGTGATGAAGGCAGTGATAGAAGGGGGGCAGACCATGAATACATTTGTAAGTGAATACTAGAAGTTTGGATTTTGCTTATAATCCTGACAGAGTCAGTGGAGAGACACGAGTGCGCCAGGGTTGGCGACAGAGAAGCCCAGTCTATGTGCTTGCCATCTGGTCTGCCTGTATGACACACGTTTTGATTTAGTAACTAGTTTAAAAATCATAGAAAAGAGCTATTGCACATTTAGTAGCCAAACTCAGCAGAGACTTCGAAGCCTTGTCAGTTTCTAGCGATCCAAACGTGACCAGGGATCCGGTAGAAATGCACTTAAAAACGGAAAGAGAATTTGGATGAAGTTGAAAGTAGAGTGCCAACTGAAGTGGAAAGATGCAAGGTGCCTGTAATGAGCTTCAGGAGCTAGAATAAATTAAGCATTCCTCCAAACTCAGGATCTTTGTTTAGTCCAGCGTTTTCCTACTAGTGTGCCATGGTTGAAGCATAGGTGTGCTGTGGCTGCTGTCTTCATTTTCTCTTTTCCTCCTTCCACCAGCAGGGAAGTGGAAGGGGGGGGGAGTTTTGTAATCTTGCCAGATCTGCAGGCTACCTGTAGCTCCAATTGCAGAGGGAGGCCAGCAGAGAAGGAAGAAGCAGCACTAGGTAAGCCTGCTCACGGACTTCTGCCATTCCAGGACATGGTGTGTGGGGGGGGGGGGGGGGGGGAGACAGCTGAATGTGCCATGGGGTGTAGGAGGAAAGGGAAGGGTAGGTGATGATACCAGGGGGTGGAGGGAGAGCGAATATGATAAGGATGCAAGGTGATGAAGAGGAGAGATGGAAGGAAAGTGAGATGGTAGATGATGATGCCAGGGAGAGAGGGGAAAGGGGCAGGATGATTATGCCAAAGGACTGGAGATGAAGGGAAGCGAAGGGAAGGTGAGGATGCCAGGGGATAGAGGAAGAGGAAGGTGAGGATGTCAGGGGGTGGGGGAGACAGGTAGAGGGAGGTAAAGATGCCAAGGGGTGGGCATGGGACTTTGATGATGACGATGATGCCAGGGAATGAGGGGAATGGAGTTAAGGAAGAAGGAAGGTAATACCAAGGAGTAAAGAGAAAGGAAAAAAGTGATGATAATGCAAGGGGATGGGAGAAATGGGTAGAGACAGAGAGAAGAGGATGATGCCAGGGAGTAGGGAGAGGAAAAGGAAGAAGATGAAAATGCCAAGGGAGAGGGAACAGAAGGTGATTATGATGGTGGAGGGCAGGGGAAGAGGGAAGGGAGGAGAAGATGGTGATGATGCTAGGGGTGGAGGAAGAGAGAATGGAAGAGAAGGGGATGGTGCCAAGGAGTGAGAGGGGAGGGAAGGGAAGGGAAGAGAAGAGAAGAGACAGTGATTATGAGAAAGCTGGTATGCCACAGTGAAGTGAAACCTGTGCAAGGTGTACTACAAAACAAAAAAAGGTTGGAAACCACTAATGTACTCCAATATTGGAGAGATTGCCTACAACTCAAGAATGAACACAGGTGACAGAGAAGGGCTACCAAAATGATAAGGGGAATGGAACAGCTCCCCTATGAGGAAAGACTAAAGAGGTTAGGACTTTTCAGCCTGGAGAAGAGATGGCTGAGGGGGGATATGATAGAGGTCTTTACAATCATGAGAGGTCTAGAACGGGTAGATGCGAATCATTTTTTACTCTTTCGGATAATAGAAAGACTAGGGGGCACTCCATGAAGTTAGCATGTGGCACATTTAAAACTAATCGGAGAAAGTTCTTTTTCACTCAACGCACAATTAAACTCTGGAATTTGTTGCCGGAAGATGTGGTTAGTGCAGTTAGTATAGCTGTGTTTAAAAAAGGATTGGATACGTTTTTGGAGGAGAAGTCCATTACCTGCTATTAATTAAGTTGACTTAGAAATTAGCCACTGCTATTACTAGCAACGGTAACATGGAATAGACTTAGTTTTTGGATACTTGCCAGGTTCTTATGGCCTGGATTGGCCACTATTGGAAACAGGATGCTTGGGCTTGATGGACCCTTGGTCTGACCCAGTATGGCATGTTTTTATGACTCCTTTAGGAGTCTCTGAGCAATGAGGTAGCCTACTCACATCACTGCAAATCTCACATAGTTGCCTTAGAACCATCTATGCAAATGAAGAAACAGGCAAAGGACAGTGATCTATTTCTCACTGCCCTGATCCAGTGGAGTTATAAATCATGGCAACTGGGCAATCAAATGATAGCTCTTTGGTGATTTCTTAGGTCAAAGTGGAAGAGTATTAATTGACCAGCATTCAACACTACTAAATAAATCTATCTCCTGCAATTGAGACTGAACCTTCAGATCAAGCTCTAGGATAGCCAAGCTCCTACTTCAAAAGAGCCACTTGCACCATAGTTGGAAAATAAGTCCAGTATGATGGCTTGACATCGATCATAATTTTGCTGCATGCATTATATGCTTAGTAGAGTCTCAAGGGGTTTGGCATAGAGGCCGTATAATGGTGATGTGCAATATGTATCCAACAGAGACCCTCGCTGTGGACAGGATCCAAAGCCTTCAGGGGAGTTAATCTAGTAGAGCCAAAACAGATGGGAACAGGCCAGTTTCAAACAGATCAGCAGTCACTAAATTCATAAATTATGGAGGATCACACTCAGTGATTATTCAGAGCTTTACTGCACCTCACTTTCAGTTGCTTGGAATGTATATCCAGTTGCTACACAGTGTGGGTGCCAGGAATTTAGTTTTAGCAATGACTGAGTTATTGTATGTCTCTAGTATAACTGAGGGAGAAGACCAGATGCCAGCAAAGACATGTGCAAATGGACTTTCCAAGAACTCTGGGCCATTTGTCATGTGCCCCTTATAAACGTGTTATAAAACGGAGTATGAGAAGCCTCTGTAAGCAAGGACAATTCATCCATTCTGTAAGGGTTCATTATTCTCTCTGTAACAGTTACGTGAGCTGTAAAGAAAGACCCCCATGTTCTATTGTTGCCCAGTGTCACAGAGCTTCAGCGTGAGCTGGATCTGTAAGTGGATCATTACCGCATCCCGCGCTACAGAACTGGGTCTCCATGCACTGATTGCATGCATTTGCTCTGAGGATCGATACAGCTTGGTGCCGCTGAACCTGTCTCATGGGCCATGAATGACATACTCCAGATCATAGCTTTGCTTGTACTCACACTGCAGCAAGGACGTGATCCTAGTTTGGACAACAGAGAAAGGAAATTACATCCTCAACAGTACCTGCTGAAATGACTGGTGCTGCTCCAGATTTCCACATCATTCTGATAAAATGTGGTTAGGTTCTCTCTTCCAAGCTGCATCCCCAAAAGGACTTGGAAGTGTTGGGAATAAGCAGAAAGCAAAAACAGCAGAGTTTCTGATAACTCTGTAAAATACCCACATAGCTCCTTCCTGAACCCCCTCCCCCTCCCCCGACAAGGCAGAACCAAAGACCCCACTTTGCTAAGCTCACCAATATTGGGGTGTTTCAACAGTCGACAGATCCGGGCTTCACGCTCCAATTTCTGATGGTCTGAAAGAAGAGAGAGAGAGAAAGGGAAATGAAAATGCTGTTTAATGTGCAGGAGCAAAGCAGAATGCACAAGCTGACTGAACTCCTGCCAAAGGCCGTGTAATTCTGCTGGAAGAGAGACATTTTAAAGGAAAGTTTATGCACAGCATAAAAAGGAACTATCTTCTCAGCCTACGTGCAAACAATTAATATATAAAAACTATTTCACTGTCCGGAGTAAATATAACAGCATGGCCTTCTCTTCAGCGTGGCTGATAGTTTCTGAGCAAAGTTGTTACCTTTACACTGCAGGATTTTGGTTTAGATTTGCTCTAGTGACTAATACCTGTGAAAGATTCTGAACTAACAATACTGAAATCTGAAGTCCTTTCCTTCAGCAAGGAATAGCTACAGTGCGGGGACCAAGAGTATGAGCTTCCCTCACACACTATCCCATCTCAGACCAGTTACATTACAGGGAATATGAGCTTCCCCCACACACTGTCCCATCTCAGACCAGTTACATTACAGGGAATATGAGCTTCCCCCACACACTGTCCCATCTCAGACCAGCTACAGCACAGGGAATATGAGCTTCCCCCACACACTGTCCCATCTCAGACCAGCTACATTACAGGGAATATGAGCTTCCCCCATACACTGTCCCATCTCAGACCAGTTACAGTACAGGGATTAAGAGTATGAGCTTCCCTCACACACTGTCCCATCTCATAACAGCTACAGCACAGGGAACAAGAGTATGAGCTTCCCTCACACACTGCCCCATCTCAGAACAGTTACATTACAGGGAATATGAGCTCCCCTCACACACTGTCCCATCTCAGAACAGCTACAGCACAGAGAATAAGAGTATGAGCTTCCCCCACACACTGTCCCATCTCAGAACAGTTACAGCACAGATAAGAGTATGAGTTTCCCCCACACACTGTCCCATCTCAGAACAGTTACAGCACAGAGAATAAGAGTATGAGTTTCCCAAACACATGGCTGTATCACACACCAGGGGCAGCACAGGCAGCAGCAATGCAAGCTTCCCTCACACACATACACATTACCCCACCACAGAAGAGATACAGCACAGACAATGGCAGTGCAAGCTTCATTCACGCACTTCCCAATTAATGTGTCTTTACCCTGCTCTGGAAGAGCCAATTGAGAAAGTAACTTACCATCTCTAGCCTCTCTGCTGAGATACAAGCATGCTAGTTAGTGGTAAATTGTGTTTTGAATGTTTTTTGTGCATGGGCTGTGAAGCGGGTATGTATCTTATGTATATTTATGTCCCATGCATATTGTACTGTTTAACCTTGTTGTGCATAATTTGTACTGCAGTATATGTGTGTGTGTGTGTGTATATATATATATATATAATACTATATCTATATTGTACTGCATATGTACAGCATTGGCTCTTTTTACCCTATAACTCATGCTCCCTGACCTCGCCCCACTCCATCTATTACACTATCTGTTTTTCTCTTCCTCTTTCATATTGATGAAAATCACTTGGTAACCCTGTACCTCGCTCTGAGCATTACAGTAGGGGAGTGAGTAATAAATATATCTTCTGAATCTCTGGGCTCTGTGGCTCTTCTGGCAGCCTTTAGGCTCAGACCCGGAGCACTGGACCTCTCAGAAGTGTCTGACATAGGTGCGACCCACATCCCTGTAGCTTACAAGTCGTAGCCTGTTTTCTTGCTGGCTGCATCCCAGGCCACACGCCAGCTAAAGCATAATGCAGGGCACATACGTCACTCCTGGAGGAATATATTTATTAGAATTTCTAATGTGCCAATCCAAAAAGCTTGTTCTTAGTGGGAACCATTGTATACTGAGCTTGCAGTGAAATCAGATGGAGAGCGAACAGACTGGAAGAGCTTGCAAGAGCTGACAACCCTTCCGCATTATATAGCAATCTGGGTTTGGCTGGGGGAGAGAGAGAAACATTTTTGCATTCTTTCCTCTTATAAATTCTCTTTATTCCCACATTAATGAGCTTGAAAATTCACACAGATTTTTTTTTATGGTGAAATTTTTACCATTTTTCCTCAGTTCTTGTCATAGTATTGTGACTGCAGCCTTTTTTGAAGTTTGAAGTTTCACAGTAAAAACCAATATGAAACAGAGAAATATGTAAAATGTCTAAGAGTAGTATCTGAACTACTGCTATGTGATTTGAGCTCTGCCATCAGGGGTGTCTGACAAGATATCAGTATGGCTGATCAGACCAGAGGAGGGAGACACTTATGACAAGTGTACCAGACATCGCTGTCTGGTAACACAGACGCTGTGAAATCACTTCAAAGGTTGCAACAAGAAAGCAGGAAGCTTCAGAAGTACTATCCAAGCTCTCCAAACAAGGGTCTATGCTGTTGGCCAGAGTTTCAATTAGGCAAATTAGCAGTTGCCTTCAGCACCAAAATGTTGGGGGCAGCAAAGTACGGTACTTCCAGTGCAAGGCATAGAGGGGTGCTGGGCCAGAGCCAATACAAGGGAGTCCGGTGCTGCAACCACTGCCGCCAGTAGGAGAGAGCACTGTGCTGGAGCGCTGGGGGAGGTGGGTGCATGACTGAAGTTTTGCCTAGGATGCCAAATACTTTTGCACCAACCCTATGTCACAAGTGTAGTGCCACATACTTTAATTATAATTTTGGCCGAGCAGGGAGCATCTGATTCATCTTGTTTTTCTCATGCAAATGAGATTTTCAGATTGAAAATCCTGAAGCAGCCAAAAACAACCCAATCTATGTCTCCTCACTCTACTGTTTAAAGAAGCCCTCTCAACAAATGCAGCACCTGTAAGCCTTTTTACAAGCTATTTGTCTGCAGCCAAAAGCTGCACAACACCACATTACAAAATCATCTGAAAACAGATATTTCAAAAGGCTGTGTGACGATTCAACACTCCAAAATATCTATTCTATTACAATCATAGCCAGCCAAGCAACACGACAGGGCAGCAGCACTAGGGAACACAACACTGATGTATGATGTTTGCAGCTTGGGCAAGCTGAGTTGTCCTGCAAACACTTAAAAAAAAAAAGGTTCTCTTCAGATTTTAAGAATATCTACCATGCAAGGGCATACCAACATGAAGCACCCCCCTTTAATTCCTTCATATATATATAAATACTTTAATTGTCCAGTCTGCAAATTAATAATCTACATTATTCATTCTGTCAAGTAACTAGGCACAAGTACTGCTCACTCTGCAGTACTGCCTCAGGATCAACGTCATCTCTCTCCTTGAATCTCAGACAATGTGTTTTTGTTCTTACTGTGATGTTTAACATCTTCCTCAATAGTAATCAACTCAAGTGTAAGCACACATTACATGTTTAAGAGATGGCCCCATCTCCGCAATCAAAGTGCAACATGAGATTAAGGAGGACAAAATACTTTTTTCCTGTAGCAAACTGATTAGTATTTGGTTCTGTGGTGCTTAAATCATAGACTTAACCATCCACTCAAGACTAGGTGCTAGCATACTTACTAAAAAAAAAATAAATAAAAAAAATGCAGGAACAGTGTCCACGTAAAGATGTTTTTATCACACATCACACACACAGTCCCTTTTACTTACTTTATTTTTCCCCTCTCTCCTCTCTTTACAGAACTCTTCCCCCCCTATTTTAACTCCCTTTTCAGATAACAGACCTAGGTGGCTACAGGTTTGTTGCTGGTTGAGGGTAGAAAGCAAATTCATGTTTACTAATGAGGATGTTGGGGAGATACCAGTTCCAGAGATGGTTTTCAGGGGTGATGAGTCAGACGAACTAAACGAAATCACTGTGAATCTGGAAGATGTAGTAGACCAGATTGATAAACTAAAGAGTAGCAAATCACCTAGACCGGATGGTATGCATCCTAGGGTACTAAAGGAACTCAAAAATGAAATTTCTGATCTATTAGTTAAAATGTGTAACCTATCATTAAAATCATCCATTGTACCTGAAGACTGGAGGGTGGCCAATGTAACCCCAATATTTAAAAAAGGCACCAGGGGCGATCCAGGTAACTATAGACCAGTGAGCCTGACTTCAGTGCCGGGAAAAATAGTGGAAACTATTCTAAAGATCAAAATCACAGAGCATATAGAAAGACATGGTTTAATGGACACAGTCAACATGGATTTACCCAAGGGAAGTCTTGCCTAACAAATCTGCTTCATTTTTTTGAAGGGGTTAATAAACATGTGGATAAAGGTGAACCGGTAGATGTAGTGTATTTGGATTTTCAGAAGGCGTTTGACAAAGTCCCTCATGAGAGGCTTCTAAGAAAACTAAAAAGTCATGGGATAGGAGGCGATGTCCTTTCATGGATTACAAACTGGTTAAAAGACAGGAAACAGAGAGTAGGATTACATGGTCAATTTTCTCTGTGGAAAAGGGTAAACAGTGGAGTGCCTCAGGGATCTGTACTTGGAACGGTGCTTTTCAATTTATATATAAATGATCTGGAAAAGAATACAATGAGTGAGGTTATCAAATTTGCGGATGATAAAAAATTATTCAGAGTAGTTAAATCACAAGCGGATTGTAATACATTACAGGAGAACCTTGCAAGACTGGAAGATTGGGCATGCAAATGGCAGATGAAATTTAATGTGGACAAGTGCCAGGTATTGCATATATGGAAAAATAACCCTTACTGTAGTTACACAATGTTAGGTTTCATATTAGGAGCTACCACCCAGAAAAGATCTAGGCATCATACTGGATAATACTTTTAAATCGTCAGCTCAGTGTGCTACAGCAGTCAAAAAAGCAAACAGAATGTTAGGAATTATTAGGAAGGGAATGGTTAATAAAACGGAAAATTTCATAATGCCTCTATATTGCTCCATGGTAAGACTGCACCTAGAATACTGTGCAGAATTCTAGTCGCCGCATCTCAAAAAAGATATAGTTGCGATGGAGAAGATACAGAGAAGGGCGACCAAAATGAAAAAGGGGATGGAACAGCTCCCCTATGAGGAAAGGCTGAAGAGGTTAGGGCTGATCAGCTTGGAGAAGAGACAGCTGAGGGGGGATATGATAGAGGTCTTTAAATGATGAGAGGTCTTGTATGAGTAGATGTGAATCGGTTATTTACACTTTCAAATAATAGAAGGACTAGGGGGAATTCCATGAAGTTAGCAAGTAGCACATTTAAGACTAGTCGGAGACAGTTCTTTTTCACTCAATGCACAATAAAGCTCTGGAATTTGTTGCTAGAGGATGTGGTTAGTGCAGTTAGTGTAGCTGGGTTCAAAAAAGGTTTGGATAAATTCTTGGAGAAGTAGTCCATTAATGGCTATTAATCAAGTTTACTTAGGGAATAGCCACTGGTATTAATTGCATCAGTAGCATGGGATCTTCTTAGTGTTTGGGTAATTGCTAGGTTCTTGTGGCCTGGTTTGGCCACAGTTGGAAACAGGATGCTGGGCTTGATGGACCCTTGGTCTGACCCAGCATGGCAATTTCTTATGTTCTTATTTTCTCCTATGAGTTGGAACTCCCCAATGCCATTATTTTGCCAGCCAGTAGCGGTCTGCATGGCAATTTGTGTTTAGTTTTCTTTTTCTTTCATTATTAAATTTTTTTTTTGGGTGGGGGGGTTTGTTTGTCTGGTTTTGTATGATTTTTAGCTTTTAGATTTTCATTTCAATTTTAGTGCACACTAAATCAAACTAGTGTGCACTAAGTCAAATAGCATGCACGAAAATGAAAGAAATAAAAAAACCTGAAGTTTTTTTTTTCATCATTGATTTTAAAAGCATGATATGATAAGAGGCAATGTCATCATCACTGTCTATGTTATTTCAAAGGAAAGTGCATCCCTACCAGGCAAGGAAGGGCTCTTGCAGTGTCAGTGTGCATCAGTTATCACCTGAATGCTGGTGGTGCTGAGACCCAAATCCTATTTTCCTGTAACTGCAGCGTAGCAGAACTTTACGGCCAGTAAGTAGACCTAGTCCTTCATTACTGGACTGTTCTGAAAACATTCTTTTTAGTTCATTGGTTTGGTTAAACAGCATCTGGGCATGTCATCAATAACTGAAAAGAGATAAGAGGAGAAACATGCTTTGTTTGGTGGGAAGCAGCTTCATGTCGAAAAATAAAAATTTCCTGCCCTGCCTTTTTCTTCCTTCCTTTGGTTACTTAAGACTGAAAGAAGAAACGAATGTGCTTTCCTTTTTATTTTCCTAAGGAGCCAAAGAATCAAACATTAAAGAGATGGTTAGGCCTCAGCTTCCAGTCAGATGGTGACAGAGCTCAAAGTGGTGCAGGAGTATGGGCCTTCCTCCACCCCACGATCCAGGCGAGAGGGGTAGGAATGGGCTGCAATCCCTCTTACCAGTCAGCAGGACACAGACCCCCCCGCCGCCCTCTCCAGCAACAGCAGGTGCAACGTGGAAGGCTGAAAAAATGGCCATACAGAGAGAGCACGTGTGTTCCTAAACTCTGTGGCAGGAAAAAAAAAAAAGAGAGAGAGAGACATATGGGCCTATCTAGTCTGCCCATCCACACCATTTGCTCAGTTCTTCAAGTCCCAGCAGCAGCACTCCCTGGAAGGTCCCCTTGTGCTTGGGCCCAGGCGTTCTTGAGTTCAGATACTGCCTCCCTCTCCACCACCTCCACCAGGAGGCTGCTCCATGCATTCACCACCTTTCCTTTTGAAATAGACCAACCTCCTGTGCATTGATACCTTGGAAGTATTTCAACGTCTCTATCAGATCTTCCCATCTCGCTTTTCCCTCTAGGGTATATATCTTTAGATCTTTAAGTGTGTCCCCATACGCTTTAAATTACAAAGAGAGATGGTTTTTTCTGGCTATCGATTCAAGTGCTGTGACAATTTAAAAAAAAAAAAAAAAGGATTTTTTTTCATTGCTTTTCCGTTGCTTTTTGAAAAGGACATTTCTTTTTCCATTCCATTTTCCGGGTTAGTATTACTGCTTGGTTTACACAAAGAAAGAGCTGCCGTGCTTGTAGAGGATTTCTTTGGTGGGGCAGTTTCTGCCTTTTTTTTTTTTTTTTAGGTGAGAAGTTCAAAGGGGAAGTTTGTTTGAAGTCTTGACCATTTAAAGCAGCTCATTAGCTGTGTTAGAGTTGCTAATTGTACTTCCTAGGAATCAGGCCCGTGCAGGGTTCATCACTCAGCCAAGTCAATCACTGATATGCCATTCTTGCAGGCCAGTAATTACAAACAGATATTTTTTTCTGGCTATTGACTCAAGGGCTGTGACAATTTTGGAAAAAGGGATTTGTTTTCATTGCTTTTCAGTTGTTTTTTGAAAAGTGGATTTTTTTGTTTTGTTTTTTGCACTTCTTTTCTGTTTGCTCAGTTAATATTGCTGCTTATATAGTTTATAGAGGGAAAGGGTTGCTTGCTGGTGGAAGATTTATTTTATTTTTTTGTTCCGCCTTACGGTTCCTCCCTCTTATTCCATCTTTTATTCTTACTATATAGACAAACCCACTAATCAGAGGGCTGGTTTATACAGAAAAAACTTGACATTGGTTGGCAGAGGAACATAAAGGCATAGTTTAGATTAACTGTTAATCATTTCTAAAAACCATATCAGTTTAGTCAAATTCAAGGAGAGCTTAATTAGTGATATAATAGATCCTGCAGGTAATTTACTTTTAGGTGATACAATCTTTGGTCTGATCTTTTATTTCCTTTTTAAGGGCCAGGGAAAAGAATGGAGAAGGGTGGAAAGTGAAGAGAGACAGAGAAAATGGGAAGGAGAGGTAAATAAAGAATACAGTTGTCCAATTCCATTTACAAAGCAACACAAGCTGCTCGACAATGATGCACTACTGATTTCTTATATCCATGGAACCCTCCCCCGGGCTAATGTCAACATATTTGTTAAAATCCCCATCCCTAACCTGCAACCCCCCAAAAGACTCCCCAATGTGTGCAGTTGGAGAAGTAGAGACTTTTACTTCCTCCCTAAGAGGCACTAGCTCTGACGGCTCCCTGCGCTTATGCATTTATTCATTGCACGCCTTCACCGACAGCTGAAGAGCTCGCTCCACCTAATAATATTCTACACAAATCATGGTCATTATTCTGGACCAGATCTGCTGAGATCTCTCACTCGGTGAGTTTGTTGCAAGCTCTTTGTTTTAAGGCACATAGAACTCACCGAACTCTACTGAAAAGGATACAAGGATGGTTTTAGACCACACAATCTGTGCTGATTTAGTCAAAGTTCATTGGGACCAGCTCCCAAAATGCTATTTTTTTTTTTTTTTTTTTTAGTCCAGCCCTTCAGCTATTTTGGAAATACATCTGGCAGAAAATCACCAATGAATCAGACTGAGAAATTTCATAAATCGCACTGCTATACTGAAGTCAAATGATTTTCAAAACTTACTGGCTGCTGCCGAACTGGAAAAAGTATGGAGAACAGCAACTAAAATGGTAATGCGATGAAATGGCTTTCCCTTCCTTAAGAGGCCGATTTTCAAAGGCCTACGCAAGGCGAAAATGGGAGCTACTATATGCGTGTGGCTGGGTCACGTGCGCACCGCACAGATTTTCACAGGCCCGCAGCCACGCGCATTGCACGGGCCTTGGGAGAAAGTGGCGGGCCGGGCATGGTCTGAGCGGGGCTTGGGCAGGCCGGGGACAGCCTCGCTGAAGCATGCGCCGGGAACGACGGACCCACGTAACCTGCTGCGGCTACGGGCAAGTATTAAAATAAAAATTTCTAGGGTACTCAGCGGAGTTTTAGGGGTCAGGGTGGATAGGGTAAAAGGGAGCCAGGTTAGGTAGGGGGTTTAGGAGGTCTGCCCTTTTACCGGAGCGGACTGGGAGGGAACGGGGAAAAGGGCCTATTGCTTCGCTGCGCGCACCTACTGAATCCTCCCCCCCTCCCCCCCTTACGCGTGCGAGACAGAATTTGCCCATGCCGATATAAAATCGTGCGCGCGTCGACATGCGCATGTTATAAAATCGGCGCGCCCGTGTGTGCGCGCGGGTCGTAAAATCTACCTTTAAGGTTCTTCAGCCTGGGAAAAGAGATGACTCAGAGGGGATATGATAGAGGTCTGTAAAATCATGAGTGAGGCGGGACAGGTGAATAGGGAACAGCCATTTACCCTTTCCAGCAGCACTAGAACAAGGGTAGTCACAAAGGGGCCGATGCAATACAGTGCGCTCAGCCCAGCGCACTGTATAACCCGCAGTTGGACGCGGGCTGTACAGGCGCTAACTAATCCCCTTATGCAATAAGGGGATTAGTTAGCTCTACAACGCACGTCCAACGCGGAGTGAAACTAATAGAGCTCATCACATGCAAACTCTTGTGAATGAGGCTATTAGCTATTCACTCCCTATGCACATTTTAGCGATCAGAAATTAACGCCTGCCCAGAGCAACGTTAATAGCTGAGCCATGCTGAAACTGCCTCCTACTTAAAATCCTTGGAGTTGTGCATTGATACCTTGGAAGTATTTAAACGTCTCTATCATATCTTCCCATCTTGCTTTTCCCTCTAGAGTATATATGTTTAGATCTTTAAGTGCGTCCCCATACGCTTTAAATTACAAAGAGAGAGATTTGCTTCTTGCTATTGAATCAAGTGCTGTGACAATTTTTACAAAAGGATATTCTTTTCATTGCTTTTCAGTTGCTTTTGAAAAGGACATTTTTTTTTCCATTCCAAATGCCGGGTTATCCTTGGGATATTAAGTGGGAGGAACAACTCTTAAATAATTAAAAAAAAAAAAAAAAAGTTTAAAAAAAGCACTGGCAGGGGTTTGGTTAATTCAGCTATTTTGGAAATACATCTGGCAGAAAATCACCAATGAATCAGATTGAGAAATTTCATAATCGCACTGTTACACTGAAGTCAAATGATTTTCAAAACTTACTGGCTGCTGCCGAACTAGAAAAAGTATGGAGAACAGCAACTAAAATGGTAAAGCGATGAAATGGCTTTCCCTTCCTTAAGAGGCCGATTTTCAAAGGCCTACGCAAGGTGAAAAGGGGAGCTACTATATGCGTGTGGCTGGGTCACGTGTGCACCGCACAGATTTTCACAGGCCCGCAGCCACGCGCAGCGAACAGGCCTTATAAGAAATATTAAGTGTCAGGCACTTAATATTAATTTAACTCATTCACTAATTGCCTATTGGTCCTTTTCACTGACATTTGTCAGTGAAAGGACCAATCCCCTTTCAGGACAGCCTTCTGAAAGGTGATTGGTCCATTTTCCTAACCTCTGCATGTGCGCTGGTTAGGAAAATGGGACGCTGATAAATTCAGCGTCTGTTTTCTTAACCAGCGGACAGCCACCACAGGGGACCTCTTTCCAGCTTGCGCTGTCAATGAGGCGCTAGGGGCGCGCAATCGCCGCTAGCGCCTCCGCAACGCAAGCCCTAATTTAAATACTGCATCGCGCCCCCAGGAGAGGTGCCCGGGGGCGCATTAGGAAAGCTGGCGCTGAATACACAGCGCCCGCTTTCAGCGCGAGTCTTTTGCATCGGCCCCAAAGCTAATAGATAGCACATTAAAAACAAATCACAGAACGTACTTTTTCACTCAGCACCCAATTAAACTGTGGAATTTGTTGCCAGAAGAGGTGATGAAAGCAGTTAGCTTAGCTGGGTTTAAAAAGGGGTTAGGCACATTCCTGGAGGAAGAGTTCATAAACCATTAGCAGCCATATAGACATGGGAAAGCCACAGCTTATCCTGGTTATTAGCAAAGAAGATTGGACCTATTCTTGGGAATCCTATCAGGTACTTGTCACCTGGATTAGCCACTGTCCGACACAGGATGTTGGGCTTGATGGACTTTTGATCTGACCCAGCATGGCATTTCTTATGTTCCTATGGGTAGCTAAAACTGCTCTTGTTTAACTAATAACCTCTCTCACATGCCATATCACCCCCAAAAGGCAAACACACTCAGAAGCCTTTCATGAACAATCTTTGCCTATCTTCTCTGCTGTCTCTCTCTCGGAATCTCACTCGGGATTCTTCCATATACCTACAGTTCCCATAGCTTTAGCTTCAGAAAGTATTCTGTAAGTGACATCAGAAAGCAAAATGCCCAGGCTGCTTCTCGTTTCTCTGGCCCTCTGCTCCCAATTCCAGTATAATGGATCCGGCAAGGGCGCACAGCTGACAGAATCACAGCTCCTGCCTCAGACAGGACATAGAGGGCACATGCTGCCAGCAATCCCTGCAGAGAAAAGGTGGAGCGGAGTACTCGGGTTACAGCAGCACCTACAACTTCATGTGACACAGCTTCCAGACCCAGCCCCCCTCTAAAGGCCAGGGGCCAGATCAGGGAATGGAGGAATAAGCAGCAGCTTCTGTCACAAGACAGATGAAGCTATGCTCGCTATTCAAAGTTAAGAGAGGGCACATCACACTATTTTGTCTCCAAGACAACAAAACAACCAAAATTCAAGCAACACTGGGAGAGAGGGAAATGGGTCGAGGGCCTGAGCTACAGCTATGTCCTCTAGAATTGCTGGTGCTTGCCTCATACAGGATTCTCAGCTGATGCCAGTGCTGATTTTACCAACACTGCATCAATAGACATAGGGCCAGTCTATGAGGAAGGATTACAGGTACACACACAGTTGCAATGAGGGTAAAAGCGGGATGGGCTAAACCTATCTAGATGACAAGGAAAAAGTTGATATCCCCAAACTCAGGAGGTCTGAGGAAACGTTTACTCTATCTGATAGGGAGAGCTGACTGCTTTCCAGACGCGACAGTACTAGAAACACAAATTCCCACCTGAATCCTTTTTAAACTGAAGATTTAGGACTACAGTGCACTAGGGCTGTTCTTTCGTTTGGAAATGATGTAGATTATCAAATATTTTCGTGTTGTTTCAAAATGAAATAAAAACGTAAAAAGCTAATGAAATTGTATTTTGTTTCTAATCCAGTTGCTGGTATATACTATTTGCATAGCATGCACTATAATCAGAGCCCAAAATGAAATAAAATGAAATTTAAAAAAAAAGCCTGAACAACCCTCTTCCCCCCCCCCCCCCCCCAAAAAAGGAATTTTTTTGGCATGCATACAAAGCTCACACTAATGAATCTTTACAAAATGTTATCCAGTTTTGTTCAGTAGCCTCATACCACCCATAAACAGTGAAGATCCAAGTTCAAATTCCCTTTCCATCAGGACAGGTCAGGCCTGGAAGTATCACGGAAATGGTGCACTTGTGCTCAGAGAGGAAGGGAAGATGGCCGCCAATACCATAATGGCCCCTGCTATCCAAAAAGGATAAGGAGGCCATGTCTCAGAGGATGAGCTCCTCCACTTCATGAGCTGAAAAGGGCTCTTAGGGCTACCAGGAAGTGTCATGAAGATGGAGAGAGAAAAAGACGAAAGAAATTCAGGACCAAAATAAATACGTCCCTTTTTATAACACGACACAATAGTCCAGATTTTGGTGATCAAACACAATACATTGTGAGGTAGATTTTAAAAGGGTTACGTGCATAAGTTATGTGCGTAACCCTTTCAAAACCCCCCTGTATGCGCCAAGCCTATTTTGCATAGGCTCGGCGGCACGCACAAGCCCCAGGACGCGCTTAAGTCCCGGGGCTTTCCGGGGGGGGGGGGGGGGGGCGCGTCGCGGAGGTGTGCCATTCGGGGGCGTTCCAGGGGCGTGGCCACAGGCGTGGTTCCAGCCCGGGAGCGTTTCGGGGGCATGGCCGAGGCCTCCGAAATCGCTCCCTGGCCGGGGAATCACGCGGAGGCGGCCAGCCAGGACAGGCGTAACTTTTGCGATAAACGTGGGTGGGGTGTAGATAGGGCTGGGGGGAGGTCGAGGGAACGGTCAGCGCGCGCAGGGCTTGGTGCATGCAAGGTGCACAAATGTGCACCCCCTTGCGCGCGCCGACCCTGGATTTTATAAGTTATGCGCGGCTACGTGCGTATCTTATAAAATTCGGCGTACTTTTGTTTGCGCCTGGTGCGCGAACAAAAGTACGCGCGGGCATAGTTTTATAACAATCTACCCCATAATGTGCAGTAAATATCAAGTTTTTCTCCTATTTGAATATTTGGACATGAAGTTTCTTTCATGGGATCTGGTCCCTCAGTCTTGCATAACACCGTGAAGTTCATTCGGGGTCACATTCCTGTAATTTGACTTGATGTCCATGGCAAAATGCACACTTTGGAAATCTGTGAGCTGGAAGAAGCTTCAGAAGGTGGAAAGGAGGCGTCACACAACGAAGTCCAACAGAATACGAGCAGAGGATATGACAGCCAGGATGGAAGACAACAGCCAGGTAACAGGATCAGGGGCGGGGTGGGGCAGGGCAGTCAGTGACAGGGGAACGAAGAGGCAAAACTGTCACGTGGCATGGGGCAGGGGCTGCTCAGTTGAGTGGGAGTGTAGAAGAGTCAGACAGTGGAAGGATGCCCAGCTCTCCACTTCTGCAAGCACTTCCTGGAAAAAATGCAGTAGAATTTAGAAAAAAAAAAAATCCTGAGTGATCTCTCAGATTTATCTTGTCAGCATCACATTAACTGCATGCCACAGCCAGGCTCCTGTGGTAGCTCAAAGGTAGATTCTGCAGCAGTTTCAGAAAATCTGTGGTCTATTTGCATACAAAATCATACAAATACATATTTTATTTATAAAAATACTGTGTTCCTACATTTCTTGTTTTTCCGGATTATCATTTTTATTTTTGGTTGAGAGAAAGATCTTGGAAACCAGTGATGAGAAGAAAGCAAGGAGGATAGAGGATAGGAAAAGGGATCTAGAGGTGAGGAAAGACAGGGAGAGAGACGGCATCTCTGAGGGGATGGGTGGAAGCACAGAAGAGGAGGAATCGGAGAGAGCAGGAGGAGGAAGGATTGCAGCAGCGGAAGGAGAGAGAAGAGAAATGAGGAAAGGAAAGGAAAGGATGCTCCTTCCTTCTCTTACACAAACACACCCAATACCTTCACTCTCTCCCCCACTTCCCTCAATCACAAATCTCACAAATCCCACACTCCCTCTAATCCCCTCACTCACTATCCTCTTCCCATCACCAAGCCCAGATCAGTGCGCGAGATGTGTGGAACGCGATCACCGCTACTGCCAGTTCAACCCAACCCCGTCTCCCAGGGCAGTCCCACTGGGAATTCCAAGAAAGGGCTGGATTGTGCAGTGCTTCCCATGGCACCACATGGGGTAGATTTTATAAAAGTACGCCGGATTTTATAAGATACGCGCATAGCCGTGCGTATCTTATAAAATCTGGGGTCGGCGCGTGCAAGGGGGTGCACATTTGGGCACCTTGCGCGCGCTGCCCGTTCCCTCTGAGGCTGCTCCGAAATCGGAGCGGCCTCGGAGGGAACTTTCCTTCAGCCTCCCCCCACCTTCCCCGCCCTATCTACACCCCCCCTACCTTTATCGCAAAAGTTACGCCTGCCTAACTCGCGCACGCGCTGGCCGGCTGCCGCCGCACGATTCCCCAGCCCAGGAGTGATTTCGGAGGCCTCGGCCACACCCCCGAAATGCCCCCGTGAAATTATCAGGTAAGTAGTAATTTCTCACCCAACACTGTGAAACGCAGAAAACGTTGGTGCTCCAATCAGATGGGAATATGGAGGCATGTCTCGGACAAATCCAAGGAGGTCAGAAATTCCCCTGACTGCACGACCATTATCTCTGAGAGCAGTTTCCATGTGAAAATGAGTCACCCACCAATGACCACTTTGAGATCCAGGATGGGACGAAAGGAGGAAATAAATGGAATATCGACCCATATTCTCTTGAGACATGGGTACTGGAACCACAGCCTTCAAACTGAGGAGCCTTGACAGTGTGCACTCCACTACCTGCTTTTTCTGTGGGGAGTGGCAGGGAGACACCATGAACACGACCCAAGGAACACTGCAAACCTCCAGTGCATCTCTCTCGCGTATCACCTCCAGGACCCACTGATCTGATGTGATTTCGACCCATCTCTGATAAAAGAGAGAGAGATATCCCCCCTATCTCCCACTCCTGGGGGTGAGTCAGCAAACCTTCATTGGGAGGCTTAGGATGTTCCACTACCCAAGCCCCTTCTGGGCTGCTGGGACAAAAGGACTGAGACCTACCGAAAGGCTGGTCCTCTGAAAGTTTGTAGGAGCGAAACTGCTTGGAACCCCTGAGACCCATCATACTAAAAGGGGCGTGGTGACTGCTTCTTATCCTCTCCAGCAATCGAGGAACTGGGGATTCGTCCCACTTACTGGCCAATTTCTCTAACTCGCTCCCAAACGAAAGCGAGCGTTTAAAAGGCAATGTTGTAAGATTAGCTTTGGAGGTCTCATCGGCCAACCAATTTCTCAGCCATAACTGAGGCCTGGCCACTATTACCGAAAGCCACTCCTCTGGCCGAGGTGTAGGCCAAATCACAGCCCGCATCTTCTAAAAAGGCAGCGGCGGGTTCCATAACTGCCCTGGAATTCACACCAGAGTTATCAACCTCCTGAGAGAGAAGCAAACAAGAGTGAGCCACCAGGGAACAACAAGAAGCTATCTGCAAAGTCATTGTCACTGCTTCAAATACTTGCTTAAGGATGGCCTCAATCCTCTTATCATGCACATCCTTCAAGGCCTCTCCTCCTTCTACAGGGATACTTGTCCGTTTAGAGACGGCACAGACAAGCACATTCACTTTCAGAAAACGCAAGATGCTCTCTCACCACTGGATCCAGGGGGTACAGGGCTTCCAAAGTCCGACCCCCCTTTGAAATTTGCCTCCAGGGCATCCCACTCAAGAACGATCAATTCTTGAATGGCCTCCATAACAGGGGAAAAACAAGAGGCTTTACGCAAAGAAACCAAAATGGGATTTTTCTTTGGCTCAGACATGGAATCTGCCCCAGGTACTTCCAGCATCTTCAACATCTGGGAAATCAGGGCCGGCAGTTCATCTTTATGAAAGAACCACAGCACAGTCCTATACGGTTCCAGTCCCGGGGGAATTTCCCCATCCTCCAGAGTGTCAGGATCAGCCTCATCATCAGTGCTATCTGGATTACTATTGGAAGTACCTGCAGTCAATAGAGGTATACTTCGGCGATTAACAATAGTACCGGAAGAGGAAGAGGCCACCGTCTGCAAATGTGATCTGACAGCATTGGACGGGGCTGAGGACTACACCTGAAGAAAAGTGCAATCCTTGAAAAAATTCTACCCAAGAAAAGGCAGAAGGATCCATGCAAAAACCAGAAGGCACTTGTGCGGCACCCACTGAGCTGCCGTCCCCTGCTGAGGACCAGTCAAGGGAGTTCCAAGCTCAGGCGTCCCCTACTGACAGGTCCTTAACCAGGCCAGGAAGAACCCGGCTTAGTAGATTCAGAGGAAGATAATTCTCCCTGAGCCTCTAAGCAGCGCTGGCATAAGTTAGAGGGCACTGCAGGATGAAATGCCTGAATATGACAGGCAGCACACAGAGGGAAAGGTACTTAGGTGTCTTAGCCACAGGCGCCATTAGTCCATCAGAATGCTTAACAGGCAACTGAAAGAATTGCATCCAGCTGAATTCACACTAAAAAAAAAGTTTAGCCGCACAAAATTTAGGCATCCCAAGGCTATGCACCGCAAAACTAAAAACACACTGTCACCATGCCAACCCTGGGCAAAACCAATATGTTCCAGAATGTGCGCACTGGCAGCGCACCCAAAAGAAACTGGGCACACAATTCAGACGCACAGCTGGACACACTTGCACGCACCGACGATGCAACCCAACACACTTTGCTGGACACACTGGATGGACCATTTTGGTCTTTATCTGCCATCATTTAGTATGTTACTATTTCCCACACAGTCTAAGGCCCCAAGCTACGGCCCCTAAAGCCCACTGAATTGAGTTTATCTGAAGCTGAGGGGCATGGGGAGGGACAAGAATATAATGAGCAAAGAGAGAGAAATCGCCTAGTCATGTCTCGCATATTAAAGAGCGTATCTATCTAACTTTGACACCAGTATTAAAATTGCTCCAGATTTATGAATGAAAACATTGCAGTACTTTCAACAAGAAAACTGGTGGAACAAGACTGGAGAAAAATCTTTGAGAAACCACCACCTAAGAATCACAATAAAGGTCCTCAAAATCTATACCGCACCCAGCTTCCATAACAAAACCAGTCACTTCTGCCTTAATGGGCATGAAAAGTAAGCCAGAGAGAGAGTTATGGCACTGTCCAGCCCTTTATCATCCTCCCTTTCTCTCTACCTGTTTCAGCATGAGCAAGGTGGTTTGGGGGAGGTAGAATCTCTCAGTGTTTGCCTGGGACAGGCATGTTTTGTCTCATCCATCTCCATTATCGCTCAGCTCTTTTCCCGTCCTCCTGCCTAATTTATCAGAGCTTTACACAAAGGCGAACTGAACTTTAGCAGCGGATGCTTTTGCTGTGTGCAGTTCATCTTGCAGTACGACAGCTCAGGGGTGGCATGGCATATCACCTCAAATGTCTTTCAACACGGACTGGCAAACCTATTGAGGAGGGCTTTAACTAGGATGGTCGGGGATGGGTGAACAAAACCTAAGGCAAGTAAAACATTAAATACTTATATAAAAATGGGGGGGAAAAAGTGTAATATCTGGAAACTGTGTACACAAATGCTCTCAGTGTGGGAAATAAAGTCTCAGACATAGAGGCAGTCATGGAAGAAGCTGACTTGGATGTAGTAGCTGTCACAGAGACGTGGTGCATGGGAAACCATGACTGGGATACAGTTATACCATGCTACAATCTATTCAGGAAGGCCAGGCAGGAAAGAAAGAAAGAGGCATGGCACTATATATAAAAAAATTAATATTAAAGCAACGGAATTGCAAGGCTTGTGGAGGTAAGGAGAAGGCACTCTGGGTTAACCTGGAAAGGGAGATTGGAACATCCATTTATATTGGTGTAATATATACACCTCCATCACAGAAAGAAGAAATAGATAGAGATTCAATGGAAGATAAGTCACAAAATTGCTATGAACGGGGAAATACTATTGCTAGGGGACTTCAATCCGCTAGATGTTGGTTGGGACATCCGAATTGCAATGTTTTCTAGAAGCAGGGAGATCCTGGATTCTTTGCGAAGAGAACTGTTCTGTCAATTGGTAATGGGAGGGGGGGCAATACTGGACCCGGTGCTTACTAACAGTGACAGGTTCCTCTGATGTAGTGGACGGTCCATCTGGGATATAGTTATATCACCGGAAGATGTGGTTCAATATTAGAACACAGGAGATTGAGGTCCATTTAAAGGAGAGGGTCCTAGACGTCAGCAAAACTAACTGTTAAAATAGGGGGGTATCCCAAGGAGTCGTTAACTGGATGACTAAGAACAACTAACCTTTCTGTCAGGAAAGTAAATAAAGGAAAGAGGAAAAAAGAGGCCGCCTCTATGGTTTTCTAAAGTAGGAACTGAAAAGGTTAAGCGTTCATAAACTACAAGAGATCACAGGAAGACAGGCAACAATATCAAGAAAAGCTTTAAGAAGCTAAAAACAGTCAGGAATGGAAGAAAAAATAGCAAATATAGTAAAATGTTAAGTGTGTTAGTGATAGGAGGATGTGCAAAAATGTCATCGTTATACTCAAGAGGTGACGAGGAGGAATATGTAGAGGCTTAGGAGGAAAAAGTGAAATTGCTCAACAAATATTTGTTTGTTGTTCACTGTGGGTGTTCCATTCCTCTTTCCAGGAGCAGGGACCACATAAGATGAACACAAATAAAGATTAGAAGTGAAGTAAACCTCAACTGATTTTTCAGAAAAGGATGTTCGTGAGGAGCTAACTAAACAAACTAGATGGCAATGGGTCTTACTGAAGTTCTGGCAGCTCTGCTGTTAACTTTTTTCAATGCTTCTTTGGAATCGGAATTAGTTCTGGATGACTGGATATGGGCAGATATGGTTCCCATTCATAAAAGTAGAAGTAAGGAAGAGGCTGGGAACTATAGGCCAGTTAAGTCTGACCTCTGTGGTGAGCAAATTAATGGCATCGATGCCAAAATAAGCATAGTGCAGTTTCTAGAATCCAATGGATTGCAAAATCTGAGGCAGCATGGTTTTACCAGAGGTAGATCTCATTAGATTAATCTGATTAATTTTTTTGATTAGTTGACCAAAGAGTTGGATCAATGGAGAACGCTAGATGTAATGTTCTTGGATTTCAGTAAGGCCTTTGACACAATTCCATAGACGTGACAAATAAACTGAACACTCTTAGTGTGGACCCTAGAGTAACTAACTAGCAGGCCAATACAGTAAAGTGCGGCCGCGGTTACCCTGCTTCTAACCCGCTTTGGCCGCGTTAGACCAACCCGCGATCCACTATCCCTTTTAACCCATCCTTACCGCCTCTTTAAATCAACGGGAAACCCTTTCCGCCCACGGCATGTATATGAGATGTAAACGACCGGATTAGCTATTCCCTCCCATACAGTAACGCGCGCCCCGACTATCGCTTTTTAAACCTGCAGTTTTGCTGCGCGTTTAACCTGCTAACTTACCGCCTACCCTTACCCCTGTGTTAGAGGCAGGGGTAAGGGAAGGCGGCAAACTTTCCCCCAGCCCCAGCCCCCGCTCACCTGCCCTGGCCGCGTCCATGGCTGCCGGTCTCCGGGGCAGGCCCAGTCCTCTCTACCCTCCTCCCGAAGCAAGGCGCAGGTGAAAAGCGACTCGACATGTAAAGTGTAACCAAAGTTAACTTACTTTTCTTGCAGCCCTCTCTGCCCTCCTCCGGAGACGCGCACCGCGGCTCCCCTGCCTCCCGGGGGCAGCTGGCGGCAAAAGCAGCCCCGCCGGCGAAGATGGATGTCCGGCGGTGAAAGCGGCCCCACCGGTGAAGATGGATGCCCGGCGGCGAAAGCGGCCCCCGCCAGCGAAGATGGATGCCCATAGATGCACTACGGGCATCCATCTTCGGCGGGTGCCGCTTTCATCGCCGGGCATCCACTTCCTGGTACCTGTCATTTCAAATGTCATTTGAAATGACAGGTACTAGCACACCCAGGATACTGTATAGGCACTGTATAAGCACCTATACAGTAAAATGGATTCCGCTTCATGGTCGCCCGTTGGACGCGGCTTGCATTTGAATGCAATTTAAATACAGTATCGAGCGGTAGGTGATGCAGACTGTGCGTGCGGCAAACGCGGGTGCGCCCGGCACTAACACACCTCTTTCTACCGCTCCTTACTGTATCGGTCTGTAGGTTAGAAAAGGGGTTAAGTGGGAGGTGACAAAGGACAATGGTAAAAGGAGTTCGTGATGAGGAGGAGGATATACTAACAATATGCCTCAGGGACCTTGGACTGGTTCTTTTCAATATTTTTGTCAGCAATACTGCAAAAGGGCCATCAGGAAAGGTTTGTCTTTTTGCCAATAATATCAAAATCTGCAACAGGGTAGCCAGCCAAGGTATGATAAATAGGAGGAGGAATTTAGCCAAGTTTGAGTAATGATCTAGGGTCTGGTAGCTAGGATTTAATGCTAAAAAAAAAAAAAATGCAGTTATGCATTTAGGATACAAAAACCCAAGGGAAAGATATAGTCTTGGGGGTGAAAATCTTTTAAGCACAAAAGGCAAGCGGGATCCAGGGGTGATTGTATCTGTTGATCTTAAGGTGGCCAAACAGGAGGATAAAAAGACAGCAAAACTAACTTAAACAAAGATGCTTGGCTGCATAGTGAAATAAATGGTCAGTAGAAAAAGAGATGTGATACTGCCCCTGTATAGCTCCTTGGCGAGACCTAATTTGGAATACTATGTACAATTTTGGAGACTGCACCTTCTAAAGCAGTGGTTCTCAACCTTTTTTCTGTCGGGACACACCTGACAGATGGTTCTCACATGCATGACACACTGACCCATGATCGTCACGGGGCTAGATGTAAAAGTACAGTTTGCATCCACGGGAACCCCCCTGACCCACAATAATGCATGAAAAGCAGAATTATGACATTCCCCATACAACTCACCCTACAAAAAAGATATTCTGGTTCTGGTGTCATCTCAGTAACAGCAACTCAAATTCCTTCTACTTCCAGGCTCAATAGCCCTATTTATGAAAAGACAGCAGTTTACACCAATGCATGTCCTCTTGAGAAAACACAACAAATAAGACTGATACAAACACTTTCATGCTAGTGAAATATCTCATCTCGGTAACAGACATAGAACCGACACCTGTATTATAGAATACACTCAAACAGGAGCAACCCTATCTATGAAAAGGCAACACTACAAATATTAAATCAGGCCCTAACAACCAATACACCTCTTATTAGGAAAACAGAACTAGCAAGCAGCTATAGATCCCCACACAGAAATAATTGTAAAACTATACTAATAAGCAGAATAAATGTTTCAAAACAGCTATGAACAGAACAACATCCAACAATTAAAAACTCATAAAAACTATTAAACATTCTCTAAACACCAATAAAATATTTCAAAAAAGCAGACATCACATAATATTAAATAATTAAAATGGCAGTCAATCAAGAAAAATAAACTTAAAAAGCCACCTTTACTTACCCCCTCCAGCACCTCTCCTACTCCCCTTCCACGCAGGCTGTGGCACACACCAGAAGCAGTAGTAGAAGCTAAGCTCTATACTCATGGTCCTCTTCCTTAGTGCCCATGACTCTCACACACACACACACACACACACACACCATACCAGTCATGCCCCCATGACCATTTTCTGTCTCTCTCACACCAATCATCTCCCAGTCTTTGACACACACACACCAGTCACTTTCCTGAACAGTTTCTCTCATGCCATATACACACACAGGCTTCCCACTCCCGTGTTCTACTTACTTATATGTGCTTCTCACTCTCATAATCACTTTCTCTGTCTCACACACACACTCGCCAGTCTCTCACTCCCATGCTTGTTCTCTCCACATGCACAGGCTTCTCATTCCCATAATCACTTTCTTTCTCTCACACACACACCCACAATACACACAAACACACACCAGTCACCTGACCTCTCATGCATATATACACACACACAGGATTCCCACTCCCATGTTCTCTTTCAGATATACAGGCTTCTCCCTCCCATGCTGTGTCTCACACACACCCAAGGTTTCTCACTCCCATGCTCACTCTTCACATGCACAGGCTTCTCATTCCCATAATCACTTTCTCTCTGTTACACACACACCAGTCTCTCTCTCATTTCCATGCTCGCTCTCCACGTGCACAGGCTTCTCATTCCCTGAATCACATTCTCTCTCTCAAATTCACACACACCAGTCTCTCTCTCTCATGCATGCACACAAACACAGGCTTTCCACTCCCATGCTCTCTCTCACATAATCAGGCTTCTCACTCCCATGCTCTCTCTCTCTCACATAATCAGGCTTCTCACTCCCATGCTTTCTTACACACACACACACCCACCAGGCTTCTTATGCCCATGCTTTCTCACACCCAGATTCTCACTTCCATGCTTTTTCTCTCTCTTTCACACACACACATCAGTCACCTCCCTGACTAATGTCTCACACTCTCACATACACATCAGTCATCTCCCTGAGCAGTCACTTTCATTATCTCTCACATATACACACACATCAGCTCTCTGACCAGTTTCAATCACACTCATGCTCTCAATCACACACAGGCTGGCTGGCTGCTTCTCTCTCTCTCACTCACTTCCTCTTCCCCCCCCCCAGCACAAATGGTAGCTGCAGCAGCCTCCTCCTCCTCCAGCCCCCACAGGCCAAGAAAGAAGAATCCCATCGGCCACGGGAGGCTCATGCTGCTGACTCCTTTCCCGATTACCGGCTGCTTCGATTGCTCGGGGGCCGCTGCTGCTGCCGCTGCCATTTTTCCACGCAGCACGGCTTTCTCTCCTTCCCGCGCACCGCAGTCACTTCCTGTTCCGGGTCACGGGGGGGGGGGGGGTGCAGGAAGAAGAAAGGGCCAGCCGTAGGTGCCACTGCTTCTTCTACCACCACTGCCGTTCCCACTGGGCTTGAACGTACTGATAGCCCAATGGCAACGGCAGCAGGGAAGGAAGAGCAGCGGGAGAGACCGGGAGCACGCGACCCACCTGCCGGTGCTTGGCAACACACCGGTTGAGAAGCACTGTTCTAAAGGATAAACGGATTAGAGTCAGCCCAGAGGGTGGCTACTAAAATGGTCAGTGATCTTCATTCTAAAGCATATGGGGACAGACAAAGATCTAAACATGAATACCCCAGAGGATATGCAAGACAGAGGAAATATGAAAGAGACATTTAAATACCTCCAAGATTTCCATGCACAGGAAGCGGACCTCTTTCAAAGGAAAGGAGGTTCTAGAACAAGGGGGGGGTCAAGAGATGAGGATAAAATATGATAGATTCTGGAGTAATCTTAGGAAATTTTTTTTTACAAAGAGGGTAGTAAAAGCATGGAACGGCCTCCCAACTGAGGTGATGGAGACCAAAACATGGGATAAACACAGGGGATCTCTAAGGGAGTGATGGGAATTGTAAAGCTAAATTAGTTGAGTGGATGGGCAGACTAGAAGAACCATATAATCTCTTGCTGCCATCACATTTCTATGTTTAGCTCATCTTGGCCACCAAATCGCCAACACAAGAATCAGAACTACTGTATATCCACTCTGGTATGGGATGTGGCTACCTGCTTCATGCCAAACACCATGAAACTTTTGTTAAGGGTTCCATACTTCCATTAGATATATAGGGAATCCTCCTTCCTCCTAAAACTCTGCAATGGGAGGTGATCAGAGCCATGAAGTATTTTGGTCATGTAGTGAGAAGTAACAGCTGGACAACGGTGACCAGAAGATTGAGTCAGGGTCTCCAAAATATATCAGAAAGAACACTTTAATGAAAAGTACTCCCATACCAAAACTTCAGATTAAGATTCAAGATATGAATTGAAACTGTGGTATTGGCCAGGCCTTGCAATTAGAGGTGT
The DNA here is from genome assembly GCF_901001135.1 of Rhinatrema bivittatum. NCBI lineage: Eukaryota > Metazoa > Chordata > Amphibia > Gymnophiona > Rhinatrematidae > Rhinatrema > Rhinatrema bivittatum. The sequence continues at coordinate 118,148,855 of NC_042621.1, forward strand.
TCATTGTGGATATATTTTGGAGACCCTGACTATATTTCCGGCTTCCTAGGAACAGCTGTAGGCTCACTGTCTTTACCACAAGTACCCTAAAACCTTTAGTTTGAAGTGCCACAATTTTCTATAAGCGTAGCAGCCTGTTTAATCAAAATCTTTCCCTGCCAAGAACACAGTCTGGAACAGATAATCTGTAGAGATCAAAACTTTGGTTCTGAATTTTATTGTACTTCTAAATGACTATCAGTATGACCAAGTCAGTTTTTCAGCCTGGACACAAGCTCCTTGCTTCCTTCTCCCTCATTTGTATTGCAGGGTCACTGCATCTAATGAGGAGACTGAATGTATCTTTTTAGTCCTGATGCATTTAACTGCTACAATTATGAGAATTATTAAGACTAAAATCTCACCTTCAAGAAAAATGGTCAAAATCTTAAGTTTTACCACTTATTACTGCTCTGTATTATTTTCAATAGGTATGGAACGGTGTTATATATCTGGGTATTTTGTTCCATAAGGACTTGGATACAACCCCCATCAGTGAACGTGGAGAAATTTTAAGCAACATACAAGAATTCACAAGCAAATGGATCCCTTTATATATTTCGTAGTGGGGGAGGTTAGAAGCCATTAAAATGATGATTGCCCTAAAGGTCAGCTGTGTATTGATAATGCCCCAATTTTAGCTCCAGATGACTTCTACAAAAGAATAGATAGGCTATGATCAACGTTTTTCACCATCTTTAGCCTTATGAAATTAACATTGAACCAAGACAAAGAAGGGAGGTCAATATTTCCAAATCACAAAAAAGTGGAAAGTATTTTGAGACAGCATGAATAAGAAAGAGATCAGATATTGCCTTTTCCTTTGCATTAATACCTGGTATGGAAGTGCGGAATAAGATCAAAACTCATTTAATATTTTTGCCAACATACAGAGCTCTTCGAAAGTTTGAGATTACTGAAGGAGTAACTTGGCAACAGTCTATAAAAATGCTAATCTGGCATAATTCCTTGTATAAGATCCAGAGAAAATTAATAAACTGGCCAACCTGTCAGGAAAAAGAGAACTGGTTAAATTATGATAAATGGAAAGCATGCTATTTCAGGAAGAAAGGCAAAGTATGACTTGATTAACTTGCAGTTATCAGTGGCTTCAGTTTTGACATTGTATATTAAAAAGTATTGTCAAGTTATCCTTGCTGCTTGTGGAACTGAAAATCTGCAAGTGTGCTCTAAAACAGAATCTCCTAAAATAATTTCACATTTGTTATTGCTATATTAAAACAAGTTTGCAGATTGGATATATAGGGACCAAAAGCAAAGTTGCTCACCTGTAACAGGTGTTCCAGCCACACAAGTGGGTAACATTCCATGGCACCAAGATGGCTAACTCTCTCAGAGCTCAGAAAGACTGAGAAGGTCTCAGCCAGGTAGGCCTTGGATCTGGATTTGATTTTTACTTGGCAGGGGGAGTGCAGAGGGACCTGGGAGGACTCAGCTGGGCCCAATCGTGTAGGCGCCAATCCCATGGTTTTCTTGGGGGCAGACTCCACCACCACTGACTGGTATGGGAGCTGACGCCTCTCAAACCCTTTGGTGGGCTGAACCAGGTACACTGCAAGGTCTTCCTATTTGCCAGGGGTACAGAGGATGGGGTGTTCTCAGAGGTGGACAAAGATCTTTAAAGATGTCATGGACTGGGATAGCCACCCCCTTTTCAGAGCATCTATAAATTGGAGAATCTCCAACATTCATGGTGGGAGTCCTCCTCCGTCAGGAGCTGGAAAGGAATGGACTCTACCATGGCCTGTTCAAAGCCTGCAAACGTCAGGTCCTCGAGAGGGGACAGACGTCTCTCCTCCGGAGGCAACTGCTCAGATAGCGGGTCCTCTGAGTCCTCCGACAAGGACTCTGACATATCATCCCCCCATGGAAGTACGGGGCACCCTCTTCACTTAGGACCCCCAGGCACACCGATAGGGGCGTCCAGACCACAACTGTGGCCTGAGGCACCATTAGCACATAGGGCATTGGAGGCCCCGAGGGCTTCGATGGACCCGGCAGAGGCTCAGGCAGTGCCGGCTGCAAGGTCGGCCACAGAAGCGGTGCCGTCAGGCCCAGTGGCCCATCCTTATCTGAGGAATCTGTGATCAGAATCAGTTCCGACGGAGGCAGCATTGGTGCTCCCTGGAGAATCAAAGGCTCCCAGGGCAGCGACACCAGCTGCATCGGCAGCACATAGAGGAGCCAGTCCAGGCACTCCAGCAACAGCACAAGCACAGACTGCACAGGCTCCAGCAGCAGTAGCGGCCCCGATGGGGCCTGCAGCTTGATGCCTTGTAGGACTCGGCTTACTGCCAACCACACTCTGCGCTTTAACTCCTCCTCAAATTCCACCGAAAAAGGACAGGCAGAAGAGGAGGCGGCAGCGGCATAACCTGGACTCCTTCGGAGCCCCGAGAGAGACTGGTGTCTGAGACAGAGACTGGTGGGGACTGCCTCGGGTCACCACCCTAGATGGGAGGGCGATGCCTCCTCGGGCCAGGGCCGCTTCAGGGGTATCTCGGACAGAGTCAGTATCTTCTCGAGCCTGGCCTCATGTGATGAAGGAGACCAATGACAGCGCTTCCTCGATTTCCCACGATGCTCAGCCCGGTCTTTCCCCAGCGTCGAGGGAGATGGAGATGATCCAGAACTGGAACGAGAGGAAATGGAAGCAGGCAGTTCCCCTGCACCCAATTCGACATGGGGATCCGGTGGAGCCGGGGGCCACTGACTCCCCTTTCCCTAGGGGTGTTGATGTCCCCAAACAGATGCCAACACCGAGAGACCAGACATCCTGGGTCCAAACAGTTTTTCCATTTTAGTCGAGGTGCATGCAGGCACAAGATACAGACCTCATGGGAGGCTGTAATGGACATGGTACAGGGGGCACTGGAGGCACCGGCGAAATCTCAGTGATGCCATTTGAAAAAGTACCCAACAAGCGGTTGAGGGCTGGCGGGGCACCGGGGGGACGGCACCATCGGATATCAACCACACAGAATGTACAAAAAATGTACCACTCACCGCAACACTCTCTAAGGCCGGGACGAGAGACCCCCCCAGCGCGGGAAGAAAACCCAAGACTCGACTGTGGAAGCTTTCCAAAACAGACTAGCTCCACATTTGCGAGACGACAGCTCCGCGGAAAAGAAGAGACTGAAGAGGGACTCCTCGTGGATAGTGGCATGCTGGGCACGCTCAGTGTGCCTAGTCAAAGTTCTAGAAACTTTGACAAACGTTTTCCGTGCTGGGCTCCATTTGTCACCCATGTATGCAGACTATCATCCTGCTTGTCCCTGGAGAAGTATCTGTATAAGTTTAGACGCGCCATAGTGCAGGTCTACACTTTGCTACTTAGCCAGATAAGTTCTAACCGGCTAAGTTACTTATACGGCCAGCTTTGAATATCTACCCCCAAATGTGCAAGTCACATGCAGGCTTCCACCATGCATTCATTTCTATACCAGTACGTTCCTTAAGGTATAGATTATGCAGTATTTTAAATATTCACAAAGTTTTACCTTATAAGAATGTTAAATGGAAATTTCTTGCCTTAAAGCAAAAATGTATGTACCGAGGATGGTAGGTGGGCAGTATTCAATTTTGTTATTTTATTCTATTATTTTATTTGCGATATCATAAATTTGTCAAATGTTTATGTGATCATATCAGTTAAGTGATTCACAAATAATGTTAATTAATTAATTAAATGGATGGATGGATGGATGGATGGATGGATGGATATCTTGCTATCCTTAGTTCTTAACAACTGAAGAGAAAGTGCTGGTATAGAAATGAATGCATGGGGGAAGCCTACGTGTGACAGATACATAGGAAGCTCAAGCTGCAGAAAGGCATGACACTTCCAATTTCATGACATATGGGAAATCTGTGGTCTGGATTTTGGCCACTTATGCGCTATAATCAGAATCCTTTTTTTTCCCCCAATAAAATCTTTATTGAAGCATAATCCTTTTATGTTAGATTCACGAAATGGATGAATGTTAACATGTCACGCTCATGGACTGTCTGTATAGTTTTTGTTCTGAAAAAAAAAACTTTAATATTTCATCTATTTTCTGTATTATGGAAAATATGGTAATAAATGATTTGAACTAAAGATTCACTTAGAAGCTCAAACATGAGAGCTGAAACTGAACAAACGTGAGCAGAGGACAACATCGAGCTCCACAAAAGAGTTATCAAAATGAGAGAGACTTTGCTCCATTTTCGGTTAATCTGATTGAAGTGGAATTAGCCTCAGTCATCTTGCCCCTTTCATCCTTGTCACTCCTAGACAGATTCCTCCAAGAAACGCACACAAGGAAAAACAGGAGATACTGGCTTGAAATACACCCAGGTTATTTCTCCTCCCTGCAGACCACGCATGGTGGAGGATAAGGCCACTGACCTGTGCGGGCACAGAACATACCGAGGAGAAAAGCAAAGCTATTTACCCAGGTAGAATGATTGCTAAGAGAACGGCCTTCCTCTGCCCGGCTAGCAGCACACACGTTCTGAGCCCGGTTAAAAAGATGCATCCCTTGGGAAGAGACGGGGTAGGGCTAGGGAGTGAAACACAGAGCTTACAGGGCATTTTCAGATTTTTGTCCCTGCTCGGCCGCTGGCACCAAAAGGCGAAACGAAGGCACAGGAGATTTTAGCGCATTGCGGTTGCTCATGTTCAAACAGAATCCGCACGCATGGTTCTCCTTTAAAAATTAGCCGCAACATGTGCGGACTAAAAGCGCCCACGTGCACTGCAAATATCATGGGGCTATTCCAAACTGCCCCCCGAGGCTGCATACGGCACACGTGCAACATACCACGCGCACACGCATACAGACTGTCATACAGGCCCACGCAGGGTACCAAAAAAGCTCACGCATCTCCCAGAAACACGGTTGAGTGATCCTGGCACTGTCATCTCATTGAAGAGGATTTATCACTGGAAGAAGCAGAGTGATAAATGCTCCCAGGAGAGAAAAAAAAAAAAAAGGACATTAATTCAGACCCCCAACATGGCCAAGATGACCAGCAGCCATAATATCAATTTTTAAAGACTGTCTAAGTGCCTCTTAGATCAGCAAAAGATCTGACAGGCAGGGAGTAAAATTGGGCATTTTAAAGAGCATTAAAAGGCCACTCTCCTAATGTTTAGCAGGGGAGGGGCTTGCTGGGGAATGCCATAAATATAAAAAGCCATCCCCAGAGCCAGCCTTTTCTTACCATGTATCTATTTTACAGTGTTTGGCTGCGTAGCTCAGTTCGGGTGCTGGATTCATTTCCCATGCACCTCACCCTCGTCAAGGGGATCCAAAATCTAGTACTACAGGAATCATGCAGCCATATACAAACCTCTCCTGTCTTTTCTCCACTGGAAGAGCTGGGGAAAGATACTCTAGAGATTCCACTTGAAGCACTCTTAAAAGAGCCCGGAAGATGAAAGATTCAGAATCTGAAAGGGGCAATCTTACAGAAGTACACACACTGCACGCCGCTTTCCTGCAGAGCCACGGAAGCAACCATGCGTTATAAAATTATCTCACACCCTGGATTCCACTGGCACGTATTAGAACATAAGAACATGCCATCATGCCATCAAACCCAGCATCCTGTTTCCAACAGTGGACAATCCAGGCCATAAGAACCTGGCAAGTACTCAAAAATTAAGTCTATTCCATGTTACTATTGCTCGTAATAGCAGTGGCTATTTTCTAAGTCATCTTAATTAATAGCAGGTAATGGACTTCTCCTCCAAGAACGTATCCAATCCTTTTTTAAACCCAGCTACACTAACTGCACTAACCACTTCCTCTGGCAACAAATTCCAGAGTTTAATTGTGCGTTGAGTGAAAAAGAACTTTCTCTGATTAGTTTTAAATGTGCCCCATGCTAACTTCATGGAGTGACCCCTAGTCTATTATCCGAAAGAATAAATAACTGATTCACATTAACCCATTCTAGACCTCTCATGATTTTAAACACCTCTATCATATCCCCCCCTCAGCTATCTGTTCTCCAAGCTGAACAGTCCTAACCTCTTTAGTCTTTCCTCATAGGGGAGCTGTTCCATTTCCTTTATCATTTTGGTTGCCCTTCTCTGTACCTTCTCCATCACAACTATATCTTTTTTTTAGATATGGCCACCAGAATTGTACACAGTATTCAAGATCGGTCTCACCATGGAGCCATACAGAGGCATTATGACATTTTCCGTTTTATTCACCATTCCCTTTCTAATAATTCCCAATATTCTGTTTGCTTTTTTGACTGCCGCAGCACACTGAACCGACCATTTCAATGTGTTATCCACTATGACGCCTAGATCTCTTTCTTGGGTTGTAGCACCTAATATGGAACCTAACATTGTATAACTATAGCATGGGTTATTTTTCCCTATATGCACTTATCCACATTAAATTTCATCTGCCATTTCGATGCCCAATTTTCCAGGCTCACAAGGACTTCCTGCAATTTATCACAATCCGCTTGTGATTTAACTGCTCTGAACAATTTTGTATCATCTGCAAATTTGATTACCTCACTCGTATTTCTTTCCAGATCATTTATATATATATTGAAAAGTAAGGGTCCCTGTACAGATCCCTGAGGCACTCCACTGCCCACTCCCTTCCACTGAGAAAACTGTCCATTTAATCCTACTCTCTGTTTCCTGTCTTTTAGCCAGTTTGCAATCCACGAAAGAACATCGCCACCTATCCCATGACTTTTACTTTTCCTAGAAGCCTCTCATGAGGAACTTTGTCAAACGCCTTATGAAAATCCAAGTACACTACATCTACCGGTTCACCTGTATCCACATGTTTATTAACTCCTTCAAAAGAATGAAAGCAGCTATGAAATCACAGGTGAGAGCACACATAGCAAGAAACAATCCACTGGCATGCGCCCCGCTATAGTCTGTGATGCTACTCTGAATGCAGCTGCTGCCAGGATCAGAGGGGAAGCAGCTTTCAAAATTGCAAACAAGGACTTGACATTCACAGCTGATACAGTGAGAGAATGGTTTCTTTCCATGTGGATTTCTGAAATAGCAAACAAGACACAAAGGGCATGGTTTTCTTTAAAAAGGTTCACCCCCCCTAGGTCGAGGGACTGCACACCAAGAGACTCGGGTTCAACTCCTAGCCATCCCAGACGAGGGACACCTACTGGCTGGCTCCTGTACAGCACTCCATAGAGAGCGGTGTTCTGTGCCTCTCAGCCTAGAGTGCGTGCTCACAATGGATGGCCTGGATGAGGGGAGGCGAGAGAAGCAGCTACTCCCTGCAGAATTAATGAAGCCTGCCTACCAGGACCCGCATACCTGCATATCTGTAGGTATATGTGAATCCCCTAAAAAAATTAAAAAAAAAAAAAAAAAAACCTACTCCTGCCAGAGTGCTCATGACCCCCTGAAAATCCACAGTATGGGTAGGATACCAAACACAAAAGTGATTAAGGACACACAAACTGTAATGCCATAACTCTAATTAGGGTATGGTCCCCACCGAGCTGGAAGGCAAGAGCAGTACGAAGAAACTCCAGGATGAAAAGGGAAAAAAAAAAAAAAAATCATCTCTCCCCTTTACAAACATGACTAGTATGGTTAGTAAAACCCAACTCCCTGCTCCCAAAATGACACAATCTAGCGAAAGGATATATCAAAGATTAATTTTCTAGTGCAGCCCAACTCATTAATCACTGTGTGCACGCAGGAATATATTTTATGGATCCAGCAACAGGACAGAAGGGAAAAATGCAACAGGGCCCACAAATATATACTGGAAACCAACATGAATCAATTGCAGACTACATTAGCATGTGGCCTTTGGGTTGCGGGGCATGCATATAAGCACAATGCGGCAGATAAAGGCAAAATGAAAAGTGGATCCCAGTGTGTGGGGGGCTTGTCAGGGTCTGTCCTACATGAAAAGTCCTGCGTACATGCAGACTGGATTACAGCATGCACGGGTTGGTGCGCCTCGGATGCCAGCACAGCCCCTGAATTCACCTCACACACACACACACACCTATTACGTGACTTCCTGTACTATTTCTTTTCATAAACTAAGTCTTTCGGTTGCCATAACAACACAAGCCAACTCTTTCCAAATGCCTTCGCTTGAACTTGCTGTTTCCCCAATTACTTATTGGTAATCTTGGCTCTCTTCGTTCTGCTCTCATGCTACTTCTGTGAAGCAGGATCAAGACATACTGTGGGAACTGTCAAGAGGCTGAAAAGAGGGTCCTGCTCCTGCTACCCCCCACACTAAGAATGTCCTTCTGAACTCGAGGCCCGGGAGAGAGTCAGAAAACTCCGGCACAGGTGCCAAGAGTATTACTCATGCGAGCTTTGCACTACCCTCCATGCAACTGTGGGATACTATAAAAGTCCATGATGTCTCAGTCGGCAAATCAGGAAAGAGCCAGCCCTAGCATTAAAGGTTCACCCTTCCCCCAGAGGCTCTCGTTTTAATCCACCTCGGGGGGGGTCCTAGAGTTTATGACGGTGAGCACCAGGGATTTGAAATTTCTCCCAATGGTTCTCAGTGCAGAAACAGAGAGCGAGCTTTACTGCAAGCCAGCCAGCTCTGTGTGCAAGCGCAGCACTACCAGTGCTACACAGCCAACAGTGCTCTGCCACCAGGCTTTACATTTATTTTATTTATTTATTTAAATGCTTTTAAATATACCGACATTCATAGGACATTTCATGCCGGTTTACAATCAACTTTGTAGACGTGAAGGAGAAATTACAAATAACAGGGAGGGGGGAAGGGGAGCAGGATTGGAAAAAGGAGAGGATGGGGGCCAGGTGAAAGAAAGCGCAAAAAAATGGCGTGAAGAACAAAGGTAGTCAAAAGTAATGGGAGAGAAAGTATAGGAACTGTGTTCACAAATAATATATAATAACAATTTACAAATTTACATAGTCAACATTTCCATAAGATGCATCAAAAGATTAGCAGGTAGTGGGGGGCAAGTGAGGAGGCAGTAAAGGGGTTTAGGTCTGATTGGCATCAGGGTAGGCTTGCAAGAAAAGCCAGGTCTTGATGCCTTTTTTTGAAGTTGGGTAAAGAGGGCTCAAGGCGGAGAGAGTTCCATAGGGAGGGGCCGGCGATGGTAAAAAGTTCTTTCTCTGGTAATGGAGAGGTGTGCAATTCTGAGGGGAGGGATGTGTAGGGTGCCCGCCAATGTGGCTCTGGATGGGCGACTGGAGGTGCGGAAGCGCGGCGTTTCCTTGAGCCATTCGGGGTTGTTTTTGTAGAGCACGTTATGGCACCCCTCGCCTCAAATTAAGGCCACTTTTGCATTAAATAAAAAGGCCAAGTGAATTACAAAAGCAACTGGTTTTCAGGTGTTCTATACAGTGAGTAATTGTACCAAGGCCTCATATGCTTGGTGATGGTGTCCCATCTATGCCCTTTTTCATCTGCACATATGTGGGACAGTTTACACACACAAAATTCCTGGCACGCACAAAATTCTGCAGCCAGGAAAACATGCATGTAAAAAACTCCATGGGTAAAAAAATTGACTAAGTTATTCCCCCCCGACAGGAATTTTACACACAAACTGTCCAGAAATGCAAACATGGAAAAGGGCACAGAAAGGAACCTGCACACCCATACCAACAGTGGCTGGAGCACCCCACCACCCCAACAGCAGGGATGCATGCCCCCGCCCCCCCCCCCTCCGGTGCACATGTTCCACACTGGTAGCTACAGTACACACACACACACATCCCCCCCCCCCCATGTAGACACACACACTCCTTTCAAAACAAAAGTCAAGATCAAATCTGAGAGCAGGAGGACGTAGCCCAATGCACTGCCGCTCTCCTCCTCCTGCCGACTCAGTCATCAGCAGATGGAATGGGAAGGGTGGAGAAGAGAGGGGTTGGGTTTTGGGGAGGGGAGGGGAGGAGGGCCTGATGGGATAAGAGCTGGAGGTAAAGAACACCTTTGGAAATTTTGTGTATGCCATGGAATATACTTTTCCAATCTGATGCCCAGCTTTTGTCAGCTGCGGTCTTTACAGCCCTCGTGGTACGGTACTGGCAAGGGTATTCTTTATAAAAGCCCCCCCCGGCTGAAAAAGTCCCATGATAAGAGACAACAGCAGCAGCAGGGAAAATAAAATAGGCAATAATGCTCCTCTATAGATCAGTGGCGCTAAAACTGCAAGTGGTTTTTCAGGATGTCCCTAATGAGTATACAGGACACGCCAGAGGTCGTGTATGCAAATACCTTTCATGCATATTCATTAGGGATACCCTGAAAACTGGACTGGCTGCCATCTGCTCCCCCTCCCCCCTCCCCAGCAGAGGTTTGAGCAACACTGATATAAATCATTCCCGAGACCCCTCCCCCACATCGTGTTCCGTTCTGGAGGCCGTACTTTTTGCAAAGACGCTGAAAGGATGGAAGTATTGCATCGGACGTAAGTCTAGCGCGTCCAAAACGCGTGTCCAACCATGCATTTAGCAGCTTGCTGGCTTGCGCGCTGATATTGCATCAACCTGGAGACTTCAGGCATTCAAAATGTACTCACTGGAGGAAAGGAAGCTGAGAAAGGATATCATAGAAACACTTAAACGCTTGGCAAACTTCAACGAAGTACTAGAAGGTGAAATGTTCTATAGAAAAGGGAATTCAAGATCAAGAGTCATGATATGAAGATGGAGGGAGAAAGGCTGAAAGGAAAGATGAAGAAATACTTGTTTACTGAGAGAGGAGTACATACCTAGAACAACCTACCAGCAGAAATAATGAAAAGCAATACAGTAATGGAGAAATTATTTACCTGATAATTTTGTTTTCCTTAGTGTAGACAGGTGGACTCAGGACCAATGGGTATAGTGTACTCGTGCTAGCAGTTGGAGACGGATCAGATTTCAATCTGACGTCAGCCCCTAGTACATATACCCTGCAGGAAGTGCAGATCCTCAGTATTCTTCCTTGCAAAGCATTGTGGGTATATGTGTGACTGACTGATTGATTAACTTAATATGATTAACTTGGGTAACTTTGTTAGAATGTTAAAACTTGATTAACTTGATTAACTGGTTGGTTGACTATAGCTGGAGACCGCCAGTGTGTCCAACCGGAAGCGTCAACACCCGGCAGGGTGGATGCCCTAGGTAAATGAAAGCATGGCTTACCCTTGAATCGTTGAAGGACCATGTATGGTGGCAGCCGAGGGTGGGCTGCTGAGTCCATCTGTCTACACTAAGGAAAACGAAATTATCAGGTAAGTAATTTCTCCATTTCCTAGTGTGTAGCAGATGGACTCAGGACCAATGGGATGTATAAAAGCTACTCCCGAACTGGGTGGGAGGCTGCCCATGGTCCCTTAAGGATTGCTCTTGCAAATGCTGTGTCCTCCCGAGCCTGAACATCCAGACGGTAGAATCTGGAGAAGGTATGGATGGAGGACCACGTTGCCGCCCTGCAGATCTCGGCAGGTGACAGCATTCTAGTTTCTGCCCAGGAAACCGCCTGGGCTCTGGTGGAATGGGCCTTGACCTGTAGAGGTGGTGGTTTTCCCGCTTCTACGTAGGCCGCCTTGATGACTTCCTTGATCCAGCGGGCGATGGTTGCCCACGAGGCCGCTTCTCCTTGTCTCTTTCCGCTGTGAAGGACGAAAAGGTGGTCCGTCTTTCGTACTGGTTCCGACATTTCCAGATATCTGGATAGGAGTCTGCCGATGTCGAGATGGTGCGGACTTCAGGCTTCTTCCGACCTCTTCAAGCTGTCCATTGCAGGTAGTGAGATGGTTTGGTTAAGGTGGAAGTGTGAGACCACTTTGGGAAGGAAGGAGGGAACCATGTGTAGCTGAATGGTCCCCAGGGTGAGTCTGAGGAATGGCTCACAGCAGGACAGGGCCTGTAGCTCTGAGATGTGGCGGGCCACCAAGAACACAGTCTTCAAGGTTAACAGATGGAGGGACAGGCCTCGGAGGGGTCTGAAGGCGGATCCCGCTAGGAATTCCAGGACGAGGTTGAGGTTCCACAGGGGCACTGGCCACTTTAGTGGTGGGCGAATGTGCTTGACTCCTTTCAGGAAGCGTGATACATCTGGGTGCGAAGCTAGGCTGTCGTCCTCGATCCTGGGCCGTAGCATGACAATGCCGCCACCTGTGACAGCTTCCATTCTCCTGGGTTTAGGATTTCCCTGCTGAGGAAGTCTGCCGTGGTGTTGTCCTTCCCGGCGATGTGGACGGCGGAGATGTCCTGGAGATTTGCTTCCGCCCAAGCCATCAGAGGGTCTATTTCTAAGGACACTTGTTGGCTTCTGGTTCCGCCCTGCCAGTTGATGTAGGCCACCGTCGTGGCGTTGTCCGACATCACTCTGACCGCTTTGTCTCGAAGTCTGTGGGCGAACCGCAGGCAGGCTAATCTGACCGCCCGTGCTTCTAGGCGGTTGATGTTCCACCCCGCCTCTTCTTCGTTCCACCGCCCTTGGGTGGATAACTCTTCGCAGTGTGTTCCCGACCCGTGGAGGCTGGCATCTGTGGTGAGCAGGGTCAGGTTGGGGAGGATAGTCTTGATCCCCGGCTCATGTGGCTGGTCTGTAGCCACCACCTTAGCTGGGACCGGACTCTGCCTGGTAGTGGTAGACGTACGGAGTAGTTCTGGGATCGTGGGCTCCACCGTGATAGGAGTGAGTGTGGGCCTGCGCCCATGGCACCACTTCCAGTGTGGATGCCATTAGTCCGAGGACTTGTAGGTAATCCCATGCTGTGGGACGAGGGGCGCTCAGCAAGGTCTGGAGTCGGTCCCACAGCTTTGATCTCCTCTTGGGGGTCAGGCTGACTTTGTCTTCCTTGGTGTCGAATCGGACTCCTAGGTATTCCAGTGACTGCGAGGGCTGTAGGGAGCTCTTGTTTGTGTTGACTACCCATCCCAGGCTTTCCAGTAGGGCAATGACTCTGCTGGTTGCTTGGTGGCTTTCCTCTGGTGATTTTGCTCTGATCAGCCAATCGTCCAGGTAAAGATGAACGAGGATTCCTTCCTTCCTGAGTGTTGCCGCCGCCACTATTACCTTGGTGAACGTCCGGGGTGCAGTGGCTAACCCGAAGGGTAGTGCCCGGAACTGGTAGTGACGATTCAGGACCTTGAAGCGTAGGTAGCGCTGGTGTTCCTGATGAATTGGGATGTGTAAGTAGGCCTCCGACAGGTCCAGGGATGTGAAGAACTCTCCTGGCTGTATTGCACGTATGACCGATCGTAGGGTTTCCATGCGGAAGTGTGGGATCCTTAAGTGTCGGTTGACTGACTTGAGGTCCAGGATGGGCCTGAATGTACCCTCTTTCTTGGGTATGATGAAGTAAATGGAGTAATGTCCAGTATTTGTTTCCCAAGTAGGTACCGGGGTTATGGCCTCGAGGTCCAGAAGTCTAGTCAGTGTAGCTTCCACTGCCACCCTCTTGCTGGGGTCGTGGCAGGGAGATTCCACGAACTTGTCCGGAGGGGTTCGAAGGAAGTCCAGGTAATACCCTTCTCGGATGATGGCTAGGACCCACTTGTCCGAAGTTATCTCGGCCCATCTGCGGTAGAATAGGGTTAGCCTGCCCCCTATGGCTTCTTCCCTTGGATGGGTCGGCTGAATCTCATTGTGGGGTGCGGCTGGGGCCTGGACCCGAGCTGGTTCCCCTCTTGTTGTGTTTGTTCCGAAAGGACTGGTTCCTCCCATAGGGCGGGGCGCTTGATAGTTGTTCTTGTAAGGGTTGAAGCGCTGTGAGCTTCTGCCTCTGGTGGACCTGGGAAAGGGGCGCTGGATTCTCTTTGCCTTGTCTTCCGGCAGACGAGGTAATGGGGAGTCGCCCCATTTGTTAGCCAGTTTCTCTAGTTCGCTGCCGAACAGGAGGGATCCTTTGAAGGGCATTCTCGTGAGGCGTGTCTTGGAGGAGGCGTCAGCCCACCAATTTCGAAGCCAGAGTTGTCTCCTGGCTGCCACTGTGGATGACACTCCTCTGGCTGCTGTAAGCACTAGATCGGAAGCCGCGTCAGTGAGGAATGATAGTGCTGATTCCATGTCTTCTCCCGGGGTGTTGTTCCTGGCTTGGGATAAACAGGAACGTGTCACCACGGTACAGCAGGACGCAATTTGTAGGGACATGGCTGCCACCTCAAATGCTTGTTTTAGTATGGCTTCCAGGCACCGGTCGTGTGCATCCTTGAGTGCCGCTCCTCCCTCCACTGGGATGGTAGTGCGCTTAGCGACCGCGCAAACTATGGCGTCCACTCTAGGGCACGCCAGAAGCTCCTTGGTTGCTGGGTCCAGGGGGTACATGGCCGATAAGGCTCGACCCCCTTTGAATGAGGACTCCGGCGCATTCCACTCCAGATCAATTAGCTGTTGTGCCGCCTGTAGAAGAGGAAAATGGCAAGACGTCTATCGAAGGCCCTCCAGCAGGGGGTTCATTCTAGGTTCCCCTGGGGTGCCTTGGCCCGGGATAGCGAGTTCCGATAGGCATTGGGATACAAGGTCCGGAAGTTCATCCTTTGAGAAGAAGCGTCTCATGGTTCGGTGTGGCTCTGTCCCCGAGGGAAGTTCTCCCTCCTCAAGGGGCTCGACTTCTTCCTCGGAGAAATCCGTGTCCCCGTAGGCGGGGCTTCTGGGTGGTGGGAGCCTGTGCCTAGGCCTCGAGGGCCCTGGGGCATGAGGGTCTTCCGGTGTCGCATATGGCTGGTCCGCCCGGGGTTCAGTCTGCATCTTGACAAAGGTGTGAATCCCCTTGAATAACTACCCAGGAGATCAATGCTGGGTCTAGGTTGAGGGGCGCCGGTTCCCTGGGGTTCCCCGTCTGTGGGATGGACTCACTGGGGCCTGCTAGGTCCGGGGTGCCCCCTGAGGAGCTAGCACTGGGCCCTGGATGGGACTGGCCCTGACCTGGATCTCCCAGGGCCTCCTCACAGTGTGCGCATAGGGCGTCTGCTTCCTCGCTCTGTGCGGCTCTGATGTGGCATGCTGGGCAGAGGCCTTGAGCTTTTATTCCTATTTCTGGAGGTGCCATTTCTGTGGAGCGTAAGCTCTTATGCGCTCCATTGCTTCTGATATGTGCGCGCATGTGTGCGTCTAGCCGTATATGTGCGCCTTGTACTGTGCGCGTAAGTTATGCGCGTAAGGTTTTATGTGCGCCTAAGAATATGCGCACAAATAATTTTGTGCGCTTAGCCTAATTTGTGCGCTCGGATCGGGCGGCAGGCGGCGCACCGAACAAGGCCAAGATGGCGACGGCGAGCGTGCGGGCAATATGGCGACCTCCTTGGAGGGTCTCCACGTGGGCAGACCCTGGAACAGCCGGGGCCTGGCCTGCTAGGGCGGATCAACCCGGTGGCACAGAATCCGAACGCCGATCTGTGCTCCTCCTCGATTCTTCGGAGACCGGATTAAGTAGAAGATTTACACCTTACCTTGTCTTCGGCGCTTCCCGGTTTTGCTCCGGGCCGTCTCCGGCTGCGAGGGGAGAGGGCAATTACCTTCACCACCGGGCTCGAGGGGGTGCACCCGCTGTCTCTCAGCTGCGCCCAAGATCAGGGGCAAAGTCCTCGCTGCGATTCGGCCGATGGACCGAGGCTGCCTCTATGCCGCGCCCGAGGATTCGGGGGCAAAGTCCCTGCCGTGAATCGGCCACCGGACCGAGGCTCACCTCTGAGGGACCACGGAAATCACCTCGGAAAACTCAGCTGGGGGAGGGACCTGAGGGTATCACTGCAGGAGTGCAGGGCTCGTCTTCAGGTAGGTTTCTTCTTTAAATTTCGGTTTGTTCTTTAAATTTTGGTCTAACGCTCTGAAAGCGTGCAGATAGTCCCTAACTGCTATGGAGACGGAAAATACTGAGGAGCTGCACTTCCTGCAGGGGTATATGTACTAGGGGCTGACGTCAGACTGAAATCTGATCCGTCTCCAACTGCTAACAGGAGTACACTATACCCATTGGTCCTGAGTCCATCTGCTACACGCTAGGAAACAGAATTTACGTGTGCTAGGATGAGATCTATAGGGCAGCGGCAGGAGCAAGACTGAGAGGTCAGGCAAAAGACATGGATATGGGAGGACCTGTGCATTGTGTAAGTTCCCATACTTAAGCCAATCATCTATCCAGAACAGCAGAGAACTATAAAAAGGGAAGATGACAAAAATTAACTTGGATAAGGAGTGCTCTCCTGCAGGTGGTTAAGTCTGTATGTCTAGCAGCTGGGAGATATCCCTAACTAGAGTAGAGTTGATGGAAACAACCAGGCAGGCCCTTATCTGCCATCATTTACTGTGCTACTATAGTAATGGGACGGATTTGTCCTATGCATCAGTTGCTTCTGGTGGTGGCTTTACAAGTCACATTAGTAGGAGCAGAAGATCTTGTGATGGAACATGACTATAAATAAAACCCCCGAGAAAGAGAAAAGATTGGCATGAGAATTACTTGAATAGGTAACCTGCAAGCCATCAGTGCTCCTTGGTTTACTTGACTGAAGAAGAGCCTCCAGGATATGGTAGCCCCTACGTAGGCAGGCAGGCGGGCAAGCAGCTTACTTCAGAGTGCTAAGGATCTGGTGACCTGATCTGCTACTGTAAGTGAGCTGTGCTCTGTTTGCCACAGTTTCACAGCTGTGACACAACTGCCACAGAATTTGCCCCTTGTTGAAGAATCATTGGCAAACTGCTTTCATCCCCCTATTACCAGCCCTAGCCCACAACTGTCACTTAAGTCCAGGGGGCCCCAGTCCAGCCTACAACTGCCATTTCTGTTCTGTGGGCCCACACAACCAACCATCGCTGTCACTGTAAGACAGAGACTAACTGGGTCTGGCATCTGAGAGAGAGAGAGAGAGAGAGAGAGAGAGAGACGAGGAAGAAGCCTGAGAGACACAGGTGGGCACAGTGGGATGGTTGAGACAGAGACTGGTGGGGAAGGGGGGGGGGGGGTGAGGTGCAACGGAGGGGGAGGAGAAGAGAGAGACCAAGGGTGTGGTAGGGGGGATTTGAGAGGGAGATTGATGGAGACAGGATGGGGTGGGAGTTGGGAGGGACACTAGGGATGTGGGGTGGGACAGGATGGGGTGGGAGTTGGGAGGGACACTAGGGATGTGGGGAGTGCAAGAGAACTTGCAGTCAGGGATACTTGCTTTGAGGGGTGGGAGGAGCAGCGACAAGCTCTTTCAAAACAACAAAAATTTGGATCACCTCGCCTGATCAAAGTCAAGGAGCGACCGGCTCACGTTTGCTCATCCAGCCACAGGATTTCCACTATTCTGCTCTTAAAAAAAGTTTTCTTGCATAGAGGGCCAGATTTAGGAGTACGGCCCCTCCTAGGCAGAGGGTTTTGCTCCCCCCTGGAAATCAAAGAGCAGCAGGAGTTCACCCGAGTTTGTGGGCGCCTTCAGAATCTGGCAGCCTAGGTACCTGCCGAAATCCAGCCCTGCTGGCATTTCTACCTTTTTCATTTTTATACAATTTTCTTTTTCTTTTATAGAAGGAATTCCATTTCCTTTCGAGCAAGCAGACCTTGTTCTGGTTAAACAAGTCGCTTACATCACATCATTAAGGAGCAGTAAGCAATGTGCTGGTTTCCTAGTTACTGTGGCTCTCACCCTGAAAGTTTTCGACAAAAAGTTGCCCCCCGACTTGAAAAATAGTGAAACTCACTGATCTGGAACAAGGGATCATGGCATGAAGCTGCAGCAGGAGTAACAAAGGAGGGTTTCTTCACAGAAAGGGCGATGGGATCGGTATCTTGGCGGGGGCGGAAGCATAAGAACCGTCAGAACGCGGGAAAGGCACGGGGCGAGCACAGAAGGATCTTGTGCAGCGGGGAGGGTAAAGCCGAGGATGACAGAGGATCTGCAGTACTTTGTGCGGGCAGAGAAACAGGAAGATTAGCTGAGCCTGGCTGGCAGCCTCCATCTGTCCCCACTTTCTATCTGTACGGGGGCCTGCGCATTTGGCAAACATAAAAGTGAAATTTCACATTCACGAACGCAAACAGAACAAGTGCAAACTCTAGCACAAGGAAGAAGCAGATCAAATGTAAGTTTTAACGCACCTTGAAGTCCAAAAAGATGCTTCATTTTATTACTGAGTAAAAGAATATTTTGGGAAGAAAACAAAGATGATTTTTTTTTTAATTCAGCACTATGTTAGCGATTCTTGTAACTGCTGTTTTAGCCAAATTAAAACCAAGTCTAGAACTGGACAGCAATGCCCTCTCCCAACCCCACCGAAACCACTCAGCCGTCTTTGAGCCTCCCCGTCCGAACTTTCTGCCCCACATTGAGCCTCCCCCCCCCCGTGCTTTTATAGCTGCTCGCTCCACCCTGAACAGTTTGGGTTTTGGCTCTTACTCCTATTGCTACCTTGCTCCTTTGACCAGGCTTGAATTCGGGGAGCCGTCACCTGCCTCGGCCTGGGCCCCAGTGACAGACGGGCCTTCCCGTCAAGTGCAGCTGCAAGAAGCGACTCTCTATCCCCTCCCCTCCCCCGTGTGCGCTTTGAGGCCCCAGTGGCATGGCAGGGTAGCGGCTGCTCCCTCCATGGGGGCCTTCTCCCCCCCCCCCCCCCCATACGCTATGGATCAGCAGCTACTGCTCACCGGCAGCCGGAACCAGAATCCCACACCGGGCAGCAGGAAAGCTTACTGTGCACACTTGTTTGTCCGCCTGCGCACTAGTCCCTGCTGCTACGTCAACGTCACAGACGGGACAGACAAACAGACAACATAATTGCATCTGACGGCGTAAAACACGTCATCAGAAAATCTTCACATGAAATAAAAGTCGAGCAGTAATCCAGATTTAAAAAAAAAAAAAAATACCCACCCGGTGACGTTCCATGTCACGTTACGCCTGGCTGCTCCAGTGCTTCCAGGGTACTCGAGTTACCTGAGCCTTAACACAGCTTCCTTGGCATGCTACCAGGTCAGATAAAATGCTAATTACCAGGCTTCAAAAGGAGGACTGCCATATAGTTTTTGAAAGTACAATACTGCAAATAAACACAGTAACCAGCTTCCACAGGATACTGTGAATTTGATAACAGCATCGTTTAAAAAAAAAAAAAAAAAGTCCATTTTTTTTAAAATATTTACTTTAGCTGTGCAATAATGCTTCTACATTCCGGCAGTGACATCAATGAAGCTCCATACATGGGTGTGCATTCCTGCAGTGACATCAGAAGCTGCTTACGGTGCTATAAAAAATATGTAATAAAAAAAAAAAAAAAAAAAAAAGGACCTTTTTTGGATTTCTTGTCCAGTAAAACTTCCCAGAAGGGGGTCTGGACCTAAAGCCAGACAGAGGAA
Organism: Rhinatrema bivittatum; assembly: GCF_901001135.1. Lineage (NCBI taxonomy): Eukaryota > Metazoa > Chordata > Amphibia > Gymnophiona > Rhinatrematidae > Rhinatrema > Rhinatrema bivittatum. The sequence continues at coordinate 118,168,208 of NC_042621.1, forward strand.
GAAGGGGGGAGGGGGAGGGAGCTAGTGAAACCAGGATAAAGATTATCCTGGTTATGCAGGTATAGGGTGGCCCTTGAGGGCCACCCTATACCTGCATACACCTTGGAAAGACAGGAGGCAGGCAGGAGGGCAGATGTGGGGTGACCATCCTTCACCCTGCGAGCAGAGAGGAGAGGCCGCGGTCTCTGCGGGGAAGCGGAGGTAACTGAGAGGGGAGGTTTCCTGAAGAACCTGAGAAGGTGCAGTGGGGGGGGCAAGATCTGAAATCCTTCCGCCCTCCAGCGTCCATGCAAGTCCAGCATTCTTCAACTCCAGACCCTGGGAGAGGACTCAGCGTAAGCCGGCTACGTGTGTAACTGGACAGCCAGCACGCTCGCCTGACAATTCACCAGGTTAAAAAGTTGTGTTTCCTGTTGTGCTCTCCAACTGTTACTGAGGATGTGTGTAGAGTTTTACTGTTCTCCTTTATTTCAGTTAAAATTTGAATTAATCAAACAGCCTGGTCCCTTGATCATGGCATCTATGAACCTACTAACGCCAAGCTTAAATTGTGAATGACGATTTACCAAGAAGTCTCTAACAGCTTTATTTATTTAGTAAAACGTATGAATTGCTTTCCAGATTTAAAACAAAGCAATAACTGGCTTAATTTGTATTGTGCTGGATTTATTACACAGTACTTCTGCTGGAAGGAGCTTACAGGGGGGGGGGGGGGGGGGGGGGGGCAGGTGGTAGTGGGGTTTAGTTATGTTCAGTCTGATCAGCCCAACATTTGTGGGGAGGGTAGGGGGGGGCAGAGAAAAATCCCAGCTGGATTAGGGGCTGGAGCAGATATTGTTTATCCTGGGAGCTGGCTGTTGAAAGAGACGAAACCATATTGCCTCTGCCTGCAGACGGCGGGTGAAAGGATCTCATGTAGAGCTGGGGTGTCCGTCCCCAACTACGGTCTGTGGGGCCTTATCCAGCCCACAAAGTACATTTTTCCGGCCTATCATACTTTCCTTGCCCGTGGCCTGGTTCCAGCCAGAGCAGAAGATGACTTTGTTTTTGGCTGAGGAGGATCCGTGAGGATCGCTTTTACTGGGTAATTTTGGGACTGAAGAGTTTGGGGGAGAGTGAGATTGTGGAGCAAACTAATCTTTAATTTGTGTGCTTCATTTAAAAAAAAAAAAAAAGATGTGGCTGATAAAAGAACAGAAAGCTAGGTAATCCTAAGTGTTTCTTTCTTTCTTTCCCTCCCACCCTCCTCTAAGCAGATTCTTTTATTTATACACTTCCCATTTAAAAGGGTGAGACATTTTCACACCAAACAATCATCAAGGATTTACCTAAAACAAGGGAGTAACCCAGCCCTTATCAATAGATTAATTGCTCCCTTGCAGGCCTTTGCCAAATTAACATTAAATACACAAAATTTAAAGAAGGTTAGTTTATACATCTCTATTCCCTCAGCAACCTAAATTAACTAAGAACACAACAATATTAAAATACAGACAACAGTCCAGCAGCGAGATGGGGACCCTCCAGTCTTTTGCATCAAGTGCCACATGTACGATTACCTACCAGTTGGTGAGCGGTTGTATACGTGTGGCAGGTGCAAAGAGCTCCGGGATCTCAGAGAGTGAGTCTAATCTCTGGAGACTAAGTGGCAGACCTGTTGGAGCGAAAGAGAGGTATACAGAGGAGCCCTTCAGGGACATCGTAGCCAAGTTTCAAGTCCAATTTGGCAGTCCCTGTACTGCCTTGGAGAAGCAAAGCCACCTGAACAGAGACCATCAATTTGGTGTAGCAGAAGTGAAGCTGTAGCTAGGACCTGGTCTCCAGGTGATGCCCTATCCTCTCACACCAAGGAAGGGTCTCCAAAGGCTTCTGCCCAGGAGGAAAGGGTTAGGTTGGCCATCATAGCTGGTGATTCGGTCATTAGGAAGGTCGACAACTGAATGGGGCTGGTGGATGCGAGGATTGCTTGAGTAACTTGCCTACCTGGTGCAAAGGCTATGGACCTCACGTGTCACCTAATCAGGATTTTAGACCGTGCTGGGGAGGAGCCGGCTGTCATGGTGCATGTGGGCACCAATGACAAAAGAAGGTATGGATGGGAGGTTCTAAAAGCCAACAAGAGGCTTATAGGTAGAAAGTTGAAATCCAGCCCCTCCAGGATAGCATTCTCTGAAACGTTCCGTGTTCTATGTACAGGATATCAGAGGCAGGCAGAGCTCTGGAATCTCAATGCATAGACGAGATGATGCTACAGGAAACAGGACTTTGGTTTTGTTAGAAACTGGATACAATTTTGGAATCTATTTACTGTTTGGGATCCTGCCAAGTTCTTGTGACCTGGATTGGCCACTGTTGATAGGACACTGCTTGATGGCCCCTCACTCTGACCCCAGCATGTCAATTCTTATGCTCTTGCCCGAGCATTGCAGCAACAAAGCTGGTCCCCTCCAGCTGAAAATGAAGATGCACGAGATATTGGAGACAGGAGGGTAGGGGAAAGAAAGAAAGTCAACGAGGCAGGGGCTGTTATGTCCGATCTCTGTAATGCTTCCTCTGGCTTGGCAAGCAGCACTGTACTGCGCAGTCCCAGCATTACTGGCCACAGTCCCAGCAGTCCCAGCATTACTGGCCACTGTTGCAGGATGGTAGCCAGGGGAATGTGGCTGGAGCCAGGGGATGACAGAACAACTTTAACTCTGCAGGTGTGAGCTCTTCGGGAGAGAGCCTTGCACTCAGACTGCAGCAGGGGTGAGAGGGAAGGGATGAAAGAGGGGAGTGAGGAGAAGAAGGGAGAAGGGAAAAGAGAGGGGTGAAAGTGCATGGAGGGTGTTTGGGTGGGACAGCGTGCACCATCCCCATTCCCAACAATCGAAATCAATGAAAGGGTCCAGGCATGGCCCCCTTCTCACCACACTCCGGAGGGCGATTTGAAATATCGTACGTGGCTCTTCTCATTAAAAGTTTTGGGGGTGACGACCCCCCCCCCCCTCCCCGATGCAGAGAACGGCGTATCCCCTAGTTGTGGAGGGCGCGAGAACTCACAAGCCGGTGCCTGTCTGCGTGGCATTCAGCCCCTGGCTGTGGGGGAAGAGTACAAAGGGAACAGGGATGTAAGAGTGGCAACTATAAAAAGGAGCCCGTTTTGGGGTCACTATATATATATATATATATATATATCAATAATAAATCAAAATTGCCCACGTTACTCCTATTGGCGGGATTCGGTGTCTGGAGTGAGGCTCTGACTCCTTGTAAGATGGGCCAAGAAGGGAGCACAGTGCGACATCCTCCCTTTAGAGGCTACGGGAGGGACGAGGGGAAGGGGCTGCTGGTTCTTCCTAAACACATCGGTGCCGCGTTCCCCGCGCTCTGAGGTGAAGGTTTCATACCAAGAACAGACAGCGCGCACCGGGTTTTCAGCACCACAGGCCTTGGTTAAAAAGTGCAAGCAAACATTTTGGCGGTAAGGAAAAGTTTAGCGAGCTACACGTGGGTCCCTGCTCCCCCAGCATCCACACGTGCACGCACACACCGATGTGAAAGGCACTGAGCTGTGATGTAGCTGGCAATTTTCTCAGCAGTCCATCAGGTTGCCCCGATTACTGCCAGGTGGGTGCAGTTTTGGAGATGCAGTCATTTGCTGTCAAGTTTGCTTGGCTCTAAATGGGAAAAATTCAAAAAAACTCTAAGGCTGTTTTACTGCTGCATGGATGAACCGGAGAAAGAGGTTTTGTTTGCAAACCTTTATAAAGATGTGACGGTCTGGCCAAGATGTGAGGTCCGCACCTCCCAAGTTAGGCCAAGGTCGGGGCAGGCAGCATTCAGGCAGGTCGGGTTCAAGGCAAGAAGCTCAGGTCCAGGGGGCAGGCTTTTGTGGTCATGTCCAATGGAAGAGGTTAACACCAGGAGGGTCAGGCTGAAGATCAACGAAGACGCACGAGAGACACTGGATGAGACGAGGCAGGCTGGGCAAGTCAAGGCTGGATGAGACAGGAGTACTGGGAGACAGTAACAAGGTACACCGAAGCACAGGGACAGACGTATGCAGGAGATCCTTTGCTGAGGCGAAGCCTGGTTGGTGCACTCCTGTTGAAATAGCACCGGCTGGGACGCAGTGCAGAAGTTCCTGCTGTGTGGCCTTCATTAAGGACGTGTGTGCAAGTGCCTATGGCGCAGCCCTGTGAACCCGGAAGGAGAGCTAATGGCAGCAATCCTGCTACGAAGAAGAGGGCCCCCGACGCAAGAATGAGCGAGTCAGCAGCATTCGGGGTGAGTGCGGCAGATCATGGGGCCATCCAGTGAGCCACCCACCATAACAACGTATGCTTTAAATTATTCCTAACAGGTTGGATTTCCCTTGACGTCAGGCTATACGCTGCCAGTCCTGCTTACTGCATCGGGAGTTAAAAAAAAAAAATTAGCTTTTGAATCAAGAAATTGTGTGCTGAATTTGAACGCACAGCTTTTTTGCATCGGCTCCATAGATTGGAAGAGAACAGAGAAGGTACCCTTTCCACTGATGCCCTGGAATTAGCAACATTCATAGAAAATGTCCCTGGAGTCACTGCTTTTATGCCCTATATGCACCCAGAGGAGTGCGTGAGTGTGAGCATTGCAGATTGGAAGAAGAGGACAAAAGCGAGGATGTACACATTTATGAGAAGAATTTCTGGACCATTGGTAAAGACATGACCCTGTTCTTTGCTGAGCCCCCATGTCACTTGTTGGGAAACCAGCAGCAGCCATGTCCATCTGCCAACTCCAGACATGCATGTATGAGGTCAGAGCAGAATCCAATCTACCGAAAAAGCACAGAGCAAGCCAGAGGGGAGAACATTAGACCAACTAGGTCAAAAGTAGCAGTTGTGTCATAAAAATACATCCCGCAAAAAATGGAGAGAAGAGAATGCCTCACCCTCCATCCTACCCCACAGAACCCCGACAGACCCTTACCAAGTAGGGAATAAAGGTTCACACATTAGAAATAGAAATAAGCAGACAAAAACTGAACTGGAAAGCCCAAGAAGCCAGACCCTGCAACGCAGTGTAACACCAGAGAAACAGAAACGCTTTTCCTGCCGACTATGCAAGATACAAAGATGAGAGGTGCGCACTTCCCGAAGCAGACAGATAAAATCAAGGCCTTCCCACAGACGAATAATCGGGAAAAACAATTATTATCCTGAAGGAGAGAGGAGAAACAGGAGCAAAACACATAGCATCCTGCCACCAAGCTAGAACCCTACTTTGATGAAACACAGCAGTGAATATCATCAGAGTGCTGGAAAGGTCCTTGCCTTTATACTTTCTGTTCTTGTTAATTTTCTTATTACTATTATCTATTATGAGTTACTTTGGCAACATATACCAATAAAGTTTCCCGATTCAGAATCCAAACAACAGACTGGATACTGCAGATGGATGAATCACTGTCCTGGTTTAAGACTGGGCAAATTTCTTATTCAAAAAAAGTAGGTAACAAATTCAAATATATAAATAAGATAAGATATTGTACAAGCGTTATCTAACCAACCAGAACACCCCGCCCCCTGAAAAAAATATGTGCTCCCTGACTAGGAGAGGCAGGTATGGTTTGCCTATCTATCATTTGTGGGATTATTATAAGTAGGGCTCAATGCTACAGACTCTGGAGGGGCAGGTGAGAGCTCATCCCTGGAATGACAACAGGGGGTCCTGGGGAGAAAAGAACAGGATTACTTTTTGGACACTCGTTAACTCTCTCCTGATTGCACTGTTCAAGGGTTCCCTCCAGCAGTCCTACATCCCCCTGTCTGAATTCAAGAAAAGAAAAATAGTCTGCAAGCTCTGCCCTGCACGAGGGGAGAAGTCGTCTGTCATTTCAGGGGGGGGGGGGGGGGGGGAAATCAGGCACGAGTGGGGGCAGGAGGCTGGCGAGCAGGCCTCCTGCCCTGTAGGGCATGTGCTCATAGGATCTCCCTTCTTCCCAGCACGGGGGGAACATGTGCAGAAGGAATTTACAGATCAATTTATCATCCAAGGGTAGAGTGGAATATCTCCTGCCTGTAAACGCAACAGCTGTGCCGATGTCACGAGTCAGTCCTGGCACGGTTACATCTGCGTTTCCTGAGCTTACAGGGAGCAGAGAGAGAGAGAAAGGAGGAAAGACGGAGAGATAGGGCTGAGATAGTCAACAGCTAAAAGATAACCAGCACCAACCCCACCCCCCCCCCCCCTTCTCTTTTATTCTTACTAAAGTCGAGTGGTTTTCTTGCTTTCTGTTAGGGAAAGGAGTCACTGAGACAGCCCCATTACATAGGAAGGAAATCCTGTTCAAGGAGAATCCAGAAAGCAGCAAGGGGCAGCAAAAAAAAAAATTCCCTCAGGGACCTCTGATGCTGCCTTGCTCCAGTCCAATGCATCCTTTCCTCAGCTCTTCCCTGCCACCCCGCACAGCCCTGGAGGAGGCTGTGTAAGCATGTGACCAAGGGGACAGTGAGACACCATAATACACTCATAATCCCCGTGGCGTTGAGGGCCCTTCCTTTTCCCCATCCTTTGCAAATGCCCCCAGGAAGGGAAAGCAGGTGTGGCCAAGATCCCCCTGTGAGCATCGTGGCACACAGGCCCCCCCCCCCCCCCAGTGGTCACACCCTTACACGAACCTGGTGTGGGGCCTGCGGGGCAGCAGAAGAGTCTAGCCCTCCTGCAGGCTGAAGGGCCTGCAGGAGGGCTAGAAGCCGGCAGGAGGAGAGGAAGAGGCCCAGGTGGCGTTGGTAGCAAACTCTGAAGCTATCTGGGGTGGCAGGAAACCTTGCAGCAGCCCTGGCACCAGGGAACCCCCTCACTCCAAAGCAACCAACAAATTTAACAGGCGGGAACCAAATTCAAGATTCACCACCTCCTTGGGGAGAGAACAAAATTCCATTCAAGATCTTGTGGAAATGGCTCGGCTTGCAGTGCCAGGACTCCACACCCAGGCAGATTCCCACCCCCCAGCAAGAAGCCAGTTTGGGTGGGGGTGCTCAGGGCAGGTGGCAAGCAGCATAGCAGCTGCAGGAAGCAAAAGGAGAGAAGCTCCAGCTGAGGGTTTGGCTAGGGACTTATCATAACAACAAGCTTGCCTCTCCTCGGCTAGCAGACCTTTTAGGGTGATGGAAATCCAGCAGCTCCAATACAGGGGCTGGCAAGGAGGCCGTCAGATCCAGCTCTCCAACACCTTAAAAAAAAAAAAAAAAAAAGAAAAAGAAAAACCCTGCATCCTTCCTGAACTGCTCAGCACTTCAGAACTGGTCATAGTTCTGAACAATAAACTCCCACCCTGTACCACTTTTTTAAATTTACTGTCGCTGAGTCTGAATTTTGGAATTCTCTGAGGTGCTCCCCCCCCTTCCCTGGGCACAATATGATCCATGCCTTGCACTGGAAGGCATCTGTGGCGCAACCACCAGCACGGACCAGCGTGTGCCCTACCATCCAGGCCTGAGAGAATCTCAGCACGATAAAATTCATCAGCCTCTTCAATTAGCCAACAGCTTCCCATATACATGCCCGAGGTGACTTATAACAATTACCATTTACAACTATTACAACAGATGACGCAATAAAAATAACCACGAACTTCAACAAATCGCTGCCAGACGGCAAGTTTCACACTCTGTGCAGAGCGAGGGTTAGCATATTCTGCTGTTTGGCTGAAATGGTTAAGAAGGACAGAGAGGTCCACAGCTTGGGCAAAATTCTATCCCTCGCACCGCAATGCTCAGAAAACAGCCCAAGGCGGGTGAAACAACTAAAAAGAGAGAGAGAGAGAGAGAGAGAGAGACATGTGCCAGATGAACCAATTTATCCAAGCGGAGCCCACATCCTCAGATACATGAAGCGATATACAGGAATTAGGCGGGACATGGTATGGAGCCTGCTGACCACTGAGGTAGGTGTGGAAAGACAAAATGATCTGATGACATTTAAGCTCACTGACAGTTGCAGTGAGTCAGGAAGACATCGTCTCTATTCAGCTGGTGAGTTGGTTTTTGATGATTTTCAATTTAGCGGCTTCACGCTGGAGTATTCCTTTGAAGTTCTCGTAGACCGCACGGCAGCTTAAAAAAGTCAGATAGAGAGATTGGAAGGTTGAAATGTTCTCCTATTGGTTTCTGGATGTTGCCATTGCTAAAGTCAGACTTGTGTCCGTTTATTCTTTTCCTTCAGGGACTGATTCCTTTTGATCCTAAACAAACAGCAGAGGGGGACACAATGCTGGCAGGTGAGGGTGCGCATCACACATTGGAAGAAAAAGTAGGTGAATAGAGCCCCAGATGTTGTGCCTGGTGATGTTTGTCTGGGTAAATATGTGGACAAGGGTTGGCAATCGGGTTTCCAGCAGGGTCTGGTTCCCAAGTTGCTGTGATTGTTGTGCAATCTGTGGTTGCTGGTGAGTATCCATTTGAAGCCTGGGGGGGTTGCCGGTAAGCCAGGATAGGTCTGCCACCCACGGCCTGTGATAGGGTGGTATCATTTGTTCAGGATGGGGTGCAGATCCCTGGATGATGATGTGTTTCAGTGATTTCACCTGGGAGCTATAGCTATCAACCAGAGCTCTGTCAGTTTCTTTTTTGAGATGATCCTGTAACAGAGGTGTTCCTGGGTATTTGTCTGGCTCTGCTGGTTTGTTTTCTTACCTCACTGTGCCAGATCGGTAGGAGAAGATTCCTAGACTGAACTGGAGAAATATGCTACATTGTGCACAACGGGACATACTGAGGTGACGTCGTACCAATGCCAGAGGAACATCAGACTGAAAAAATTACAGATCAATCGCTTCAGGTTCTATTTGGCTTGGTTGGCCCCTGCTTTCTTTCTCTCTGGGCTCATCATCAGTGTCGGAAGGGACAATCCTAGAATTTCACCTTTACTGGAAGCCTGTACAAAACAGCGATGAGCAGCAACACCTGCAGATCAGCGCCCAAAACAGTGCACGGTTTCCGAGTGACTTCCTCACGTCAGGAGAATGCTAGGCAAAAGCCCCCCCCCCCCCCCCGATTAGTACATCACACCTCCAGTGGGATGCACAGGTTTGAATCACAGCTAAGGCTGCTGCTCAAGTGGCACTAGCAGCCCACAAGGAAAAGCCAAGCTGAGATTTGGACTCACAAGTGCATCAGGAGATGAAATGCACTGAGGGGCTGCACACCCCTCTCCCAGCCCAGTCCTGAGGGAGCTGCACCTTCCTTGCTTCGCACATATAGCTCCTGATAGGGATAACCAAGGTTCTGATGTCTGGAATGAGAGGGGCTGTGAGCAGCTTATGCCTCCCACCAGCAGAGGCAGCAGCTCTACGACACGCTCAAAATGGGAATGGGAATAAAAGGTAAACAAGAGCCTAACCCCTCCCCAGACCCAAATTACAAAGAAAGAAATAATTGCCAGAAACAATGGATAGATAAACTCATCCCATTCGTTTCAGCACTGTAGGGGACCAAGACACTCTGTCAAGAATCTTAAACTCAACCTGAAGGACCTCTTCCTTATATTAAGGATTCCATGCTACCTTCCTACCTCAGCTGTAAAGGCTTCTACAGCAGCAAAGAAAAGAGTAAGAGTCATATTAAATGATTAAAAAAAAAAAAATAAGGGCTTCAGGGGGGACCTGGGAAACTATAGACAGGTAAGCCTGACATCAGTGCCAGGCAAAAACGGTCAAAGCTATTCTTATAAACATAAACAAATGTGGTTTAATGGGGGAGAGAGAAATGGGTTTCGCCAAGGGAAACTTTCCCTTACCAGTTTGCTAGATGTTTTTGAGGGTGTAAAACTTGCAGACAAAAGTGAGCCGGGTGATATACTGGATTTGGATTTTCAGAAGGTATTTTTTTCAGTCCCTCATGAGTCACACACCTCAGGAAATTGGGACTGGAGAAAGTGTCTTATTGTGGCTCACTATACAGATCTGAACTTCTATCCTTTTGAGAAAAAAAAAAAAAGGTGCCATGAGCCAATCTGATCCTCTCCATGGAACTCATCTATATGCTTTGATGACCCTTCTAACAAGCCTATCTGGTTACTATAAAGTAAGCTTTACACAGGCAGCCAGCCATCAATGGCCAACATCATCATCTCGGAAATTCCTCTACCCTTCAGATAATGCCTGCTCTGGGCCAGGAAGCTCCTTGTTGTACTGTAAAGTAAACATGTGCCGGTTTCTTTGAGACAAATGACACAGACTCCCCTCTCCAGCCTACTGATAAGGTCTGACAGTAATACCATATCTCGTTAGAAACTGTGAAACAGAGGATTCTTTGGTTTGTGGAGATTTAGAGTAATTTATTAGGGTTTGTCTAAATTTAACATAACTGATTAAATATTACTGAAGTAATTGCTATACATGTTATTCAAGACAATATATGCAGTTCTGATAAAAAGAACCTACATGAACTGCCTGAAATAAATTCTTAGAGATTTCATTTGTAGAATAATGGCTACACTATGTCAGATCACTTATTTATATACTTAGGGAAAAAGGGAATCCATTAAGCCTGATACTGAAGGAGCTACAGTGGAAGCTTCAGTTTTAATTCCAACCCAAATCAAGGGCCTGCGACTCACTGACACTCAAGATGAAATTTTTCTGCATTGTTGTAATTGCTTAAGCTAAGAACCCAAAGTTACAAAGTGCAGTGCTTAGCGAGAACGCAACACGAGCTACTAAGCCCAGGGGAAAGCAGAGTTTTACGGACAGAAAGCAGAAAAAAGCATCTAAGTAGAAAGCTGCAGAGTAATAGACATGACAATAATGATTTGTATTTGGTTAAAAAAAATAAAAAAAGACTTTTATGGAAATAGCTTCTGGAACCCACATGCAAGCTGTAGAAAAGAACTGGATATCCATCTGGATCACTCTCAGCTTACTCTGCCTTGACTTGCTGCATATGCACAATATACAGAGACAGAACTCACTGGAAAACAGACAATGCCACTGATTCCTAAGTGTATGACTTAAGGCATGCCACGCTGGACCAGACTGATGATGGTCCATCAAGCCCTGCGACCAGGTCGCTAAGAAGAACTTGGCAGATCCTAACAGGCAACTCCATTCAATGTTGCTCACTCCCAGAAGTAAGAGATGAGAGACACCCAATAGCTGTGAATGGTCCAGCCCTCCAGGAACTTATCCAGACCTTTTTTTTTTTTTACACTAGCACTGACCACATTTCTCTGGCAACAAACTCCATAGTTTTAATTATATTTTTTTTCAATCAACGTACATGTTCTTAAATTTGTTTTCTATCTGCTAGCAGTTAATTTCATGGCTTGTTCCCTGGTCCTGGTAGTATCTGATAAAGCCTGCTCCATACTGCACGGGTTTATACACCTCTATCATATCTCCTCTCAGACATCTCTTCTCTGAGATGAAGAGTTCTAACCTGTTCAGCCTTTCTTCCTAAGAGAACCATTCCATCCCCTTAATCAATTTTGTTCTCCTCCTCTGCATTTTTTCTAGTTCTGCTATATCTTTTTAGAGATACAATAAGCAGAACTGTACATAATACTTGTGATGTGGCCGCACCATGGACTGATACCCAGGCAGCACATTATATTCCCAGTTTGTTTTCTATTCCTTTGCAAATAACTCCTAACACTATTTACCTTCCTCGCTGCCCCGTCTCCATAGGGCAGCCAGTTTATTCACTGTTGTCCTACTTTTACAGTATACAACTTTCACAGCTGCAGCCTCTCTGTTGCTACTGCTATGCTGTGTTCCTGCTTTACTCTGCACTGTTCCTGTTTGTTATACTTCCAAATGGTGGGCAGCCTGCAAGTACACGTACTCAGTGCATTGGTTCTAAAGCGTCAACTCTGATTGAAGCAGACGTGCCTGGGAGTTTTCTTGCCTCATTGGTTCTCTCTAATCTCTAGTCAGTACTGGTCAGACCTATGTGAATCAGCAGCTAACCTGGCCAACACTGCAAAATTATTTACATTTTCCCTGTCCTGCCCTCCTTCTGTGACCCAGACTACTCTGGTCGCTCTAATCTTCAGGTTATACCCAGTAAGACTCTGTTATTTGTTTTCACTGTTAATAAAGTTTGGAGTTGAAGAAGCAGGCCTCCTCTGTCTGTGAGCAAGGACCGACTTAGGCTAGCTGTTGAGGCCATGCATAGGAAACACATAGCGGAGATACAACACTGGCTGCCGCTACACACAGAGTTGAGCATGTCAATTATTGCTCATGAAGACTCCTCTTCCTGAGTGATAACCCCTAATGTGAAGCGCAGCATTGTGCACAAACAGGATTATTTTTTCCCTATGTGAATCACTTGTCAACATTTCATTTCATCTGCTGTTTAGATGCCCAGTCCCCCCCAGCCTCGCAATATCCTCCTGGAACTTCCTCACAATCCGCTCATGATTTGCATACTTGGAATAATTTTGAGTCATCTTCAAATCTGATTACCTTAATGCTCACTGCTCCCTTTTCCAGATCATTTATGAATATGTTAAACACTAGTCCTGGTACAGATCTTGGAGGCAATTCCTCTATTCACTTCTCAGTGGACCCAGTGCAGTGAGACCCTCCACTCTTCCCCAAGTCCAAGTAATGGTTAATGGGACCTGTCCTCCAACAACCAGCCTTGGTCACATTCTCTGGCAGCAAATTTCATCATTTAATTATTCACTGACTGAAAATTTAAAAAAAAAAAAAAAACCGCTTTCTAGAATTTGTTTTAATTCTGCTACTAATTAATTTCATGGAATGTGCCCTGGTCCTAGTACTATTTGAAGTGGAAAATAACTGTTCCCTGCTTACCCATTCCACCCCACTCCTTACTTTAAATTTCAGTGATCCCCCTCTCTGTCACCCCTTGTCTAAGCTGAAGAGCCCTAACCTGGTTAGCCTTTCTCCATAAGGGACCCGTTCCATCCCCTTTATTTTTATTGTTGGCCTTCTCTGCTCTTTTCTAGTTTTTCTCTATCATTTTTGAGATGGGGGTGACCAGAACTGTACACAATACTCCAGGTGGAGCCACACCACAGAGCGATACAGAGGCATTCTGACATTCTCTGAATTATTCTCCATCTACTTTCTGGGTAATTTCTGGCATTCTATTTGCTGTTTTTAGTCACTGCTGCACCATGAGTTCACCACTTTCCCAAGTCCTGACAACAGCTTACCAATGGAGGAAAACCCCACTCAGCTAAGGAGGCGGCATGGGGGATCCCAGACACGGTAGAGATATACTTCAGGTTGGTTTAAAGTATCACAGTGACTCCTCTCACCGAGGTCTTCTTGCTGCCTCAATTCTGGCAAAGGAGAATATTATAACAAAGAACAGCTTAATGTACAGCTCTCTCCTTTTAGGCCCAGCAGTAGGCAACTACCAGGTGCTCCCCCCCCCCCAACTCAGAGCAGCCATTACCACACTCCCTCAGCCGGGGGAGGGGGCCCCACAATCGATGGCTTCCTTTAGAACTTGGCCAGCGTGGACAGCAGAGTCTCGCCACTAGGGGCTGCTCTTGAGCGATGGCCAAAGCCTCCCTTCTCCCCCGAAGGCGGCGAATGCTACACTCCTGCGTATCCCAGTGTCGCGCCAGCAGAATTCTGGTCCAGAAACCAAACCCAGGTCTTCCGCGTGACTTTGCACATCCACCCAGGGAGCCTCCATTCTCTCCCGTTGGATGTGAACAGCATTATATATCCATGTACTTGGGGGAAGCAAGGAGGAAGGAGACAGCATAATAGTCAATCTGAAGTGCCTCTTAATATTTAGGAGGCACAACATAGGCAGGAAACTCAAAACCTTACCTCCTCATTACATGAATTAACCTCTTTTGCCCAGATAATTCCTGCCCATTCCTAGGTACAGGAGATGAGTGGAACATAAGGACCCCTTGTGAAAGTGGCAGTTCACTATGAACAACTCTCTAAACACTTTCTCCTAGCTCACTTAACATCTCCACTCTATAGGGGGCATGTCAAATTGGTAGACTGAAAAGTCATCCATGATCAAGCAGGTGTATACAAATGAAAAAGCATTACACGTGCCGAAAAGGGGCAGCTGCCCAGGGCCCTACATAACAGGGGGGTCCCATAGTGCAAAGCCCTTAAGACCATGCTCATGCTAGCCTGCATAGGCCAGAAATAGGACAACAGAGCATACCGCGCTCACATGAGCCCACGCAGGCCAGAAGACGACAACATGCAGCTGCCCTGTTGGCCAGCACAGGAAGAGGAAAATTGTGGCCACAGGTTGGACATGGGACAGAGCAGAGAGGCAGAGTTAGTTAGAGGCTTGGTGGGGCTGGCTCAAGAGGGAAGAAAGGAGGAGATGTGGTGGTGGAGAGGGATAGTGAAGGGGTGAGGGAGGGTGGCAGTCAATGAGAAAAAAATAAAAAAGGGGGCTCAGCTGCAAATGTTCATGGACTACAAACTGGCTAAAAGACAGGAAACAGAGAGTAGGATCAAATGGACAATTATCTCAGTGGAAGGGAGTGGGCAGTGGAGTGCCTCAGGGATCTGTATTGGGATCCTTACTTTTCAATATATTTATAAATGATCTGGAAAGAAATACGACAAATGAGGTAATCAAATTTGCAGATGACACAAAATTGTTCAGAGTAGTTAAAACACAAGCAGATTGTGATAATTGCAGGAAGACCTTGTGAGACTGGAAAATTGGGCATCCAAATGACAGATGAAATTTAATGTGGATAAGTGCAAGGTGATGCATATAGGGAAAAATAACCCATGCTATAATTACACAATGTTGGGTTCCATATTAGGTGCTACTACCCAAGAAAGAGATCTAGGCATCATGGTGGATAACACATTGAAATCGGTTCAGTGTGCTGCGGCAGTCAAAAAAGCAAACAGAATATTGGGAATTATTAGAAAGGGAATGGTGAATAAAACGGAAAATGTCATAATGCCTCTATCGCTTCATGGTGAGACCGCATCTTGAATACTGTGTACAATTCTGGTCACCGCATCGCAAAAAAGATATAATTGCAATGGAGAAGGTACAGAGAAGGGCTACCAAAATGATAAGGGGAATGGAACAACTCTCCTATGAGGAAAGACTAAAGAGGTTAGGACTTTTCAGCTTGGAGAAGAGACGGCTGAGGGGGGATATGATAGAGGTGTTTAAAATCATGAGAGGTCTAGAACGGGTAGATGTGAATTGGTTATTTACTCTTTCGGATAGTAGAAAGACTAGGGGGCACTCCATGAAGTTAGCATGGGGCACATTTAAAACTAATCAGAGAAAGTTCTTTTTTACTCAACGCACAATTAAACTCTGAATTTGTTACCAGAGGTTGAGGTTAGTGCAGTTAGTATAGCTGTGTTTAAAAAAGGATTGGATAAGTTCTTGGAGGAGAAGTCCATTACCTGCTATTAAGTTCACTTAGGGTCGGATTTTCAGAGCCCTGCTCGCCTAAATCCGCCCAAAACCGGGCGGATTTAGGCGAGCAGGGCCCTGCGCGCCGGTGAGCCTATTTTACATAGGCCTACCGGCGCGCGCAGAGCCCCGGGACTCGCGTAAGTCCCGAGGTTCTCCGAGGGGGGTGTGTCGGGGGCGTTTCGGGGGGGCGGGCCCGGTCGTCACGGCGTTTAGGGGGCGTGTCGGCAGCGTTTTGGGGGCGGTACGGGGGCGTGGCTACGGCCCGGGGCGGTCCGGGGGCGTGGCCGCGCCCTCCGTACCTGCCCCCAGGTCGCGTCCCGGCGCGCAACAGGCCCGCTGGCGCGCGGGGATTTACTTCTCCCTCCGGGAGGCGTAAGTCCCCGGAGAAAGGTAAGGGGGGGTGTAGACAGGGCCAGGCGGGTGGGTTAGGTAGAGGAAGGGAGGGGAAGGTGAGGGGAGGGCGTTAGAGGATTCCCTCTAAGGCCGCTCCGATTTCGGAGCGGCCTTGGAGGGAACGGGGGTAGGCTGCGCGGCTCGGCACGCGCCGGCTATACAGAATTCATAGCCTTGCGCGCGCCGATCCAGGATTTTAGTGGATACGCGCGGCTCCGCGCGTATCTACTAAAATCCAGCGTACTTTTGCTTGCGCCTGATGCGCCAGCAAAAGTACGCCTATTCGCGTTTTTTGAAAATCTACCCCTTAGAGAATAGCCACTGCCATTAGCAATGGTAACATAGAATAGACTTAGTTTTTGGCTACTTGCCAGGTTCTTTTGGCCTGGATTGGCCACTGTTGGAAACAGGATGCTGGGCTTGATGGACTCTTGGTCTGACCCAGTATGGCATTTTCTTATGTTTGCCCAGGACCTCTTAAATAGATAAAGCGGACCTGGAAATCACCAGCTCTTTACTCTCATTTACATTATCCCCACACCTTCAAAACCCAGCGCTGAATACTGTTCTACAATATGTATATATACCTATCTAAACTGAGACTTCCTGATAGCGACCGCCTGTTGGCTATTCGTGGCTATTACTCTCTGAGTCATGCACATCTATTCCGAGCCACGTGTGCGCTTGCTGAGCTAGGTACAAAGCACGCACGTAAGTTCCACGTTACGCATGTACACGTGTACGTTCAGAGTTATGCATGGTCTTGTACCAGTTCTGATGTACGTGCTTACACTCTGCTGCAAGACCAATGGTCTCGAGGGTTGCTGGCAGGGCCACGGGAAACCAGAAACCTGCAGGACTGGAGCCGCAGCAGCAGGTGGACTGGAAACGAGGGCCGCAGAACTGGAGAGAAACAGATGAAGGGCTAGGAGGGGAAGTGGCAAGATTGCTTGGGCTTGGTCAGGTCAGAGTGGGAGTGGGGGGGGGGGGGGGGGAGGACAGTGTTGGGGGTTCAGGCTGGCACGGAGGGTGTGCGACAAATATTCAGGATTGAGTTGATAGAAGGGGAGGCATGTGCTGGGGAAGGGGCGAAGAGAGGACTGGGATTGGGCTGGGGGATGGCAAGGTTCAAGTTACGCTCCAGGAAATTTCAGCAGGTATTATTCAGTATAAAATTGCATTTCCCGTGCAAATAGTGCGCTTTTCTATTGGAAACAACAAAAATGGAATGTAATTGATTTTGAAATCCTGTGCACAAGAGCTTTTGTGCCCTAAGGCCAAGTTAGTACACGAGGGAAACCCAGGCCCCACCTCAGGGCCCCTTTTTATGTGAGAGAAAAGTACTGTGACTGAACACCATGCTGAGGATTAGGAGTAAATGTCCCCAAAGTGGACAGCTGCTCCCAGCAAGGACAAAAAGCAAGAACCACCACACGTGTTGCCCTCTACGTACTATTCCCAGAGAGGTTCTCCAAATAGAGCAGGGTTTAAGAACATAGGAACATGCCATCAAGCCCAGCATCCTGTTCCCAACAGTGGCCAATCCAGGCCACAAGTACCTGGCAAGTACCCAAAAACTAAGTCCATTCCATGTTACTGTTGCTAGTAATAGCAGTGGCTATTTTCTAAGTCAATTTGATTAATAGCAGGTAATGGACTTCTCCGCCAAGAACTTATCCAATCCTTTTTAAAACCCAGCTATACTAACTGCACTAACCACATCCTCTGGCCACAAATTCCAGAGTTTAATTGTGCGTTGAGTAAAAAAGAACTTTCTCCGATTAGTTTTAAATGTGCCACATGCTAACTTCATGGAGTACCCCATAGTTCTTCTATTATCCGAAAGAGTAAATAACCAACTCACATTTACCCGTTCTAGACCTCTCATGATTTTAAATACCTCTATCATATCCCCCCTCAGCCATCTCTTCTCCAAGCTGTTCCATTCCCTTTATCATTTTGGTTGCCCTTCTCTGTACCTTCTCCATTACAATTATATCTTATTTGAGATGCGGCAACCAGAATTGTACACAGTATTCAAGGTGCGGTCTCACCAGGGAGCGATACAGAGGCATTATGACATTTTCTGTTTTAGTCACCATTCCCTTCCTAATAATTTCCCACATCCTGTTTGCTTTTTTGACTGCTGCAGCACACTGAATCGACGATTTCAATGTGTTATCCAGTATGACGCCTAGATCTCTTTCTTGGGTAGTAGCACCTAATATGGAACCTAACATTGTCATGCGGAGTGCACTGTTAACCCGCGTTTGGACGCGCGTTTTCGACGCACTAGCTTTACCCCTTATTCGGTAAGGGGTAATAGCGCGTCAAAAACGCGCGTCGAAAACCCCCCCCTCCCGAAACTAATAGCGCCCGCAACATGCAAATGCATGTTGATGGCCCTATTAGTTATTCCCACGTGATTCAGTAAGTAAAATGTGCAGCCAAGCCGCACATTTTACTTTCAGAAATTAGCGCCTACCCAATGGTAGGCATTAATTTCTGCCGGCACCAGGAAAGTGCACAGAAAAGTAGTAAAAACTGCTTTTCTCTACACCCTCCAACTTAATATCATGGCGATATTAAGTCAAAGGTCCCAAAAGTTAAAAATAATTAAAAATTTAAAAAAAAAAAAAATTTTAAATCGGCCCACGGCTTGAAAACCGGACACTCAATTTTGCCAGCGTCTGGTTTCCGAACCCGTGGCTGTCAGCGGGTTTGAGACCAGACGCCGGCAAAATTGAGCGTCGGCTGTCAAACTCGCCGACAGCCGCCGCTCCTGTCAAAAAAAGAGGCGCTAGGGACGCGCTAGTGTCCCTAGTGCCTCTTTTTACCGCGGGCCCTAATTTGAATATATTTTTTAATGAATCGCGCGCACAGGAGAGTGGCCTGTCCGTGCGTCAGGAGAGCAGGCGCTTGCCCGCTCTCCCACGAATTTTACTGTATCGGCCTGTGTGTAACTATAGCATGGGTTATTTTTCCCTACATGCATCACCTTGCACTTATCCACATTAAATTTCATCTGCCATTTCGATGCCCAATTTTCCAGTCTTACAAGGTCTTCCTGCAATTTATCACAATCTGCTTGTGATTTAACTACTCTGAACAATTTTGTATCATCTGCAAATTTGATTATCTCACTCGTCGTATTCCTTTCCAGATCATTTATAAATATATTGAAAAGCACGGGTCCCAATACAGATCCCTGAGGCACTCCACTGCCCACTCCCTTCCACTGAGAAAACTATCCATTTAATCCTACTCTCTGTTTCCTGTCTTTTAACCAGTTTGTAATCCACTTTAGCCAGTTTCCCAAACCTGTCCTTGTAATTCCAGGACCAATCAGGTTTTCAGGATTTCCACAATGAAAGTATATGCAAATTTCTCATGCATATTCACTGCGGATATCCTGAAAACCAGGACGGGTACGGAAAACTCTGTACGAGGGAACCGTGCTTCTCTGCCCAGAGCTCAGGGCTGAGAAGGGAGGCTAATGACAACTTGCACAGAGTACTCCATGTCGTCTGGACTAACCAGGACCGATGCCACGTTGCACCGTGCACAAGCTGTTCCATTCCTATCAGCAGGGTGGATTTGCATTTCAGATTTAAATTGCTTCCCTCTTCTAAAATCAGAGATCAAGGCCAGTTACAATTCAGGTACTGCAGTTACTTCCCTGCACGATGCAGGGTGAAGTGGCTGTCCCAAGGAGCATCGGCGGGATTTGGACCCTGGTTTCCCTGGCTCTCACCCTGGCTACTCCTCCGCTGCAGGGGCTTGGGAAGTGGGAAGGAGGAAGGGAGAGCTCGTGTTAATGTTTCTTGGAAAAAAAACAAAAACATCTCATTCCAGAGTCTCTAATCTGACACAGTGACTGGAGCACGCTTTCCACAAACGTTCCTCCCGCTATATCCTCTCCAGTCACCCCTACCCAGCCCAACAACATGACAAAACCTGCCCAAGGCGCTCCAGGGAATTACAGAAAAGATGGTACACCCCTGCCCGCATGTATTAGGAAACAACTGGATCAGCTATTTTTTAGGGTTACAATATTCGACAAAAGCTTTCCAACCACCCTTTGTCCGCTGTGCTCTTCTGAACTAATCTGAATAAACGGAAGGAAGGAAAGACCATTCCTTCTGCCTATCCACTACAACAGGGGTCGGGAACCCATGGCTCGCGAGCCAGATATGGCTCTTTTGAGGGCTGCATCTGGCTCGCAGACAGTCGCCACACTTTCCCGCTGACCCAGCTGCTCCCCGGTCCTCCTCCGCCCGGGCTTAAAATGCTGTCAGCCCGGGCGGAACATGGCAGGACAGCTGGAGTCAGCAGCACCGGCGTGCTCTCTTCTTCCCCCCCCCCCCCCCCCCCCCCGCGGCCCGGAAGAGGAAGTGGAGAGTATCGGGTGCGTGCGCGGCGAGAATAGGCCCCGCTAGTGCGCTCGGCATCGGCCCGAAGAAAAGAACTGCAGCGCGGCTCGGAGGAAAATGAAGAGGTTCAACCGCGGCCGATGGGACTCCGCTTCCGCGAGGGCTGAAAATGAAGAGGTTAGCGTTGGGAGGAGGCTGCTGCTGCCGCGAGTTCCCGGGGTGGGGGAGAGAGAGAGTGAATGAGCGAGCAAGCTGTGTTTGCTCGCTCATTCACTCTCTCTCCCCCCCACCCCCACCCCGGGAACTCGCGGCAGCAGCAGCCTCCTCCCAACGCTAACCTCCTTCATTTTCAGCTCTCGCGGAGGTGGAGTCCCATCGGCCGCGGTTGAAGCTCTTCATTTTCCTCCGAGCCGCGCTGCAGTCTTCTTTTCTTCGGGCCGATGCCGAGCGCACTAGCGGGGCCTATTCGCGCCGCGCACGCACCCGATACTCTCCACTTCCTCTTCCGGGCCGCGGGGGGGGGGGGGGGGGGGCGTGTGTGTGTGTGTGTGTGTGTGTGTGTGTGTGTGTGTGTGTGTGAGATTGCATGTATGTGAATGATTGAGAGCCTGTACATGTGAAAGAGAGTATGTCTGTGATTGAGAGCCTGCCTGTGTGAGAGAGAGAGCATGAATGTAAGTTTACCATTGGGAACCTGTATGTGTAAGTTTGTGATTGAAAACCTGTTTGTGTGAAAGAGTATGTGTGTATGATTGAGATCCTTTGTGTGTGAGAGAAATCATGTGTATGTATTAGGGATGTGAATCGTGTCCTCGATCGTCTTAACGATCGATTTCGGCTGGGAGGGGGAGGGAATCGTATTGTTGCCGTTTGGGGGGGTAAAATATCGTGAAAAATCGTGAAAAAATCGTTAAAAATCGTTAAAAATCGAAAAATCGAAAAACCGGCACATTAAAACCCCCTAAAACCCACCCCCGACCCTTTAAATTAAATCCCCCACCCTCCCGAACCCCATCCCTCGCCGGAACATCGTTAAAAATCGAAAAATCGGCACACTAAAACCCCCTAAAACCCACCCCCGACCCTTTAAATTAAATCCCCCACCCTCCCGAACCCCCCCCCAAATAACTTAAATAACCTGCGGGTCCAGCGGCGGTCCGGAACGGGCTCCTGCTCCTCAATCTTGTCGTCTTCAGCCGGCGCCATTTTCCAAAATGGCGCCGAAAAATGGCGGCGGCCATAGACGAAAAAGATTGGACGGCAGGAGGTCCTTCCGGACCCCCGCTGGACTTTTGGCAAGTCTCGTGGGGGTCAGGAGGCCCCCCACAAGCTGGCCAAAAGTTCCTGGAGGTCCAGCGGGGGTCAGGGAGCGATTTCCCGCCGCGAATCGTTTTCGTACGGAAAATGGCACCAGCAGGAGATCGACTGCAGGAGGTCGTTCAGCGAGGCGCCGGAACCCTCGCTGAACGACCTCCTGCAGTCGATCTCCTGCCGGCGCCATTTTCCGTACGAAAACGATTCGCGGCGGGAAATCGCTCCCTGACCCCCGCTGGACCTCCAGGAACTTTTGGCCAGCTTGTGGGGGGCCTCCTGACCCCCACGAGACTTGCCAAAAGTCCAGCGGGGGTCCGGAAGGACCTCCTGCCGTCCAATCTTTTTCGTCTATGGCCGCCGCCATTTTTCGGCGCCATTTTGGAAAATGGCGCCGGCTGAAGACGACAAGATTCAGGAGCAGGAGCCCGTTCCGGACCGCTGCCGTTCCGGACCGCCGCTGGACCCGCAGGTTATTTAAGTTATTTGGGGGGGGGTTCGGGAGGGTGGGGGATTTAATTTAAAGGGTCGGGGGGGGGTTTAGGGGGTTTTAGTGTGCCGGCTCACGATTCTAACGATTTATAACGATAAATCGTTAGAATCTGTATTGTATTGTGTTCCATAACGGTTTAAGACGATATTAAAATTATCGGACGATAATTTTAATCGTCCTAAAACGATTCACATCCCTAGTATGTATGATTAAGAGCCTGTGTGTATAAGTAAGAGAGAGATCATGTGTGTCTGTGTGTGATTGAGAGCTGGTTTATGTGATTGAGAGCCTGTGTTTAAAGGAGAGAGAGAGACCATGTGTGTCTGTGTGTGATTGAGAGCTGATTTAGGTGAGGGAGCATGTGAGTATGTGATTGAGAGCCCGTGTGTAAATGAGAGAAAGAGAGGACATGTTTGTAAGCATGTGAATGAGAGTCTGTGTGTGAGAGAAAAAGACAGCATGTATTTATGTGATTGAAAGCCTGTGTGTGTGTGTGTAAGCGTGAAAAGATAGACAGCATGTGTGTAAATGTGTAATTAAGAGAAAAAACATGTGTATATGTGAGTACTGAGAGCATGTGTGTATAGGTGTGTCATTGAGAGCCAGTGTGAGTGAGAGCGCTGGTATGTGACTGAGAGACGAGAAAGTTCCAAGCAAACCACCCCACCTCCTGCTAATTCAGAACAATCTCAGGACACCTGGATATCAAACGTTCCCAGGTATGCAGAGCAAAAAAATGTTTGTATCCTTATTATTTTTCATTACTGGGTCTTTGTGTCTGCTATTTTGAAATATTTTGTTGGTATCTGGAAATGTTTTATATGAGTTTTTAATTATTGGATATTCCACTCATCAGCTGTTTCGAAATATGTTCTTTTTGTTAGTACAGTTTTACTGCTGATGATTTTATATTTCTTGATTTGTTTTATAAGGATGGGTGATGTTTCTTTTTTCCTTTGTTACACTGCATACAGAGACTCTGGCTTGTTGCAGTTTCCAATTCAGTTTTTGTCTGCATGCTTCTTGTTATGCGTTTTGGTCTCTTTATTCTATGTTAGGTGAGGGACAGCACGTGATTCAGATGAGGTTTTCTGCTGGCGTGTAGTTTCTGTGTAGGACTCTATAGCAGCCTGACTTGGTCCGTTTTCCTAATAGGAGATGTATTGGTGTCTTAAGGCCTGGTGTAATATTTTCAGAGACTTATTGTACTTTAAAAGTGTGATCTTACATAAAATGCACACATTTACTTGTATTTAGTTTTAAACATATTGTATGGCTCTCATGGAATTACATTTTAAAATATGTGGCGTTTATGGCTCTCTCAGCCAAAAAGGTTCCTGACCCCTGCACTACAAGGTAGATTTTTTTTTTTTTAATCAAATTTGCCTTCTTACCCCTTACCCCCTTCTTACCCCTCTTAACCCTTCTTAACCCTCAGAAATTAACTCCATCATCAAAAATTCCAGAGCTAAATGGAATATTTGTTATATCCCCAGTAAAGGATCTCGTCTTTTAGAATTCTGTACCTTTTCACAGCAAAGCAACCTATGAGAGAGTAAGTTTGTCTGGCTACATGCCAGCCAGTCTGAAGCAAAGCCCACAGCATAGAAATGAGACAGGGTAAACACGTTCTTAACGCTACTTTATATTATTCTGCGACCAGGGCAGAGAGAGAACAATGATGAGAAAATCCCCACATTTCCCACCATTGCGCTGGTGCGCTCTTAATCAAACTCCTTCACCCCATCTTAGCACGTATGGATTACGCATCACTTGATATATTAAACCTCCTTGAAGGCCCTACACATTTTTCTTGGGGCTAGTTTCCCCACTGAGGCTTTGCTCTCTGGGTGGCATATGATAGATGACATTGAATTATCTCCCATCCCCGCAGCGGCCCTCATACAGACTCACTAGAAATGTACCACATGCCCTCAATTCACAGGAAAGTTGTATTCATGTTAGACAACCAAAGTAAAATGATTAGTGCTGCACCAAATATGTTGAGCTGTTAGGTTCAATATTTGATCAATATCTGAATATTAGAGTAAATCCCTGAGGATCAGGGCATTCACTGGCAGTTAAGATCCTATTTAGAGGAGGTAAAAGGATTACGTACCACTTGATATATTAAACCTCCGTGAAGACCCTACACATTACTTTTTTTATTCCTATCTTTAAGCAAGGTAATAAGAGAGTCCCATTGTTTTGGGTTCTCTTTTTTTATGGCCTGGCTTTCCTTCCACCGGACCTGAGCTTCCAGTCCAGTTCTGATTAGGCGGTGGGTGGGGTTGATGACGTTGCAGCAGGAGGTAAGTAACTGGAGGCAATGGGCCTTCCTTCACAAAATATCAGGATTTTCAACCATTTAAGGGATTTTAAAGACTTTTTTTTTTTTTAATTAAAAATAAAAAAGCCAATACGACTGCTAGATTTGATTACTTGTCATGTCTTCCTCTCCTCAGAATGTCCAAGGATGCTTCAGAAGTTGCATTCAAAGACCCGGGAGAGGATTCCCAGTCATTGCACAACAGCGACACCAAGAACGCTGCCGTTCCAGAAGAAGCCCTGGTGCATGGCCTCCAACCAAGGATCACCACTGCAATGACTTTTGACTAAATTAATTTGGGAGGGGATATAAAGCTAGGAGAAAAATCCTGAGAACCTGCAAATAAAGACTCATTGCACGCTGGGCCCAAAACTTCTGATTGAGGTAGAAGTCCAGAGGAGCAGGAAACAAACTGCTGGGCAATAAAATAAATTCATTTAATTAAAAATAAGCAACTAATGGGAAAATTCCAGACAGGACTTCAAGAATTAACTAGCTGATACTTGGTGAAATTGCCTCAAGGCCCCTATTCACTCCCCTCCTTCCCAGTCCAAACCCAGTATACACTTTCCTCGCCCCATCCCCCCCCCCCCCCCCCCCCCCATCCCCCACTTCCCCAGCCCAACTACAACAAAATTCAACCATTATCCCCAATCAGACCCTTGAACTCTTCACCCAACTTTGCACCTACCACCACCACCACCACAGCACCTCCCCCATTTCTGCTGGTCTCACAGCAGGGCACACGTGCGATCGTCAAAAACTTATGCACATGCATACGTGCCTTACTTGGATTTTATTTACTTATAAAGCATATATACCATATAATCAGTAAGAAATTATAAAAGCAGTTCACATTTTTACATTCATAATTAAAAAAAAAAACACAACAATAAAAGCAAAAAACAATATATCACCACTCTCACTGCGGTCTACTCACAGCCCCCATAGATGACTTCTCTTAACTCACCTCGCAATTATTCTCACGCACCCCATGAATAACTTATCTTTCAACGAACCTCTGCCTGCACATCCCTAGAACAAAATGCCTCCCATCATGTCATACTAGGAAAGCAATAAGCCTTTGCCTGCTACGTGCACATACTTGAGTTATGTGCCTAGCTCAGCGAGTATGCACGTAGCTTAGAACATATGTGCCTAGTTCACAGAGTGCATGTTTATGCTCCTCAGCAAACAGTGGGGCGCACATGCATGCACAGAATATGTACACCCTAGCGACTGCCGACAGACACCAACCAGATTAGATTCACTGAAACCTAAACATTCCCTTTAACTCATACTGTAATTTGTTTTATTACTTTTTTTATGCCATGTAAAACTATTTTTCAATTAGAACATGGGAGAAGGGTGGGCAGATGGACTGGTTTTTGCAAAATTACAGTTCAATCACGTTATCTACTCTTTGGCCAAAGAAAACTGGCTGCCATGCGACATGACGCGACCTGACAAAACACACCCGGAGCAGGAGATTCTGCCCAGTCCGAGAAATAAAGCAGCACAATCAGATGAAAGATGTTCAAGCTTCCCCTGTAGGCTGCTAAAGTGGAATTACTTTTGGACAAGACATATGGGAAAACCCAAAATTCGTTTCCTGGATCCAACTGCCCTCACCAGGTCAGCTAGGGCTGGGGACAGTGTGGAAGCATTATCCATGGTCTCTGGGAAGGAGAAACAGGTAGAGGTGCAATTCCGGCCTTTGCACAACAGAGAATGCTTATGGTTGGGATTCGGGTTGCAGGCACACTGGACTCCAAAGGGCACCATGGTCTGAGGCAGCCTATTGAATGTCACAGTGATTTGCTGGTTCTAGAGGGAGAAGGCTGGGGGCTAACTAAAAATTTTAAAAAACCCGATATTTTGTGAAGGAAGGCCCATTGCCTCCAGTTACTTACCTCCTGCTGCAACGTCATCATCCCCACCCACCCGCCTAATCAGAACTGGACTGGAAGCTCAGGTACGGCGGAAGGAAAGCCAGGCCATAAAAAAAAGAGAACCCAAAACAATGGGACTCTCTTTATATCTTGCTTAAGGATAGGAAACAAAAAAAAGTAATAAAGGGTTTCTTTCCATCAAAATATGAACCTGTTACGATCAGTAACAACTTTAGGTGTCCGATTACACAATAGACTTCTTGAGGCTGAAGGCACTCAGCAGATGCCTCAAGGAATCCATTAATATTACATAACCAGACGAAGCCGGATCTTAAATTTTTCACCAATGGTGCCAACTGAAATCGTATGTTAAGTCGAGCTTCACAGAGGGCTCTGCCACAATAGTAATGATCCACCACAGGAGGACAAAAAGCATTCTGTGAGATTTCTACTGTGAGAATGGAAAACACGCGCTTTTACAGCGGAGGGAAAGAAATAGCTTTTTTTTTGCTTTTTTTTTTAATGAAAGAAGCAACAGGGGAATGACAGTAATGCCTGCTGTCAGATAACAGCCTAGAAGGTGGTAGGATGTCCTCTGCATCCATATCCATGTTGTGAAGCCTCCTATGGCCTTCTGTGTTGGGCACTATTTACAGCGCCATTCTCCTCAAATAGAGGTGTTCCTGTGACTTTAAAAGAAAGTGCTTAGGGATCCAAGAGAGCTAAAGTAACTAAATCTTCAAACACTTATAGAGAAATGGGGAAGAAAGGGAAACATTTGAAAGCCTATGTACACTAATGCTCACAGCATGGGAAATAAAGTCCCAGTTCTAGAGACAGTCGTGGAAGAGGCCGACTCGAATAGGGTACAGAGATGTGGTACACAGAGAACCAAGACTGGATTATAGTTATACCAGGCTATAATCTATGCAGGAAGGACAGGGTAGGAACAAAGGAGGCATGGCACTATATAGATATGTTTATATGTATACCTTAAAGCAACAGACATGCCCGGCTTAGAAGATAAAGAGGAGGAGCTATCAGTCAATCAGGAAAGAGGGAACGAACATCCATTTACAAAGGAGGGAGAAATGGATAGAGATTTAACTGAGGGCATTCATAAAATTGCTATGAAAGGGGAGCTGCTACAGAATAAATGATTTCAATCTTCTGGATGCTGACTTGGACATCCTGGCTGTGGCAGGATTTGTCCCTGGATTGTCTGCAAGGAGAACAGTTCTGGTAACAGAACCGACATGTGAAGGGGGGGTGGGGGGATCACTCAGGATCCAGTGATCACAAGCTGGTGTGGTCCAGTATCAGAAGACAGGCAGAGGTGCTTCATTCAAAGGTGAGGGTGCTGGACTTCAGAAAACCTTGTCAAGACGGGGGAGCACCTCAAGGATGCATTAAGTGGATGTGATAAGCTAGCAGCTTTAGAAGAGCAGCAGTGGACACACTGAAAGGAGATATTTTAAGGACAACAAATCTTTTTGTGAGAAAAGTAAACTAAAAGGTAAGAGGGAAAAAGAGAGAGGCCACTGTGGCTGAAAACATAAGGGAAAAAGGTTAAACATTCATAGATTACAAAAGATTGCAGAAAGAGAAAGACGGGCAACGATACCTGGAAAAGCTAAAAGAATTTGGGAAAATGGTCAGGAGAGTGAAGGCACTAATGGAAGAAAAGAAAATGCAAACTACAGTAAAATGGGGACAAACCTCTTTTAGGTATATTAATGACGGGAGGACATGCAAAAACAGGATTGTAAAATGCAAAAGTGAAGGAGGAACACGTAGAGGTTGATGGGCAGAAAGTGGAATTGCTTAACAAATCTTTCTGTTCAGAATCCACTGAGGAAGGGCTTGGACTTAGCATTACTACTACAGCCAAAGCCCCTCAGTCACCGGCAATTTTGTAGCAAAGGCCACAAAATCCAACCCTTCCCATGGAATTTGCCTCTCCCCGTAGAATTGTGGCAATCAGTAGAGATGTGCATCGTTTTTTGTGTTCGTGTCGCTCTTCATTTTTCGGCCGCCATGGAAAATGTCGGGGGGTTTTCGGTTTGGGTCTTTTTTTTCGTGAAAAATCGATTTTCAGTTAGTGCGCACTAACTCCCCGTTAGTGCACACTAACAAAAACCATTAGATTTTGTTAGTTTTTGTTAGTGTGCACTAACGGGGAGTTAGCGTGCACTAACTCCCGTTAGTGCACTCTAATCAGAAAAATACATTTTTGCAAAAAAAAAGGGAAAATCCCGATCTTTTTCGGGCTCCCTAAAACATGCCGAATTGGACAATTTCGTTGAAATTTTCCAATTCAGCAAAAACGAATGCACATCTCTAGCAATCAGGCCCCAGGGCAGCCAAAGAAGGTGGTTGCAGCCCAATATACCGCCACTATTCTCCTTCTCTTCCTGCCTCCCATTCAGCACTGGGGGTGGGGAAGGTGGGGCAAGTTCTGAAAGATGGGGGGAGGGACTTTTAATAAATAGAGAGGTTCAGGGAGCTGAATAAAGGGGCTGGGCAGGCTTTTAATGAAAAGACTTGGTGGGATGAATAAAGTGACCTGCGGGGGTTGAATACAGGGGTTGTGTGAAAGAGGGACTGGAAAAAGGTGGATGACCGTGCATGTTATACGTGGGCCTGCACACACCTGGCATGGGGGTGGGAAGAGGAAGTAGGGCTGGCATAAGGAGAGGGAAATAGAGTGGGGGAAGATGTGAGAGTAAGCAGGGCTGGAGTAAGAGGAAGTGTCATCTCCCTCTCCTTTCTTCTTTGGATCCAAGAACCTCCTCCTCTCTATTCTGCATCTCCCATTCAATATCCCAGAACCCCAAACTCCGATATCCCAGAACCTTCTTCCCTTCCTGTTCTTATCCCCCCCTCCCCCATTATCCCTCTTCCCATCCCTGATCTTCCCTCCTTCTCCCCCTCCCAATCTCCGAGATTACCTCTTCCTCTATTCTGCCATATCAATACCGTACCTGAAATTTCCCATTCATACAATTCCAAAACAATTATTAAGACAAAAAACAAGGTTGGAAAACCACTGCATTTTTAGTATGCAAAATAAATGTACAATATATAATATGCAACAATTTAACTATATGCAACTTTGCCACAACAACTGCAGAATCTTGAAAAATTTGCCACAAGTAACCAAGGGACCCTGACTACTACTTATTTCTATAAGTGCTACTTGACATTCTCGGCACTATACAAACACACATAAGAGTCCCTGTTCAGCGAGCTTACAATCTAATCAAAACAAACATATAAGACTTAGTTAGGAATTTCATTTATTTAGTGTTTGGGGTTTTTTCTGGAAAAGAGGTTCCAGTACTCACATGCAGGGCTCTCACTGGGGATGGGATGGGAAAAAGCAACCATTCAGGCAGCACTGCAAAAATTACACTGGACCCTAGAACACCAATATACCTCCTATCAAAAAAACAGAACAAGCCAAACTGCTACAGATCCCTACACAGAAACTACATGCTATCAGAATACCTCACTTTGATCACATAGAGAAACCATAGACACACCTTCACCAAATGCAGAGTAAGTATATGCACAAAGTATAAACTGAAATATACAGACAAAAACTGAACTGGAAACCCCAAGAAATCAGACTTTACTTGCAGTGAAACAATGGAGAAACAGAAACAAAAATGCATTTCCTTCTGTACCGTGTAAAATACAAAGATATCAGAGATGCTGCATATTTATATTCTCAAAACTGAAATATTCAAAAGTGTCTTATACTACGTTAGAAACTAGCTGAGTGTGAGACGACTAAGTATAATGGTAAATGGAGTTCACACAGAGGAGGCAGCATTACTAGTGGTATGCCTCAGGGCTCGGTCCTTGGATCAGTTCTCTTCAACATTTTCATAAACAACATTGTAGAAGGATTGTGTTTTAGCGAATGATACAAAAATCTGAAACAAGGTAGACAGCCAGGAAGAGGTGGAGAACAGAAGGCAGGATCCAGTGAAGCTTGAGGAATGGTCTAGACCAGCAATTCCCAAACCTGTTCTGGGGCACCTCTAGTCAGTCGGGTTTTCAGGATACCCACAATGAAGATGCATGAGGTAGGTTTGCAAGCATTACCTCCACCGCATACAAATTTATCTTCTGCATATTCACTGTGTATATCCTGAAAACCTGACTAGCTGGAAGTCCCCCAGGCAGGTTTGGGAACCACTGATCTGGACTGTAGAGCCTTGCAGCTAAGATTTAATGCTAACAATGTAGGCTCCTGCATTTAAGCTGCAAAAACCGAAGAGAGCCATACAGTATAGGGAATGAAGTTTTTCTATGCATAAAATAAGAGCGGGATCTGAGGGTGATTGTATTTGATGATCTTAAGGTGTCCAAACAGGTGGATAAGGTGACATCAAAAACCAGAAGGATGCTTGAGTGCAGAAGATGAGAAACAGCAGCAGGAAAAAAGGAGTTGAAATTGCCTCTGCATAAGTCTCTTGTAAAATTACTACTATTTATTTTCAGATTTTTAGATCATCCCTCAGAGGGATGATCTACACATCAGTGTACAACATAATCAAAATACAGCAAAATGAATAAAAGTTAACACAAATACAATAATCCATATAATTAAAAATGAATAAAATAAAATCATAATAAAACTGGGTTAGAAACCAGAATCTTGTGCTAATTGAGTACATAAAATAAAGGTTACCCAAATGCAGCTCAAAATAACTAAGTGCAGTAATCCAGGAATGATGTGATTAAAGTACGGGCCACAATAATTAAATCCTTCAATTCTAAGAAAGGTCTCAGATTACAAATATTCCATAACATAACTTCATAATTCTCCCAATTTGAGTATGTAGAATAAAGATAGGTATCTAATGTAATACCAAGTATCCTGATCTCTTGATGATTCTTAATTTCAACTTTGATTACAATATTAATTGGAGACAAGATATAAAAACATTCAGTTTTTTAAAACTATATTTTGATTTTGTTTTGTGTTTTATGGGTTTTTTTTACCTTTGATTTTTAATGTACATTGCTTTGGAAGTTTAAAAAATTTGAACTGGGAAGCAATTTATAAATGTTTTTAAATAAATCAAATAGTCAACCATATTTCAATCTTCTAATGGCCATTTTTAAAGCGCTAGTAGGCATATGATACACTGTACAGATACATATAAAAGGCAGTCCCTGCTCCAATCTAATCAAAACATATGCATGACAAATGAGTCTGGGGGAGTGCGTGTAATGTAGAGAAGTGTTTAAAATTTCAAAGCAGCTTCAAAAAAAGGTGAGTTTTTAGAATGAACTTAAATATGGTCGGAGAGAGCAAGACCTTGCTTGAAGAACAAAACTGCTGAACATATAGATAGGCAGAGTTTAATGGGATAAAGCCAAGGGAAGTCTTGCCTCACCAATCTTCTACATTTTTGGAGGGTGTAAACAAACAAACAAACAAACAAACAAACATGTGGATAAAGGTGAGCCAGTTGATATAGTGAATCTGAATTTCCAGAAAGCATTTGACAAAGACTCTCATGAGAGACTTCTTAGAAAATTAAAAAGTCATGGGATACAGGGCAGTGTCCTGTTGTGGATTGAGAACTGGTTAAAACTAGAAAACAGAGAGAGTAGGGCTAAATGGTAAATTTTCCCAGTGGAAAAAGGATCTGTTCTGGACCACTGCTTTTTAATATAATTATAAACTATCTGGAAATGGGAACAATAAATGAGGTGATCAAATTTGTCAATGGCAATTCAAATTTGCTAAATCACAAGAGGACTGTGAGAAATTGCAAGAGTACATTGCATAACTGAAAGACTGGGCATGCAAATGGCAAGTTAAATTTAATGTAGACAAGTGCAAAGTGATGCACTTTGTGAAAAGTAACCCAAACTATAGATACATAATGCAAGGTTCCACATTAGGAATCACCAATCAGGAAAATAATCTAGGCGTCACCATTGTTAATAGCAGATTTCAAAGTCAATGTGCAGAAGCAGCCAAGAAAACAAATAGAATGCTAGGAATTATTCGAAAGGAATGGAGAATAAAACAGAGAATATCAATGTCTCTGTATCGCTCCATGGTGCATTCTCAATTGTGCGTAGTTCTGGTCACTACATCTCAAAAAAATATAGCAAAATTAGAAAAGGTACAGAGAAAGACAAATGGGATGGAACAATTCCCCTGTGAGGAAAGCCTAAAAAAAGTTAAGACACTCTCGCTTGAAAAGAGACAGCTAAGGGGAGATATGATAGAGACCTATAAAATGAGTGGAACGGGTAAACACGAATCGGTTGTTTATGCTTTCCAAGAGTACAAAGACTAGAGGACATACAATGAAGTTACTAGGTGACACATTAAAAAAAAGTTATTTTATTAGTTTTAAATCAACACATAATTAAGCTCTGGAATTCATTGCCAGAGGATGTGATAAAAGCTATTAGCATAGCTGTGTTTAAAAAAGGTTCGGACAAGTTCCTGGATGAAACTTCCATAAACCATTAAGGTGGAGTTGTAGAAATCAACTTCTTATCCCTGTGATAGGCAGCATAGAATCTACGTACTCCTTGGGATCCTGGATTGGTCATCGCTGGAAAATAAGATACTGGCTTGATGGACCTTTAATCTGATCCAATATGGTAAGCATTATGAAGTATATGTACAATTCTGGAGACTGCACCTTCAAAAGGATATAAACTAGATGGAGTCAGTATAGATGGCAGCTACTAAAATGATCAACAGAGGGTGGGAGGGAAGGGTGGGGGACAGTATCTGACACATAAGTTGTATTTCAGTATATTTTACTGCATCTTATAGAAACACAGAAACATAGAAATGATGGCAATAGAGGACCAAATAGTCCATCCAGTCTGTCCAGCAAGCTGATAGTAGTAACTGCTGCCCATACAAGCCACTTTTATAATTATCAATTTCCCAGACTGTCAAAATCAGGGCCCTTGTTGGTTGCTGTTTGAGTCCAATTCCCCGTTACCTCTTGCCATTGAAGCAGAGAGCAATGTTAGAGTTGCATCAACAGCATTACGGATTACTGATTAAGGGTAGTAACCGCCGTATCAGCAAGCTACTCCCATGCTTATTTGTTTTCCTAGACTGTGCAATTCAATGTCCTTGTTGGTTGCTGTCTAAATCTAATTCCCACTTTCCTCTTTTCCCCCTGCCACTGAAGCAGAGAGCAATGATGGAGTTGCATCAACAGCATAAAGGCTTACTGGTTAGGGGTCGTAACTGCCACACCAGCAAGTTACCCCCATGCACTCTTTTCTTCATTCCCATCTTCTAGCCTTAAGGGATCCACAGTATTTATCCCATGCCCCTTTGAAATCTTTTACTATTTTGTCTTCACCACTTTCTCCAGAAGGGCATTCCAGGCATCCACCATCCTTTCTGTGAAGAAATATTTCCTGACATTAGTTCTGAGTCATCCTCCCTGTATTTTCATTTCGTGACCCCTAGTTCTACTGATTTCTTTTTAATGGAAAAGGTTTGTTGATTGTGCATCATTCAAACCTTTCCGGTTTCTGAAGGCTTGTAACATATCTCCTCCGCACCTCCTCTCCTCCAGGGTAAACATATTTAGGACCTTCAGCCTTTCCTCATAATTCATTTGATGGAGACCCACCACCATTTTGGTTGCCTTTTTCTGAACCGCCTCCATCTTGTCTCTGTCCCTTTTGAGAAATGGTCTCCAGAACTGAACACAGTACTCCAGGTGAGGCCTCACCAAGGACCTGTACAAGTTGATTATCACCTCCTTTTTCTTACTGGTTATTCTTCTCTCAATGCAGCCCAGCAGTCTTCTGGCTTTTGCTATCGTCTTATCTCATTGCTTCGCCAACTTTAGACACTATCATCCTGAGGTCTTTCTCTTGTTCCATGTACAGCAGCTCTCACCTCCCATCACATACAGCTCTTTTGCATTACCACACCCCAGATGCATGACTCTGCACTTCTTGGCATTGAATCCCAGCTGCCATATCTTCGCTCACATTTCAAACATCCTTAAATCATATCTTATTCTCTCTACTCCTTCCAGCGTGTCCACTCTCTTGCAGGTCTTAGCATCATCCACAAATAGACAAACTTTACCTTCTGTCCCTTCCGCAATGTCACTCACAAAGATACTGAATAGAACAGGTCCCAACACCAATCCCTGTTGCACTCCACTTAATACAGTTTTCTCTTCAGAGAAGGTTCCATTTACCAACACACACTGTCTTCTATCCATCAACAAGTTTGTAATTCGCACCACCACCACCTTGGCGCTCACTCCTAAGCTTCTCACTTTATTCACAAGTCTTACCTGAGAGACCATATCAAAAGCTTTACTAAAATCCAAGTAGATCACATTGTGTAACTAGAGAATTGGATCAGGGAAAAGTGCTCAATCAAAAAAAATTATTCATCTGACAGGACCTTCCCCTGGTTAATCCATGCTGTCTCAGATCAAGCAACCCACCGGGATTGTAGATAGTTCACTATCCTTTCCTTTAGCAGAGTCACCATTAAATTTTCCCACCACAGAGGTGAGGCTAACCAGCCTGTAGTTTCCAGCCTCCTCTCTGCTCCCACTCTTGTGAAGCGGGACCACCACCGCTCTTCTCCAATCACTCGGCACCACTCCCGTTTCCAAGGATCTATTGAACAGGCCACACAGCAGACCCGCCAGCACATCTCTGAGCTCTCTCAGTATCCTGGGATGAACCTCATCAGGCCCCATGGCCTTATCCACTTTCAGTTTTCCTAGGTCTTCCCATGCACTCTCTTCTGTAAACGGAGTTTCATCTACCCCACCCCCTTCCACAGTCTTGTTAACTAGTGACTGTCCTTCTCCAGGGTCTTCTTTAGTGAACATCGAACTGAAGTATTTGTTTAATATTTCTGCCATTTCTTCGTCTCTCTCCACATATTGATCCTTTTCACCTTTCTATTTCACGATACCTCCTTTGGACCTTTCTCTGATGTATCTGAAGAAGGTTTTGTCCCCCTGCTTTACCTATTTGGCAATCCTTTCTTCTGCCAGACTTTTTGCTTTCTTGATTACCTTTTTCATCTCCCTAGGTTTTACCAGATATTCTTCCCTGTGTTCTTCTTTTTGGGATCCTTTATAATTCTTGAATACTGCTTTTTTTGCTTTTATTATGTCAGCCACCACCTTTGAGAACCAGATCGGTTTCTTATTTCTCTTACTTTTGTTTACTTTTCTTTTTTTTTAATTCTTTATTTAAATTTTCAATTAACAAAATAGGGAATGGTTTTTTTTTTATACAGATACAAACATGTACATTCAATCAAGCTTTTCTCTCGTATAGTAATAAACATAATAAACATATTGACTTACTATCAGTCAAAAGAATGAAAAGCAAAAATGGAAATACTAATTCCCTTCATTATTTACCATAAAGAAATGAGGAGATCCAATACTTCAAAAAGGACTACTATCTTCTTAATTCTAATTAGGAAAAGGGAAGAGAAAAAACAAACTGGTATTTCACCTTCTTTAGCACTAGTAGGTAGAGTAATTCAGTTATCCGTTGTACGGCTATCCAGCAGTTGTCTCAACTGGATGGGGTCAAAGAAAAAATACTTTTGTTTACTTTTCTAACATAGATTTGTTGCTTTTGCAGTTGCTCCTTGTAGTTTGGCCCACTGTTCCACCTCTCCCATTTTCTCCCAGTCTTCTAGTTCTACCTCCAGGTATGTCCCCATTTCGACAAAGTTTGTATTTTTGAAATGCAAAATTAAAGTCTTTGCGTCTCTTCTCTGTGTCTTATTTGCGATGTCAAACCATACCGTTTGATGATCATTGGTGCCTAGGTGGGCACACATCCAGACATTAGAGACAATCTCCCCGTTATCATTTGTTTGAAGAGCCCCTTGCAGAGCATCCACTCTCTCTCTACTTCTGGTAGATTCCGCAGAAGGGATTCTCCAGTCTACATCTGGCATATTAAAGTCTTCACTTCTACTTTCTTTCCCACCTTTTGGATGTCTTTGACCAGATCTCAATCCAGTTCTACCGTTTTGAGTCAGATGCCTGTAAACCACACCAGTAAAAATGGATGAATCATTTATTTTTCTTCTTAGGACACTCTTTCTCTACCCCACTTTCCTTACAGTTCAATGCCTTGGATATTGTTCTTCACATAAAGAGCTACTCCTCCCCCTTTTCTGTCCTCTGTCCTTCCTTAACAAATTATAGCCCGGTATGGCTGTATCCTAATCATCAGAATCCATGAACCATGTCTCCGTGACAGCAACAATGTCCAAGTCTGCCTCCACCATTAAGGCATGCAGGTCTGGGATTTTATTGCCCAAACTACAAGCATTTGTAGTCATAGCTTTCCAATTTTTTGCCTTGATTTGTTGTACTTCAAATGTACCTTTTCTGCTTTTTTGTGCTGATTGATTGTATTTTCTCCTCCCATGTCCTGTATTGCTTTGGGGTGACATTTCAACTTCAATGCCATCTCCTGCCACTCCCATTCTTTAAATTTAAATGTCTGATAAAATATGCTCTGAATTTCTCACTTAGCATCCTCCTTCCTGCTACAGACAAATGTAGGCCATGCTTATCATATAGCCTTTTACTGCTCCACACACGACCCCAGCCTCCAATGTATCCAAAACCACTTTCTTTGCACCAGGTATTGAAATTATTTATATTGCATAGCTTATCATTTCCCTTTGCATGAACAGGTAATATTTCCAAAAAGGCAATAGTTTTTGCAGTGTGTCTTATCATCTTTCCTAGATTTTGGAAATCTTTTTGTACTTCATGGATACCATTTCTCTCAAGGTCATCAGTGTTATCATCCATTGGTCCCCAGATGGATGGTAACACTGATATCAAAGCTCTTACTTTCTTCTTCAATGACTTGAACTATCTGGTTTGCATTTCTACTAGCCGAGGATCCTGGAAAGCATTTAACTGTTGTGTCAGCATAACTCTCTGCTTCAACGGCAGGGGGAAAGAAGAAAAGTGGATCTATATACAGACAACAACCAACAAAGACTGAATTACATAGTCTGGGTAAACAAATAAGCATGGGTGTAGCTTGCTTATTGTGGCGGTTACTACCCCTAACTAATTAAGCTAGATATTCACTTAGATGCAGTTCCAACACTGCTCTCTACATTAATGGTGGGGGTGGAAGGGAAATAGAACCAAAAGGTTACTAAGAGCCAAAAGTAACAGAAGTATGAGGGAAAAAAAAGTGCAAAGCTTGCTGGGCAAACTGGATGGGCCCCTTTGGTCTTCTTCTGCCGTCATTTCTATGTTTCTATGTAAAATGTGCTCCCATATTGGTTCCTCTGATGACTGAGTCTCCCAGCAGAAGCAGCTTTCTTTTATGACATTTGATTCTGTTGAAGGCTTCTGGGTGCATTGGGTGACTTCACTTCAAAATCTATTGCTGAGGTTTCTTCATTCTCCAATGCAGAAAATGCATTTTGTAGGGGTAACAGTGGGCAGAGTGGGTGTTTCTTCACCACAGGCCTTATTCTGCCAGAGCCCACTGTTATCCAATTGTTCCTCAGTTTTTGATTCCTGGAGTGGGGGTTGATGCACAGGATGCTGCAAAGTTGGGGGAAAGGTGGGTGTCTGTCACATGTTTTATTCTACCAGAGCCTACTGTAAACCATTTTTTCTTGGGTTTCTGCAATCTCTGTGGTTTGCTTTGTATGTGTTTACTGTACATTTACTGTTAATGCGGCTCAATAAAAATTTAAATTAAAAAAAACATACCTCCAAGAAAACTGCACAGGAGGCAGGTCTCATCAGAAAAGAGACTCCGGAACAAGGTATTATGGGATAAAGGCAAAAGGAGGAAGGCTGAGGACTAATCTAAAGAAGTATTTCTTTACAGAATAAGTGGTGGATGCACGGAACGGCCTCCCAGTGAAAGTGGTGGTACAAGGACAGTATCTGAATTCAAGAAAACATGGCACAAAGACAGGAAACCTTGCGGGAGAGAAAGGAACTAAAAGCTGTGCAGGAGATGTGGATGGGCTGAAGGATTTTTATCTGCCATCATTTGTATGCAGATTTTCCCTTTTTCATATATTTTAAAAAGCTCCAGTCAGTAGAATAGTTCATTTTCCGGCTTCCGCTTGGCTCTTTATTCACTACTGCTACTGAAACGATGCTAATTGGGGGTCACAGTCATGAGGAGGAGAGGGTCCCACCAGCCATCTTCTTGTCCTCAGATTTAAATCTGTCAAAATGTTGGGTTTTCTGGTTTCCATGGAACAGTTTTAGAATGCCACGACCGTACGGTCATTGCTGCTTTAAATAGTTCAAGCCCTGAAAGTAGCCTGCTCCATTTTTCACTGAGGTTCTCTGAATGGGCACTTTCCCTGTACAGACAAGGAAAACTGCAGATGAACTAGAGGGTGACAAGAGACTGAAAAACCAGGAGAAGGGGACAATATCAAGATGTTCTCTTGGGCAGAACGGGACTCAGGGCGCTAGGCTGCAGTTTACCCGTGACCTGCAACGCCGCAGCACACGCAGCTACTTTAATTCAGAATTCAAATATTTCAAACAATTACTCCTCAGGAATGGGGAAAAAAAACACAAAAAAAACTCAGTAAAGGCTTGGTACAATTTCAGGATGTTTTCTTCGCCATCTGCCAATTGAATAATTGGGGGGGGGGGGGGGGGGGAGAGAAACAAACTATAATGTTGTCTGCTCCTTTAAACTGCAGCAGACAACATTCAATTAAGCCCGTTTCCTTAATGCTATCAAGATGAGTTGCAAGGTCCTCTGTGTCCTCCTCACATAGGGAAGGAGCTTGGTCTTCAGAGTCATTCAAACCTGAGCTGCCATTCTACCCGGCTCCTTTGGTGGCATCAAAGCTTGGCCTGGGGGGAAGCCACCCTCCTCTGAAAATCCATTCCCTGCTCATTTCTCTCTGCGGTCAGCCATGTCTGAGCAACAAAACCAACCCCTGGCCACCTTCTCCTCTTACCTGCCTTTTCTTTGGGTGAGGTATATAAATTAAAAAAAAAAAAAAGTCAAACAAGCAAGCTGTAGGTGAAACCCTTTCTTTCTGTTGGACTAGCAATGCATTGGTGACCAGCTTTGGAGAGCTACGGATGTTGTTGTCCCAACATAAAACTGAATTACAATGGTGCAGTCTCTGTTTTCCAAGCTGTAAAGAGCAGAAAGGAAAAAAGAGTTCAGGTGGGGGGGGGGGGGAGAGGGAGGATGGAGAGAAGGCATGTATTTGCAGAGTGGTGAGAAAACGGAGGGAGCCTCCCCTGAGAGGGAGAGAGTGAAAGGAGACCCTGGGGTGGTTTCAAATTCAGACAGTGATTACTTTCTTTTCCTGCATTGTTTGTTTGTTTGTTTTAGGAGTTGCATTTAAGCTGTGTTGCGGGTGATGGCTCCAATTCCGGCTCAATGTACCCAGCATTTCTGGCAGACGTTTTGTTTTGCCTGTTAATCTTTGTTTTATAACCTATTAATTAAGTGAACCTCACTGAGATCACAAAGCAGCTAACAGAGAGAATGAGAGAGAGAGAGCTCAGTTCCCAGGGGTGAGG
Source organism: Rhinatrema bivittatum (assembly GCF_901001135.1). Classification (NCBI taxonomy): domain Eukaryota; kingdom Metazoa; phylum Chordata; class Amphibia; order Gymnophiona; family Rhinatrematidae; genus Rhinatrema; species Rhinatrema bivittatum. Next base: position 118,207,953 of record NC_042621.1, read on the forward strand.
AAAAACCTCAACCTACACCCCCATACAGAGCCAGCACCTGCTAAAGATGGTCAATGGTGGCCAAGCCATGAAATTTTAGGTCCAACTGCAGAAGCCAAAAAAAAAAAGTACATTCACCAAACCCGTTCATCCTGATAATAGCATAATTGCCCTGGGAACAGGAAATTAAAACCAGCATTTTCTGGGACTTACATCAGCACTGATGCCCCTTTCGTGCAGCCCAGGTACCACCACCAAGGTAAGATAAACTAGGAAGAGGACCAACCTTGTTGGTGGCACCTACCTGGATGACCTCACACCCACACCTACATGGCCATTTCTGGCAATTTACCATGTTTACAAGCTTTGGTCCTCAGCCATCTGGACTACGGCAGTATGCTGTGTCTACGTCTACCAGAGAAGCTAACCCATGTGCTTCAACCTGTACAGAATGCTGCAGCTCGGGTTTTGACCGGGCTCTCCAGAATGGACCATGTCTCACTGGTATTAAAAGAACTTCACTGGTTACCGGTAAAATGGAGAGCACATTTTAGACTGCTGATTGTTGTTTTTAGATTGTTAAAGTGTGTTCACCCCTGTGCCTTACGAGATATGTTAGAATATTATGTTCCTGGAAGAACTCAGATCAACAGATACCTTACAGCTACTCATTCCTGTTGCTCATCAGTATAAGCGGGTCCAAACGAGATCACGGGTTTTTCCCATGGTAGCTGTGATGTAATGGAATAAAATACCAGTAGGACGGGGGAAATGTGGAAAAGAGGATTTACATTCAGACAACAACCAACAAGGACTGAACTTCACAATCTGGGTAAGCAAATAAGCGTGGGGGTAGCTTGCTTATTGCGGCGGTTACTACCCTAAACCAATTAAGCCTGATACATCACTTTGAATGCATATACAGCGTTGCTCTCTGCTTTAACGGCAGGGGGAAATGTGGAAGAGAGGATTTACATTCAGACAACATCCAACAAGGCATTGATCTGTGCAGTATGGGTAAATAAGCATCAGGGTAACTTGCTTGATGCGGCGGTTACTACCCTTAACCATTTATGCTCACCTTTGATGCAACTCCAACATTACTCTCTGCATCAGTGACGGGATGGCAGGAAATTTGAATCAAACAGTTACTAACAAGGGCCCTGAACTTGGTGGTTGATGAAACAGATAAGAATGGGAAAATAAGTGTGGAAGCTTGCTGGGCAGATTGGATGGGCCGATTGGTCTTTTTCTGCCATCATTTCTATGTTTCTATGTGAGCAATCAGATTTTAAAATGTTTAGAAAATCAATGAAGAAAATATTTATTTATTTAAGTTCTTTTAATATACCGATGCTCAAGACAAGGTCTTATCGTACAGGTTTACAATAAACAAGGGGAAACCAGTTAACATAGGAAATGAAAAAAAGTTACATTAAAATATGTTTCGAAGACGCTTTTGTTAGTTTTATTTAGCTGTTTCTGTATTTTATTGTTCTTAAAGTGTTATTGTCGTGTATGTTTAATATGGTATATTATGGATGTAACTCTGCAATCCGCACTGGATACATGTTAGGAAGTTGTGGACTAGACAAACTTTTTAAATAAATAAACAGAATATACCATCCAAGTGAATCTCCTCCTCCCACCCACCCCTCCCCACTAAAGATCAAGATGAGCAAAACCCAAACACTCCCAGGTATGACCGGATCCTCCTCCTCCTCCCTCCTCACGCCTTTGATCTTTCTCTTCCTCTTCATCCCTTTTTTCTACCCCCTTGTTTCTGGCTCTCCCTTTCCACTTGCTATCTCCTTCTCACCTCTCCATCGCCCTTCTCTCCCATATCCCCTCACACTCGGCATATCCCTCTCTCCTTTCTCACTCACAATTTGTTCTCTCTCCCCTCCCCCTTGCTGTCTGCATCTCCCTACTGCTCCCCCATTGATGTCCCCATCAGCATCCAGGCCACTTACATCCAGCTGCAACATGCAGCCAGGACCTGGGAAAGAAACAGCAGCTGCGGAAGAGAAGCAGGATGAGGGAAATCCCATCAGTGTGCACAAGGGGCTCCCTCCCTCGCCCCGCCTCAACCATTAGAGAGCTGCAGCAGGACTCTTGGGGGGGGGGGGATCTTCACCCTCAACGCCAGCCCCTGCTGACATCACCATCAGCAGTTTGGATACCCCGACAGCAGGCCTAGCGCGGAAGGGCCATGCCAAAGGGCCTGCCCCTTTGTGCACAACTTCCACCAGAAATACAACCACCACAGGGACATAACTGCACCCTTCCAACTGGAACAACCATCACTTTGCTCTGAATGGCAGAACACTGTACTGATTCTGTTGCAGCCCCCACCATGATCACTGCTGCATCTCCTACCCATAGAGGAACTCTGCTGCAGCCGCTAGAGTGATCTGACCCACTAGCGACAGAAGTAAGAGTTATATCGGAGCATATTTCCACAATGTGCTTCAACTGTATCATCACACCTATAGATGTGATTTCAAGCACGAGGGAGCCCCACCCTTCAAAACAACTCACTCTGGGAACCTAATCCTAGGTTCCCAGAGTGAGTTACAAACTGAATCTACCCATTCAACCCCCCACACACACATACACACACAGTCTATTTAACGATCGCACTGCAAACACTAATACGCACCACATCCCAGATCTAGTAGAGCAATACAAGCTCCATATGCTTTGCCGCATAGAAACTTGGGCAGTAAGGGTTACAATGTCACCCTCGCTCAGCTCTATATTCCAGGTTATCAAATTCATCACACACTCCCCCGCACCATGGGATGAGGTAGTAGAGTTGCCATCATCTCACATTACTCCTTGGCCCTAAACCCAACTGCATCCAAGCAAACTGGAAAAATCTGACAGCCTCATTTTTAAATTTCCAGGGTGAGGTAGGACCTACACTAGATCTAATGTACCACCAGGGAATCAACCTCAATCCTCTCTCAAAATCTCCAAACTCATATGTAACCTTGCAACTACTACCCACAACGTACCGGTGCTGGGAGATTTCAACTACCACACTGAGGCCACCCTCAAGGAAAATGCCATCAGCTTTCATTGCAACCTAGCCTGTCTTATCAAAGTTTTACATTTAACTTGATAAGCCTTATGCTTTTTCCTGTTTTCTTCAGATGACTCCTTACAATTTTTGAAGGAAGTTATTTTGGATAAAATAGCTTCACATCACCTTTTAACCATGCTTGTTATTGTTTGGCCTTCCTTCCACTTTTCTTAATGCATGGAATACATCTGGACTGAGTTTCTAAGATGGTATTTTTAAACAATGTCCACGCCTTTTGTACACTCTTAACCTTTGCAGGTGCACCTTTCAGTTTTTTCTGTTTTCCTCATTTTATCAGTTTCCCTTTTGAAAGTTTAGTGTTAGAGCTGCAGATTTACATATTGTCCACCTTCCAGTCATTAGTTTAAATTAGATCATGTTATCATCACTATTGTTAAGTAGCCCCACTACCTTTACCTCTCTCACCAAATCCTGTGTTCCACTAAGAATTAGATCTAAAATAGCTCCCTCTCTCATTGGTTGCTGAACCCATTGCTCATTGGTTGCTGAACCCATTGCTCCATGAAGCAGTCATTTGTTACATCCAGGAACTTTGTCTCTAGCATGTCCTGATGTTACATTTATCCAGTCAATATTGGGGTAATTGAAAACTCCCATTATTTGGGATGTGAATCGTTTTTCTAACAAATTGAAATATCGTACGATATTTCTAAATTCGTTAATATATCGGGTAAAAAAAGAAACGATCACTTTTCCCCCCGAATTTTCTTAAAAATCATTTTTTGGATTAGTGCGCGCTAACCCAAAAAACGATTTTTCACTTTAAAAAAAACGGGGATCCACGGGAAAACGAGATTTTCCCGCAGCCAATCGAACCCGAAAGCGAGAACGATTGGGCACCCGATTCACATCCCTACTCATTATTACTACACTGCCAAACTGGTTAGCTTCCCTGATTTCTCTTAGCATTTTATCATCCATCTTATCATTTTGGCCAAGCGGACGGCATTATATTCCTATCACTATACTCTTATCCAACACACATGGGATTTCTACCCACAAAGATTCTACCATGCATTTAGTCTCTTGTATGAACTGTATCCTGTTGAAGTTTATATCATCCCTAACATAAAGACTCCCACCAAGCTGATCCTCCCTATCATTACGATATAATTTGTCCCATTGGTTATCCTCCTTCCACCAGCTCTCTGAGATGTCAATTATGTCTATCATTCACTGCTATACAATCTAACTCTCCCATCTTACTTCTTAGACTTCTGGCATTGGCATACAGACATCTCAAAGTGAGTTTTTTGTTTGTATTAACAGCCTGCTTTTCAGTTGAGAGGGATAATTTGGAATCCTTTAGCTCAGGTAGTTCTTTAATTATAGGCACTTGGACTACTTTTCTTATTGGAACCTCTGTTGGAATGCCCTAACCCTCCCGCTTCATTAGTATCCTTTGAAGATACCTCCCTCCGAACCATGCGCTACTGAGCAACTGTCTGCTTCCCCCCTTCTGGTTTATTGCATAATTTATCTTTCATTACCTTCACTCCTTATTCCATCTAATAGATTCATCTCTTTCCATCCCTCTGACACCTAAATAACCAATTAAACCCCCTTATGTCTCAAATCACATCCCTATATGCCCTTCTTGTGTTCTCTTATGGTCATTGTATACTGTGCACTATAGGAATTTAATGCTAATTTCTACTGTAATGCGGCTTCAAGATTAGCTTGGAAGAGGCAAAATATCAAATGTTTAGAAAGAGTTTTGCTTATAACTGGAAATAAACCAACCGCATAGTGCTTATTACCCCCTTTTTCCTTTTTTCCCCCTTAACCCTTGCCATCCAGAAAACCTCTTAATTCAGCTGGTTCATTAAATATATATCTATTTCCCTGATATTTTAAACAGCATTTACAGGGGTATTTCAAAACCATTGTAGCGCCACGGCTCAATACTTCAGGCCTCATTACCAAGAATTTTCTTCTCCGATCTTGAGTCGAGCGGACAATATCTGGTTATTTTGAGCTTCCAATGTTTTTTTTTTTTTTTTTAAATCTTGGTCCCAATATTCCCTGTGTTTATGAGATCTTTCTGAAATGTTACTGTTTGTTTTATTGCCTTAAAGAAATATTGTAAGTTCTCTTATTTCTTTCGATATATGATGTAATATATCTGAAATAATTGCATAAATAAAAAGTTTAAAAAAAAGAAAGAGTTTTGCTCTCTCACTCACTCTTTACCCACCTCGTGCATTTGCTCTCCTTCACCCCCTACTCTTTGACTCTCTCTTCACCTGTCACCCCTTGTTCTTTCTTGACTCCTCCTTGTGCGTTTACCGCAGCACTGCCCTGCCGCTACAGAGTGAGCCAGCTGATGTGGGACGGGAGAGAAATGCTCCGCACAAGCGACACTCTTGCCGCCTCCTCCTATGGCCTATACACTTAGTTACCGGTTTCCTGCAGCAAGGTTTCGGAAATTCTGTGCCACACGTCTGTGAATCTGCATATTTCTGTATGTTAAACAGGTACACTTTATTTTACACTACGTGAATAGGAGTAGCTTTCCAACTTTGCTTGCTTGTTTGAACAATTTTTTTCTTCTTTTTCAGTTAGGGAAAAAAAAAAAAAGAGATCTCAGTTAGTGGCAGAGGAGGAAAGGACAGAGGAATTTGACATCCAGGACTGGAGGAAAGAGAAGGCCGGGTTCAAGGCCTGGAGGAGCGGGGGAGAAATCAATGGTGTAAACAGAAGAGTGAGGGGGGAGGGCTCAAGATCAGGGAGGGAGGGAGGGGGGAGGGGAAGAGAAAAGAGGGAGCGGGATTCCAGAATCTACAGGAGTAGTTTGGGGAGGGAGGAGGAGGTGGGGAGAGACTCCAAAACAGGAGAGAGGGATGTCCTTCCTCCAGTTGTAATCCTGCTCCCCTTATATATCCCCTCTTCCTGGAGCTCTCTCACACCCAACCCCCAATCTCACACCCACACTTCTGCCCAAATTTCTCTCTCTCACATATGCATCCTACCCCCTACATAGATCCCCATCTTGCATACGCACACACACACACAGTCACACACTATGGCACTGAACCTGTCTCACAAACAACCAACCTGCCATAAATACCTTTCACACACAGAGAGACAATTCCCTCTTGCCGACTCCTTTTTGCTAATGTCCCAGATGCAGATATCCTCTCACCTTCACACACACACCCAGTCAATTCCCTGTCAATCCTACCCCTAGATCAGAGGTTCCCAAACCTGTCCTAGGGGGGACCCCCAGTCGGTCAGGTTTTCAGGATATCCACAATGAATATGCATGAGATAAAAATATGCATGCTTACGGAGGCAGGGTATGCAAATTCCTCATGCATATTCATTGTGGTTACCTGAAAACCCGACTGGCTGGGGGTCCCCCTCCAGGACAGGTTTGGGAACCACTGCCCTAGATGATCCCTTTACTGATCCCCGTACCAACCCACATCCCACCCAGCCAGTCCAGCCTCTCACATTCCCCAGACAATTCCCTTCTCACTTTCCAGCCCCTTCCACTACTATTACTTTTTCGATAGCAGGCCCATCTATCTGGAATAGCATCCCATCAAATCTCAGATTAGAGCCATGCCTTTTAACTTTCAGAAAAAGACTTAAAACCTGGCTCTTTCACCAAGCCTTCGCCGATCCACCAGTCTTTCACTAGTTGTCCTTCAATCTAACCCAGTCTGGCATTTATACTCATGAACAATGGACTCTGAAACTTCTAGGTTAAAATTCCAGGTTAAAGCACCTTTTAAGCTTTAACCCGTACGCTCTTTGGTAATACGTTGTAATTCGTTATAATTTCTTCCTGCCTTATCTTCCTTCCAGCTTGTTGCAAGCTTCCAAGTTCTCCTCCCCTGTTGATTGTAACTTTGACTTATTCCTACCTATTGTTATCTTCGTTCACTTGAATTGTTACTCCAGTTATACCCCTTGTTAAATGTAAACCGATCCGATATGGTTATTTACTATGAAGGTCGGTATATAAAACTGTTAAATAAATAAATTACTTAACATTTCTACAGCACTACACGACATACGCAGTGCTCCCCTCTCCACCTACATGCCTCTTAGCCCCCACCCCTACTGGCCAGAAGAGAGTGGTGGTGCCTCGGATTATGACCTCTCCCACCGATGCCAGGGGCCGGGCATGTGCTTCGCGCTACACGAGAGACAGTAAATACCCACACAGTACAACTACAGCTCCCAGCGAAACAGGAGAGGACACAGCCCAGGATACCCGCCACTCTTCCTCCTCCAGCCAACCAGGATCAATTAGCGTACAGGCGAGGGGAACAGGACAGAGAAGTGCCGCTGCAGAGGAGCGTTTCTACATCAAACTCACCAGCAAGAGAGTTTCATTCAAAGCCACAAGCAGTAAACAGAAACCCATTTACCTTAAGGGAAAGCGAGAGCAATCTCCTCCATAACCATTCATACAGCTCCATCAATGCCCGTCTTTTTATGTATGCTTGCTTTCTTTTATTACAATGGCTTTACTAGAATTGATGCACACCACACTGGACAGCTGGTTCAGCTGGGGATGCAGTTAATAAGTATGTTCAAATAATTTATATATAAAAAAAAAAAGTCTGAGAAGACAAATGGTTAAGTGTGTCACAAGTGTGAATAGATGGAGGTTAAGGGTCCCTATTCAAGGTCAGCAGGCGAACGATAGAAGAACTGAACTAGAGCTGGGGAAGATTGGGGGGGGGGCGGTGCACAAATCCCAGCTCCACTCAGGCAACCCCACCTCCTGCCATACAAATTCACCGGTACAAGGCAGCAACTCCCCAGCCTCCACCTTCCATTTCCCCCTCTCTCAATCCCCGCTCACCCCTTATAGCAAACGCATGCATCAAGCCCGTTTCCTAATGACAAAAGTATCTGCTCTGTGCACACAACGTAAAGTGGGCACACAATGTCAGCTGCCCACCCCGACCCCCTGAAACACACAGGGCTCAGCCCCAGCAGTAACACGTGTCTGATCTCCAGCAGATGCAAGCAAGGAGCTCTCTGGTATCTCTCAGAGTGAATCTGCCAATGTCTGCGGCATGCGTAAGGTGTTTAAAAATACACAAGGGTGTCACTCCCAGGATAAGGGCCAGCTAAGAGCTATGTAATACTTGATTTGCATTCACTCTACTGCAGCAGCAGGCTGGCTGGTGTGCCAGCACGCTGCAAAGAGAAAATGGGAGAGGAATCCAACTCGATTTAGAAGCGCACAGAAGGGCAAGCGATAAAACTGCTCTAACACCACAAGCGATGGAAGCCTGAGGGGGGAGGGAGCCCCAAACCTCAGCACCCCCAAGTGCAGAGAGTCCCAACGAGGGACAAAGTGAGCCACGGCAGCTGAGCAGGAAAGCAGAGGCCAGATCAACACGTTTCTCTCTCCGCTTCAGTCTCTCACTGGCTAATGGTTGCCGACCGCCAACGGCAGTAACAGGGCTAAAAATAAGAAAGCTCGGGTGGTAGCAGTGAGTCATGGCACACCTGTGGGATCAGAAGCCAAAGCTGCCCCTGGGGAGGGGGGAGGCAATGCACGATCCTTCTCTGAGCCAGGGAAGGAGGTGGAATAAATCTTTAATGTCAGCCTTGGAATCAATGATTTAATGGGAAGACTGGGGGGGGGGGGGGGGAGAAGGATTATCTCTTGTCCAGGAGAAGGCAGGGGGAAGGAGATGATGGGGGTTACAGATGGAGGGGGGGAAAAACCCACTTGGTAGTCTAACTCTCCATGCTGTCTTTCAGTGAGGTGGGCGTCTGCAATAGAAGGAGAAAGCACAGGCAAGAAATGCCAAGCCCAGCTGTGAGCATAGAGCTGGAATCTGCCCATTACCTAAAATCCCCAGCTCCGTACCACCACCATGAGAATAAAGCCATCATGTGAATCCCCCTAACCTCCCAGCTCCATACCACCACCGTGTGAATCCCCCTAACCCCAGCTCCATACCACCACCGTGTGCATCCCCCTAACCCCCAGCTCCATACCACCACCGTGTGAATCCCCCTAACCCCAGCTCCATACCACCACCGTGTGAATCCCACCACCGTGTGAATCCCCCTAACCCCAGCTCCATACCACCACCGTGTGAATCCCCCTAACCCCAGCTCCATACCACCACCGTGTGAATCCCACCACCGTGTGAATCCCCCTAACCCCAGCTCCATACCACCACCGTGTGAATCCCACCACCGTGTGCATCCCCCTAACCCCCAGCTCCATACCACCACCGTGTGAATCCCACCACCGTGTGAATCCCCCTAACCCCAGCTCCATACCACCACCGTGTGAATCCCCCTAACCCCCAGCTCCATACCACCACCGTGTGAATCCCACCACCGTGTGAATCCCCCTAACCCCAGCTCCATACCACCACCGTGTGAATCCCCCTAACCCCAGCTCCATACCACCACCGTGTGAATCCCCCTAACCCCAGCTCCATACCACCACCGTGTGAATCCCAGTCCGGAGCTGACCAGCTAGGAGGTGGCGTACCTAGAAAGGCTAATGGTCTCAAGGTCGTGGTAGAGTCCAAGTGCTGGATAGGAGCTGGGAGCAGAAATGTCAGACTGATGGTAGGCAAGGATACAGGAACAGTAGTTGCTGGGACAGTTAGGAATGGGAACAAAAGGCCAAATGAACAGAGTTTCCATGGGGCAGGTGCCAAAGAAAGAGTTGTCTTCCTGGTGCTGCTCATCTCCTGGCTTCAATGTGGGGCACATGCACTACTGGACAAATAAGGAGCTTGCGGAGGTGTGTTTCCTCCCTTATGTATGAAGAGTACCTATTCTCACACTTTACTGAGAAATGTAAAGAAATTTTAGAAGTCACTGGTTCGAGCCCTGTCAGCTCTGAGAATCCTGTCCCCGTCCCCCCCCCCCCCCCAATCTCATTTCAGTATAAAAACCCTGTGAATTACCCCATCCCCCTAGCTCAGAAGGTTCACCATGGAATCCCCCCCCCCCCCCAGCCTACCAACACTATGTTAACCCTGCCCCCGCCCCCACCCTCAAGCTGCTCTGTGTGCAAATGAAACAGAATGGCAGAGTAAACACTGTCCACATACACACACACATATACATATATACATACATACATACACCTGGAGCTTCCACAAGCTGGCTGAGCTCTGACACAGACACTACCTCTAAAAGAGAGGACTTCTCCTCTGGCCTGACCATGCAGCTCTCCTCTGCCCAGTCTGCAGGAGCGACTGCACCCTCTAACCCAGGGACCTCAGCACAGAGACTCAGCATATACAATCCTCTCATCCTAAAAACCCAGCAGGATAGGTTTAGGAAGCCTGGCTCTAACCTGGGGAACACAGAACATCACTAATTACCCCTCCCCCCCCCCCCCCACGCACTCGTTCCTTAGAGCCAAGGGCAAAGGGACTACGCACTCTGTCACAGGGATAAAGAAAAGGACAGGGCCGTCGGGAGAGAGAACCAGGGACATGATGGAGGGAAAGGAAGAGAAGCAGAAAATGTAAAGAAAGAGAAAGGCGACTGCGCGGCAATGCCCGGTCAGGGATGGCCGGCACCGTCCCGCACCCCGGCAGCACTGGTGCATGGCTGAGCCTCAGCCTCCAGGAGCTGAACTGTCATAAGGGAGAGGCCAGAAGGAAAAACACATTGGTAACACCTTTTCAAAGGACTTTTTTTGTTTTACTAAATAGCACTGTGGCTCACTGCGTTATTAAAAAAAAATAATAATACTGCAGCAGCTCCACCCTCCCCCCCCCGGAAAATAATTTATATACAGTATTTGCTTATACACTCAAAGTCTGCCACAAGAAACCATTTTATAAACAAAATACATTTGTTGCCTTGCAGGATGGTTTTTTTGGTTTTTTTTTTAAATAAAAAAAAGGGCAGTGTGTGTAATATTAATTAAATGTTTCTCACCCACAGTTATGAATTTCAACAATAACCCACGCTCTGAGATATGCCACACTGCTAGAATAGCTGCCCCCACACCCAGATCCTATGCTGAACTGATGGGGGAAGGGCTCCACTCCCCCTAACTCTCCAAAGTGACTAAAAGGAGCCCCCAAGAACTCTGCTCTGAAATCTAGTGCGGACGTGAAAAGAGAGACATTAAGCCCCCTTCTCCCCCAAACTCTACTCAGGCCCACTGCTGAAGCGAGAGGGGGAGTGGAGTCCCACAAACTCTCCTCTTAAAGCCAGGAGAGGAGAGGAGAGGAGAGGAAGCCACCCACCCCCCGTGCTGTGCTCTCAGACTCTGTTCCTTCCCACAGCAAGCTCTCCTTTCCAACCCCTGCGCCACACTGAAAAGTACGACAGTGACAGAGAACATGAACTTCACTTAGGTCCTGTACTGCTCTCAGCCCCTGCCTTACAATTAGGCTGATGCAATATCATGCGCTGAGCCTAGCGCACAGGATAACGTGTGCTTGGTCACTCATTTTGGATGTGCGTCCATAACCCCAATGTCTACTGGAGAAATTACTTACCTGATAATTTCGTTTTCCTTAGTGTAGACAGATGGACTCGGGACCAATGGGTATAGTGTACTCCTGATAGCAGTTGGAGATGGATCAGATTTCAATATGACGTCAGCCCTAGTACATATACCCCTGCATGAAGTGCAGTATTCTCCTTGAAAAGCATTGTGGATATATGTATGACTGAATAATTTGAATAACTTGATTAACTTTATAACTTGGATAACATGATTAACTTTATAACCTGGTAACTTGATTAATTTGAACTGGTTGAATTGGCTATAGCTGGAGACCACCAGTGCCCTCAACCGAGAAATGTCGACACCCGGTAGGGTGGGTGTCCTAGATGAAGGGAAGCATGGCTTACCCGTGAATCACTCGCTCCCGGGGATGTCCCCCGAGAATTCCATGAGTAACGGCAGCCATGGGTGGGATGCTGAGTCCATCTGTCTACACTAAGGAAAACAAAATTATCAGGTAAGTAATTTCTCCATTTCCTAGCGTGTAGCAGATGGACTCAGGACCAACGGGATGTATAAAAGCTACTCCCGAACCGGGTGGGAGGCTGTCCATGACCCACTTAGTACTGCCCTTGCAAATGCTGTGTCCTCCCGAACCTGAACATCCAGGCGGTAAAACCTGGAGAAGGTGTGTATGGAGGACCATGTCGCTGCCCTGCAGATCTTGGCGGGTGACAGCATCTCGGTTTCCGCCCAGGACACTGCCTGGGCTCTAGTAGAATGGGCCTTGACTTGTAAAGGCGGTGGCTTGCCTGCTTCTACATAAGCCACCTTGATGACTTCTTTTTTTTAATTTTTTATTTATGCTGCTTTTTCATTTTACAGGAAGAAAATTGAATAGACAATATACAATCAAATAAATTTGCAATTTCCTTACATATGAGAATTATATTGTCCATTACCCTTTATAACAAGACTAAAGAAATGATAGTATTACTCCAGGTTAGGAAAAGTATTCAGAGCAAAAATCCAGGAAAACAGTAAAAACTTATACAATTGAAAAGAGAGAGACAAAACTCCTAGTATTTACTTTACTTCTGCCTCGTCCTTGCCAATACTCAAGGGGGTTGAGAAAAGGAATCAAGGAAGGTACGTAACTGGTTAACCTCAAAGTACACATATTTCTGCCCGCTTTTCCAAATTTCACATCTACATGGGTACTTTATGGTCATCTTTCCTCCCTTACTTTCCACTTCTGCTCTAAGCTCTAGGAATTTTTTCCTTCTTATTTGGGTCACTCTGGAAAGGTCAGGGTATGCCCAAATCCTTCCCCCATGAAACTCTTCTAGCCTATGCCTCATGAATAATTTAAAGACTGTATCTCTATCACTTACAAATACAAAACTAACATGTAATGTTGTTCTGACCTCTATCTTAGTAGCCAAGGTGGTCTCTAGAATTTCAGATAGATTAAGTGACTGTTCTGTAGCTTTATTGCTTTCTAGAGCCTTACCCTTAATGTCTACATAATACATTTCTGCAATGGTTGGCATAACATTATCTGGCCACTTTAATATGCCAGAAAGATACTCCTTGAACATATCTATTGGTGATGTTAAATTTAACTTAGGAAAGTTCAATAGTCTTAAATTTAGATATTTTTGATGGCTTTCTATCATTTCCAATCGTTTGTTATGCAAAATTTCAGTTTTAGTAAACCTCTGATGACATGTTTCCAGGGTAGTTCTTCTCTTCTCCATTTCTCCTTTTGTTTTTTCAATCTTTAATATTGATGTTTCTATATTTTTTGATTGTAGGCTAGATTCCGATGTTTGTTTCATTAGGTTGACTATGGCAATTTCAAGGGATGTTATAGCAGACCATGACGACTCCATTGTGATCTCCTTTGGTTTAGTTGGCAGTATTTTAACTTCCATGTCCATTTCTACTTTCCCCTTGTTGGCAAGGTTCTCTCCACTTTCCTCTTTTTCTGGAGTTAGTACAAAAGACTGTTCCATAGGATATTTTGGAGGAGAAGGGGTAGACGGGGCCCCGGGGCTGAGAGATATTTCGGCCGGGAGAACAGGTATTTGCTCTATACCCGTATCTCCAATGGCCCCTGCACCCGGTTGATAACTAGGAACTGATGGGAAAAACGTCGATATCTGTGTTTGAATCGGTTCAGGTAGAGGAGAGGAAGTAGTTGCCTCTCTTACCTTTGCCTTTCTTTTAGTGTGGGGCATTATGTTCTTAGGTAGATATTTATTTGATATCGAGATGTTCTCCCTTCAGTTGTCTACTCAATATTAACTCCTTTCCTGGAGGGGTTGGGAGCAGCTAAACCTTCGGTAATTTATTTACTCACGATTTGAAGAAGTTTTCAAATATATATTCTTCTAGGAAAGTTTCTTTTACGACACGCGCCGGGACGACGACACGCGCCGAGGATGTCCTGATTTTATACCAGACGCCGGTCTCCTGATGATGACGTCCGCGCGCCTCGTTCAGCCGCGGGAATCCAGGTACGGGGAAACCTCTCCCTTCCTGCACCGCTCGAATCTCGGGTCTCACCCGGTCGTCCAGCCAACTCCAGATGGAAAGGTTAGCTGCTCCTCCAACGAAAACGCCGAGGATGTCCTGATTTTATACCAGACGCCGGTCTCCTGATGATGACGTCAGCGCGCCTCGTTCAGCCGCGGGAATCCAGGTACGGGGAAACCTCTCCCTTCCTGCACCGCTCGAATCTCGGGTCTCACCCGGTCGTCCAGCCAACTCCAGATGGAAAGGTTAGCTGCTCCTCCCCTTGATGACTTCTTTGATCCAGTGGGCTATGATTGCTCGCGAGGCCGCTTCCCCTTGCTTCTTCCCGCTGTGAAGGACGAATAGATGGTCCGTCTTTCGTACAGATTCCGACCTTTCCAGGTATCTGACTAGGAGTCTGCAGACATTGAGATGGCGTAGACAGAGCCTCTTCCGAATTCTTATGCTCATCTGGCGATAGTAGCGAGATGGTTTGGTTGAGATGGAAGTGAGACACCACTTTGGGGAGGAACAACGGAACTGTGCGTAACTGGATGGTTCCCGGGGTGAGTCTGAGGAATGGCTCTCGGCAGGACAGTGCTTGTAGCTCGGATATACGCCAGGCTGAACAGACTGCCAGCAGGAAGGCTGTCTTCAATGTTAATAGTCGGAGAGACAGTCCACGGAGAGGTCTGAAGGAGGTTCTGCTAGGAAATCTAGGACCAGGTTGAGGTTCCAAAGCGGCACAGGCCATCTTAGGGGTGGTCGGATGTGCTTGACTCCTTTCAGGAAGCGGGAGACATCCGGGTGAGAGGCTATGCTGCCGCTCTCGCTCTTGGTTCCGTAGCATGACAATGCGGCCACCTGTACCTTGATGGAGTTGAGGGACAATCCCTTCTGTAGGCCGTTCTGCAGGAATTCCAAAATCGCAGGAATTTTGACTGAGCATGGTATGATGTCGTGGTCCTCGCATCAGGCTTCGAAGACTCTCCAAATCCTTATGTATGTTAGGGATGTGGAGAACTTGCGTGCTCGGAGTAGGGTGTCATTTACTGCCCCCAAGTATCCGCTCCCCTTAGGCGAGTCCTCTCAATGGCCAGACCGTAAGAGAGAATCGAGCTGGATCCTCATGGAGGATCGGTCCCTGTTGGAGCAGGTCTCTGTGTGGAGGTAGCGGCAGGGGTTTCCCTGTCAGCAATCTTCGCATGTCTGCATATATCAGTCTTCTTGGCCAATCCGGGGCCACTAGAAGTACTGGTCCCCTGTGGTGTTCTATCTTGTGGATGATCGCACCCAATAGGGGCCACAGTGGGAAGGCGTATAACAGAGTCTCCTGTGGCCAGGTCTGTACCAGGGTATCTATTCCCTGGGACCGGGGTTCCCACCTGCGGCTGAAGAAACTGGGTACTTGGGCGTTGGACCGATTTGCCAGGAGGTCCATGGTTGGTGTTCCCCAATGGTTTACTATCAATTGGAATGCTGTGGTCAACAGCTTCCATTCTCCTGGATCTAGACTTTCTCTGCCGAGGAAGTCTGCCGCGACGTTGTCTTTCCCGGCAATGTGGACGGCCGAGATCTCTTGAAGATTCACTTCCGCTAATGACATTAGGAGGTCTATTTCCAGAGACACCTGTTGGCTTATGGTTCCTCCCTAACGGTTGATGTAGGCCACTGTTGTGGAGTTGTCCGACATTACTCTGACTGCTTTGTCTCAGAGTCTGTGACCAACCCTTAGGCAGGCTAGTCTGATTGCCCGGGCTTCTAGGTGATTGATGTTCCATCCCGACTCTTCTTCGTTCCATTGCCCTTGGGCGGTTAGCTCCTGGCAGTATGCTCCCCATCCTCGAAAGCTGGCATCCGTGGTGAGTAGGATCCAGGTTGGTGAGGATAGTCTCGTTCCCTGGCTCAGATGGACTTCTTGTAGCCACCATCGTAGTTGGGCCCAAACGCTGTCCAGGAGCTGAAGCCGTGGATTCCATTGTGGATTCCATCGTGACAGTGGATTCCATCATGATAGTAGTGAGCGTTGAAGGGGTCTCATGTGAGCTCGTGCCCATGGGACTATTTCCAGTGTGGACGCCATGAGGCCTAGAACTTGTAGGTAATCCCATGCTGTGGGGCAAAGTTCGCTCAACAGGGTTCGTAACTGGGTCATCAGTTTTGATCTCCTTGTCAGTGTCAGGATGACCTTGTCTTGTTTGGTGTCGAACCAGACTCCCAAATATTCTAGAGATTGGGAAGGCTGCAAGCAGCTCTTGTTTATGTTGACCACCCACCCGAGGCTGTCCATAGAGTTTTGACTCTGTTGGTTGCCTGGTGGTTTTCCTCTGGGGATTTCACTCTGATCAGCCAATTGTCTAGATAAGGGTGCACGCAGATTCCTTCCTTCCTCAGTGCCACCACCACTATGATCTTGGTGAACGTCCGGGGTGCAGTGGCTAACCCGAAAGGTAGTGCCCGGAACTGTTGGTGACGGTCCAGGATCGAGAAGCGTAGAAAACGCTGATGCTCTTGATGGATCGGAATGTGTAGGTAGGCTTCCGACAGATCCAGGGAGGTAAGAAACTCTCCCGGTTGTATCGCCCTTATTACCGAGCCTAGGGTTTCCATGCGGAAGCGAGGAATCTTCAGGTGATGGTTGACTGCCTTGAGGTCCAGGATAGGTCTGAATGTTCCTTCTTTCTTGGGGATGATAGAATAGATGGAATAATGGCCAGTATTTATTTGTTGTGGAGGCACCGGTGTTACAGCCTCTAAGGCTAGTAATCTGGTCAGTGTAGCTTCCACTGCTATTCTCTTGGAAGGGTCGTGGCAGGGAGATTCCACAAACTTGTCCGGAGGGAGGTGGTGGAAATCCAGGTAATATCCCTCTTGAATGATGGATAGGACCCACTTGTCTGAAGTTATCTCGACCCATCTTTGGTAGAATAGGGCAAGTCTGCCCCCTATGGCTTCTTCCTTTGGATGGGTCAGCTGATTTTCATTGTGGAATGCAGCTGGGGCCTGGGCCCGAGCTGGCTCCCCTTTTATTGTGCTTGTTCCGAAAGGACTGGCTCCGGCCTGCGGGACAGGCCGCTTGATATGAGCTTCTATATGGGTTGAAGCGCTGTGATCCTCTGCCCCTGGAGGTCCAGGGGAAGGATCGCTGATTTCTCTTATTCCTGTCCTCCGGTAGCCGCGGCAGTGGGGACTCGCCCCATTTGTTGGCTAGTTTCTCTAGTTCGCTTCCGAACAGGAGTGTTCCCTTGAAAGGCATCCTTGTGAGTCTCATTTTGGAGGATGCATCAGCTGACCAGTTTCAGAGCCAGATTTGTCTTATGGCTGCCACGGCGGATGAGACTCCACTAGCTGCTGTGCATACCAGATCTGAAGCGGCGTCCGCAAGGAATGATAGTTCCAGGGCCTCCCCAGGAGTGTTGTTCCTAGTCTGTGCTAAGCAGGCGCATGTCACCACCGCACAGCAGGCCGTGATCTGTAAAGACATAGCGGAGACGTCAAAGGACTGTTTGAGGATAGATTCCAGACGTCTGTCTTGAGCATCCTTGAGTGCTGCCCCTCCCTCCACGGGGATAGTAGTGCACTTCAAGATCACGCAGACCATGGCATCCACTTTTGGACATGCCAGGAGATCTTTGGCGGCTGGGTTCAGAGGGTACATGGCTGCCAGAGCCCGGCCCACTTTGAATGTAGTTTCTGGGGCATCCCCATTCCAGGTCAATTAGCTGCTGCTCGGCTTGAAATAGTGGGAAATGGTAGGAGGTCTGACGGAGTCCCTCTAATAGTGGGTTCGTCTTAGATTCCCCCATGACACTTGTGCGTGGGATGGCAAGCTCTTTTAAGCTGTGTGTGACCACGTCTGGAAGCTCGTCCTTGGTGAAGAAGCGTCTCATGGTTCGATGGAGATCTGTCCCCGGAGGGAGTTCCCCTTCCTTCAGGGGTTCTGACTCCTCATCTGAGATATCAGTGTCTCCGAAGGTGGGGCCTTCTGGGTGGTGGGATCACTTCCCTGGGTATTTATTTATTTATTTATTTGAAAGCTTTTATATACCGGTATTAGTGTGAAAAATCATATCGGTTTATCGGCATAGAGGGTCCCGGCATGTTGAGGTCCTCTGGTGGAGCCTGTGGCCATATTATAGGAGGCCCCGGTTGCATGTGGATGAAGGTATGCAGACCTTTGAAGAATTCTACCCAGGAGATAGATGCTGGGTCTAGGCTAGGGGGCGTCATGTCCCTGGGGATCCCGTTTGAGGGGGGGGGTCCCACTGTGTAATGCTAGGTCCAGCGTACTGCTCGAGAGGCTGGGGTCCAGTACCGGCTGGGGAGGGCCATGATTTAGGTCCCCTAGGGCCTCTTCACACTGCATATACAGGGCTGTGGCCTCCTCATGCTGTACAGCTCTAATGTGGCACGCTGGGCAAAGGCCCTGAGCTTTGAGTTTATTTTCAGGTGGTGCCATGGCTTGTGCACGTACAATACAGTTGTGCGTTCCAGTGTGCGAACTTGCGTGCGTAGGTTTGGTGTGCGCATGCAGGGAGATGTGCGTGTTGTTGTGCGCACAGGTCGAAATTATGCGCCCGGCCCAGTAAGCGTGTGGCTATGCACGTCGCTTGTGCGCCTGGTACTTGTGCGTGCGACGTTGTGCGCACAAGGTATTTGTGCGCATGGCTCGAAACAGCAGACAGGGCGGCAAACAGAGCCAAAATGGTGACGGCGACCACGCGGACAATATGGCGACCACCTTGGAGGGTCTCCATGTGGGAGGACCCTCGGATCTGACCGGGGTCTAGCCCTGCACTGGTCCCGGCTGGCGACCTGTGCGTCTCCTCGAGCTTCGGAGACCAGAGACTTTTAAATAGATTTCTACCTTACCTTGTCTCGGCGCTTCCCGGTTTCATTCCGGGCGGTCTCCGGCTGCCGGGGGGGAGAGGGAAAATACCTTCACTGCCGTGCTCGAGGTTGCACCCGCTGCCTCTCAGCCTCACCCGATGTCGGGGGCTAGGTCCCTGCCGTGGGTCGGCCGCCGGACCGAGGCTTACCTCCGAGGGATCACGGAAATCACCTCAGGAAATCTCAACTGGGGGAGGGACCCAACGGGCGTCACCGCAGGAGAGCGGGGCTCATCTGTAGAGGTAAGATTTCTTCTTAATATGGTTTTCTTTGGTAAGATTACTCTAACGCTGTGCGAGCGTGCAGATAGTCCCTAACTGCTATGGAGATGGAAAATACTGAAGAGCTGCACTTCCTGCAGGGGTATATGTACTAGGGGCTGACGTCAGATTGAAATCTGATCCGTCTCCAACTGCTATCAGGAGTACACTATACCCATTGGTCCTGAGTCCATCTGCTACATGCTAGGAAATAAGGGGATCAGTGCATCCAAATTCGCGTGTAACTAATAGCACGCACCGCATGTAAATTCCACGTAGATGAGGCTATTACCTTCGATTCAAAATATTCCCGTGCGCTTGAGGTGCACTTTTTAACCTGTCAAATTTTACGCCTGCCTGGAACAGGTGTAAAGTCTTCCCATGCATCAAGGGCTCAACTTAAAAACAAACAAAAAAAAAAAACCTGCTTTTCTGTGATTCCTCCTACTTACTACCACAGAAAGCAACACCATGCAAAAAAAAAAAAAGTCTTGACGTAAGAAAAAAAAATTTGGGGGTGCACAATACACATGCGTGCGTATTGTGCTAGCAAAATTAGCTGCTGCAGGATAAAATGGACGCTCATAAATTAAGCATCTGTTTTGGTAACCTGCACACACAGGGTACTTAATATTAATTTATTTGCCGCTTCACTTACCGCGGATTGGACCATTCTCTGTCACGTGTCAGTAAAACGGACCAATCCGGAACAGCCCTGCCAATGGTGGGGAGGGAGCTCTGACCAGGCTGTTCTAGACACACAGCCACTTCTCTGGGAGAAGGATGCAGAGCGCGTCCCTTTTAGCGTAGCAGATTATTTGCATTTTGCATAGAGCGCCCAGGAGAGGTGGATGTGCGTGCATTCAGAAAACGTGTATCCACTTTGGATGCACTTTTTTTTTTTTTATGCACATGATATATCATCGGCCTGAATGTAAGAGGATCCTAGAGTGAGAAACTAAGCAGCATTCGGTTCCCTCCAATGTCAGATGGACCTCAAAGAGCAGATCTTTGCCTCAAAACACAAAGCTAATTTGTCCATCACCACTGCAGAATGCACAGTCTTCTGTGCCAGTCGAGGAACCCTGCCTTAATCACAAAAGCACACAGGATTTTCTCTTTTTTAAATTTCAGACCAGCCGCCTATAACAGGGCCAACAGAGAATCGGGACTGCAGTGGCCTGTGGCACTAACCCAAGTCACCACTTCAAAAAGCTTTCCATTCACCACTCACTCTCCAAATGTAACAAAATCAAAAGACCCACCACAAAGTAAAAGGACTTCAGGATCCAAGTCAGAATGTGGTACTTTTCACAGCTTTAAATGTTGTAAGTGAGATGCTGTACATTTGTGATCCTTTCTATGGTTAACCGCTGACTTGTTGCTGTGGTTAGTGTTCCCGGGCGAGAGTTTCCAGGGACGCACTAGTGGTTCAAGATACAGAGTTTGGAAAACTCTCTACCGGCTCTAGTAATGGTAGCAATATCAATGCTGTCTCTCAAATTCAGAAATGGTAGCACCAAGTCGTTCCCTCCCCCCTCTCAAACCAAGATTTAAGCTTAAGAATCGCATCCTTGTGACCTTGGGGAAGTCACTTTACCCTCCACTGCCTCAGGCACAAGCTTGGATTGTAAGCCCGCTGGGGATAGGGAAATACCTACAGATCCTGGATGTAATCTGTTATGAAGTGCCGAAAAGCAGAATAATATCAAATAAATCAATAAAATAAAATATAGGTGGCCTGCTGCGCTCTCCTGCAGCACTGCCACCCAGGGCCAGCACAGGCAACCACCTAAGGTGGCAAAAGCTTGAGGTCCCTCGAGAAAGCAGAGTTGCTTACCCGTAACAGGTGTTCTTCAAGGACAGCAGGATTTTAGTCCTCACGCGTGGGTGACATCATCCGATGAAGCCCGGCACGGGAAACTTTGACTGGCACACTGAGCATGCTCAGCATGCCGCTGTCCATGCGTGGTCAACTCTTCAGCCTTATAACAGAGTTCACGAAAAATAAAATAAACCGAGAAGAAAACCCAACTCTGTGGGGTGGCGGGCAGGTTTCATGAGGACTAACATCCTGCTGTCCTTGGAGAACATCTGTAAAGGGTAAGCAACTCTGCTTTCTCCAAGGACAAGCAGGATGGTAGTCCTCAAACATGGGTGATTAAGTAGCTCCAGGCCACTCTGAATCTGTGCAGCAAAGAACAGGTGCCAACGTGCAAAACTAGGGCTGCACAACACAGGGGCAGGCTTGCACCCAAGGATAGGGCTCCAAGGGGAGAGAGTTGGGTTCTTATGGCTGGAAGAGATTACGGAGGATGGACTGATCAAAATGACTGTCCTGTCAGCCATCCTTGTCCCGGCAATAATCGGGCGGATGGAACGCCAGGTCGCTGCTCTGCAAATCTCGTGAATAGGGATTGCATGCAAGTGAGCCACCGAGACCAACATAGGCTAAACAAAGTGAGCTCTGACGTGACCGTCAAGCTGCAAACCCACCTGTGCATAGCAGAAAGCGATGCAGTCCGCTAGCCAATGGAATAAGGTCTGCTTAGAGACAGTGACTCCTAATTTGTTTTTGTCGAAGGAGACAAAAAGCTGAGTAGAGACATGGTGAGGTGCTGTCCAATCCAAGTAAAAGGCAAGCGCCTGTTTGCAATCCATTGTGTGTAGAGCACAACCTGGTGAGTATGAGGCCTTGGGAAAAAAGAAGGCAACACAATCTACTGGTTGAGATGGAACTCTGAAACCACCTTGGGAAGGAACTTTGGGTGTGTTGTCAGGACCACCTTATCGTGACAACACTTTGTATAAAGTGGGTACAACACCAGAGCTTGTAGTTCACCGAATCTGGGAGCTGATGTAAACACAACTAATAAGATAACTTTCCAAGAAAGGTACTTCAGGTCACAAGAACATAATGGCTCGAACAGAGATTTCATGAGTTGCAAGAGGACTATGTTGAGATCCCAGGGGACCACCGGGGGGAGGGGGCAGTGGGGGGCTTTAGTTGTAATAAGCCCCTCATTAATCGTCCCACAAGCCGATGAGAAGACATCGCGGTACCATCTGTACCCAGATGGTATACTCCAGTGGCAATGAGGTGAACCCTCACTGAAGTGGTCTGCAGACCAGATTAGGATAGGGACAACAGAAGGGATCCAAGACCATGTCCCTCGCACCAAGATGAGAACCTTTTCCATTTCAAATTATACGATTTTCTGGTGGAAGGTTTTCTGGATTCCAGAATAACATGAGACACCCCTTCCGACAAGCTGAGGGCCTGCACAGTTGTCTGGTAAGCATCCAAGCCATGAGAGCCAGGGCTTGCAGGTTGGGATGGCAGAGCCTGCCTTGGTCCTGGGTGATTAAATCCAGAGCTGTCCCCAATCGGATTGGGGGGCACAAGGCTAAGTCCCGAAGGGTCAGAAAACAGACCTGATGAGGCCAGCAGGGGGCAATCAGGATCATGCTGCAACTTCTGGAGTGTTTTCGATATGAGAGGAAGGGGAGAGTAAGCGTACAGCAACCCACTGCCCCAGTGGATCAAGAAAGCATCTGCTATCGATTCCTCGCTCCTCCAACCGAAGGAGCAGAAGCGACACACTTTCCTGTTTTCAAAGGAGGTGAAGAGGTCTATGTCCAGGGTCCCCCAGGAGTGAAAGATCTGGTTCTCTACCTCTTGACTGAGGACTACTCATGGGACCAGAATGTCCGGCTCAAGACATCCACTAGGGTGTGTCCACCCCCGGAAGGTACACCGCCTGGAGTTGATGCCGTTTTTGATGGCACACGACCAAATGCAGACCGCCTCCCGACAAGAGGGGGAAAGACACCATTCCCTCCTGTTTGTTCAGATGCCACATGGCCACCTGATTGTCGTTCTGAACAAGAACCACTTTGCTCTGGAGCTGCTCTCTCGGAACACCTGAAGGGCATACCGAATTGCTCGCAACTCCAAGAGGTTGATCTGGAGCTGCAATTCTTGTGCTGACCAAAACCCCTGGCTGCGGAAGCCTGTAGCATGTGCTCCCCACCCCATCCGAGAAGTGTCAGTGGTGAGTGTGGCTTGGGGCTGAGCACTCCAAAAGGGACATCCCTGCTCCAGATTTGAGGGGTTTGTCCACCACTGGAGAGACTGTTGCAACAGTGCCGTGACTAGAACACGAACATGCATGTCCTGACACCATTGAGAGCGCAACGATCACTGTGCCCTGCGCATGTGCAGCCGAGCAAATGGGGTGACATGCATTGTCGCCGCCATGTGGCCCAGCAAGCAGAGGAACTGGTGAGCTGAGACATGGGGGCAACTGGAGAATCATGCCCCAATGAAGTCCACTTGTAATGATGGTTGGAGATGGTATTTGGGATAATTGATCAGGAATCCCAGAGTCTCCAAAGTCTCAATTGTGAGATACATGGCATTCTGAGCCCCTTGATGGAAGTTGCCCTTGATAAGCCAATTGTCGAGGTAGGGGAAGACGTGAATCCCCCACCTTCGAAGATGGGCTCTAACAACCACAAGACATTTGGTGAAGACACATGGCGCGAATGCCAGGCCAAAGGGCAGAACAAGATACTGATAGTGGTTCCCATCGACCAGGAATCGCAGGTACTGTCGATCTGCCTGATAGATGGGGGATATGGGCATATGTGTTTGAGATTGAGGGAGCAGAGCCAAACTCCCGCCTTGAGAAGGAGAATCAGGCTGCCCAGCGAAACCATTTTGAATTTTTCCTTCACCAAGAAACGGTTTACAGCCCTCAGGTCCAAGATGGGACAGAAGCCACCCATCTTCTTGGGGGATTAGAAAATACCTGGAGTAGAACCCCTCGACCTGTTGGCTGAGTGGGACAGATTCGACCGCTTGAGCCAGAATGAGGGCAGAGAGCTCCACTCGAAGTATTGTAAGTCCCCTGCTGCTCTCCACCAAGGACATGGAGGTGAGTGGGATGGAAGTCACTGGAAATGCAACCGATAACCCTAATGCATGATGGATAGGACCCAGAGGTCTGACGTGATCAAGGGCCAACAATCTGCGAACAGCTGGAGCTGACCCCCAACCGGGGGGGGGGGGGGGGGGGAGGTGTCCTGCCGAGGAGGTTGGCTCATGCTCCTCGGCCGCCAGTCAAAACCCCATCACGGGGGTTCTGCGGCGGGACTGTAGTTGCCCGGGGAGGTCAAGGTTGTCTCGATCTTGCCCTGGACCGGTGCAGGCAGGTAATATTTCTGATAAAAAGGCCTCTTTGGTTATTGCTGTGGGGGCTTCTTGGACAGCAGGCTGGGCCTTTGATTCTGTCTCCGAACAGATTCACCCCCATACATAGCAAGTCAGCCAGGCAGTCTTGGATCTCAGGGCGCAAGTCTGAGGCCCTCAGCCACGCCATCTGCCAGCCTCCTATGCCTGCTGCAGCGGTTCTCATGGCTGTCTCGAAAACATCATAAGCAGAGTGAACCTCATGCTTATCGCACACCAGGCCCTGCTAGACAATGGTCTGGAAATCCTCCTGGAATTACTGTGGCAGGCGCTCACTAAATTCAAGGGTCTGCTTCCACAGATCACAAATTCCTGGAATACTACCCCATATATAGCTGGTAGCAAACTATGTGTGTGGTAAGCATGGCGCCCTGAAACACTTGGCGCCCAAGGGCATTGAGAGCTCTATATTTATGCCCTGGGGGGGGGGGGGGGGCCGAGGCATGGGTGTGGACCCTTTTAGCCTTCTTCAGAGATGACTCAACCACCACAGATTGGTGGGGGAGTTGACAGTGATCGAACCCAGTGGATGGTTGGACTAGGTAGACTGCGTCCTTCTTCCAGTTAACTGGTGGCACAGATATGGGGTGTTCCCAAAAGCAGGTTACCAGTTCCTTGAAAATGTCATGGACTGGCACCGCCCTCACCTCTTTCGGGGCATCCATGAATTGTAGAATCTCGAGCATCTTATGCCTGGTGTCCTGCTCTATTAAAAGCTGGAAAGGCATCGATTCTGCCAAGGCCTTGACAAAACCCTCGAAGGAAAGATCCTTGGGGGGAGATTTTAGTTGCACCTCTGGTGGAAAAGGCTCAGAAGGCAGATCCTCAGAATCCTCAGAGGAGGATACAGACACCTCCCCCTCCCAGGAGTCATAAGGGGCTTCCCCTTCACTACAATCCTCCAGGAATGCGGGGGGGGGGGGGGGGCAAAGGCCCAGCAGCAGGCACATGCCATAGGTCTCGAGGGCAGCAAGAGAGGAGCTGGAGGCATCAACGGCTCTCGAAGTTGCAGGAGCACTGATGGATCCAACAGCGTCGGCGGGATCGGGTGCACTGAAGGCATCGGGGGGAATCGATCCCTATGGCCCTGGGAGAGCTAGGAGGTGAGGTAACACAGTGTGTCTCCAAGCCACTATTGAGCCCGGTGGCCCTTCCTCCGAGGAGTCGCTCACCGGTATAGAGGCCGTGGCGGTGGTACACCCTTCGGCCACAAAGGAGCTTGGGGCATCGGAGCCGGCTGCACTGGCAGGATATCAAGCAGCATATCGAGCCATTCCAGTAATGGTGCAAGCCCTGATGGAGCAGGCTCTTGCAGCAGTGGCAGTACCAATGGAACGGAGGCTTGAAGCCCTGCAGGAGCCGGCCAACCACCAACCACACGTGCTTATCCAATTCCTCCTCAAAGGCAGCCGAGGATAAAATGGCTGAAGGAGCAGCAGGTGGAATCGGGACATCCCCTGGGGCATCAAAGGGCACAAAGCTCTCCACTAATGTTGGTGGAGGCCACCTGAAGACATCGGTGGAGTCAGAGGGAATCGCTTCCTCTGCCCTTGACCTCTTCGTGGGAGGCACAGAGGTCGATGCCTGTCCACAGTCTATTTTTGACGATGAGGATTACTGATGACAGTGTTTCTTCAATCTTTCTCAATGGTCACCGTGAACCGATGGTGAGGAACCCGACCGGGAACGGGACGACAAGGATCGCGGTCAGTCCCCTGCACCAAAATCAGGGCCGGCAGACGTATGAGGGGACGATCCTGATGGCGTTGAGACCAGGATCTCGGTGGAGGTCCCAGAGGCAGAGGATGGATCTGACCGCATGGACCCAAAGAGTTTTTTCATCTTATCAAGACGGGCCCGATGACCCTTGGGGGTCATCTGGGCACAGAGATCATAACCACGGACATGGTGGGATGCCCCCAGGCAGAGAGACCTCATGGGGGTCTGTGATGGACATAGTCCAGGGGCACTGGGGGCATCGGTGAAAGGCAGTTGATGCCATGGAGAAAAGTATGTGGCTCGCAGTCTATAGTCGGCGGGCACCGGGGAAGGAGGCCACCGCCAATCAATCGCGAAAGCACGAGGGACTTACCAGATCACTGAAAGGGAACCAGACAATAAGCGAGGGTCTCTACGCGACGCGTGAAAGGAAAAAATTCCAAAAGACTGACAAAAAAAAAAAAAAAATGCACGAGCTCCATGACCACGAGGCGACAGCTTCACGGAAAAGGAGAGACTGAAGAGGGACCCAGCAAAGATGCATGGTTGGTGGCATGATGGGCATGCTCAGTGTGCTGGTCAAAGTTTCTAGAAACTTTGACAAAGGCTTTCCGTGCCGGGCTCCATCGGATAATGTCACCATGTGTGAGGACTACCAACCTGCTTGTCCTTGGAGAACTTCCACCCACCCCAATGTGTCAGAGCCATGAGAGCCGGGCCTGGCTGCTGTCAAGTGAGCATTTGGGGGGGAGGGGGGTACTGTGAGCCGGAGCAAGCTCGCGGTCCCTCCTTCTCCAGCAGGAGTCACTGCAGAGTACGTCTGCTGCTATACAGACAGCGTGCAGCCTAGCGCTGCCGTCTTCAGCTCTGTCACATAAGCAAAAAAAGACGATAGAGGCAGATAAAGAAATGGAAATAAGAAGTGGTGAGGCTCAGGAAGCACACTATGGGGATGGGGAAAACGGTATGGCCAAAGTGTCACATAAGTGCAGCAAGGCCTACAGGAAACAGCAGCAAATATATTACTGCCTAGGCCAGCCAAAAAAAACCAAACAACCCATCACCAGTCGGCCCTGCTGTCACCTGCAGGATTTATTACTCCTAGAAGGGGGTATGCAACTCTGAAGGTCCCTCCCTCCCCAAAAGGGTTAAAAAAAAAAAACATACACACACACACCCAGTACACAGTAGAGTATGCAAAAGCCACATGCACATCAGTGATCACAGAGAAGCTGTAGTGTACAGCCGCCTCCTGCTCTCACATGTAGTGCCATGGGAGTGTTACTCCGATACAGCTACAGAAATATTTCCTTACTCATGTAAACACTTTATAATAGTGCACCTTTGATGGTAAATGTCACAGCATAAAAATGGAACTGGAAGGATCTCCTACGTACGGAGGGGTCTGTGACTCGCTGGCAATCTCTGAATGCCTTGGGGTGGGACGTGTGAAGATATTACCATGGCTAGGGTACAGCAAAGACAGAATGTGAAGGCTCAGTGTGAGCTTAGCTCGGTGTTCCCGAGCATCGTTTCATCAGGACAGGTAAAATATCCAAGGGCAGTAGCTGCAGAAGGAACACGGCCTGAGCTCTCTCGTCTGCTTTAACTATGCACCAAACAATGAGTAAAATCGGATCTTAACCACTGAACAAGCAGTTTGAAGTGAAGCCAAACAACCACCAGGAAAAAAAAAAAAAGCCACCGAAAAAAGGTTTTGAGGAATTGACTTTCCAAAGATGCTAAGTTATGCCCTTTGACACCGCACGGCTCCCGTAAAAAGCGGTTTTCCTCAGTGGCAAAGCAGGCCTTACAAATCGTTCTGCACGCCTACTAACGGCATTGGTACGGAGGTAAAAAATGAAGATGTTTCAATTAAAAAAAAAAAAAAGCAATACTGGCCTTTCAGAAACTCCAAAACCCACTCAAATATTAGTAAGTAGAAAATGGAGCAGTAAAGTGGTTAGGGCAGCGGACTGAGAACCAGAGATATCAGAGTACAAATCCTGCTTCTCCCACTGTCACGCCTTGTGACAGAGGGCAAATCCCTTCACCCTCCACTGCCTCAGGTACCAACTGAGACTGTAAGGGAAATACTTACTGTACCTGACTGTGACTCACCGTGAGCTCGGGTCTGGGAAGGCGAGCAACTGAATATTTAAAAAAATCCAAACCAAATCATTCACCCATTATAAACGGACATCTAAACTTTACGGCTGCTCTTTCTTACGGATGGCTTTGCTCCATCGCTCCCAAGTGCCTTATGGGCCTTTAATAAGCTATATGTAAATTGGTTTTCATATCACCCCCCACGTGATATCCTCTCTCCGTTCATTTCTGTGCCTGGCGCAGGCCACTTCCTGCTCTGCTGATGCTGCCCCCAGCCCAGCACAGCTTCCTCGGGCCTTCAGCTCAGACAAAACCACAGGCTGCCGCTTCAAAGAGCTGCGTGCTACAGGCTGAGGCTGCCCTGCGCCTCCCGTTGCCACAAGCAGGTCAAAGCCTCACTTCAAATAGCCAGGAGCAGCTTGCTTGCCGATTTCAGACAGGCAGGCACATTTTACTTTAAACAGGACAGTTGGCAAACAATCCACAGTCCTATCGCCTAACACAGGAGCTGCGGGTGGGTCAGCACCCTCTAGGTTCAGTGGCTCTCAACAGGTGTGTTGGGGAGGTCCCCTAGGAGCTGCGTCACGGGTGTTGCATCCTTATCAGCCCGGGTGGGAGTTGGGTTGACTTCTCTTACGCTGGGTCTGACAGGGAAGCTCCTCTCACTTCCTTCTCCTCTTTCTGGCCCAGTGGGAGGCTGTTTCTACTTTCATCCAGATCAGAGCGAGGCGTTGCCAGCTCCTGCTGTTCTGGGCCTGATGGGACACAAACTTTATCTTCCCCTGCTGAGTCTGGGAGTGAGGCTGCTGATGAGCTCTTCACCCTGTGGAGGGTGGGGAAAAGGAGGGAGGAAATTCTGGGCAGATAGAAGTGGAAGGGAGAGAAAGTGTGGGGGGGCTGCTGAGCAGGAAGGGATGAGAAACAGGGGGTCAGGGTAGCTGGGCAGGGAGGGGGTAGGAAGAGTCAAGCAGGGGAGGGATGGAGCGCAGGGAAGAGGATGTGGGGGGTCAGGAATGCTGGGCAGGGATGTGGGTGTGAGCGGATGATTGAAAGCAAGTAATTGGGAAAAGAGAAGGATGATAGAGGCATGGAAGGGGAGTGACGGAGAAAAGAGCCATAATATGTCAGTTTTGGGGGAATGTCCATTTCTTCTATCTGTATTTCTCTTTCTAGTTCTCCGGTTTTGCTCTGCAAGCAGAAAGGCTTTTTGAGGTTTGCGTTCCAGTTTTTGTCTCCACATTTGTAAGTCGTGGTCTTTTATTCTGCATTAGGTGAAAGTCAAATCTGTATGTGTGACTGAGGTGAGGTATTTTACTAGTAAGTAGGGATTTGTATCAATCTACTTTGTTGTGCTTCCTCATTCTCAGTAGCACTGTTGCCTTTTCATAGGAAGGTCTTGGAATTAGTGTTGCAAAGGTATGGAACGTTTGCTACACATGTACCAAGTGGGGTTTTTTTTTCAGGTTTTGTATTTACAAATCAGGCCGATACAGTACAGGTTAACAGTGCGCTCCGGTGGAGCGCACTGTTAACCTGCATTTGGATGCGCGTTTTGGACGCGCTAGCTTTACCCCTTATTCAGTAAGGGGTAATAGCGCATTGAAAACGCGCGTCCAACCCCCCCCCCAAGAGACTAATAGCGCCCGCAACATGCAAATGCATGCTGCGGGCGCTATTAGTCATTCCCGCGTGATACAGAAAATAAAATGTGCAGCCAAGCACACCGGGAAAGTGCACAGAAAAGCAGTAAAAACTGTTCTTCTGTGCACCCTCCGACTTAATATCATGGCGATATTAAGTCGGAGGTCCCAAAAGTTTAAAAAAGTTTAAAAAAAAAAAAATTTGAAATCAGCCCGCGGGTTGAAAACCGGACACTGAATTTTGCTGGCGTCCGGTTTCCGAACCCGTGGCTGTCAGCGGGCTCGAGAACTGACGCCGGCAAAATTGAGCGTCGGCTGTCAAACCCGCTGACAGCCGCCGCTCCTGTCCAAAAAGAGGCGCTAGGGATGCGCTAGTGTCCCTAGCGCCTCTTTTTACCGCGGGCCCTAATTTAAATATTTTAGTTTACTGAATCATGCGCACAAGACACTGGCCTGTGCGTGCGCCGGGAGAGCGGGCTTTATTGTATCAGCCTGAACGCGCCTGGTAGTAAGGGAGTTTTTGTTTTTCTGTTACTGAGATAGCACCAGAATCAGAATATCCTTTTAATATGGCAAGTTGTATTTGAAATATCCTAGTTCTGCTCTGCATCCATTGTTTGGGGTCCTGGAGGGGGGAGGGGTTCCTATGGATGCAGAGTATATATGTTTACATTTAGCCCTGTGATGCTCAAGTGTTCAGTGTCAGGCCTGTAAGCATTATCTGCTCTAGTTTAATGCACTGGGATGCTGGCTTTAATTATACATGGTGGTTAGAAAGGCCGCCTCCCGGCTCTTATTTGGCTAAGATTGGTCCTTTGTTGGCTGAGATCCAGAACCTGTATAATAGGAAGGGGAGGAGTTAATGCCCAACCCTACCACACCAAAAGCTCCTGCTCTCGCTGTACCGCATGAATTCGAGTCCAGCTCTTATTTTTCACTGAAGCTTTCTAGTAAGCTAATAAGCTAAAAATAAGATGTACAGGCTGGCTTTAGGCTCAGTGCCCTGCAGCACAGGGGGGGAATACAGGACATGGGGCAGGCTGGGTCCGGGCGTGCTGCAGAGGTGGCGCGTTCTGGTGGGGGGAGGACGTCTGCTGCTACCAGTGACCGCCCAATGCTTGGGGGGGGGGGATGCACCTCGGAGGCAGCGCTTCTTCGGCCCCCTGGGCAGGTCGACTGGGGGTAG
This sequence comes from Rhinatrema bivittatum, assembly GCF_901001135.1. Taxonomy (NCBI): domain Eukaryota; kingdom Metazoa; phylum Chordata; class Amphibia; order Gymnophiona; family Rhinatrematidae; genus Rhinatrema; species Rhinatrema bivittatum. Next base: position 118,239,035 of record NC_042621.1, read on the forward strand.
CAAGGGAGGGTTGCCAAGATTGCAGAGAAAAAAAAAATTAGTAGAGAAAGCCCAGCTTCTCTCCTCACCCTATCTGTAAAAAAAAAAAAAAAAAGAAGACACGAAGGTTGATTAAAAGATGAGTAATGAAAACAGCTGAAAACTGAGGAACGGAAGTAGGGGCCGGGGGTACCTTCCCCATGCATGCTCACTCCTGTGGGTCACGCCACAGGAACATGGTCACAGCTGACGAAAAGGCATCCAAAACCTGTGCACATTTTACTTTAGAACTGCGGTGCAACAGCACAAATGTTGAGGTCGAAGCAAGAGGACCGGCCCCCATCCCACCGACGGGTCACAAGAGTCAACTGGAGCTGCTTCAATTTGCTTCCTTTCTTCTGCATCAGGCTTATCGACAAACGTCACCCTCTGTCCTGGTGTGAGGGCAACAGCGGCAGCTAGGCAAGCAAGGCATAACTAAGTAGCAAAAAAAAAAAGAAAAAAGAAAAAGCAGCCTTGAACAAAAACATTTATCAAGGTTTCTCAAGTCTTCCCATCAGCACAGAATGGGAGAAAATACGAATATAATCAGAACTTGCAATGTCCTATGTATAAAAGGCAACTCCGTGCAGTTTGCTCCCTTTCGGACTGATACAGTAAAAATTAGCGGGCGAGCGCCCGCTCTCCCGGCGCGCACACTGGACCCTCTCCTGTGCGCGCGATACAGTAAATTAATTTATTTAAATTAGGGTCCGTGGTAAAAAGAGGCGCTAGGGACACTACTGCGTCCCTAGCGCCTCTTTTTGGACAGGAGCAGCGGCTGTCAGCGGGTTCGACAGCCGACGCTCAATTTTGCCGGCATCGGTTCTGGAGCCCGCTGACAGCCACGGGGTCAGAAACCGGACGCCATCAAAATTGAGCGTCCGGTTTTCGACCCATGGGCCCATTTTAAATTTTTATTTTTTACTTTTAACTTTTGGGGCCTCCGACTTAATATCGCCATGATATTAAGTCGGAGGGTGCAGAGAAAAGCAGTTTTTACTGCTTTTCTGTGCACTTCCCCGGCGCCGGCAGAAATTAACGCCTACCTTTGGGTAGGCGCTAATTTGTTAAAGTAAAATGTGCGGCTTGGCTGCACATTTTATTTTCTGAATCGTGCGGAAATACCTAATAGGGCCATCAACATGCATTTGCATGTTGATGGCCCTATTAGTCTTGGGGGGGGGGGGGGGGGTTGGACACGCGTTTTTGCCGTGCTATTACCCCTTACTGAATAAGGGGTAAAGCTAGTGCGTCGAAAACGCGCATCCAAATGCAGGTTATCGGCCTGATTGTGTTTCTATGTTCGTCTTAGCAGCCACTTAGCACATGTGCTGGAGGAAAATTGCACACTATTTGCCATTTAATGTGTGCTATCAAGTTGAACTGATTTCATTTAATATTTGTAACCAGCGTGCACGATGTGCAAATCAGGGCGCGCTATCTGCCTACAGCCCGCGCTATTCACAATTACTGTCACTATCCCCTCCCTTTCAGCGCACACAGAAAGTGACTGCTGGACTACAGAAGGACCGGGGCTTGGCCTGCAGCGTCTTGAATGCTACAGATGGCAGGGCAGGAGCGTTCGCGCATTGCCCTGGGGCAAGGGAAGAGGCCAGGGGTAATTGGTGGGGGAAGGTGTCTTGGTAGACATGGGGGCCCCAAGCTGTATTAAAGTCAGGTGAGGTTCTTGATGTAAGGGGAGCACTGATCCACATTTTCATTGCAATGCTACAGTACCCTGTCATTTTTCACAAACTTCCTAAAAGTACCATGTAAGCATGGAGAGGCTAGCTGTTCCTGGAGGGAAAGCCAGGCTGTTGTGTTTTAAGTAAGGAAGAGAAATCCAAGCTTATGTGTTGGTTTTCCTATAGCAGGGATTCCCAACTCTATCCTCAGGACACCCCAAGCCAGTCAGGTTTTCAGGATATCCACTATGAATATGCATGAGATAGATCTGCATACAATGGAGGATATGCATGCAAATATTCCTCATGCATACTCATTGTGGATATCTTGATATCATTGTGGTGTATGCCAAGGATTGGATTGAGAACTCCTGTTCTATAGAATTTGAGCCTATTGAAAATGACCTCATACATATTGGATCAAGATAATTTTCAATAGGGTAAGCGCCAAACCTATGATCCACCTTGCTCCCCAGTTTGGACCAAATCAGTGAATTTGCACAGGCATTATCATGCCCTCCAGACAGCGAGATGGACTGAACAGCCCATTTCCGGCCAACTCTAATCCTCAAGAGCCACAAACAGGCCAGATTTTTAGGATATCAGCAATGAAAATGCACGAGTTAGTCGCGTGCACTGCCTCCATTGTATGCAGATTTATCTCATGCATGTTCATTGTGGAAATCCTGAAAACCAGGCCTGTTTGTGGCTCCCCAGGGCCAAACTTGGCATCCCCTGTTCTAAACACATTTTTTATATATGCACTGCAAAGCACTAAAAGCAACTAGGTTTCTTCTCTAGTCTTCAATAACAATCAGGTCCATCCAATGCCTTTTCTTTTTTTTTTGGCTGACAGTTTCCTGTGTCTTTGGGCTTCCAGCTCAATAAGAACTAGCCTCTATTGGGCCTTCATTCCCAACTCACTTTGCTCAGCCACAGCGGTGGCGGTACTCAGCTGGGGCCATGCTCCCAATAGGTTTAAAAGTCCAGCCACTGCGACTGCCTCCTTCCCGGCCTCTGCAGCATCCCCAGCCAGCCTGGGAAGCAGAAATCCTGGGCCAGGAATCAAACCCCCGATCTACTGCAAGGCACGGCCACTGAGCACCCCCCCAGCTGACTCATCAAGAGCATTTTAACAGGCATTTTTGGTCACACGCCTCATTCCCTGCATATTCCAGCATGCTCCATAAAATGGCTTTCTAACAGGGATCACAGACACAGGAGGCATTTCTTGCCATGCACTGGAATATTAGAAAGCACAGGGAGGCTTCCACATCAGATAATCAAGTGCACCATAGCAAGTGAGGAAGGCTTGCAGATTCACTAACTTACATGAGAAGAACAGCTCTGCTTCACAGCACTACTAATTCATACAGCTAACCAGTCTCAAATGCAACACCTGAGCTACACCAAGTACAGAGTGAAACTAAACCACTCAGCCGCCTCTTCAGAAGCCTCAGAATGCCTTTTCCACTTAACATTTGTATTGGTACAATTCACTCATATTGTCCACCTTACAGCCCAGAGTGCTACTTAGACCAAACCACAGCCTCTCGCTAACCACTGCTGTCTCCACAGAGGCTTTATTCCACTATTCAAAAAAAATGCTGCCGATGAGAAAGCTGTGGACAATAGGCAGAGGTGATCCCTTTATACACAGACAGCAAAGGTGATAACCAAACCACAAGTGCAGGAAGAACCTCTGCACGCTAGGCCAAGGCTTCACCTTTGATCCCGGTAAACCTTCTGTTGATAGAAGGGTCAATCCTCCTCCTTTGGCCATGGTTGTAACTAATTGCATCCCCAATGGGGGTTGGGTGGCGGGGCACTAACCTTTCCATGTACTTGTACATGTTCTTGATCTCTATCAAAAGGGTCAAGGAGTCATCCTCTGCTCAAAGCTGGGGCTTTGCCATCAATCTGCGTCAACAGGTACCTGTGCTTGCAAATGCATGAGGTGTACCTAACTCATTGCACTTGTGATTTACGCCAGCTCCGAACCCCTGAACATTGCAGAGATTCATGGAGGGCTTTCTGAATCGAGCTCCACTCCAGAGGTGTTCAGCATCCATGCTGGAGATCTCTCAAGAATTCTGCGGCCACTAGAGACTTATTTATTAATATTTCTCATAGTCCCCCTATTTTAGATAACCAATACTAATAAATGAATCCAAGACACACAAAAAGAACAAACAACAATAAATACAATTCTCATCAACAAAGTGCTATACTATCAATGATTCATAGTCATGAAATTAGCGTTTTAGGGAAAAATAATTGTTGAAATAAGTAAAAAGGTTTATAGTTATCAAGTTGCCATAGCTCCCTTGGCAAAGCATTCCATAGGGCAAGAGCCACAACAAAGAAAGCTTGGTGCTGAGGATTCTACAAATGCGCATCTTTCACTGAAAGTAGATGTAGAAGGCATTTATCGACAGAACAGAAGGCTTGAGTGGGCAAGTACTCACTAAGCCAATTAGCCAAGTAAAAAGGACCCTCACCCTTCATGGTTTTATAAACCAAAGAAAGCAGCTTCAAATATATTCTGTGAAAAACAGGCAACCAGAGTAAATGATGTAGAACTGACGACACGTGACCTTTAGGGGCGCAGGCCGCAATAAGCCGTACTGCAGTATTCTGAAATATGTGCAAAACCTTCGCGTGACATCTTGGAAGTCCGAAGCAAAGAGGATTACAATAATCAATAGCGGTAAGGACAAAAGCTTGAACTATTGACCAAAAGTCTCCTCTTGGCAAAACCTATTTTAAATGCCAAAATAATCTTAGCTTTAAAAAAAAAAAAAAACAAACAAAACACACACAGCTTTTAAAACTGCTTTCAAATGTGATTGCAGGGCGAGACGCCAATCTAACAAAAACTCTCAAATCCCTAACTACCTCAGAAAACACAATCTGCATCCCATTCATTGATAAATAGGGAAAGGGTCCTGGGATTCAGCTGCAAATAATCCACAGGGCTTCTTTTTTTTTTTTTTAATTCAAAACAAAGTAGTTTTGATACATCCAGTCACAGCTTGTAAGCAGCGAGAAAGGCTGTAGAGAGACAGCCAACAGCATGGAATAGCAGCTGGATATCATCACCGTAAATTTTAAAATTTAAATTAGAGGATGACAAAAAAGAATTCACAGAAAGGTTGCAAATAAATGTTGAATAATGCCTCTGATACAGGTGATCCCTTGGGGGGGGCAGACACATAAGACAATTTCCACGATGATTGCCGCCAACCTATTCTAACCTTTGGGGGGTCAGACAAACAGGAGATAAATCACTGAACCACGCTAGCTCCCATCCCCAGCTTACGCAACTTGTCAATGAGCACAGAATGGTTAACGGTATTAAAAGCGGTTGATACACCAAGAAGGAACGCGGCAACAAAACTACCCTTACCCGGGAAACCAGGGTTCAAATCCCACCTTGGGCAAGTCACTTTACCCCTCTGTTGTCTCAGGTACAAAATTAGATTGTAAGCCCTCTGGGGGTAGGAAAATACCTACAGTATCTGAATGCAATCCGCTCTGAAGTGCCGAAAAATAAAAACAAATAAGTAGTAATTTCCCAGAAAAGATGTGCTGGTAAATATGGAGCCAGCTCTGAGAAGAGATCTAGGAGTAATCCATGGGCGCTCTCTCTGGTTTACCCTCTACGACCAATGTGTGCACATCTGATAAGAACACAGAGAGCTACAAGTCTGGGGGGGGGGGGGGGGGGAAGCTGCTAAGAAACTGGACATCCCCGGGGCCATGAAGAGGTTCTCCTCAAAATCCCAAAGGATAGCCCTTGGAGAACAGTACAAACTGTCACATACAGCATGGATTCACGCGACTTAAAAATGCAGGAACCTCAAGGAAACATGCAGAAGTCGTGCCATAAACGTGCAGGAGATTCAGAAAATAAATCTGAAGGGTGTGAATGTATTTAGCACCATACATTTCTCTTCTCATTCTGTTACCCCCCACCCCCTTCCAGGGAACCCAGTACAACTGCCCAACTTCCTAGAAACCCTGCATTGTAGGCGTATTGTAAATAAATGATTACTATTGTTTGTTATTAGTCACTGCAACCATGGGTGTCAGTGAAACAGCAACTGCGAGCCATCCACTGGCCCCCAAGGATGGCAGCTCCAGCCCTAGTTTGTGGACTCTCACTGTCACTGCTCTTACCCATTCCTAGTGTTTGGTTGTTTTGGGGTTTGTTTGGTTTTTTTTTAAACAAATTAGAAACAGCGGTTCATGCTGCTTCACTTTCAGAAGCAAAGCTCAAGAGTGTTGGAGAAGCTGCAGATAGAAGCAAGTGCCTGAAGGCAGGAGGGAGTCTGCTCCAGCTGAGTGTTTTGTTTATTTTGTTTTAATTGCATCCAAGACATAGTGTTTGCGCTGCTTCTACCACACACACACACCCTTTCACAGATGTGCCCAGGAAGATCAAGAAAAACACAGGGGGGACTTGGCGGGCCCTGTTCAAAGGTTTCGTGCTGCTCTGAATGAATGAGGACACCCCCTTGCTCAATAAGACTGAGGGTGTAGAAAATAATGCTCAGCCCTGCAACAGCTGAAGTCTGCTTCCCAGCATCAGCAAACGAGGACAGCACCACGGCAGCCATCAGCAGTACGAGTCCATGCACAGATTTCAAACTGCTATCCCCACCCTACTTCCTAACCCCTACCCAAAGCACGGCTGCAAACATTGAGTGGCCACCGTGCACCCGTTTCACATGTCTCAGGGGATCACCAGGTCCGCAGTATGTACTGCTGTGGTCTCAAACATGGGATCTGTAATCAAAGATATTGGATTTCCTTCTTCCATGATATTCCCCTAAGCAACTCCTAAATGCACAAGATGGCTCTACTTCTACAACCAATCACTACGGCCAGTACGCTAACTCGGTGGCAGAGCTGTGTACTGGCAAGGAGGAGATTTGGGTTGAACTGCTGGGCGCAGCTTCTCTGCCCCTGGGATTGATCTGAGTTGTAAGCACTGATGAAGCAGCATTCACAACTCTAGAGTGGGAGGCAGAGAGGGAAGTAGGGATCAGTGCATCCCAGTCATCGCTCAAGAGTTGTGAATGAAGGCTCAAGGCAATCGATGGGAAGGGACTCGAACTTCCAATAAAACAAGCAGCTATCAGCACAGAGTCCAATTAAGATTCCACCAAGCAAGCCCGGCATCTTCTTTGCAGTACTGAATCTAACTCTTCTGCCATCATAAATCTTTTATGGTCTCCATCACTGCAATAAATGACTTCGTTGAAATGCCAATAATTTATTGCAGGGGAAAAATCCTAAATAGTTTATATGATGAGACTGGAGAAGATTTATTTCTCTCTCCTGCTGGTCTGGCTGGGAGGGTGTAGGTCCAGCCATCAATGTCCGCCTCCACTCAGGCAAGCAGAGCCCCACACGGAGGAAAAGCAGAGGTAGTGAAAGACACACAGACCAATTAAAACACGCCCAAGAAGTGATTCAGCAGGGCGAAAGTCAGCCACTCGCCAGCAAAATTCATATACAAGGTGCCGAATTTATCAAGGCTTTTTTCCCCCCACGTGCACAAAATGTGAATGATCTCTTAATAAATCAGGACCCTCAGTGTGCTACCAGACAACATCAAACAAGGACAGCCATACTTTTCAACAGTAGTGGCTCTCTGGACTGGAAGCTGAGCATGGCCCCAGCCTAGTCCAGAACTGGCAATTTCTCCTAGTGAATGGACTACATAGCCATGAGACTCCAATCCTGCTCCCACCGCTGCATGTCCTTAAGCAAATTTACTCAAATTTGAACTGCAAGATCTCTGGGTCAATGGACATATCTGTGTATACTGGGGGTGCTCTAGCCAGGTGGCAGATGCATAATATCTCAGGCTGCTTGGAGCTCCCAAGATCCAACATGGCTGCTGGATTTCTTTGAAACCCAGAGCTGCTTCGACACCACACTTAACGTCCACCTTCTTGTTTACAGGAAGAGTTTCCAAGTTATCTTCAAGCGATATTCTAGAAGAGGATGGACAGGCGTCATCACGCCTTTGGGTGTGTGCCAGTATTTCAGGAGGGAGAATACTGGTATGCACCCAGTATTCTGAGACCTGCACATCAAAAAGGATGATTTTGGCCATCTTCTGTACAAAATTTGGAAAAGAACATTTATTTATTGTCCCTTCTTACCTGCTTTTTCAAAATACTTTTTTTTTTAAACCAAAGCAGCATATAGTGGCTCAAGATAACATCAAACAGATTTGAAAACACACATATAAGTTATAAATATTGAATGACTGAGATAAAATAATGCCCTCTGTTGGGATGCAATTTCCTGTAGGCTGTGGAGACAGCTCTGAGGAGAAGACCTGCAAACAACCCATGCGGCCCCACCTCTGATAAGAGCTCGGAGCACCACAAGATAGAGGAAATGATTGTAAGAAACTGGACATTCGTTAAGCCTTGCAAGGGTTCTCCTCATTCTCCCGGAAGATGGTCCTTGGGAGAAAGGTAACTAACTCGCTTTGGATCGTGTGGGCTGGGCGGTCCTCCAGGCACAGCCTGCTGGGGGCACATCACCATCTCGCCCTCAAATCCATGCATTGACCGGGAACCACCAAGATGCCAAAGCCCCTCCCATCCAAGTTCTGTCCTGGGACAGAGTCAGCATCACCATCAGAGCACAAACAAAACAAACGGGGGGAGGAGAAAGAAAAGAGGGAGATATCAAAGAAACATTTAAAAAAAAAAAAAAAGGCAAGAAAAAGGCATTGCAGAATAAGTCAAGCATTAATTACAATAGTGACAATTGCGACTTAGAAGCCAGTAATCTTTTTTTGCATCAAGAAAATATCTAAGCTGATCCAGAGCAAAAAATACACACTTAACATCACAATATTTCACAAGCATTTGAAAAGAGAAGTAGCCCCATGACTCTAGTCTCCTGGCACACAGTAAGGGAAAGCTTTCTGTGCTCTTCTGCTGCTCTAGCCGTACCCGGATAAATCCAAATCCTCTGCCCCAGAAACAAAGTCTGAGCGCTACAGAAGCATGGACGCATCATCATCTTTAAATCCTGCTTGAAGGCAAAGACCAAGTGTCTAGCTCTGTTATGTACTTCTTGCTATGACCTCTCCCGGACGGCTGTCAAGTCCAAACTCTCCGCTGAACCTCACTATGTTTGGAAACCTGGACACCATCCCATCTCCTCCCGGGCAAAAAAAAAAAAAATGTTATTCACTGGGAAGTTCTTAGATAGTATATATGCCCGTGTTTCCCAATCCTCTCCTGGAGGCATGCCTAACCAGTCCTCAACGATACCTTATGCATAAGGTAGGATTTGCATTCCCTGGGTCCCCCCCTCCCGGTGTATGCAAATTTATCTGATGCATATTCATTACGGATAACCTGAAAATCCGACTGGTTAGGTGTGTCTCCAGGAAATACTGGTATATGTAGTACTTCTTCAATTGTACTTTTTAAAAAATGTTCCTTCAGATTGAAACATGTTCCAAGGCACCTCAATCTGTTCAAGTTTATATGATTCAGTAAGTTTTTATCCTGGACCATGGCTGCCTTCAACGATTTAAGCTCTGTGATTTCACCTTCCACTGCTATATTACAACCCTCACATTCCTTGGAACAGGATTCCTGATTCCAAGCCAGCTCTTTCGCAATTTGAGTTAACTCCTCAATATTTAAGGAAGTTGCAGTAAAGAAGAATCCAATCATTCGAGGACTGTCCGTACAGCATCCAAAGTAACCACACAGGGCCTAACTAGAGGGGGCTGTATGGTAGCTGCCGCTCGCAGTGTAGCACCTTTACTTGGAGTCTCAATAGTACTCAGTCTCATGGCTGCCGTTGCTTTCTTTCCTACTTCAAGCTAGCTCATCAAGCTCTGGCTCGTTATGGAAGCTGGAACCCACACACCGGAGCTATCTGCGGAGCCTGGGCTCTCTCTCTGAAGTGCTCTCTGACCGGCCATCATCGACTGGCACCAAGCACTTCATCATCGCTCCATCGTGCTCCTTCAAGAGACAGGTGGGGGCAAGGGAAAGCTCCTCCCAGAGCTGAACAGCAATGGTGCTAGCCTCGTTAATTGGCTTGACTTCTCAACTGAAAAGATTATTGATCCTCTGTCACATCAAGGAGGGCGGGGAAGGCTCCAATGAAAAGACTTGTAAGCTACCCTTCCCTCTTCACCAGCATAATGAAGCAAAAAAAAAAAAAAAAAAAAGAGGCAAAAGAAAGGGAGAAAAGTATCGCTCCCCATTAAGACAACTGCTCGTGCTGCCATCTTGATTTCTCTCCCCTGTTATCTTTTGTACAGTTTTTTTTAATTTTATATAGTGTTTTAAAATGGTTTACAAATAATAATAATCTGAATTATTACTTGATATCAAGTAGCTATACCTAGCAATTACTGGCCTTCATCTTTATTTTATGAAAACTCAGGTCAGAAGATATTATTGTGTGTGTCCTAAGGATAAGAGACTTGATTCCATGTAGGGGGGAGGGGGAGGGGGAAGGGGAAGCACTGTTTTAAAGGGATTGGGAGGAGAAAAAAAAAAGTTGAGAAATTTTTGGTAAATTTTGTTCCTGAGGCCTATCGTACACTTGAAGATCTGATTAAATTTAGGTGACTAAATTTAGCAGCCTAACTTATGAAATGAAGCCCAATTATTATTAGTGTTATTTGGATTTATTACCTGCTTTTTTCAAATAAGTTGCCCAAATAATGTATATATTTTTTTTAAATTTATTTAGCAGCATTTCTAAATCGCTTTACAGATTGAAACAAATCGCCCAAAGCGATGGTGTACAGCAGCTTAAACCCACGCGATAGACTATTTATTTGGACGGCTCCATTCATATGCATTGGCCTCACTGGCTGCTATACGAGAAGTTTTATGGCAGGTACGATAGCTATGTACTGCCTCCATAGTATGCACATTCATTATGGATATCCTGAAACCCCGACCGGTGGGTGTCCTCCAGAACAGGTCTGGGAACCACCCGGCTGGGTGTTTTAACAATGTAGTTAGAACTGCAAACACAATTCATTATTTATTTATTAATGGCCACTGATCCCACCAAGATTCAGTTTTTTGTGACCTACTTGTTTGGGATTACACAAAAGAAGATGCCTGCTGCTTAGTGAATTCAGGGTTGGGCAGGGATTGGGGGGGGGGTGGTAAATCAATTCACCCAATTCAGACAGGACAGGGAACAAAAATATTTGCTATTCAAAAGGGGAGCTTTGGATGGGGAGCCACAAATAGGGGCAGCTAGGACACAGACGAGTATTTAAGGAAGCCCTATTCAGAGCCATGGATTGATTGAACTGCCTTTTTTTTCCCTTATGCATGAGCTTCATTATATATCCTTAATCAGACACAGAAAGTAATTCTGATAACGTCAAGTCCCAATAGAAGGCAGTATAGAAACCACACTGGACAGATTTAAGGCATGATGCCAACATAATCTAATGGAAAGATCTTCTGCCTTATTTGCATTCTCTCTGAAACACTTATATTCACTTCAGTTCCATGAAAAAAAAAAAAAAAACACCCCACAGCACTCGTGCAGATACAAAAAAATATATTTCCTAGAGTTAGAAAACAAACTTCTAATGCCTTAGCATGCTTCAGGGCAAGCGGAACTGCTGGCATGCGGTACCAGAAAATGTATATCCAAATATAAAACACACACTCCCCCCCCCCCCATTACACAACTGTTATTCTGCATCCTTCATTCACAGCTGTCCTCTACACGAAGGGACAGCATTCACAGGACATTGGCTACAAACCATGCAATCTTCAACCCCTGTGCTGCAGGCATGGCCTAACATGCATGGCAGTCCCCTTCTAGACATGCCAACAAGGTTAAGGGCAGTGGCCACTATAACCTCATCTGACACACACAAGAGCTCCAACACTGCATCGGCCACAGTCTGAATCTTTTTTAGAAGAATAGGTTATAAATTTAATACAGAAATAATAAAGGGGGGGGGGGGTTCTGCTTTCATCTATCCCCACTCCTATGTCTACTAGGATGTCCTGCACATCTCCTGCTATCACTGCTCTAAACAGGGATGCCTTTTAAGAACATAAGAAAATGCCATACTGGGTCAGACCAAGGGTCCAGCAAGCCCAGCATCCTGTTTCCAACAGTGGCCAATCCAGGCCATAAGAACCTGGCAAGTACCCAAAAACTAAGTCTATTCCATGTTACCATTGCTAATGGCAGTGGCTATTCTCTAAGTGAACTTAATAGCAGGTAATGGACTTCTCCTCCAAGAACTTATCCAATCCTTTTTTAAACACAGCTATACTAACTGCACGAACCACATCATACAAGTAAACATGCCATGCACAAACACATGTACACCCACAGAGGCCGAAACAAGAGGTTCTGTTGGCACTCAATCTTCTTGTCCCTACTCTAAAGCCTGTTCCTTAGAATCACCAACAAGCTTGAGAAGCCTCTCAGCCGTACCTAGGCAGCATACACAGACCTGGGCCCATTAACTGCTAGTAACACGCTGCCCTAGCGCTAGCAAAGGGCACAGCATAAGAATGCGGACATCGCATGCTCGTGCCCATTGCTGAACAGAAAGAGGGATGGCGGCAGGGCCAGTACTTCTGCTGTGCACCCTGCAGCCACTGTCCAGCCACACATTCTTGCACCTGATCCATGGAGACAAATACTGGCACAGGAGGACTAATCTTGGTGGGCTTTACTGTCAACTTTGGTAAGTCCTTTGTCTTTCTGCGTGAGAAGATAAAGCAGATACTCCTATTTTGACTCCTGGAATTCTCTCTTAACAGAACCCACAACCCTCCTCCTCCACCCAGATAAGTCCACCCACCTGCTCCTTACTATCCCTGCAACTGGTGCTTATCTGTCTATTGTATTCTTTGTACACATTTAATTTATACTTTCTAATTATTTTATTGCTTCCCAACCTACCTTTGTATTATCTTATCTACATACGGGTATTATTTACACTCAAGATATCTACTTAAATCTACCTCCTATCTTTCCCTTGTGTCTGTACAATGTTGAATGTACTTTATCTTTTAAATGTAATCCGCCTAACTTAGGAAAAGTCAGAATACCAAATGTTCATAAATAAATAAATAGCTGATGGTCCCAATGTGCGCTGCTACACTGCAAGTGAGTTTTCTCTCTAAACCAATACTCTGCTTTGCACTTGCTGGAGTCAACCCACTAACGAGTGGATTTCTTTAAATGTTTTTTCAGATCTACATGGACCCCTCAAGGTACTAGGGATGCGGAAATGAAAGGGGCTAGCATGCCCCACTGATTAACAGAGGACCCTCATGAATACAAGGGCCTAGAGGACCAGATGTGACTGATATAGGTCATCAATTGAGAATTTCCCTGTCTAGGTGTGTTGCTTTCCATTATAGCGTATGCATGTGTCTACAAGGGTATTCTCTTATATGCGCTCACTGTATATTCAGTACATTCAGGTACTGTGGATGTTTCTCTATCCCCAGAGGGCTTACAATCTAAGGGCCTGATTTACTAAGGCTTTCCTCCCATTCTGTGTCTATGGGAAAAATGCTTAGTAAATGAGGCCCTAAGTTTGTACCTGAGGCAATGGAGGGTAAAGTGACTTGCCCAAGGTCACAAGGAGCGACAGTGGGACCTGAACCCTGGTCTCCTGGGTCATAGCCCACTGCTCTAACCACTAGGCTACTCCTCCCCTCCATACTATATGACATATCTATCTGCAGTTTGGATGTAAACCGATAGGATATACCCACTAATATTGGTATAGAAAAGCCTCTAAATAAATAAATAAATAAATAAATATCGGTCTGGTGCCTGCTGCTTTCTTTCTTTTTTGTGTGTTTGTCACTTGCGGCAACTTCTCACAGTGTCTGCTCCCTCCTTCCGTCCTATGTTGTGCCTTTGTGTGTGTGTGGGCAGGCATGCACAGTATGCTGTTTCCTTTCATTGCTTTGGGTGAAGTCCTCTGTTGCATGCAATAGAAAGGCACATGGCTATTTCTGTGTTCCCTGGCCAGTGTCTCATGTTACTTGTTTTTACATTTCTTTGTTACCTTGTATATCTTCTTTCCTCTCTCCATCCATTCTTTGCTCATGCTTCTTAATGTAACCATACCCGTTGTATACAAGTTTCATACCACGTCTTCTTTTTTCCTATCCAGAACATGCATCTTCCTCTCCAAAAGACTAATATCCTGCGTGCCAGGCATGCCACCAAGAGACGCATGCATGTATTTCATGGGATTTGCTCTGGAAGGGAAAATATGCCCCTTATTGGAAATCTGCTGCCTTCTTTCCTGCAGAGATTGTGGGTCATCTGCATACTTCTATATGGCTCAGCTGAGGACACCACAACTCATCGAGGTTCCAGCTTCTCGGTCTCCCCATGCGCCTTCAACCAGAAGGGCATATGGCCATAGGACTACATCCACAACTCGCCAACAAGATATTCTGGCTATCTCATAACGGCATTTGTGTTTTCCTTTGCTTCCCATGGCTCCACTATGCTTCCTCTTCCTGAAACTATATTCCTCAATCTGATTCTCCACTGCAAACCATTCCAGAATCCACTATCCACCTTCTCTTCATTCACCACCTCCTCAGTCACTCTCTCTTCTACCTTGTATACTGCTCTTGAACGTCAAAGGTTTCTTCCTCTCATCCAGTCATTGTCGCTCTCCCTGAGAATACCTCATCCTCAACACTACTGTCACACCTCTGTGCCTCTCCTCCTTCTCTCAGTGGGACATATTAATCCCAAGGAAGGCCAGCTACTCATACTCCTGCTCTGAAAAGCAGAAATATATTCAAAACAGAGGTCTTCTGGAGGGAAATAAAAGTCATGTATCTAGTAGAGAAGCCATGCGTCCTGCTTTTAAAGAAATTGTTCTATATACTGCTTAAGCAAGAGAGGTATGCATAATTAGCCTGGCTTCCCATGTGACAACAAAGAAAAAAGCTCAGCTGAATTTCATACATGACACGCTTGGGCAGATCTGGAATTTTAAAAGGAGAGTGTAGATAGTGTGAGGTGCATCTATATCCCCCCACTGCCTGTCTCTTCCCACCCCCCACTTACTTTCATCCTCCCTGACTCCTCCTCCTCTCCATCTCCCATCCCCCTCAAGGTTTCGCTCTATCTTCTTCTCCACCCTGAGTATCCTCCATCTCTCGCTACCCTTGGATTCCTCTACCCCTCCCCCCAATCATTTTCTTTACATTCTTCTTCATCTTTGTTTCCTCTCCATCTCTAACCTTTTTCAAGTTCTCAGGCCCTTGGAGCACAATACGATAGGCAGAATAGAGACAGACTAGCAGGGTGGGGACACTGAGTGTGTGCGCGCTCCCTGTCCCCATAGCTGCTCTCCCCCTCATGGTGTAATTAGGAAGCATAGGAGGAGGGTGTGCTCACTGGGGTTTCCACGTGGCGAGTCTGCTGCCAGGCTGCTCATCTGAGGAAGGTCGGCCTTTTAACTGCAGTAATGTTTGGTACGGCTTTTACTGAGGGGATGACCAATATTCTGGGGAGGCAAAAGTGTTCACCCTACTATCTAGGTGGGTGAATAGTTACATGTGGACAGGAGTGGCGGCAGCATGGAGCCTTACAGTGGAAAGTATAGGAAACCTCAGCCTCCCTGCTTCCCCTGCATATCTTTCAGGCCCTTGAGAACGACGTTCTGAAAAAACAAATAGTCAAAAATATATCCTTTTACAAAAGCAAACATTCGGGGAAAATCCAATATTTCTGCTGCTATTCGCCTCCTGAAAGCCAAAACAGCCAGGGGTTGAATGGACCCATATATGAAGAGGAAAGTCTGCCTCCTGAGTGTCTACTCACTGGTTTTCCCGTTCCACTAACCATGGTCAGAGTGGACAGAAGACCCTGATCATCCTCATCTCTTAGTAGGCAAGGCACGGGGCAAGCAACTGCCCATGGACTCATGACTACTCAATCAATGAAAAAAATGCAAAGTTAAATTTTACAACACTGGCAATTTTTTCAAATTACCACTTTTAAAGTTTATGTTTGTAATTCTTGTACATGATTACTGTCAAATTTCTCTGTTTTATAATACTTCTACTTGAATTGGTTAACCAGGAAAGTCAGCTTAAGTCAAATGCCTCGTCTTCAGCTGGGTTTTGGGGGCATTGGGAGATAAGAGTAACTGAAGAGGGTGGCAGAGGGACAGTCCAGAGTTCACTCTCCATGTCACTGCCTGAATCCTAGTCTTGCGCTGCCACTAGTCCACGACTCCTGTTTAAGCTCCTTGTCAGGGACCTTCATGGCATCCAACAAAAAGAAACATTTACATTTCTGTAGAATTGTCTTCTGATTTTTCCGATGTTGTATTCAATTGTTTAAACGTTAATGTTACAATCTTGATGGAATTTTCTCTTATCTACAAAGAGACGCTGGGCATGATCTCCTGAAATTCCACGGGAGCTGCGGGAGGGGCCGCAGCTCCCGTGAAATCACGGAGAGAGAGAGCAGGTCTGTGATAGCTCTGAGGGGCAGAGCTTGGGTGCAGGCGCATTTAATCCCTCCCCACAGCACCCACACTGATCGGGTAAGGAGGAGGACGAGAGCAGCAGCACTAATAGCGTCCCACGTGGCAGCAGAGAAGGACATGGACCGCCGTGCAGCCACTGCTCGCTTCTTCCTGCCAGCTCGGATCAGCGGACGAGAGGGGATGGGGGTGCCGTGGCTTCGTGAAACAGGGGCTGGGGGATGGAGTGTGTAGAAGAATGACTGAGGGCACGAGAGTGCATGACAGAGTGTGTGTGTGTGCGTGAAAAGGAGGAGTTAGGAGGACGGGGATGGATGTAGGCGGGAAACGAGATGGGAACTGGAAGTGAACTGGGAGGAGGGAGGGGAGGGACACCTCTCTCCTCCTCCCTTGCCCAGGATCCCAGAATCTCTTTCTACTCCCTCCACATCCCCAAACTTTCCTCTCCCCTCTTCCTTATCCTCTTTGTGCCTTTCCATAGCTCCAACCTCCTTAAGATATTCTCTCATTAATATCATAAAATCCCCACCTATAAAACTCCCCCAAAAAACCTAAATAAATTATTCACATTCAAAGTTTGAAAAGCTACTTAACATTTATTTTATATAACAAAAGTTAATATCTCAAATTATTAAAATGTATGAAACTATGCAACAGAATTACCACAAAATGTTCTAATTGCTGCTGCAGAGTCCACCCCTGAGCTTCCATAGGGCACCTGGGAGCTGTACGTTTGGGCACCGAGTGTGCATTTTGGCCAAGGTCTGCCAATGTGATGAACGCACCAGGTCAGTTAGGAGCAAATATACAAGCTCCCGAGTTAGCTGTTGAGTAAAGGCTCATGACACTGGATCCTAAACCCTGGTTCTGACGGAACCGGAAACCCAAATGGGTGACCGCCTGGGAATATCAGCGGCTGCAGGCTTTACCCATGGCCACACCGCGCCAAGTATTCAAGATCTTGTTTGATCTCGGAAGCAGAGTAGGGTTGGGCCTGGGTGGTTTCGGGATGGGTGAAGTGGAAACCCAAATGAACAGCAGAAACATTGACAGGCCCAAAACACGAATTCCAAAATCATTGGACGGATGGGTAGAAGAACATGGGAGCTTACTGGTGAAGCTTCATACCACCAAACTCAAAAAGTGGAAAGCAGCTTCTGTTGTCTCAACCAGAAAGCCCCCGAAGGCTGAGAAAGAAAAACAAGAGCGCCACGGAGGCCAGTTATGTCATCTGCAAACAAAACAGCCCGTACTGCAAAAGATGTTTTCAGATGGCAAATTTGTTTTGCAAAATGCATGCTTCAAACAGCAGATTGTGGCATGCCCTGAAGAAAAAAAAAAAAGAGACTTTTTTTCTAACATGTTTGTCTTGAAACTGTTCCCAAATGAAAAACTGGAATGCCAGATAACATTAAACTGCTTACTTTTATTATATAATATTGGCTACACGGTCTCTCTCAAGGGGCAGCCTTTGAGACCCCCGGGCTGAAGGGACCTTGCATAGAAAAGTTGTAAACCAAACTTGGTCTTTGGTTCACCCTGAGACAACGCATGCCCTCCGATCCACCAACAGCGGCGGTCCCTCTCCTTGGCACGCTGCCCGACAGCTACAGAAAACAGCAGATGCCAGGCCATCCTGCTTTTTCTTCCCATCCCCTGATTATTAGGCTTCCTGAACTCCCTCAGAGCAGACAGCTGAAGCGTTTTACCTATCCACATTAAGAAACCCAGCAAGGCCCGAATGAAGATTTCAGGGTAATCTGCCACCTCCCCAACAAAAAAAAACAAACAAAAACCTTTTAACATTCTTCCCCTTTAAACTTCTATTTTATTTTTGATTCAAAATCTGGTGTACCATGGTTCAAACCATCCAGAGTCAATTCATTAGGAAAAACAGAACTACAAACTGCAACACTGTTCTGGGATTTGACTTCAAAACAGAACTGGTTAAATGCATCCCTGCGTATACATACGCCTGCTCGTAACTTAAGATCATCAGGCAAGGCACTTCTTTCAATACCTTCTCCAAAATCTGCTCATTTGAACTCAGTTAGGGAAAGGGCCCTTTTTCGCTGGCTAGGCCAAAACTCTGGAACTTTTTACCGCTCGATATTCGTCAAGAAGCAAACATAACAATCTTTCAAAAAAATGTTTAAAAAAACATGGTTGTTTGAGCTGACCTATTTTGAACCAGGTTAATCCTTGTTATTTACTGACTCTCCCATTATTGATTTATTTTAGATAAGAAATGCTTATCTTTAGTGATTTATTTTATTTAGGTTTTTAAAAAACCTCTGTATTTTATTATTTTGTAGTTTGCTTACTTGGATAATTTATATTTATTTTCAGCAATTTCTTATTGGGCAATTTTCACTATTTTTGATAATTTACAAGTTTTTAATGTGTTTTATTTTTTATACAACTTATTTTTAGTTTTTTTAATTTTATATAGTTAAATTTACCGGTACTTGCTTTATTGGACCAGGATTAAAGCCTGGTCCTAGTTACATGTAAACTGACATGAAGTGAAAAACAAAATGTTCAATATATAAAAATGTTAAATAAATAAATAGATCCCAAAAAACAAGAAGGGAGCACTCCTGCACGCAAACCAATCAAATAAAGCAAACAAATGTGCAGAAAATTACTCAATGTCCACACATCATTTTAAGTGAAAGAATTATATTTTTGAGTTGGCGGCTCCACAGGGTTTATAATAGGGACCGGTCCTGAATCATACCCTGTTATAAACCCTGTGGAGCCGCCATCTCAAAAATATAATTCTTTCAAATAAATAAATAGATAAATAAACAAACTGGTTGAAATGTTCCCAGTAAAAGTGGTAGGGGTCATAGGGACAAATGCGGCAACTGGTCCCTGGAGCTGTCAACTCAGTGAGCCGAGCCACAGTGCCAGGACGGGATTCGGATTTTTGTTTAATTTTAGATCCGATTACTTGCCTTTCCAAACCTGAACTCTAGGCGAGTTACACTCAGGCCCAAAAGACACTTCCCTGATCCCAGAGGGCTTGCAACCGAAGTGCCTGATTCACTAAGGGTCTTTCCCAGAGACACAAAATGAACCAGGCAGAGTGCGGTGATGTCAAGCAGCATCGGCGGCATTGGAACGCCGGTCTCCCCGGCTCTCACCTCGCTGCTCCGGGCACTAGGCCCCCTCTCTTCTAAACAGCAAAGAAGGAGCGGAGCAGGATGGCGCGCTCTGTAAAATAAAGGGACACGGGGAGCCGGCCCTCGGCACCTGAAGAAAGTGCGCGGGTGGAGCGGAGGGGGGTGGGGGGGAATCATAACCTCGTCCTCTGCAGCAGATGGAAGTAAAAAAAAAAAAAGAGGTTTGTGCGCTCTCTTCAGATGCAGTCATCAGCCCAATGTAGCGAGAGGCCAGCTAAGCCAAAGAGAGGGGGAAAAGGAGGAGGAGACCCACTTTACATAAGGGTTAAAGTAATCTACTCAATGCAGGAAAGGAAACGGAGGCGAAGAAAGGGGGAAGACAAGTAAAAGAGAAAGGGCAAAAAAAGAGCAAGAGCCATAAATCAACCCTCCACGGCGTTTGAACTCCGTATTTATTTTATGTCTAAAGCATACAATTGCTAGAAAGTCTTCTTGCAAAATAAGGAAAAAAAAAAACAACTCAAGAAAACTAAAAAAAAAAAAAAAACAATGCCAGCAGTCACAGGAACAAAAATAAACAAACAGAAAGCAGAAGGCAGACAAACCGACCTTTAGCTGAAGTCTCTAAAAGGAGTCCAGGCTTCTGCAGTTCTCATAACCCCCCGCCCACCTGGGAGAGCTGGCTATCGTTTAAGGCGGTGGAGGAAAACTCTGAATTTGATCACTACGCAAGAGTCCAGAGATAACAACTTGGCCAAGCTCTTCCACAACTTTCCTACCTTCAAACTCAACAGCACTGCAGTGCAGCAGTGAGAGCGCCTGACCGGGGGCACCTGAGGCCTGTGCCCATAATTTGACGGTGACCGAAACGTACAGAAGCTCTGCTCTTCTCCTCCTCTATATACACACAGCGCCTCACAGGTCAAACATCACCTCTCTGAACTGCAAAGGAGGAAGAGAAGATATGCAGGCAGGAGGAAAAGCAACTGGGAGGCAGGAGCAGACAACAGGCTTAAGGGTCTAGGCGAGGAAGTAGTGGATAGGGTGGCTACTGTGAAGGAAAACAATGACTCAAGGACAGGGTAAGGACAGTGGGGACTCAGGGGATTGAGGAGGAGAGAGGGAACTTGGAATTTTGGTGGAGATGGAAGGAAAGAGGCAGGGACTCCAAGGTTAGCAAGGGAATGATGGGCAAGAGAAGACAAACTAGGCAGGAGAGTGAAATGCAGAGCAGGAATCTGGAGATTTGAGCAGGGAAGCATCCAATGGGGCTGTGAATCTAGAGATTGGGTTAACAGAAAGGAGGCTGAAGCATGAGTCGTCGTCAAGAGATAACGTGAGGGGCCCTGGAGGGCTAGGGAGGGCATGAGAGGCAGCAGAGAAGGATGGGGGAAAAGCTGGGGAGGGGTTGAGAGGGCGAAAATGGGAGAGCTGGGGAGGAGATGAGAACGGGATAATGGGAGGTTGGGGTAGGGGGGGTAGGATGGAAAAAAGGGGCTGGAGGCAGAGGAGGGAATGAGAAACAGGGAGGGGAACTGTGACTGGTGAGGAGATGAGAAACAGAGGAAAGTAGTTGAGGACAGGGGAAGGGATGTTTACAGAGGCTGCAAATACAGGACTAGGGAGTGGGTGAAAAAGGGATTAGGAGGCTGAGGAAAGAGACAAAGGGAGTAATGGGATGGAGAAAATGGGTGGAAAGCTGGTAGCAGATGAAAGGTAAGAAAAAAAAAGGAGACTGAGGATTTGAAGGTAAGAGAAGGGGGTAGAAATCTAGCTATGAGTGGATAGAGGCAACAAAGAGAAATAGTCAAAAGAGATGAAAGAGAAAGATCAATATCAGATACAGGAGAGGAAGTAAAGACAAGAGGAGAGAGAAGAAACAAAATGGAAAAGAGAACCTGAAAAAGGAGTTATGAGAAGACAGACAAAAGGAAAGGAGAAAAGAGACTGGAACCAATATGATTAGAAAAATAAGATATTTAGACAAGAAAGGTAAAAAAAAAAAATTTTATTTTCAGTTTTAAGACTGGAATGTAGCAGCTTTCAAAATGTGCATCTCTTATATGTTTGTTTTTTGCTCAACATAAGAGGAAATGCATTCTCTTTCTCCAGTGATATGCTGCATACAGAGTCTCCTTAGGGTGTCTGCACATTTTTAATTTGTAAACCATGCTCACCTATTCTGTATTTGATGGGGGGGGGGGGGGGGGGGGGGTCTATCTGTATGACACAGATGATACATTTTCCTACTGTATATCAATACTGGGAATCAATAACTGTTTTGTTTTTTCAACAAGTGTAGTATTGGTGTTTTAGCTCCCAGTGTGCTATTTGCAGTGCTGCCTTTTCAGAGGTAAGGTTATTATTAACTGCCAGGACTAGAGTAGCATTGTTAAGAGTATGGCAGGTTTGCAATAAATGGTCCAAGAGTCTATTTGGCATGGTTTTGTATCACTTCACAATGTATCTAGCAGTGGAGGGAATCTGCATTGCTGTTACTGAGGTGACCCCAAATTTGAATATATTTTTGTATGATGAATTAAGAGGAAATTTCCAGATTCTGCTCTACACCCACTGCTGGGGAGAATTTCGGTAATCTTAAACTTAGAAACATGACAGCAGAAAGACTATATGGCCCATGTGGTCTGTTCATCCATACATCTGCTTAGTTCTATAATCCCTACCACGCCCTTCAGAGATCTTCTTTGCTTATCTCATGCTCACTTGAAATCAGATACCGTCCTTGTCTCCACCACCTCCACTGGGAGGCTGCTCCATGCATCCACCACTCATTCTGTAAAGAAATGAATGGTGGATGCTTAGATTACTCCTGAATCTATTATGCTCTTTCACCTTCATCCCATGACCCCCTCATTCCAGTATCTCCTATCCGTTGACATCCTCTGCATTGATACCTCGGAGATATTTAAAGGTCTCCATCACATCTCCTCTATCTTACCGTTCCCTAAGGTATACATGTTTAGATCTTTAAGTCTGTCTTCATATGCTTTATCACAAAGATCACTGACCATTTCTGTAGTCGGGGACTTTTACGGGGCACTATCACCCCTTTTTTTTCTGCTGGTCATTCCTCCTCTCCCTATGAGCCCAAACATCTTTCTGGTTTTCTGCCATCGCCTTATCCACCTGTTTGGCCACCTTTAGATCATCAGATGCCATCATCTCCAGATCCTGTTCTTGTTTTGTGCATGGAAGAATTTCACCCCAGACTATACCACTCCTTTGGGATTTTGCAACATATATATATATATATATATATATATATGGCACTGCATTTTTAGAATTTTTTAGCATTGAATCTTAGCTGACAGATTCCAGGCCATTCCTTAAGCTTTGTTAAATCCCTCATGTTTTCCACACCTTTCTCGGTGCAAACCCTGTTGATTTTGGTACCATCCACAAAAAAAAAAAAACCCCAAAACACAACAACTTTCTCCCGATAGCTCTTTTACAATATCCCTTACGAAAATGTTGAAAAGAACAGATCCAAGAACTGATCCCTGTGGCACTGCCCCTGTCCTAGGAGTGAGCAAAATTTACCCACTACCCTTTGTCGTCTCCCACTCCACCGGTTTTAACCCCATCAGTCACTTTAGGACCCATCCCAAGGGCACTCAGTTTATTTATAAGTTGTCAAAGACCTTGCTGAAATACACGAGCACTAAAAGCCTAGCACGCCCTCAGATCTAATTCTCGTCGCCTAGTGAAAGAAATTTATTAGACTCATCTGGCAAGACCTACTTTTGGTAAAGTCACGCTGCCTCGTGGCCTAATAATCCTTTGGATTTCAAAAGCTGCACTGCCCTTGGTTTTAGCAGAGATTCCATTAATTCGCACACGACTGAGGTCAAACTAACCAGCCTGCTCTTTACTTCCACTTTTGTCAAGGGGAACCACTCCTGATGCTAAAGATGAATTGCAAAGGTCAGGCAAAGGTCAGAGCTGCCGGAGCTTCTCTACGCTCCCTTAATGCTCGCGGACGTAGCCCATCCAGCCCCTCTGCTTTATCTACTTTTGGCTTTGCTAATTCCTCACGAACATAAGTCTTCTAAAAACTAACTGAGGTCTGCCTCACCGCCCTTCCTATTTGTGGCAGTTTTCTGTGCTCCTGTCCCCAGCCCTTCTTCTGTGAACCATGAACAGAAATATTTGTTTAGCAATTCTACTTTCTCTTCGTCAGCTTCTACATATCCCCCCGTCCCTTCAGCTCTGAAGTCTCATAAGCCCATTTTTCCAATTATTCTTGTTGCTAATATCTAAAAAAAAAAGTCGCCCCCTCTTGTAACTTTTAGCTATTTTTTCTTCCAATTGCACCTTCTCGCTCCTGACTGCTCTCTCAGATTTTCTTAGCTTTGCCAGATATTGTCGCCGTCCTTCTCTGCCATCTCTTGTAGTTTAACCTTTAGCTCCCCTTATCTTTTCAGCTACTTCTGTAGAAAACCACAGTGGCCTCTTTTACCCCTTGCCTTTATTTACTTCCCCAACAAAAAGATCTGCTGCCCTTACACAATATCTCCTTTTAGATTTGCCCAGTGTTCATCTACTTCCCCCATAGCTTATCTCATCCAGTTAATGATTCCTTCAGCTACTCTCCCATCTTAACAAAAAAAGTTAGATTTCCTGAGGTCCAGGACCTTGGCCTCTGAATTGATCACTACTGCCTGTGATTTATTCTTCACCCCTCCCAAATACTTCCCTTCAGAGAGACATCAGCAACATGCACATCCAAAGACTGCCATAATGTGACAAACGGCACCTCCTGCACTACAGGAAGGGGTGTCCTGACCCCCTCGCTGTTCTCAGTCAGAGCGCGCAAGAAAACAGGTATGGAGGAAGCCCAGGGCTACCCACCAGAACCAAGAACTGTGCAGGATGGCTTCCTGATGAGAGCCACATAGGAATGGAGGACAGCAGTCATTTAAACTTTAATGTTTTAAAGTGTAATGTCCAATTATGCGTTTTCACAGGATTGTTCTTAGAGAAGAGGTGGGGGCAGGGGACCTGATTGCGACAGCTGAGTTATTTAATTATCAAATAAGTTGAGGGAGGAAACTGATCATTTAGTTTTCGGTTTTTTAATTGAAGGCAATGCTCTATACTCAAGCTCTTGAGTGAGATTTTGCTCTTTCGGCCTGTTTTATTAATCTGGGCATGTAATTTCCTGTTTTACTGTTTTAGGTTCATTGGTTATTTTAGATGTTTGCTGGACTTCATTATTTTTATTGATTTGTTGTACTGGTAGTGAATATGTTTATTATTATAATGAATGCTGTTTGTAATCTTCATTTGGATATTTGAGAGAAACTGCAGAATATGAGATTGAATAAATAAAATGTCAGTGGCGGGGAGTTGGGGAGAGATAAGGGGGTCTTATGGGCCCCTGTCTCAGATCTTTTAAGTACCTAGCATTAGCTCTGGGCCTCACCCTTGCTGCCAGCCTGCGCACAGTGAGCAGCAGAAACCACTCCCCTCAGTTTCTGGGCTCCTCTCTTCCCCCAAGAGTCTGCACCCTGTGATCCAGTGAACAAACATGCAACCAATATCAATTTCCCCAAGAGCATAGCTAAACCAGCTCCCAAGCTCCAGGACCCAGAACATGTCAAGCTCTGCATGCAAAATGAAAGAGTTAACAAAGCAGCCCAGGCAATTTGGCAAGAGCATTTCAAATATTACCCCAAACTCCCCCGAGAGAGGCGCCTTACTTTCAAAAAAGTGCTTCTCCCAATTAACTTCTGAAAGCGAGGCCACAATTTCTATTTGCTTCTTCCTTCTCTTACCAAACCCTATAACCAGGCTGGAATTAGGAGAACCCGACCCTCCTGTTCTTTTTCTGAACTAGAAACCAGGCAAACTGCTAAGGCAGCTATGTCTCTTGCAGGACGCAAGGTGAACGTGTGTACGCCTGCCCACATATCAAGTGAATGACCAGTGTGCCAGGGGAATGTGTGTGTGTGTGTGTGTGTGTGTGTGTGTGTAGCAATGTGTCACTCGGATGTGCATGTCCGCCTGTCAGGCAGGGGTGTGTATGTATACATGTCAGTGTGTGGGGGAGGGGGGGGGGGCGCGTGCTGAAGACTGGATTTTCCAGTTTGATGACAGCTGTTCATTCTGCTTTTCACAGGTCTTCTAAACCTTAAGAGCCCCGGAGCAGCTGATACACACTGGAGCACAAAAGAGGGATCAGTCATAGATTCTGTTTCAGCATTTACTGGAGTTACTGCTGTAGCCTCATACTGTGCCCTTTCCTTCCTCCCTCGAAAAAGCGCAACTTGGAACACAGATTCCAGTTCTTCTGTTTCTGATCTAAACAAAAAAAATGCACCGCGGCTGGCCCTTTCCCTGGCTCTTGATTTACAGAACTCCTGCACTAACAGCTGCATTGCAGATGAGCCCTTCTTAAAGTGGAGACGCTGTAACTGAGACAGGAGGGCTGGGAGCCCGTTCCAAGTCTCCGCAGGCCTGTTCCTGGACTACCTGCGGTCTCACACCAAGGGATCCCCATACAGATAATCAGATCCCCCCCCCCCCCCCCAAACTCTCTCACCTCTGCTCCTTCCTGTTAGAGCTCAGATTCAGTGGGGAAAAACCACAAAAAAAAAAAACAAACAGTATGAGGGGAAACCTCACTTCCAAGCCTGAGTCAGCAGCAAGAATCTATATTAGTGCTGAAGTTCGCCTACAATACCAAGAAGTAATGGAGGCAACCTGGCACAGTTACTTACCACCAAACTGTCAGCAATCTCAGTGCCCCCCCCCCCCCCGAGACAAGACGTCGCTCTCCCCACTGTTGATGGGAAGGAATGTATCATCCTTGGCCCACATCCTTTCACTCTAATAAGAACCATCTGATCTGCCCCCCACACCTCCATATTCTTGTCAATTTCCAGGGGATGCTCACACCGTCCTTCCGGCGGCGGATCCCAGCCCTGCTCACAGGGAGGGACAGTCATGTTTGGGACAGAGGAGACAAAGCAGTTTGCATCCTGAAACAGCATCTCAGGCTCTTCCACGCTGTTCTGCAAACAGTCCCGTCACCCCCCCCCCCCCACACACACACACACACACACACCACCCTCTGCTCTGGGAATACTGGAATCACCGCGTAACCCACGGTTACAGCTGAAATGGAACGCCCCTTGCTCCTCGTGGAACCTGTAATGTTTTTGTACGGCTTCTTCTGGATGACTTTTATAATCTTACCAGTGTCTTACTTGTTATCCCGCCTTGTCATCCCTCCAGTTTTAGTTCAGCCCCTCCTGGGACAGCACTGGAACAGGCAACATCTCCCCCAGGCATTGCAGGGAGGGGAAAGGCCATCTCTTCTATTGGGACTCCTCTTGCCGAGGAGCAATGGAGCAAGATCATCCTGGGGCGAGTACCGCGGGTCGAAGCCAGTCCCGCTCTCAGGGAAATCTGCGATACCCGCGTTATCAGGAACGCATCAGACACCATTCGCATCCATCGACGGGCGGGGCTGAGCTTTTAACTGCCACCTCTGAACCGGGACCTCCGCTTGCTGTGTCGTGCGTGGGCAAGAAAATAAAAGAGACGGCCGATGTCAAATGGAGTGAATCCCGTGGTTTTCTTTAGGAGTCGCACAGGAGCATGGAGGGTGAGGGTGAAGGGACTCGTAAAGGGAAGCTCACTCAAAAAGCCTAAGAAGAAATCCTGCTGATTATGGGACAGCGCTGCGGCAGGTTACAGCTACACAACCCAGTCAGCAAATGGGTCTTAAATGGATGTTGACTCCATTTGTGGCCTCCTATCAGTCTCACTAGTCAAGGTCTAGGGACACAACCCACTTGTAGAAACTGAGAAAAGAAAAAGGTAAAAACTAATTTGCAAGATGTTTACCAAAAAAAAAAAAAAGCTGAATGTCCATTACAGTACATCCTGTTCTTGGTGCTGTTAGCAGTAACAGATTAACAAAAAGTTATTTTATGCATACAATCAAGGTGATTTACATATTTTAATTTTGCTAGCTGGCAATTTTGACTGATTGATGCTATTTTTCTTTTGTGATGTTTATGTTTCCGATGTATTAATACTGTAGCCTATCCCTGTAAGATAGAAATCTGTGCCAGTAAAATAAAACATGTCATGGCTTAGTGACCGTTCCTATAAGTAAGCTGCTCTTTGTTTCTCCTGTTTCAGACATTTGTATTTACACTGATCAGAAGCAACACTAAGCTCTAACTGTGTCGTCTTCTTGGTAGACTGCAAAGAGATCATCACTAAGTCAGAATTTAGCAAAAAAAAAAAAAACCCTCCCCCATTTTTGGGGCCTGGCAGTTTCCTCCTGTTCCTCTGGGCTTGCAGCTCAACTGGAACCAAGCCTTGGAATCGTAATCCTTCATTCACAGCTATCCAGGGATTCTTTCCCCGTTTCATATCCCGACCCTAAACGTACCTAGTCTGGTCACAGCAGCAATGGTCCTGCACCAGGGGACACGCACAGGGGTTCCCCCCCCCCTCCCCCTCCAGAACCCTGCAAAACACGGGCCCTCAATCCAGCCACTAGGTGTCGCCAATGTGCAATGACCATGTCTCTCCCCCCCCCTGCCAAGACTTATAAAATCCTGCCTTGGTAGCGGAACGATTTGGGGACTGGAGAAGGGACCTTCCGCACGGCAATACGCAGCACATGCCCCTTGAGCCGCCGGGCAGCCCGGCTACTCCTTCCGATTATTGCTTGTATAAAGAGGATGGGAGGCCCGGACACCTAAGGCAGCTGTGGTGGCAACTGAAATCCCACCATGGCTCGTGAACCGATTTCGAACAAATTCTATCATGACGAGATCCCGTGTGTGGTTAGAAGTCTCTCTGCACAGAAACGGGGGCGGTTTCATTGTAAAACCCGGCCCAGTTATTGGTTTTTCATTTGGAAAATAATAAAAAAAAAAGACAAAAATTTACAAAAAAGCAAAAGTAATTTTTCCCGCTTATTACAGAACATTATTCTAACTAAACCCTTCCACTTATAAGGAAGAACCCTATACCTGAATATTCTTGCTTATAGCAAGGCATATTTTATATAAAATCTCTCTTATGAGATTATTTCCCCTCTCCTTCTATATATTCCTCTTCATAAAAAGTATTTCTAAAAATGAGGTTAGCATATACATAAACTACAGCAAAAAAAAACAAACTAAACTAATTTCTCCATTCATGAACATCAAATGCAAAGTTTCAGGTGAAGTTTCAAAGGAGTTAGGACGAAAATGTAACTTACTATTGTAGCAATTTTCAGAAACCATTTAGATTTGCAAAGTGCACTTGCACAAGTAAATCCTACGGACAATTCAAGGGCACATATTGTAGCAATTTTCAAAAGCCCACTTACAGGAGTAACGGGCATTTACGCGTCAAACTCAGTTTTACGCATGTAAATGCTTTCGAAAATCAGGCCCTGTAATTTTACGACGTGGCTTTGTTAGGATATTTCATAAAATGGTTTATTGGTGAAAAGACAAAAACAATGACAAAGAGGCAAATCACCACAAAGGATTAAACAAGCTGTAAGAGAATTAACTGGGGGGGAAAAAAAAAAAAAACCAAAAACCGGAACCGGCTGATAGGGAGGAAAATGCAAATAAAACAAAGAATTGAATCGATTATTGTTAAACTAGGCAGCAGTGCTAACGATAAGGATCTGAAATCTTAGGTGATAACGGGATGCTAAGGCTGATTCTCTCTGGACCTGATTAGGATACTACATTTTTTTTATACTTCTTGGTAACTGTAACCAAGATTATATCATGAGAAGAGAGACAAGCAGGGCCTGAGCTATGGAACACCCGTGCTTAGCATCCATTGGCCATGAAGTTATTATAAAAGGACGTTATACTCAGGCCTGGATTTATGCATAAACCTACTAGACCTGTGCCTGGGGGGGGGGGGGGCAGCAGATTTCCTTCTCCCCTGCCCCCACCCACCGTTACTCCCACGAGACCTCTATTCCCAGGAAATAAGCCTCACGCACTCCACTCCCTGCATGGGAGCCCGAAAGGGATGGGGGCCATACGTTCAGCCTTAGTCCCCCTACTTTACTTCCCTGTAAAGTTCACCCCTGGAGCCGGGAGAGAGGGATCAGATCTGGGGGTGCAATTCTAAGAGGTTTATGGGGCACGGGGGGGGGGGGGCGGGAAAGGGAGCTAGCATGGGACTGGATCAGTGCCTGGGGAGGTGGAGGAATAAATCCATCCCCGATTATACCAGCGTAAGGGCACATCGAGTGGGGGGAAAAAAAGGGATTTACATGCATACGCTCTCTCCCGGAGCTTCCCCCTGCACTGCTGATACACAGTAGGTCAGAGGTGGCCGACCAAAAGCCAAGAAATTAGAATGTTAAGAGCCTCACATCTGCAATAGATTTTCAGTCCTCCCACCCTGTCCCTACTGGTTTCTCTCAACCCTATTCTGTTCTCAGCAGCCTCTCCCTCAATCCCCCAAACCTGTCTCCACCAGCCTCTCCCTCAATCCCCCAAACCTGTCCCCACCAGTCTCTCTCTCAGTCCCATCCTATTCCCTCAATTTCTCAATCCTCCCACCAGTCTCTCAATTCCCCCACCCTGTTCCCATCAGCCTCTCCCTCAATTCCCCCACCCTGTCCCCATCAGCCTCTCCCTCAATCCCCCAAACCTGTTCCCACAGTCTCTCCCTCAATTGCCCCACCCTCTCCCCACCAGTCTCTCCCTCAATTCCCCCACCCTCTCCCTCTCTCAATCCCATCCTATTCCCTCAATTTCTCAATCCTCCTATCAGTCTCTTTTTTCAATTTCCCCACCAGTCTCTCAATCCTCCCACCCTGTGACCAGTATCTCCTTTTTCTCCGTCATGCTCTGCCCATTATCCCTCTCTTTCTCTCTCTCTTATCCCCATCAGTATCTCTCAATTCCTTACTCTCTTCCTACCAGTGTCTCTCTCTTGGCAGCCACAGCATAAGATTCCCTAAACTCTTCAAGAATAAGGAGAGGGGCTCTGCAGCTCCAACATTAACACTTCCCTTCGCACCACTTGTGCTACTCTGCTCCCCCTTCCTCACCTCCAGTCTCCCCTGCCCTCACCCCCCTTACTCTCTTCCTTTGCCCCTCTCCACTTGCTCTCTCTTTCCCTCTGACCCCTCCCCTCCAGTGTCCCCTCTGGTTCTCTTGTATACATTCTCCACCATTACCCCTTCTGGCTCTTAAACACCCACTCCTTCTCTCCCCAACATTTACCGCTTTTCAAGTCACTCCCCCTGGAAGTATTCACCCCCTCTTGCACTGCTTCCCTCTTCTCTCCCTGCCCCCCACCCCACTGTGTGCGTCTTTCATATTCTTTCCCCTCCAATCAACATCTCTGGCTCTCTCACCCCTTCTAGCTCTGTTACCTTCCCTCTCCTCCCCCTCCCACCTTTTCTACCTATGACTCTCACCCACCCTCATCCTCCCTACCTTTTAACCCTCCTCTGACACTCACAACCCCCTTTTCATCACCATTTCTATTTTTTCACCCCCTCCCAATCACCACCACTGACTTTCTTGTACAAACACCCTCCTCCCCATTCTTCTGAATCCCTTCTATCCCCATGCCAGGTTCACTCATGCCCCTCCACCCCCCACATGACTGTCATTCAACCCTTTCCCAGCCCTCTCTCCTTCCCCTCACCCAAGTCCTGGTTCCATCACTCCTCCTGCAGATCAGGTGGCAACATGGACCTCGGGGAGGAATAAAATGCAACACAGTCCAATTTCAAGTGCTGACTTCAGAGTCTGAAATCGAATGCTTTGACTTATATAGGCGAGACGATCAAAAAGATCAAAACAAGGATCTTTGAACATTGATCCTGTAACCGCCAGTCTAAACGCGAGGCGCCCCTCTTGTCTCCCACTGGTTAGAGAAACAGCATTCGATTGCAGAGTTAAGGTGCCACGTCCACCTCCCCGCGGAGGTGATTTTTCTACTCTACTGACACGACGTGAACAACAGAATTTTGATCTCAGGTCTCTTCCCCCATGGGCTGAGTAGAGAGACTGAGTGATCTAGTTTTCCGAGGCCCTTCGAGCCTCTCAGACCGGCTGTGTGTTAACGTTGTCTGTTGGCATTTGGTTACGGTTCTGTGATGTTTTTGAGCTGACATCACCATATGCCGATTTTAGATCGGCCTCTGTTTTGGCGCATTTTCGGTTATTTAAATTCTCTGTTGTATCTCTCCCGCCGGCAGTCTGAATATAAAGTTTGCCTGCTGTATCGAAGGTATGTTCTCTTTGATGTTCATGGTCTTTGAGGTTTCCCCTTATTTTTATCTGCTCTGACACGTTATACAATTTATTCAAGATCTGTGTGGTCTAAATCGCCCCTCTGGATGCAGCCTTCTGTGAAACACAGCCTGTGTCGGGGGACTAATACTGTATTTGTGAATTGACTGTAATCCTTTTTGAAAATATATGACTGTCTGCCTAGTTTTGATCAACAGTAATAAATGTTTTCTGATTATGACATCCTTGTCTGCAGATGAATACAAATTGGATTCAAATTAACAGTAACTTAAGTACCAAAGCTATAGGAAAGCTTTTATTGTCTGTCTCCATCTGCTGGTAGGGGAGAAAACCCCCACTTGTCTGGACTGGTGTGGAAGACGATAAGGAAAGTTACTTTGTCTTGACCCCTTTGTACCCAGCTTGCATCCCCTCCCCCCAAATAAATTCTGTCTAGCGGCACCACTCTTTATGAATATAAGAAATGGATTGGGGTCCTAGTAAGGTAATGGGTATATTGCTTCCAAATGCCACTGCAATTCAGAGCTGACCATCGTCGCCCGACGTGACACCAAAATACAGTACTAGCCTCATTGAGTCCTTCATTCCTACAGCTCCCTCCTCAACATTTTCTTCAAGAGATCACTCTTTTCTGGAATGAAAACCCAAAATACAGTCCATTGAATGAAAGATACTATACAGAACAAGATAAATCCTAAGCACAAGTCCCTCTCTGTGATTCTGGGATAACTTCTTAACGAGGGCCCACTGGGGCAAGAATGCTGCACTCGCAAAAAAGGAGATGGGAGTATATGTAGGAACCTTTGTTTTCAGGTTTTTGTTTTTTCCCTGGGAATTTATCAGTATTTATTTTAACAGGATAAAATCAGTGGAGAGAGTAATTTTTTTCCCACTGGTTTTCTCCCATTTCTGTGTATTATAATAAAACACTGAAATTCCCAGGGACAAAAATAAAACCAAAACCACAAGGTACCTAAACATGCAGCAGCGGTAATGCTCATGGAACAGTACCGTGGAATAGAAGCAGGGCTCACGTATGTGCGTGCGTGATGGCAAATCAGTCCTGGAGTGAGATTCTATCAAATCACATGCCATCTTATTGGCACAGATCATGCTCAGGTGCAGATTCTGAAATGGAGGGGGCGAGGGCTGGGTAGGGAGAAGAGTTAAAAGAAAAAAAAAAACCACAAAACAACAACTTTCCAGATCCAGCTCATCATGCACGTTCCCCATGTCACTCTCCTCACCTATCTAGCTGGGGCTTACACACACACACACACACACACTAAATAACATAGTACAAATGCCCTTTTAAAGTAGCACCTGCACTTTATAATATCTGGCACTGTAATTTCCAGACTCCCATTTTGTGCCACCTCTAGAGCACCCTAAATGTAACATGTTTGCATTGTGATTCACTTTATGATGTTCAAACGTTGCTGAAAGTGTTATGAAGCCTGATACACATTAACAATTGTATGCCTGTAAAAAGCAGGCACATGTGGGAAAAAAATGTAAGCATTTTTATTTGCAGTGAATATGGACCATATAGCCATAAAAACCTTTATTTGAGCAAACATTAAATAAACTTACAGGAAGCATTCTATGTGTTTCTTAATTTGCTTACCAACCTTTGAGCAATCCTTTGGATGGGGCTTGTTCATTAAATGTAGGGCTTTATTTGCACCGCTCAGCAATAGGAAAGATCTGAACTAATCAACTTGTGGCTTCACAATCCATGAGTTACAGACCCTATCTTCCACACTCATGATCAGTGAGAATAAAAAAATTAAAAACCCTCTCTAATGGCCATTACACTGATACACTTCCCTCTCTCTCTCTACATATTCATTACACACATCCCCATTGCTTAAAAGGGTCTGCCAAAACCAGTAATTTCCCTAGAATGCCACAGTCCATGAGTGATGGTCTCAGAAATCCCAAGTCAATAGGAAGAACTGTACCATCCCTTCAAAATTGGTGCCATTACCATCCTTTGGTTCAGAATGTGGTGAATGGGGTTATCACTTACCAAGTGGTCACTGACCATTAGCAAACACTCCACCCCTATTATACAGGATCGGGTTAGAAGCACGCCATCAAACTGTACTAGACTTCCCAGCCTGCAGAGACGCAGCACCCCCAGAGAGGAAGGACACCCACACAGCTAACTCAATGTTTCCCAATTTTTCTTTTTCAAGCCCGAGGCACACCTACATCAACAAAAATGTTGTGTGGCACACCAACCATGGAGAAAATACGTCTGGCCAGAAGAAGAGTTAGGCACTGAAAGCCCCATCCAGGAAAAGTCCCATCAGACCAAGGTGAAGTAGAAGCCCAAGTACGTGAGCCCTTCTCAGCGTGGTCCTCTTCACTAGTGAGAGGGGTGAGGGGCCAGATACCAACGACCTCAGCTATCCTGTACCCTCACCATTTCTCTTCACAGGTCCAGCACAATGAAACCTACAGGCGAACAAGGGATGAGACAAACTCTCCCCCTTCCCCAAGCCTGTGCCTTCAGAGGCTTTCAGGATTAGTGAGGAACAAAATTGAAAAGATGAGTTCTCTTTCATTGGCTCATGTACTAGGGGCATGCAAATTATCTTGTTACTTGGGAAAACGCTGGACTTTTCTCCAAAGATCTCCAAGACTGGATATACTTTGTTAGCTTGCTGAGATGGGGATGAACTAAAGATTGGAGAGAAATGAGCATCCAAACTAAAGTAAGAGTACCTAGCCTACCCAATCGGGAGGGGGGGGGAGGTCGCTCCATTAGCTCAACTGCAGCATCCCAAGAGTGCTCAATGATCTGAAATTTCTCACTAGATAAAAATTATTATAATCCATTATATAATGTTATTTCAAGACCATTTTTCCAATTTTCAGGTACATTAAGTCCCTGCCCAAAGAGCTTACAATCCAGCGGGTACCTGACGCAGCAAGAGATAAAGTGACAATCCCAAGATCACTTGCCCAAGTATTATGCTAGTAAAATGTGGAACCCGCACACAATTCTGTTCACAGCAAAACGTAAGAATGCTGCTGCAGTACAACAGAGTCAGGATCGCTCGTGGTGCAAAAGGTAGGATTGATTATTGGCAGCAGGCACACTCAAACAACATGACTGATGCTGTAAGAATCTTAGAAGGCTGAGAGGGCAGGTTAATAATGTTTGAACCAATCAATAAGTAAAACGATAAATAAGAGATATTATTAATACCAGCTGCTTTTCCCCCAACCATGAAGGGAGCGACAAGAGCTCCTCTTAGGACCCAACCATTCTTGGTGGAGAATGGGGAACAGGAGAGTTCCCTTCTTAAGAACAAACCATTCAGAGCTTCCCCCATGGACAGAAAGATGTCTTGGGTTCACACAAAAAAAAAAACAGTTGTGACTCTTCAAAAACAAACTCCCATTAAAGAACAGATCTTTGGAGAAAACATAATGAAGCCCTAGTCTGCCAAATAGATCAGGCATATCCTGTTCTACCAAACCTTCACAGCATTCATTAACTCCTGGACTATAGGTGATGCCAAAAAGAGCTACTATAGATTTATGGGCGAAGGCAGCCTCCAAAACAAATTTACTGCTAGCCAGACTTCTGCTGCTCCATTCAATCTGGCATCCCTACCGAACTCAGACCCAAAGAGATTAATAGGAGAGGGAGTCAGGCATCCATGGTGGTATCTGAGAGCCAAAGTAATCTTTATTCCCCATTTCACAAAAGTACAGGGAAACAGGAGGCAGTGCATGCAAATCTTTTGCACGCATGTTCACTGTGGATATCCTGAAAACCTGGCCTATTTGTGGCATTCGAGGACTGGCGTCCACTGTCCCTGCCCTATACCTTTCCTCGAGCTTCACTAGATCCCTCTTCATGGTTTTCACATGTTCCTCGCTGTCCACCCACTTGTAAAATTTTAGTATCATCGGCAAAAGAACAAACATTTTCCCGACAATCCTATGTTGCTCATGAAAATACTGAAAAGAACTGGTCCAAGGACCGATCCCTGAGGCACACTGCTAGTAACACCTTCCTCCTCAGAGAAAACGCCATTTACCACTACCCTATGTAGCCTCCCATTAAGCCAGTTTCTAACCCAGTCAGTCACTACGGGTTCTGTACCAAGGGCGCTCAACTTATTTGTAAGTCGCCTATATGGAATCGTGTCAAAGGCCTTACTAAAATCCAAGTATACTATATCTAGTGCTCGCCCTTGATCCAACTCTCTGGTCACACAATCAAAAAAAACTGATCAGATTTGTCTGACAGACCTGCCTCTAGTAAAACCATGCTGCCTCGGATCTTGCAATCCATTGGAGTCTTAAAAACGTATTACTAAAGGGGACTCTAGGAAATGCCTTTTCTTCCAATCCAAGAATAAAGCCCGTTCTATCGGGAGGTAACCACGTGACAGGTAAGTGCAGACTAACACCGGGATAGGCTGAACAGGCCATATGGATTATGGAAAGTCTAGGAAGCAGTGGAGGACAGGCAAAACTAGCTGGAAAGCGTTTGCATGAAGCGTAAACACAAACTAGGTTTGTTACCCCTTCCCTCCCACCGATCTCCAAAGCTTTCTCCCTCCAACACCCCCCCCCCCCCACCCCCGCATCCCAGCTTCCAAATCTCCTCATCCTCTCCCTACAGTCCCTCCTGTGGGAGCAAAGCCTGGCTGTACCGGCACTATAAGCATTTTCAAAAAACTTACAGGCCCCCCTGGCAGTGCTGCTCTTACTCCCTGCTCCCCCTCTTCTCTTTGGCAGCTTGTAAGACGGGCTCTGCCTGTCACCCCCCCCCCCCCCCCATCACCCAGCCTTCTGCCTTATCCCTGCTAACAATACCGGCTGAAGAGCCTTCTCTCCATGCACTAAAATTTGTTAGAAGTGCTCCCAGCACCACAGAGACCCACCTGCCAGCTTTTATTCAAATCATTTCTGGGAGTGAACCCCTGATCCATGTAGTTGGGTGGGGGGGGGGGGGGGGAGTGCCAGCATCAGCAGTAGGTGCTTTGGAATTGAAGAAACAAATTGATTTATTGAGGCAAGGTTTGTTGAATATGACAAATGAGGCATGTCGTCGATAGTATTTGTATGTCTTTCAGGGGTTTTTTTTATTCTTTTATTATGTAATGTATCTGTTTTAATTAGATATCTATTGTACTTTTAACTTTATTATGTAATCCAGCTGTTTGATTTTGGTATTCATGGTACCTTTTATGTTTGATTTTGACTTTTTGTAAACCATTGTGATAGAATACGGAACAAAGGTATAGAAAAGGTTTAAATAAATAAATAAATAACCTTGGGGGGGGGGGGGGGGGGGGGGGGGAGGGCTGTCTCCATACCCAGCTAGTGACCAGAGCAAGTACTGTTCAGCTTTGAAACTCAAACCCTCAAACTAACTACTGGGAGTGCAGAGGGGGGAGGAAGGAGGAGAAAAAAAAAAAACAAACTAAGGGGAGATAAAAAGGACCAAGAGATTACAGCATTTCTTTTGGGCTTCCTCATGCTGTGAGAACTAACATTTCTAGTGAACAAAAGGATGAACCACAAACGTCTTACAACATCCTGACCAACGTATGCAATAAGAAGAGGTGAAGGCTCCCTCAGACACAGCA
This sequence comes from Rhinatrema bivittatum, assembly GCF_901001135.1. Classification (NCBI taxonomy): domain Eukaryota; kingdom Metazoa; phylum Chordata; class Amphibia; order Gymnophiona; family Rhinatrematidae; genus Rhinatrema; species Rhinatrema bivittatum. The sequence continues at coordinate 118,276,310 of NC_042621.1, forward strand.
TATGGCTGTGGACAACCAAATTCACCATCTCATTATCACCTCACTAAAACGTAAGAGCGCTGCATGGCGGCAGCAGCAGGACCACCACCCCTTGGGATCCTGCCAGGTACTTGTGACCTGGCCACTGTTGAGACACAGGATCCTGGGTGTGATGGACCCTTCATCCGAGCCTGTATGGCAAGCCTGATGTAAAATTTGCCTGATAACTTTATCTGGGTGTATTCAGCGGAACACTTCCCTGGTTACGTCTGGGGAAGGTAACTTTCCCCGCTCCCCGGCCTGCTGCTGAATACTGACCTCGTTGCTCTTCTGTAAAAATGAGTGAGGGTATAGATTCCAGGGATAATAACTGGATTTCCCCCAAGTCCACTTTAATAATGGTTTATGGATTTTTCTTCCAGGAGCTTGTCCCACCCTTTTTTTAAACCCAGCTACAAACAGCTTTTACCACATTCTCGGGCAACAGATTCCAGAGTTTAATAAGGCACTGAGTAAAAAAAAAAAAATTGTCTATTAGTTTTAAATGTATCACCTAGTACCTTCATTGTGTGTGTCCCTAGTCTTTGTGCTCTTTGAAAGGATAAATAAAAGATTATAAAATGAGTGGAGTGGAACAAGTAAATGTTAGACTTCTATCATCTCTCTCCTTAGCCGAATCTTCTGTAAGCTGAAGAGCCCTAACCTCTTCAGCCTTTCCTCATAGGGGAGCTGTTCCAGCCCCTTTATCATTCTGGTCGCCCTTCTCTGTACCTTTTCTGGCCAGACTTACGCAGCTCATTTTAACCGGGTAACACTGACTATCAGCATTCAACTGCCACAATTTAACCAAACCTCTGGCATACCTCCGTCACTGCCTCTCTCTATCTATCCAAAAACTGTGCAGGTAAGGAGTTGCTAAAACAAAATTTAACCAGTCAGCAAGAGGGAACAGTTAAATCTCAGGTTTGTCTGGATAACTCCAAAAGATACCAGGCCAAGCCCTCTGAATGTCAAACTCAAAATGTATTGTGTGCACTGTGCTATTCAAGATGTGGCTTTCATACCCTCTACCAAACAACTTACTGCCCAAATTTCAGTACAAGCAGAGTAAGAAACTTGTTCAAAGCTGGCAAAGAGGAAAGATGATTTGAAAGCTCTGTCCACATTTACACTGCTAGCCCTACATATGTCTCAACACTGCAAAATACATGAAGAGTGCAAACAATTGTGGACAGATGTATATCTTTACAGCACAGACACACATAGCTCTCAAGGTGGCCACAGTATCTTTATTTTGCAACATTAAAACAAATACTGTAGGTTGAAGATCTCCAGATAGAGATGGTCCTTTATACCGCTGGGCAATTTTGCAGAACGGAGGCCATGGAGAATATTGAAGTTATCGGGCTCTAGATCGGCTGGAGGCAGTCAACATCGCAGTATCAACCCATATAAAAAAAAAAACTAACAGCAATGAAAATCAACTGCTGGCTAAATATAACGCTAACATTTTACTGGCAAAATGGATCTGCACAAACAAGGCAAGGACTGTGAATTAGTTATTGAACCTGCATAAATCAAATATCACATGGTCTGACTGAATATACAAGATGAACTGCATTTGTGCAAGTCGGCCATGGATTCTGCAATGTTCCTTGGGATGTCTGAAGGACACGTTTAAGGTGTGCGCATTTTTCTCAAGTTTTCTGCACGGTATTATAGCAGTATGGTTTGTCAAGAAGGCAGATATTAGCACATATTGACCCAGTGAAAAAAAGAATAATATTGCCCAACCAATTTACTGAGGAAGTAGATGGTCTCTTACCCTCGAAAGCTCACGCCTCAATAAATCACTTAGTCTTAGGTGCAGCCAGCTCTTTGACATTTTTACATACTAACATGGTAGATGACGGTAGATAAACAGACAATTAGCCAACCTGGATTCCCCCAGCCTCATCATTTCAGTCTTCACAGTTCTGGCTATTGCTTAAAATGTGGCTCTTGAGGCACTCAAGAGTTTTCTAATCCTGGGTAAGTTGCAAAGAGTGTCATGGGAATGTGGTTTCATCTATCACAGGGTAATTACTTCAATGTTCTCTCTGGCTCAGCTCCTGGCGAGCTGCAGTCTGTGCTGTAGAACTGCAGCGCTGTCCAGAGCATAGTACATGCCCTTGATTCAGCTCATCCTTGCATTTTAATGCCAAGTCAGATCCCTAGAGAGGTTCAAACACCTCAGAATTTTCTGCTTTGCTTGCTCAGTACAAAAAAAAAAAAAAAATCTGGGCTCAAGGAGCACCCGGCAACCTTCTGAAGATCAAACGGTACAAAAGAAAGCAAGGAACGGTAGCCACCGAAGAGCGAGGCCAAGTGCCACATAACAGCCACCGAAGGCTGAGGAACTAAAGTTCTCCCTTTTTTTCCAGTCAGAATGAAAGTAATTAAGAGATGATAAGCTAATTATCTCAGTGTGATCAGCAATAAAATTTGCAGAGGTGAAACCTGGTGCTGTTAGCTGCATTCAGCAAGCACGACAGAGCGCGAGCACAAAGTGTTACAACTGTGTGATTTCCCAACCCCATCAATGAAAGGAGAATGAAGATTTCTAGTATTCCCATTGCCTCCGAAGGGCAGCAGCATCTCCAGTAACTCCCCTTCTCCCCAACCGCAGGCCACTTCATTCCCAGTATCACACACACTCTCGTCTCCCATGCAGACCTTGGCGCTCCCAGTACCAACCCCGTCCTCACACCCTCCCCCCCCCCCGCAGAGCGCCACACGCCAAGCACCTCTACCCCCACCCACGTGCGCAGATCTGAAGATAGCAATACTTTTAAGCAAAGGCCTTATGCGGAGGGCAGAGGGAGAAAAGGGCAGCAAATATGACAACAACTCCCTCAACTGTATGGGAAGGATAGATTACAGTAATGCAGGCACTGGGCACTCTCCGGTGGTTCTGTAACATATCTTAAAAGCACCTCCAACCAGGACTGCTTATCAAGGTAACAAAAAAAAAAAAAAAAAGTTACAAATCCACCTGCTTCTTACAACAAATATGCCTCATGACTATTCACTACAGGTATTCTGAAATACAAACATGGTCAAGGGCACGGAGGACACTGAAATACATATATATGGCAGAAATGGAGAGATAGACACACAGATGCGCTATGCTGAACTCAGTTTTTGAAACAGGGGAGCCTGGCAGAATTCTGCATCTTATTTGGATCATTGATACCACGTAATGCAGGCAAATTAATCCACTATAAAGGTCAAACAGGGCGTCGGTCCAGCCCAGGATATAAGTGGTCCTATGTTATGCAACTTAACCTTAAGCATTCAATCAGTGCAGCCACCGCGTTTAGACCTGGTAACTTAACACCTTTCACAACCTCAAGCGAGCAGGCCAACCAGCAGCTGAAATCCTGCCCAAGCTGCTCCTGTCCTTTATAAAATATACAGGGTAAAGTGAGAGGTGACCCAGGGTAACCCCATACCCCCCACCCACCAGGGACAGCACAGGCTGGTATCTGGGGCTTGAGCATCTGAAATTCAGAGCACAGCCTTGGCCTCTTCCCCAGCTCCCAGTCACCCACACACCCCCAGCCGCTCTTAAAGAACTGAATGATTCCCTGCAACTATTATTCCTGAAACTGTCCCCAGATGCCTCTCATCCCAGGTCACTTCCACCCCGGAACGTCCCTCCTGCAAACTTCAGTCATATTAACCACATCTCCAACGTGCGCAGGTACCTGTCGGCATCTCACAGAATAGTGCAAGAAGGGCCCGGAAGCAGGCCCCAGCCTGAGCACCATTCAGAGGCCATGGCTAATGCTAAGATGTGCTCCTCCCTGCTGCACGAGTACAGAGAACTGGCTTTGGGCAAAAGTAGCGGGCAGAAAATATTGCTTCCTTCAGAGATAAATAAAGACTCTGAGGTTGTGTGAGAAAAAAAACATGTGCTTTCTCCAAGACAGACAATCACATTAACAAACAAATCTGTTCCCCTGCTTATAGTTACATCTCTCCAGAAAACTCCTTAAGAGTTTGCAGCTGGAATTTTTGCTCTGCCATTTCTACCCCAACACATGAGATAAGCAAATGTGAGATACAACTCTCCACCTGAGATATATTTTTCTTTTTAAAACGACTTGAATTATAACACACATATGAAGTGGTAGCCAGGGTTGAAGCTTTGCCGACTGGTGCTACTGCTCACAAGTTTCAAACTTATGCTAATTCAACTGCTCATGAAGGCCGGATGTACTAAACATTTTTCCCCCACAGATACCAAATGGGGAAAACCCCTTAGCAGGTCTGGCCCTAAGTGAAGGCTGTACTGACAAGCAGGTGCAGATAAGGTGGCTATAAATGACCATTAGCCTTAACTAGCTGCCAGCGATGAAGTACAGGCGCCTTGCCGTAAGTAATCAAGACACGGCCCCTCTATCAGGATGCTATCCCTGGTGCCGGATTATACACCTGATAAGCCCTCTATATGAACACCTGTTCCTTAGTAACAAAGAACGTGGCGGCAGATAAAGACCATACGACCTCTCCAGTCAGCCCAGCCACATGTCTTTAAATCTTCCCGCTTCCTGGACTGAACGACTGAATGCCTGCCTCCTGAATGAGCCTGACGGAGATGTAGAAGATCACCAGGGGGTCCCAGGTATAACATCCATTCAGGTCCTTCACAGCCCCAGTACGACTCTCCTCCAAACTTCTCTAACATTTTACAGATTCTCCAGTATGCCTCTCGCGAGTTATCCACATTAAAAAAAAAGGTAAACAGGAACTTCCACCTCAAAAGAATGACAAGGCCGTAACACATAGACAAGTCATATATGAAGCAGCTAAAAACCTTCCAAACATTCAAATTCAGTTTATTTTTTTTTACATTTTGCTATACTGTCTTTCTATAAATAATCAAAGCTATTATGAATATAAAGAACAAAATGCAAAACAAATTACAGCACAAAATGGATTCAATAAAAGTAATCAAATATAAAAAAAAAAAAAAGCATAAAGCCAGGCAGTGCATTTCTCCTAGCAATTCACCTGCAAAAAATACACATCCTGAGATTCTATTTTCTCCTAAAAGGGAGTTCTCCTAATGCGAACCTCACTTCAATTATTTTGGTGGGGGAATCAGGAAGCTACTGGCTCAAGCAATGGTCCTCTAGGGCACTGCAAACGTCTCATGCTTGTAGTGTCCAGGCCCAATATTATTAGAATTCCTCATTGCCTTCTATAGTTTACTGACCCTACCAGGAGAGCAGCAGCACACAGCACCGTGAAAGGACTTCTCTATCATCCGGGCTCCCCCTGAACTTGTTTCTAGCTCCAGCAAGCCACAAAATACGCAAAACGAAGAAGACGACGTCAAATATCTAATATTAAAAGGCCAGCACTGCTATTGCCAGAGCATCTCAAAGCAGAGCCAGCGCTGGCACTTGAGGCAGAGCTGCAATGACAACAGTCATACCGCCGGCTCTGTTCTTTCTAATCCTTCTCAGGTGGCTCTCTCTCCCCCCTTCACCTCCACACAGAGGTGGCCCTGAGCAGGACTGTACCCAAGCTGGTCCAGCTGAACAATACCCTCCTGTGACACACCCTTCAACCTCACCCCATGGACGTTAGTGCAGTGCAAAAGGCCCCCGTCGTTGCAATCAGTAAAACAACAGCAGCTCACCCCCCCCCCCCCCTCCGGGACTCGGCAAGGTGCATGTTACCTACAGACAAAACACGTGAGATCCGCTGGCCGGAGGCTAAGCACAGAGATGTCAGAATGGCAAGGGTCAGGGGACAGCCCATGGGCCATGCCAAGGACCTAGGTTCAGTTACTGGCTGAGGCTGCAGAGGCAGCACTTACAGCCCTGGGGGTGGGGGGAAGGAATCATGGTCACTGCACAACAGTAAGACCTAGCGGCTGGACTGACAGCCCATGACTGCAGGGGGTTTCTGGAAGGAGCGCTAGTGTGAGCAAGGTGGAGTTGGAAAGGGATATAAAATAGAGGAAAAGAAGATCCCTGGACAGTCACGAATGAAGGCTCGGGGTAGCCAGGATCCCAGCCTCGGTTCTGTTTGAGCTGGAAGGCCCCCCCCCCCAAAAGAACAGGAAGAAAGTGCCAGATCCAAAAGGGGAACCCTTAAGCAAACGAGGCCACGCCACAGCAAGATCCTGTTCACCTGTGCGAAAGGCGGAAGCGCAAACTGCCTGCCTGTTCCACCCGAGGACAGGGAGGGACCGAGCCCGTTCGCAGCATGCTCTGCTTACGGAGCACACACACACACACACACACACACACACACACACACACACGTGTGCAGCTTACAGAGGGAGACAGAGAAGCAGTGCTAAAGGGAAAAGCCAATCCTGCCTCGGTGTCCAACTTCCACCAAACTGCTCCCCTAAAAAGGTTGCCCGAGGACTGCCCGAGCACACTGCTGAGCTTTCACCAGCTTCGGCTGGGCAGCGTTTCTTCCATCTCGGTAACAACCATAGGCTTGGAGGCAGCCAAGACCCTTATTTGTGGCTTCAACCTCCTCCCCATTTCTAGGCAACTGCAGGCCCCCTTTACCATCTCACATGTCAAGAGAGGGGCGTGCAAGGGATGGCCAGCCACATGCCCCCCCCCACGAGAACACTTTATCATGCCAACCGGAGCAATTTCAGTTTATCTGTAAGAGGGAAAGCAAGCTCTCTACTTGTTTTTCAGCTGTTTTCGGATATGGCAGGAACCAGTAGGGAACTGAAAAGTATCTCAGTCTATAAATACGGACAGGAGCTGGATAACCCTTACTGTCACGCACTGTCATTCCTAAATGACCTAATAATTAGCACAGAAGGTGGGCGTATCTCTCCTACATTTTTGTTTGAAAAGCAAGTTAATCTTTATTACGCTATGAAAATTGCATCCATACAAACCAAAGTTCATTTTTAGCTCCAAAAACGGATGGCTGTCTTTAGATATCCTGCTCAGATTATTAGCTGAGTTAACTGTATCTTAAAAACAGCAAAGCAATTTTACTACATATCAGCTTGGCTGGGGCCAGTCTGCCTTTACTCCAAAGGCGACAAAACCCAAAGGTGCCACAATGTAAACACACAAAAAAAAAAAAAAAAAAAGTTAACCTGATCCAAAAGTAATCCCTGAAATGAGTCCCTGATTATATGCTTCAGCCATGAACCTGGGATGCCACCACACAACGGAGAAGGAGCACAGATGGGCTGATCCAGATCTCATTGTATGATTAGAGACTTGCAAAAAAAAATAAATAAATAAAAGGCCAGAGGATTTAAAGCAAGACTGCAAACATCAGCACATGACTGTTAAATCATCTGCAGTGTCCATGCAGGAAGAAAAGTCGGACGCAATGATAAACGTATTTATTTAGCAGGCTTACATTTTATAATGATCAATGTGACTTACAATAAAACTTTCATAATATAAGCAAAACATTAGCCAAACAAGAAAAATATGAACATAAAAATCACAAACAGGTCAGATAAAAATCAAAAGATAAAACACAAAATAAAGTATTGGCTGTACTAAATCAGATGCAGGACTGATATAACGCCACCAGCAGAATATCAGCTTCTCCCTAACACTCCCAAGTAACCTCAGCCAAGTCTCTTGATTTCCCTTTAGCCTCGGGTATCTATTAAGCCTGCAAACTCTTTTGGGCCTGAGGACTTCTTGTAAAGCATCCCCGCTTTTAGGATGTTCTGTAACAGTCAAAATAAAACAAAACACTTTTTTCTTTTACCTATGCATCCCACTCTCAGCCTCTGCATAGCTCCTCCTGGATAAAAATGCAACCTCACTCAAAAATGTGTACATTCTGACTAAAAGCACAAATTAAAGGGAAAAAAATTTAAAAAATGTCCTATTTATACAAATTAAAAAGAATTCTCCACATCTCCAGCTCTTTGAAAGTTAAAAAAAAAAAAACAAAAAACGGGCTTCATCCCCGGTAAAATGCTACTTTGTCTCTATGCTTATGTATCTTCTGTTAACACCATTGAGAAATAACTTCACAAACTAAAAAAAAAATAAAAAAATTGTTTTTCACAAAAACCAGAAAGAACAGGAAGGGAGAAACATACAATAGTTTTATTTATGAAGTGTCAGTCCCACACGACTATTCTGTACAGCACTAGGTAGGGAGAGACATAAGATCGTCAAGCACCAGAAAACAGAACCAGGAACAACAACAAAAAGTTACAAAATGATAGAGAAACTGTCCCAATTGTCAACTAATCAAAAGGTTTGATTGCCATCGATATCGGTAATGCTCTAAAAGGCCAGGTTTTGTTTTTTTGCCATACTGCCCATATTAAGAACAGTATATCTGAGAGTTGGAGACTGTACCAAAGATGCCTTGGCTTTACCACAGACTTTCATTCTTGTCATGCTTAAGTACCAAACAAATTCATTAACCACAGAGGAGGAGAATCTGCGAGACACATTCCAAAAAAAAAATCAATGCAAGGGGATTTTCATCATTTTACCAAGGTACAAACCGACAAAGAACTGAGAAAGCCTGCTGCAAGTTATTAAATAAGAGGGAACAATCAGAGGGCACTGGGATGGAGGTGCTAGACCTAGGAGAACTCAGCTGAAGAAAAAAAAAACAGGCCAAAGGCGCAAGACGAAGATTAAAAACTTTTAAGACGGCGCAGTCATTCTCCAACCAAATCAAATAAAATGCCTTTCGGCAACCGCTCCCCTCCCCTTTGCTTTCATTGGGCCCACCACTCACTCACCTCTAGCCGACAGCTTCTTGGTGTTGATAATTTTTGCAGCATATTCCTGGGATGTGCTCTTCTTCACACATCTGCGCACTACAGAGAAGGCCCCCCTAGAAATTAATTCACAAAAAAGACTGGAGCTGTGAAACTGAGGCAAAGGCAGAAGGGAGAAAGAGGTAGGAGAACCGGGACAGGCACAATCACCAAAATATACAACAGAGAGGGAGAGAGGGGGGGGAAACAGCAGCCAGAGTCGGCACCAACTACCTGCTCTATGCAGACAAGGAACAACAACAGCAAAGAGGAGTTTGCAGCGCACAGGGACGCGCTGAACTTCTGCTTCCCGGAGCTGGGCAGACGGGCAGAGCCTCCTAATAAGACGGGAGAAACACCCGCCCTCCACCCAAGTGCACCGATCAGGGACAGGGAAGCAGTTGCACCCACAAAAAAAAAATAAATTAAAGAAACGATAGTGAGAAGTCTAGGACAATACTATTTTCTTACTAAATAATCACCACCGAGCCGGAAAAAAAAGACAGGATGCAAATCCGGAAAGCAGCGCGCAGGGGAAAAGGTTCAGGTGCCCGATCCTCCCCCCCCCCCCTTGCAGGGTGCGGGCACTGCATTGCAGCCAGCCGGCCGGGCAGAGAGAGAGACCACCTCCCCCCGCCACCGCCTGACTGCAGCCCGGGAGGATCGCCCGGCGCCCGCCACCAGCCTGGGCTGCGGGCTTCTTCTGTCCCGCCGCGGCCTCACCCCAGGGCGCTGGAGCCCAAGGCAGCAGGGAGAGGGCACGGGGGAGGGGAGGGGAGGAGAGAAGGGGGGGGGGGGGAGCCGCCGGCGCTGCTGCTGCTGCAGTTGGCCCGTACTTGCCAAGCTCCTCGTAGAGCTGGTAGTCGTCGGTGAAGCGGGTGCACGTTGCAGTGGTGGCCATGTTAGTGCTGCGGGAGCCGCTCTCGCATGGGGCAGGATGAAGGCGGAGGAGGCGGCTGCTGCTGCGGCTTGGGGGAGCTCTAGGCGGGGCGGCGGCGGCTCGAGCTGTCCCGGGGCTGCCTCCGGCGAGCGCTGCTGCTGCTTCTTCTGCTGCTGCTGCTGTCAGCGCTCGAGCTCTTCCCTCCCTCTCGCGCTCTCGCTCGCTCTCCCTGCACAGTCACCGCTGGCCGGGGCGGGGGGGAGGGCGGCCCAGCACCGCGAGACTTGCCGGGGACACTCCTCCCCCCTCCCCGCCTGAGGAGGGGCGGAGTGGAGCCCCGGAGGGCCGTGAATGCGGCGAGGCGAGGAGGCGCGAGTCGCTCCCCTCCCTTCCTCCCCCCCTATAATCCGAGTCCGCCAGTCTCCTCGGACACAGAGAGGCTGCCTTTGCTGATCATAAGCCTCTGCCGTGCGTGGCGTCCGGCGGCAAGGACTGCTCCGGCTCGATCTCTGGCCCGGAGCGCCGTCCATGCACATGCCACTGTACAAGTCCCACGGCAACACCTGGAAGCGCCATCAGCGTCCAAGCGACGCGACGGGACGGTCCCCACAGCAGTAGTGCGGTGGCTTTGGGACTATTCTGCTGGGCCAGGGGTCGGCGACTCCAGCCCTGCACAACGAATATGCGCGAGATAGATGTGCGTACAAATCCACCTCGTGTATATTCATAGTGGATATACCGTTTGTGGCACTTCAGAACCGGAATTGCCTACCCCTGTACTGGGTGTACTGGCAAAGTCATTGGTGTTTCTAGGCCAGCAGCAGATGTATAGCCCCTTCTTTCTCAAACCATGGGGGGCTATCTGTAGCTCCCCACATGTCCTGTCATCCCAATAGCAAGGACTATATAGCCCAGAGGTGGCCAACTCTAGTCCTTGAGAGCCACAAACAGGCCAGGTATTCAGGATCTCCCCAATAGATTTGCATACAATGGAGGCAGTTCATGCAAATCTCTCTCGTGCATATTCATGGTAGATATCATGAAAACCAGACCTTGCTAGACATGGCCTCCTGCTGCTCATAGGCGCCTACTCTCACTTCCTTCTCATTCTGGCCCAGAGAGAGGCTGTTTCCTCCACCCAGATCAGAGTGAGACATTTTGCCAAGGCCTTCTCTTCAGGACCCCCCCAATATCTTCCCCCACTGGGCCTGGATGTGATGCTGCTGATGCTTTCTAGAGATGTGAATCGTGTGCCAGATCGTCTTAACGATCAGATTCGGCTGGGGGGGGAAAATCTGATCGTTAAGATATGTGAATTGGAATCGTTTCCGATTCCAATTCACATCGCTAATTTTGTTTTTAGGGAGGCCCGCGCCGCTAAAAAAAAAACCCTACCCGACCCCCCCCAAAACCTTTTAAAATTACCTGGTGGTCCATGGGGGCCTCGGGGAGAGGAGAGATCCAGGGGGACCTCGGGGAGAGATTTCCTGTTCCCAGGCATCAGCTGTTCTAAAAATAAAATGGCGCCGATGCCCCTTTGCCCTTACCAACCCCCTATTATACTATACTCTATAATAGGGGCCGGCGCCATCTTTAAAGATGGCGCCGTCCATCCAGTGCTCCTACCATGTGACAGGGGCCGGCCAATGGCACGGATACCCTGTCACATGGTAAGGGCAAAGGGCATCGGCGCCATTTTATTTTTAGAACAGCTGATGCCTGGGAACGGGAAATCTCTCCCGAGGCCCCCCTGTACCACCAGGTAATTTTAAAAGGTTTTGGGGGGTCGATTTAAAGGGTCGGGTGGGTTTGTTTTTTTTAGCGGCGCGGGCCTCCCTAAAAAAAAGGGTCAGGAGGGTGGGGGAGGCTAAGGGGGGTCGATTTAAAGGGTCGGGTGGGTTTTTTTTTTTATCGGGCCATCGGCGCCATTTTAATTAGTGGCAGCCAAAATGGCGCCAATGGCCCGAGAGCGGGAGATCGCACCGGCACCCCCCCCCCCCCCACTGGACCACCAGGTAACTTAACATTTTGGGGGGGTTCGGGAGGGTAAGGAATTGGTTTTAAAGGGTCGGGGTGGGTTTAGGGGTTGTTTTGTGTGCCGGTTTTCCCGCCCTCCCCCAAATAATTCCCGTGCCCTATTTAACAATACAATACAAATGCCCCTGATGATAAATCGGGGGCATTTGTATTGTATCGTGCACTCTAACGATTTAGAACGATTTTAAAATTATCTGACGATAATTTGAATCGTTCAAAAATGATTCACATCCCTAATGCTTTCTTCACCATGGAGGGGCTTGGAAATGCCAGCAGGGAGAGGTGGAAGACAGAGGGAATGTGGGCTGCTGAGCAGGAAGGGGTGGGAAAGGGGGTTGGGGGGGTAGCTGGGTAGAGAGGGGGGGGCAGGGAAAGAAGGGGGTAGGGAAAGTTGAGCAGGGGAGAGAGGGAGCACAGGGAAGAGAATTCATGGGGGTGCAGTAAAGAATGCTGGGCAGGGATGTGGGTGTGAGCGGATGATTGAAAGGGAGTAATTGGGAAAAGTGAGGGATGATAGGGGCATGGAGGGGGAGTGACGGGGTGAAAAAGCCATGTCAGTTTTGGGAATGTGCATTTCTTCTATCTTCATACTTTGCTTAAAGTATGGGAAAAAGTTTTCTAGCTCTCCTGCTGCAGGCAGATACAGTAAGGTGCGGTAGAAAGAGCTGCGTTAGTGCCGGGCGCACCCGCGTTTGCCACACGCACAGTCTGGATCACCTACCGCTCAATACTGTATTTAAATGGCATGCAAATGCAAGCTGCGTCCAACGCGTGTCCATGAAGTGCAATCCATTTTACTGTATAGAGCGCTATACAGCACCTATACAGTATCCTGGGTGCGCTGGTACCTGTCATTTCAAATGACATTTCAAATGACATTGGTCATGGTGAATGGGCGCACGCCGTGACCTCTGATGTCCAGCCGGGCGCTCAGGTCACGGCGTGCGTTCATGCACCCTCGCCGGCGAGGGCTGCTGGAAGCCGCCTCGCGATCCGCCCCGTGCTGCTCTCGCCGCCGGCTGCCCCCGGGAGGATGGGAGAGAGGACTGGGGCTGCCTCGGAGACCGGCACCCATGGACGCGACCAGGGCAAGTGAGCGGGGGCTGGGGGAAAGTTTGCCCGATCCTGGCTCTTGTCCCGGGGGGTGAGGGGGGTCGTTTGCCCATGAAATTTCGTCTCTCTGACCTGACGCTCCACACTAACGCAGGGGTAAGGGTAGGCGGTAAATTAGCAGGTTAAACGCGCGGCAAAACTGCAGGTTTAAAAGGCGATAGTCGGGGCGCACGTTACTGTATGGGAGGGAATAGCTAATCCGATCGTTTACATCTCATATACATGCCACGGGCGGAAAGGGTTACCCGTTGATTTAAAGAGGCGGTAAGGATGGGTTAAAAGGGATAGTGAATCGCGGGTTGGACTAACGCGGCCAAATTGTGAGTGGAAAGCGGGTTAGAAGCAGGGTAACCGCGGCCGCACTTTACTGTATTGGTCTGCAGGTTTGCACTGCATGCAGAGTGGGTTTGTTTGTTGTTGGGTTTTTTTTTTGGGGGGGGGGGGTCCATTCCAGTTTCTGTCTCCACATCAGTAATTTGTGGTCTTTTATTCTGTATTTGTTGAAGGTTAGTTCTATGTGTGTGACCAAGGTGAGGTATTTTATTTATTTATTTATTTATTTAGGGCTTTTCTATACCGAATTTCTTGATACAGATCAAATCAATTCGGTTTACATCGAACAATAGTTTTAAACAATAACAACATAGTCAATAAACATATCAGTATGGAGCAGAAAGTGGCAGAGTCAAAAAGTTACATTATAACAAGGGCGAGCAACTGGGATAGTGAAAAGGAAGGAGGGAAAACAAAAGTATGCAAATAAAAGGAATACTTTATACAGAGAGAGAGAGTGGCTAGAATAGCCAATCTCTAAGGTAACTTCTGAAGATTATGACATCTTTGTGAATTAATATGAGGCATGACGAAATAAAGTATTAAAGTTCAATGATGCAGTTATTGTCTAGGCGCACGGAAAGGCTCGGCTGAACAGCCATGTTTTGAGTTTCTTTTTAAAGGTCAGAAGGCAGGTTTCCTGTCGGAGGTCAGAGGGTAGGGCATTCCAGATGGAGGGACCTGCTGTTGAAAATGCCCGCTCTCTGAAGTTTAATCTGTGTACCATTTTATTCGGGGGGACGTAAAGTGATCCCTTATAAGCGTCTCTTATCGGTCTGGCCGAGGTGTGTAGTTTGAGCGGTTGTGTCAAGTCAAGAGAGGTCTGATGGTATAAGCATTTGTGAATAATTGTGAGTGATTTGTGGAGTATTCTGTAGTTGACTGGGAGCCAGTGTAGATCTTTTAAAATAGGTGTGATGTGCTCTCTCCGATTGGTGTTAGTTAGTATTCTTGCTGCCGCGTTTTGAAGCATTTTTTTTTTGACAGTTTTTTACTAGCATGTAGGCATTTATATCAGTCTTATTTGTTATGTTTTCTCAAGACATTATTGTACATCGCCTAGACCTGTTCCAGTGTTAAGTGATTAACAAATTTTAATAAATGTAAAAAAAAATATTGGTGGTGCACTGCTGCTTTTACAAAGGTAGGGCTATTGCTGATTGAGTTCTTGGAGTTAGTATGATAGAGCAGGTTTGCTACACATGTGCTGGGTGGGGGTTTTGGTTTGTTTTTGTTGCAGGTTTATTTATACTTGACAGTGTAGGTACCTGGTAGTAGAGGGAGTTAATGTTGCTGTTACAGAGTTGATACCAGAATAAGAATATCCTTTTTGTATGAAGAAGTATCCTAGTTCTGCTCTGCACCTGTTGTTAGGGGTTCCTGTGGATGCAGAGCATATGTTTACATTTAGCCCCATGATGTGTCCGTTCCCCAGACCTTGCCCCTGTCGTGGTGCTGACCGGGCCCAGGATTAGGGGGGGGGGGGCGTCCTGGGCCCTCAGCCTAGCCAGATTTTCATTTTTTGAGGTATGGAGTGTGGGGGGGGGGGCTACTTGGCTACCCACAACACCACCAATGATTTCTTTCACGGTTTTTGGTTGGGGTCCACCGGCCTTTTATTTTGAAAAGTGGGATATACGAGGGGGGGCTACTGGCTTTACTTGACCGAGAAAGGGGGACTGGAGGGTCTCTTTGAGAGGGGGCTTGCCACTAAATAGTTGGGCGGCAGGGGAGGGGCCGCATCATTGCGCAGTTTCTTTATATTTATTTGCTTTATTTCTTGGGAATAAATTGGCAGCCCCAGGGTGTCTGGGAGTTTTAGCGGACCCCCAGTTCATTTTTTTAGGGGGGGAAGGGGGTAAATTCTTGGGCCGCATGGCCCTATAAATCTAACACAGTAATAGAAATGGATATTCCCTAAGAGTCCATAAACTGCTATTTATCAAGTTGACTTAGGGAATAGCCCCTGCTATTACTGGCATCAGTAGCATGGGATCTATCTAATCTTTGGGTACTTGCCAGGTTCTTATGGCCTGGATTGGCCACTGTTGGAAACAGGATGCTGGGCTTGAAGGACCCTGGGTCTGACTCAGTATGGCATGTTCTTATGACTTCTGAACCAAACTCTTCTTCTTGTACCACGTCACACGTCCGTGGAACCCACTTCTTGAGAAGTTTTGTGTGGTAGATCTGAGTTTTCTTTCATTTATTAGGCTGCATGTTTTATAATCTACAGCCCTATTTTCTCCATAGGGTCCTTGCCAATGAGCTAAGAGCTTGTTTTCTGAAGAGGGGAGAAGGACAAGGATGCAGTCCTCCCAGCTGGAATACTCTTTGGACTGTGGGGCGGGTATAAGCTTGGGCTTGCGTAACATGAGCCTTTTTTAGGCACAGGTGGGTTGCCTCTCCAGCTTTTTTTTTTTTTTAGGGTTCATGCACTCGGAGAACATAGTCCACAAGGTTCTGCCCAAGGCTTCCGTCATCTTTCCAAGTTTCCTGAGTATGTCCAAAATTCCTCTTGGCCTCCTCCCATACAATAGTTGAACAGTTATACTATAAGTTATACTGTAAAAATAAGCTGCTCCTGCCTTATTTACTGTTCAGTTTATATGTGAACCGATGTGATATTTCGATCGAATGTCGGTATGCAAAAGCAAATAAATAAATAAATAAACAGAGGAAAACCCCATCGAGCTCTGAGGCATGTCATGGATTGTAAACAGCACGAAGGGCAGCAAGGAGTCCCAGTTCTTGCCGTCTTCATCCACAAATTTTCTCAATATTTGGTTGAAACACTCAATGAGGCCATTGGTCTGCAGGTGATATACTTATTACTGAGGTGCGCAGAGTCTTTACCTTAAGCAAGGTACAGAGTTGTTTCATTTCCTTGGACACGAACAAGGTCTCCTGATCTGTCAGAATCTCCTTGGGCAGCCTAAGTAATGAAAAAACTTCCATTAAAGCGGTTGCCACCATGGGGGTCTTCATGTTCCATAGCGGTACTGCCTCTGAACAGCTTGTGGCATAGTCCAGAATGACAAGGATTCACTTTATTTCCTCGAGTAGATCTCTCTAGTGGCCTCACATGATCCATGCCCACCCTTTCAAAAGGGGTCTTGATTATGGGCATTGGTATGAGAGGTGCCGCCCATATGCTGGCAGGCTTTGTGAATTGGCAAGTAGGGCAGGACTGGCAATACTACTGGATCTGTTTATGTGGACCCAGCCAATAGAATTGTGCCAATATGTTCTCCCAGATTGTTTCCTCCCCAAGGTGACTCCCTAGAAGGTGGCTGTGTGCTAGTTGCAAGTGTTGTGTTTGTGGCATTGTGGACCCTCGGTCGCTGTGGAGATGACTCCGCCCATGGGGAGGGGCCCCGTGGGGAACCACAGCGATAGGCTGAACTCAGATAGCAGACATAGAATGGATGGAAGGCTTTATTGTACTGCTGTAGATAGATGTTGTAAAGCAGGAAGGTAAGCCACTGAGAACCGCAAGGTGCTAATATGTTCAACAGGCTCAGATGTAGAATCTTACCCAGATGTTCAAGATAGGTGGGAACCCACGATGCGGGCAACGCCATGCCTGGTGGGTGGAGTTGGAGCACCAGATCATAGAGGTACTCACAGTAGTGTAGGCGTCTTCCTGATAATGAGATGGTGGGACCGAAGGTCCGTGGTACAGGATACATAGACTGATAGGCCCTCGAGGAAAGAGTACCTAATAGTCTGGAAATGAAGAAAAGAGAGAAAGACTCCAAGGAACGGTTGTCTAGAGCTTCTAGAGGAGCGAGGCCCTTGGAGTGATAGCGGCGTCTAAGCATGCAGCTTAGAGCGATCAGAGTAGCTAAACTGAAGTCCTTGCTAACTCAAAGGTGGTAGCGAAGCAGAGGCTTGAAATACCCGGAGCTATTGACGGCATACAGTGGGACGCCCCCGAGGTTCCCGCCATGATGTGTATTTGAGCATAGGAGATGTGTGCACGCGCGCCCTAGGAGGCCACGGGAGCAAGCATGGCAGACTGGAATGCCAATGCTAGGTTGGAGATGCCGAGGTCCTCAGCACTCGGCACCGGAGGCAGCCATCTTGCCCAAGGAGGAAGAAAAGAGGTAAGGCAGAATGGTCGCAGCCGTCTGTGACCAACAGATGCAAAAGCAAGGACTTCTGATGATATGGTTTGGGAACTGAGTTGTTTTATCAATGTCCCTTTGTGATTTGGTAAAGTAGATCTCCTTTCATCACAAAATAAGGAAGAATAGGGTCTGTAAGCTGTGCTCCAGGAACTAACTTTCCATCCACCCTCTGTATATGCTCCAGGTCCCACTTAAAGGGCTCATCTCCCTCTGTGCCTGCCTGAAGTTCCCTGGTCATCCCCTTTTTCCCATTCAACGGGGCCAGGTAAGACATTCTGGGTGGGTGGCTGTTCTTTCCCTGATTCCGTTCCCTCCTTTCCGTCTGCCTCTAAATTAGCAGCATAAGTGTATTTGTCCTGCCAGCACTACTTCCAGGATTTAAGAGTCTTGGAGGCTTTATGATAGAGATGTGGATCATCCAAGGGAAAGAGTTCTTCATTGTTGTGGCTGGACAAACCCATTGTGAGCTGGTTCCAGAGGCTCTTAAATTTCGACAGTCATGTCATTTGACCACAGGGTAGGGTAGCAAAGGAAGAACTCCCATCTCAATTTTATCTCAGCTGACTGGGGTCTTCAGTTGTACCCAGCTTGTTGGATACTGCTGTTGGTCCCAGTGCATGCATGCCAGGGTTACTACTCTGTTGTAGTCAATCTGGACTAGCTTCACTAACTCTCTTTGAACAAGCACTTTCACGCTCCCAGAATCCACTAATGCTTGGGTTGGAATGCCATCTAGTTCAACTGCAATCATAAAAGTAGAGACTCCCTGGCTGGGGACATCCATGAAATTACAAAAGTGTGGAGCCACAGCATTAATGCAGTATTAACGTCCATGGGTTCATCTTCCGTGTGGGAACAGTCTAGGGCAAAATGTGTTATAATTAGTGAGGTTTGGGTGGACCCTTGGACATTGTGGCAGCTGACCATGCCCACTGGGGGGGAGGGGCCCGTGAGGGGCCACAGGTCAGGCTCAGCTTAGGACGCACAAACACAGAGATTGATCTTTTATTAGACAGTTTGTGAAGCCACCAAAGGTGGCAGTAGAAGTAGCCCGGTTGGGCTAGTGTCCCTCAGGCGCTGGAATAGCGACTCCTCCGGTAGCAGTGCTGTAGTGGAAAGAACTGAGAATAATGAGTACAGTGGAATATGCACAAAGCCCCAGTATGGAGAACCCCAGGATAGGAAGAGCAGGCCCTCGAGGAGCGAGTACCTGATCCCTGAGAGCTGAGAGGGTTGAAGGTAATGTACTCACACAGCGGTTCCACGTAGGAGATGATACTAGGGCTGGAACGGAGACAGGCCCTCGAGGAGCGAGTCCCTGGTTCCAGGGAACAGCTCTGAGGTGAAGATGCAACAGTGTCCAAGTACTCACTGGTGTTGCAAATAGCGAATCCTTCCAGGCAGAAGAGAAGGTAGGAGCAGGCAGCGAGTCAGGGAACATGGGCCCTCGAGGAGCGAGTTCCCCATTAGCATTAAGAGTACAATGGAAATTGGAGAGGCAGAGTAGCTGGGTAAGGAGAGCGAATCCCACCCATAAGAATCCCCTTGCTAACTCAAAGGCTAGCAAACATTGTAGGCTTTAAATATCTGGCCAGTGTGACATCATCACAGGGGGACGCCCCTGAGGTTCACACCAAGTAGGAAATAAGAGTGAGGGCCGCGTGGCGCATGCGCTCTAAGATACCAGCGGAGCATGGTGGGAGGCAGCGCCCAAGCCGGTCTGGGATCGCCGGAGAGGATGGCAGGCAGACGCCGCGGCAGCCAGGCGTCCATCCACAGCAAAAGGAGGTGCAAAGAAAGGAAGGTAGGCGGAGTGAAGCCATCGGGAAGGGATGGTTGCAACAAAATGGCCTTTCTTCACAGCTGAAACATGGTAGTCTGGCTGAAGATTGTGGTTTAGGTGAAAAGTCCAGGCAGATCTGTGCTACTGGTTGTCAGGGCTTCTGGCTTTTAGGACTCTGTCATCCTCTCCGTCGTCCAGATTGAGTGGCTTCTCTGAGAACTATGGTGACTTAGGCATAGTCTGGGCATGATAATAGGCCTTCACTATTTCCAGCACCATTTCAACCATAAGGTTTGGGTGCTGGCAGACTCACTGCTGCATAGGCCATTCAAGCTATCTAGGAACTGTTCCAGCGGAACCGCTTTGGCTACCTCCACCCGGTCTGTCCTTCCAGGTACAACCACTTCCAAGTGACATCTTTAAGTCTGTCAAATAAGTTACTTAGGTTTTCTCCAGCCTGTAAAATTCCCCACTGAAATTGCTATCAGTAGATTTCCTACTCTCTCTAGAATAGCGGCCTTGACTTCCTGGTATGTGGTCCTCCCTTCCAGACTGGCAGTTTGGAAGGCATCTTGACTACTCCTGGTGAGTAGATTCCCCAGATAGGTAGCCCACCTGTCCTCTGGCCAGCCTTCCAGTCAGGCTGTGCATTCAAAGTTTTTCAGGAAACCCTCAGGGTCTTCTCCTGGGTTCATCTTAAGCAGTGTCAGTGACACGGAGGTGGATTGGTTATACCCTATAGACCCATCTCTCTGTTGAATGTAGGTGGTGAAAATATCTTTGCTAAAGTTTTTTTTTGCAAACTGGCTGGCTCCTTTGATGCCCCAGTTGATCTCGCAGGATCTTGGGTTTGTGCATGGGAGGCACAAACCCAAGCTGGTGATGGTTGTTGAAGCAGTTAGTAGGAGGAAGACAGATTCTCAGATAGTAAGCTTTGATATCAAGAAAGCTTTCGATCAGATTCTGTGGTGGCATATGTTCTCTGTCTTGGTGTATTTTGGATTCACTGGTTGTAATACAGGGCCTGAGCTTTGGTGTGCACAAATGGGCTTATATCAGAAGAATATCTACTGTGTAAAGGAAAAAAAAATAGAGGAGCCGACTTTTGCCTCTCTTGTTCATCTTGTGTAGTGAACCTTTGGTAAGGGAACTCTTGTTTGGGTAGAATTTTATGGAGTCTGTGGGGACATGCCTTGCTTTGTTTGCAGGAAGACCTCTTGCTTTTTAGAGGTGATTCTGTAAGATAATTATTTGTTGGACTGGCTATGATGGAAGAATCTGGGATGTTTTCTGGACTGCAGGCAAATTCTGAGAAGTCCTTGGCATTATACCTACAGTACCTGAATGTAATCTACTTTGAAGTGCTGGGTAAAGTGTGAAAAGCGGAATGTAAAAAAAAAAAAAATGTAGATCTGTCTGGAAGTTCGCAAGGGAGCAGGCCTGGGAGCTTTTCCTTGAAATGAGTGGGTGAGTCTATTGTATATCTAGGGCTACATATTCCTAGAGATGTTGCTCTATCATTGAAAGAGACGTAAGTGTTTGTTAGATTGCTGGGTACATTTGCCAGTGTCATTTTTAGGTAAGATACATTTAACATGATTAGCTTTGATTAATTTGCAGATTAAGGTGCAACATCAGGATTTATTTTTTTTTGAAGCAGAATCAACTTGTTTCTAAATTTATTTAGAATAGAAAGCATCCCAGATTGCCTTGCCCGTGAATGAGGGGAGGCTGGGTTTGCTGAAATTTGAAAATGTATAATGTGGCTTGTATTTTGCAGCTCACTAAAAGATTGGCTTCAGAGTTCAGCAGATTTCTGTGATATTTTGTGGGAGGGACAGCAATGGTTTGGTCTCTTACCCTTTGCTCCAGATCTCTGGGCCTAGCCCTAGAATATCGTATTTTTGATCTGTGGGGGACCCAGGGCTGCGGTTTGTTCGACAGGCCTTAATGGAGGATAGAGGTGAGGTTCAATCTTTTAGAACTCTAATAAAGATTTTTTTGCTTTTCTGCAGCTGCGGCACTATATACAGTTTTTGATTCAAGAGGATCCAGGGCGCTTGAAGTCTAAATATTTTGAATCAGTTTTATTGTGCTCCAGACCCAAGGACAAAGTGATTTCTTGTAGTTACAGAAAATTGATGAGGCAAGAAATTTTGGAACCGTTTAGTTCACTGTGGTTAGATGGCAGGTGGATATGGGGCAAGAATTTGAGTGAGGAGTTTAATGTGTAGCTCAGGTAGATTGGTGGAAAGTGTTATTTTGCATGAGTTTCAATCTACATTTTTGCATAGGCTTTTTATTTTTCCTAAGAGAGCTTGAACGGTGGAGATTTATTTATTTATTTATTTGCAATTCTTCTATTCCGCCTATATAACACTGTTAGTCTAAGCGGATTACAGAATAAACCATCAGACAATGTTACACTAACAACAGAGACAGAACATAAAATCAAACTGCAGCAACAGCTTCGCTAAAAAGAGCTGCCCTTTTACATGTTTCCAGAACAGTTTAAAATTTGCCAAGTCACGAAGAATATCGGGTAAAGCATTCATAAAAAGACGCCCCTGATTGAAAATGCCTGGTTTCTCGTGTCCTGATAACGTACATCCCTTCCAGATGGAAATACTAGAAGCTTCTTGTTGGCTGGGCACAACGACCGACAGGGAATGCACTCGACAAACAACTCTGAGAGATATTTAAGGTGCTTGATGGTGGATCACCTTATCCTTTAAACTCCAATATTTTGAAATTAATTCGAAAATGAACTGGCATCCAGTGCAGCTGAAACAATAGAGGCGTTATGTGCTCCCGTGGAGAAACTTTAAGGACTAGCGATGCTGAGGAATTCTGCTGAAGCTGTAAAGCTGGAATCTTATATCCAGGAGTACGAAATAGAGGGGTAGCTCAGTCAGGTGCCTATTTAAAACATGGGCATGGAGACAGCGCTTATATTCATTGTGTATGGAGCTACCCTCTTATCTCACAGTTTTCAGATGCCGTCTGGGCTCATCTAGGGGTGATTAGAAAAATGACTTTATCAAAGCTAATGCAGTTTTTGTTTTGGGGTTTGGATGATAACTTCCCCTTCCTCAAAGCTTCTTTGTTTCTTTTTGTGGGAAAACTATGCTAATTACACAAAGATGGATTCTGATTCTTTGGACAGAGGCTACTTCTCCTGATATTTCGATGTGGAGCATAGAAATGCACAGTCTCCTGAATATGGAGTGACTGTCTATTCTGAATGCAAACTTACTCCAATACAAGACATTTCTTAGGATTTGGGAGCCATTTCTTGTGTCTCTGTGTACTCGGATAAGAAGTAATATTGTGAATTAATTAAAGATCTGAAACAGATATGTCTGACAGTGAGATGGGGAACCTGGAGTGGGGTGTGATGTGTATATATAAATAGATAGATATTGTCAATGTTGACCTCATACTGCTTTTCCCTGGATACACCATTGCCCCAGATCTGATTCTGTGAACATTGTATTTTTTTTTTTAATTTGTTGGCATTGATCAATAAACATTTTTCAAATAAAATGGAAATGAAGGCCCTAGGCATACTGCTCATATACAATGAAATTTCACTAAACAGTGGAGTAATGCAACCCCATGGTACTCACAGAAAGATGGCTTGCTCCATGGTTCAGCAAGAAAAATCCAATTAAATTAGTTGGCATTACCCTCTCTGGAGCTTACAAATGCTCTACGGGTAGCTGGGATCCTTTAAGACTGCATACTAGAGAGAGAGGCATCTCGCCTGTTCCAAACCTCTCACAAAGGGACCGATGCAATACAGTGCGCTCAGCCCAGCGCACTGTATAACCCGCAGTCGGAAGCGGGTTGAATAGGCACTAATCAATCCCCTAATGCAATTGGGGGATTAGTGCCTGTTCAATGCATGTCCAACGTGGAGTGAATGTAATAGCAAATGCATGTGAATGAGGCTATTAGGCATTCACTCTGATGCAAAAAAAAAAAAATGTGCGTCTCGGATGCACATTTAACCATCAACTGAGCGCATTTAAAACAAGTACAGAAAAGCAGAAAAAAAATGCTTTTCTGTACTTATTTTAAAAGCTTAAAGAAATTTTATTAAAAAGAAACAAGTTTAAAAAAAACCCACTTGAAAGTCGGGTGCAGGAAACGGATGCTCAACTGACAAGCGTCCGTTTCCTGAACCCCCAGTGTTGGTTTTTCTAAGTGGCAAATGACCGAGTTAGGAAACCGATCGGGGTCGCGTTAGCAACCCCCTAATTTAAATATTGCATGGCGCCCCCCTTGGGGGTGCCTGGGGCGCTTTCTATGCAAATTGATTGCATCGGTGTTGTCCGTCGGTTCCCGATGCCCTCTCTCTGCTCTCCTTACCTCTTGGCACCTCCCTCTTCGTCCATGGGAAGATTGGCTGCCGCGGCGTCCTTCTGCCGAAGTCCTCCGGTGTCCCCGGACCAGCTAGAGACGCTGTAAACCGCCATGTTTCCTGGAGGCCTGGGGGCACGCGCGCGGCGCAGCCCCGACTGATGTACCGGCGATGGCGTGAACCTCAGGGGCATCCCCCGAAGATGACGTCACCTGCGACGGATATATAAGGTCTTAGAATTTGCTAACACTTGGAGTTAGCAAGGGATAGGGTTACACCTAAGCTACTCTGCCTCCTCGGACTTACTAGGGGTACCCGCTCCTCGGGGGCCTCGCTCTCTCCTTTGTTTTTCAGGTGACAGTCTGGAACCGGTACTCACTCCTCGAGGGCCCTCGTTCCCAGACTTGCTCTGTATTCTCTTCTGCCTGGAAGTCATCACTGCCAACTACATCAGTGAGTTACCATCGCTGTCTCAGAGCTTTCCCTGGAACCAGGTACTCGCTCCTCGAGGGCCTATACTTTCCAGCTCCTGGGCTTCTATGAGACATTGTGTGAGTGTTACCATCAGGTTCGGTACATGAACTCTGCTTACCCTGCCTACTCACTATATTTCAGTTTCTCTACAGCTCAGCCTCCAGGGATCGCTGTTCCAGTATCTGAGGGACTACAGCCCAGCCGGGCATTCCAGCTCACTACTGCCACCTCTGGTGGTTCAGTATACCGTCTAATAAAAGAACTAGTGTGTGTCTGTCTCCATACTCTGAGCCTGACCGGTGGTCCCTCTCGGGATCTTCCCTGAGGGCGTGCTCATCTGCCACCAGTCCAAGGATCCACCCACAATTCTCCTAAATAACAACAGATTGCTAATTCCAAGCAGACTGTTATCTCCAAACAGAACAGATTGCTTAACTCCATGGATCCGGCACAACTGAATGCCTTGCAGGCCATACCGGGCCTGGCCCAGCGCATTATGGAGCAGCAAGACGCCTTGGAGAAACTTACTGCAACATTTCATCAGCTACACACTCAGAAGGTTCAAGGCACAGCCTCCAACCAAGAAGGTCAGTCACCGGAGGTAACTTTGAAGACTGCTGTACCACTGGCGGCTCCAATCCGCTTTTCTGGAGAAATCCAGAAGACCCGGAGCTTTTTGAACCAGTGCTGCATGCACTTTGCCTTACAGCCGTCTCTATTTCCTACAGCACTTTCCAAGACCACCTACATCCTTTCATACCTGGATGGTAGGGCCTTGTCTTGGGCATCTACCTTGTGGGAATGCAAGGACTCCATTTTGCAGGACATAGAAGGATTTATAGACTTATTTAAATCCATTTTCGATGACCCTGCTCGAACATCTGTAGCCGGTTCTGCTTTAATGGATTTGAAGCAAGGCAACAGATCATTGGCTGAATTTGCCATAGGGTTCAGAACTCTGGCGGCAGAACTCCGCTGGGACCCCAGATGTCTCAAGACTCTCTTTTGCAGAGGCCTGGACAACCATTTGAAGGACAAGCTGGCCGCTCACCAGACACCTGACTCGCTGGACGAATTAATAGCCTTGGCTACTCGGATTGATCACCGGCTCCGGGACAAGGAGAAGGACATAAGAACATAAGAAAATGCCATACTGGGTCAGACCAAGGGTCCATCAAGCCCAGCATCCTGTTTCCAACAGTGGCCAATCCAGGCCATAAGAACCTGGCAAGTACCCAAAAACTAAGTCTATTCCATGTTACCGTTGCTAGTAATAGCAGTGGCTATTTTCTAAGTCAACTTAATTAATAGCAGGTAATGGACATCTCCTCCAAGAACTTATCCAATCCTTTTTTAAACACAGCTATACTAACTGCACTAACCACATCCTCTGGCAACAAATTCCAGAGTTTAATTGTGCGTTGAGTAAAAAAGAACTTTCTCCGATTAGTTTTAAATGTGCCCCATGCTAACTTCATGGAGTGCCCTCCTAGTCTTTCTATTATCTGAAAGAGTAAATAACCGATTCACATCTACCTGTTCTAGACCTCTCATAATTTTAAACATCTCTATCATATCCCCCCTCAGCCGTCTCTTCTCCAAGCTGAAAAGTCCTAACCTCTTTAGTCTTTCCTCATAGGGGAGCTGTTCCATTCCCCTTATCATTTTGGTAGCCCTTCTCTGTACCTTCTCCATTGCAATTATATCTTTTTTGAGATGTGGATGACCAGAATTGTACACAGTATTTAAGTTGCAGTCTCACCATGGAGCGATACAGAGGCATTATGACATTTTCCGTTTTATTCACCATTCCCTTTCTAATAATTCCCAAGATTCTGTTTGCTATTTTGACTGCCGCAGCACACTGAACCGACGATTTCAATGTGTTATCCACTATGACGCCTAGATTTCTTTCTTGGGTTGTAGCACCTAGTATGAAACGCAACATTGTGTAATTATAGCATGGGTTATTTTTCCCTATATGCATCACCTTGCACTTATCCACATTAAATTTCATCTGCCATTTGGATGCCCAGTTTTCCAGTCTCACAAGGTCTTCCTGCAATTTATCACAATCTGCTTGTGATTTAACTACTCTGAACACTTTTGTGTCATCTGCAAATTTGATTATCTCACTCGTCGTATTTCTTTCCAGATCAATTATAAATATATCGAAAAGTAAGGGTCCCAATACAGATCCCTGAGGCACTCCACAGTCCACTCCCTTCCACTGAGAAAATTGTCCATTTAATCCTACTCTCTGTTTCCTGTCTTTTAGCCAGTTTGCAATCCACGAAAGGACATCGCCACCTATCCCATGACTTTTTACTTTTCCTAGAAGCCTCTCATGAGAAACTTTGTCAAACACCTTCTGAAAATCCACCTACCGGAACTCCGGCCTAGGGTGTTACCCAGATTGAAACAGACTAGTGCTGTCTCTACATCTCAGATGGTTCCAGTAACCCCTGCTGCTGATACAGATGAACCTATGCAACTTGGTCATGGTCGCTTGACGTCCAAAGAGAGAAGATTTCGGAAGAAGTGCGGCCTTTGCATGTACTGTGGTCAGCCCGGCCATAATGTCTCCACATGCTCCATTTGTCTGGAAAATGGACGGGCCTAAGTCCTGCAGGAGGAATGTTCATAGGCCATAGCGCGACATCTCCTCCGCTCTCTCTCCCAGTCTCTTTGAACTATGGACCGATCACAGTTCAGACTCCTGCTCTAGTGGCAGGAGGCAACTTCATTCTCAGACATCTAGTGGAAGACCTGAGGAGTCCCCTCATCAAATTAGAAGATCCACTATTGTGTTACAACTTGAAGTGGGCTTTGGACGTTCCCCAACTTCGCTACTTCCACTGAAGATCTCAGTGACGTCCCCAGCAGCTCATCCAACGCTCCTGATATCTACAGCATCATACTCAGTGAATTTTCTTCCAAGATTCAAGATCTAATTGTCATCAATGCAGAAGATGACTTAGAATACAAAGTCGAAGAAGTTCTGGACGTTCGTAAAACAGGCAAGACTTTTGAATACCTTCTAAAATGGGAAGGTTTGGCCCCGAAGAAAACTCTTGGGAGCCTCAGACCATTATCCTGGACAAAGAGATGCTTCATCAGTTCCACCTCGCGCATCCTCCAAAACCTAAGCCTGGTACCCGAAGAGGAAATAGTCCTTTGAAGGGGGGTACTGTTGTGTCCGTTGGTTCCCGACGCCCTCCTTACCTCTTGGCACCTCCCTCTTCGTCCGTGGGAAGATTGGCTGCTGCAGCGTTCTTCTGCCAAAGTCCTCCGGCTTCCCCGGACCAGCTGGATGCTGCAAACCACCATGTTTCCTGGAGGCCTAGGGGCGTGTGTACAGCGCAGCCCCGACTGATGTACCGGTGATGGCACGAACCTCGGGGGTGTCCCCCTGAGATGACGTCACCTGCGATGGATATATAAGGTCTTAGAATTTGCTAACACTTGGAATTAGCAAGGGAAAGGGTTACTCTACCTAAGCTACTCTGCCTCCTCAGACTTACTAGGGGTACCCGCTCCTCGGGGGCCTCGCTCTCTCTTTTGTTTTTCAGGTGACAGTCTGGAACCGGTACTCGCTCCTCGAGGGCCCTCGTTCCCAGACTTACTCGGTACTCTATTCTTCCTGGAAGTCATCACTGCCAACTACATCAGTGAGTTACCATTGCTCTCTTAGAGCTTTCCCTGGAACCAGGTACTCGCTCCTCGAGGGCCTGTACATTCCAGCTCCTGGGCTTCTATGAGACATTGTGTGAGTGTTACCATCTGGTCCAGTACATGAACTCTGCATTCCCTGCCTACTCATTATATTTCAGTTTCTCTACAGCTCAGTCTCCAGGGATCGCTGTTCCAGGATCTGAGGGACTACAGCCCAGCCGGGCATTCCAGCTCACTACTGCCACCTCTGGTGGTTCAGTATACTGTCTAATAAAAGAACTAGTGTGTGTCTGTCTCCATACTCCGAGCCTGACCGGTGGTCCCTCTCGGGATCTTCCCTGAGGGCGTGGTCATCTGCCACCGGTCCAAGGATCCACCCACAACTCTCCTAAATAATAACAGATTGCTAATTCCAAGCAGACTGTTATCTCCGAACAGAACAATCGGCCCCAAAGAGTGGCTCAACTAAAGTTGGAGCATAGTCAGATAAAAGAATAAAACATTAACAACCCCACTAGGGGCACTAGAGAACAATTTTAACTAGTAACCACATGTGTTACCTTAAGCTGCAGCTGAAGGACTAACATAAGGACATTTCCAAACATTTTAGTCCTCCCTCTTTTTTTTTTTCCATACAGTACTCAAAAAATCTGTACAATCCGGAAAAAAATAGGCCATTCAGCAACCCCACTGCCCACGTTCAGGCTGCTACTCCTGCCCCTAGGACTTTTAGCATGTCCTTTGTGCCTCCTGTGACCTGCTTCTGTCCCGCAGCTACCTCCCCTGTTCCAGCAGAGAAGAGGAGAGAGGTGCCAGGGGCCAGGCACTCGTAACTTGCTCTGCTGCTCCTGCAGGTGTCACTTCCTTCGGTGCAGTTCACACACAGTTTGGCTGTTTGACTCGTGCATGCTCAGTTCAGCTGTGGAGCACTGCTCTTTATTTTCTTCTTCAAGCAGCTGACTGAACTTCACAGGAAGAAGAAGCAGCACCAGTGGCAGCAGAAGGAGCACGTTAGACACCCATGACTTGGTGCTTATTTCTTGCACTTTTTCTAGATCAGGCCTTGATTAATTTTTTGGTTATGGGGAGCCAGCCCAAAACTTAAAAGACAGAAGTTGTAACGAGGGGGGGATCCCTTCTGAAGAATGTGCTGGAGGAGGTGCCCTCCAAAAAATGCAGCCCCCATGCAGGCATTCATTCTCCCTCCTGCACCCGCCCCCCTCTCTCCTGGTTCCCCCATTCCCCATATTACTGGCGGCGGAGGGGAAGTGGGCCGCCAGCAGCAGCAGGAAGTGGCCAGTCTTCTGCCCTTCAGGATAGGGGAGGATGCAGTGGCGGTGGCTCCATGCGGGCCGGGGTTGTACAACAGCTGCTGCATGGGCTCCATGCTGAACAATCTAGCAGTACTACTTTGAAAAGAAAAAAAAAAGTTTCACTTGTATTAACCCATTATGTCCCAAATTTTTTAAGGAGCTATCCTCTACTGGGACATAATGGGGTAAGAAGTGGTTTCCTGCTCCAGTTGGATCTGGACTAGCTTCTCTCCCTCTGACTGATTTTCCACTAACAAGTCCCATCTGAAAAAAATCAATCGCTTTTAGAATATTATAGTATGCATTGCTTACATGGCACCTTTAGTGACGTGCTAGGTAATTCCCAGGCTCCCACACTTTTCCTCTAGCATCCCTCATTACCCTGAAGCAATTAGCTGCAGTGCTGTTTACTTTCTCCATTCCTCCCCCTCCCCCCAACCTTTATTGTATCTTTATTTAAAAAGCACTTTTTTAAATTAGATTGTGACAAAAAGCAAGAACAAGCTGTCTTTAAATCTACAGCGTGCTACAGCATGAATGCTATTGCGGCTGTCACTTTGGGAATTATGTTTGATGAAAGAAGCTATAAATGATTGTATTTATGTTATAATGAGAAACAGAAGGCTAAGTATAAAGGAGGAAGTCCCTGCCTTGATTCTTAGAAAGGTCTGAGACATTGTATCTCTTCCATTGTACCCAGGTTCCTTTTTTTTTTTTTTTTAATGCTACAAAGTAGCTAAGTCCTCTGTCAGGCAGGCAGGTTTGCATTCAGCCTTCAGAATCCTTTTTACCACCTTCTTCTTGCAGCCGGCAGTTTCTTTTCATGTTTCATCATGCAGATGGACTTTTTTAGCTCTACAGGTTACAGCTTTCATTTTGCACTTTGGGGACAGATTTTAAAAGGTGTGCGCGGGCTACATGTGTATCTTGCACGCGCCAAGCCGCGCTGCCTTCCCCCGTTCCTTTCCCCCTAGCCTGACCTTCCCACCCCTTCCCCTAACTTTTCTCCCGCCCCCCCAACCCTACTCTAATCCCCCTGACCTTTGTCTTACCTTTTGCGCCTGCCTCTGGGCAGGTTCAAGTTGCACACGCCGGCAGCCTGCCGGCACGCGATCCTCCGACACAGCGGCAAATGCCACTCGGTGCGCGTATCACCCCCCCTAAGCGCGTAAATCCTTTGAAAAATCCGGTCCATTGTGTACAGAATAACATAACAGCAACAGAAGTGTGGAAAAATCAGGGGCCACACGCAGCACAGTGGCTCATCCAAAAACAGGGGTAGGCACTTCCGGTCCTGGAGTGCCACAAAGAGGTTAGGTTTTCAGGACATCCACAATGAATATGTATGACAGATATTTGCCTACAGTGAAGGCAGTGCATGCAAATATAACTCATGAATAATCATTGTGGATATCCTGAAAACCAGTCCCGTTTATGGCACTGCAGGACAGGCGTTGCCTACCCCTGCCCTAGAGCCAGAAAAGAGAACATCCAGTGCCGTTGCTGTGATCTATAGATGTACAGCACAGGGGAAAAGCATTGGACAAAGGTTTCATAAAATCTATCCATTAGGTAGTAGATAAGAGAGAGGTGCTGTTGCAATAATCTTTAATCTGCTGGATGTCACCTAGATAATCCTGGCTGTAGCCGCGCCTTCAGGCGCAGGAAGACACTACCTTTCTTGCAGAGGGCACTGTGTAACTAGCAGGCAACCGTGCCCATGTGAGAGGGCAGTATTAATTAAACTTGGTTCTCGCAGAAGGGTACAGTGTAGCTGATAGTGCAGTGGGTGCCTTCCTGCAGCCCCTTGTTCACAAGATGGGGTGATTCCCTATAAAGACAAATAGCAGTAGGAGCAGACTTAATTTTTTGACACAGTAGCAGATAGGCTATAGCAGTGTTTCCTAGCCTTTCACCCCCAAGGCACACCTATATCAAGAAAAACGTGTGGCACATCTGCCTCTCCACTGTGCAGGTAGTGGGGGAATGGAGAGGACTCGTGGCCAAGAGAACGCACTGAGAGGCCCACTGCTGTCTTTTCCAAATTTTAAAACCAAGGACGAGAGGAGGCAAAAACAGACTTGAACCCATCACGCTGGACCAGCTCCCTCTATATTACAAAAGCAGGAGAAGTTGGTGTGGTGCACTGCAGGCAGCTGGCTAAGGGCCTGATTTACTAAAGGCTTTCCTCCCAATCTGTATCTATGGGGAAAATGCCTAGTGAACAAGGCCCTGAGTTAAGTTCCCTTGGCTGCCACAATGCTGCTCCCAGAGCTCCTTCACTGGTGCTGCTCCTAACACTCGAAGTCACATCAGCGCTCAGCGCATGCTCTCCCCGTCTCACTCGGCCTGGAGATAAGACCCGGGCTGGAAGGACTGGGGGAAGATGAGGAGGCGCAGTGTGGAAAGCGTGTGCTGCTCAGTTATTCGTGCCCTGCAGGCTGCCCTTAATTACCCCGCTCTGTAACTAGGAAGAAGAGGCGTGCACGATTACCATGATCTCAGAAAGGAGTTCCCACAAGTTCATGAGCTGCTGCTGCTGCCGGGGAGTGACTTTTCCGTGGCGCACTTGATCAGGTCTGAAGGCACTCTGGCTGGGTAAACACGGGGCTATAGTATAGCAAATATGCACTGAAAATAAAGCAACAAGTAAAACATTAGCAATACATCAGTGGTGTTGTGCATAAGAACAATAGCAGGATTAGGTCACATGAAAGCAAGAGACCTGGGCTTTAGGGCCTTCCAGTTTTGCCAAGAGGGGGAAACTCTTTAGCGTGGTCCATACAAATGTGCCCTGAAAGGAACTGCAGCCTGAGAGCTGTGAGCCCCTACTCAGTGCATGCAAATCACAACTTGTGTTGTTATCACAAACTATTAGGTCAATTTTGTTACGCAATATGTTGTGCTACGCACAATCACAAATCCCAAAGTACAGAGAAAGAAGACTTCCCAGCTAATATCTGACTTCTGAAATGTAAAGAAATAGAGCAGCTGGGTAGGCTCTGAAGAAGGAAATGGCAGGAGAATTTGAGTTGATTTCTTGTATGTAGAAGAGATTCTAAAAATATGTCCAGGTTTACATAGTTTTCCTTGCATTGCTCATTGGTTTGTTTAATTTAAACAATGCCCATCTTCTGTTACCCAATTGGTGGTTTGCCTTTTTCCCCCAATTGTATTGACTTTGTTTATTTTCTAGGGACTCCCAATAAGTTTCCGAGCTCTTGAACAAAATTCCAATGAACTGTTGACTCTGACACCTTGTGTGATCAGCTGTTTCTAGGAGTCTCTTCTTATCTGAAATCCCTTCCACCAGGCCTGAGAAGATGTTTCTTATCTTTAGTTACCCATCAATCCAAAAGCCATCCTGCTTGTTTCTGCCTGTCTGAGCAGGTTCTTCTGGTCTGTCCTTATCCTTGTAACTTCAAGATGGGTTTCTCCATGTCTTCTGCATTCATTGCAGGTCTTATGCTAAAAACTATTAGCTGAAGCTGTGGTCTTCCGTTTGTGTTGCTATAAGTCTTTTCTTTTTTTAAATTTTGTATCTATGCATTTTTACACAATTACAAGCATCCACTTGCTTAAGCAATCTCTTAAGTAGTGAAAAATAAATGATAAAGAGGAAAATAGAACAATATTGTCCCATCATATTGTCATCTGTACTCAACACAAATAGAAGAAATACAGGGAGAGCAGGAAAAAATCGGAGCGATTAACTCATCTTAGAAATATCATTTCAAACTATTTGGAAAACTTGAACAGATCCCCCGCCACTATTTAACTACCATCACACCAAGCAGCACGTCTATGTGGGATTAGAGTGGGTGTCCAGAAAAGATCTAAGCTGTGTGGGAGGGAAGAGTTAGGTTGGCCATCATAGTTGGTGTTTCGATTATTAGGAATGTAGACAGCTGGGTGGCTGGTGGGCATGAGGATTGCCTGGTAACATGCCTACCTGGTGCGAAGGTGGCGGACCTCACGCGTCACCTAGACAGGATTTTAGACAGTGCTGGGGAGGAGCCGGATGTCGTGGTACATGTAGGCACCAACGACATAGGAAAATGTGGGAGGGAGGTTCTGGAAGCCAAATATGGGCTCTTAGGTAGAAATCTTAAATCCAGAACCTCCAGGGTAGCATTCTCTGAAATGCTCCCTGTTCCACGTGCAGGTCACCAGAGGCAGGCAGAGCTCCGGAGTCTCAATGCGTGGATGAGACGATGGTGCAAGGAAGAGGGATTCAGTTTTGTTAGGAGCTGGGGAACCTTTTGGGGAAGGGGGAGTCTCTTCTGAAGGGATAGGGCTCCACCTTAACCAGGGTGGAACCAGACTGCTGGCGCTAACTTTTAAAATGGAGATAGAGCAGCTTTTAAACTAAAACAAAGGGGAAAGCTGACAGTCGCTCAGCAGCGCATGGTTCGGAGAGAGGTATCTTCAAAGGATACTAATGATGCATTAGAATTAGGGCATCCCGACAGTGAGGTTCCAATAATTAGAAAAATAGTCCAAGTGCCTGAAACTAAAAACTCACCTGAGCTAAAAAAAAAATCTAACTTATCCCTATCAATCAAAAAGCAGAATGAAAATGCAAACAAAAAACAAACTTTGAAATGTTTGTATGCTAATGCCAGAAGTCTAAGAAGTAAGATGGGAGAATTAGAATGTATAGCAGTGAATGATGACATAGACTTAATTGGCATCTCAGAGACATGGTGGAAGGAGGACAACCAATGGGACAGTGCTATACCGGGGTACAAATTATATCACAATGACAGAGGAGCACCCGGGAGGCGGTGTGGTGCTTCATGACTGGGATGGCATAGAGTCCAACAGGATAAACATCCTGCACGAGACTAAATGCACAATTGAATCTTTATGGGTAGAAATCCCTTGTGTGTCGGGGAAGACTATAGTGATAGGGGTATACTACCGTCCACCTGGTCAAGATGGTGAGACTGATAGTGAAATGCTAAGAGAAATTAGGTAAGCTAACCAAATTGGTAGTGTGGTAATAATGGGAGACTTCAATTACCCCAATATTGACTGGGTAAATGTATCATCGGGACGCGCTAGAGAGATAAAGTTCCTGGATGGAATAAATGATAGCTTTATGGAGCAATTGGTTCAGGAACCAATGAGAGAGGGAGCAATTTTAGATCTAATTGTCAGTGGAGAACAGGATTTGGTGAGAGAGGTAAAGGTGGTGGGGCGTTTTGGCAATAGTGATCATAATATGATCAAATTTGATTTAATGACTGGAAGGGGGACAGTAAGCAAATCCACAGTTCTCGTGCTAAACTTTCAAAAGGGAAACTTTGATAAAATGAGAAAAATAGAAAAAAACTGAAAGGAGCAGCTACAAAAGTAAAAAGTGTGTAAGAGGCATGGTCATTGTTAAAAAATACCATCCTAGAAGCACAATCCAGATGTATTCCACACATTAAGCAAGGTGGAAAGAAGGCAAAACGATTACCGGCATGATTAAAAGGGGAGGTGAAAGAAGCTATTTTAGCCAAAAGATCTTCATTCAAAATTTGGAAGAAGGATCCAACAGAAGAAAATAGGATAATGCATACATTTTGTCAAGTTAAATGTAAGACATTGATAAGACAGGCTAAGAGAGAATTTGAAAAGAAGTTGCCCATAGAGGCAAAAACTCACAGTAAAAACTTTTTATTTATTTATTTATTTAGCATTTTTATCTACCAAAATTCATGTAGACAATTACACATCACTTCGGTTTACAGTATAACATAAACTAGCATGTAAGAATGCTTTTACATATAACAGGTATAATATAACTTTTTAAAATATATTCGAAGCAGAAAGCCTGTGAGGGAGTCAGCTGGACCGTTAGATGATCGAGGGGTTAAAGGGGCACTTAGAGAAGATAAGGCCATCGTGGAAAGATTAAATGATTTCTTTGCTTCGGTGTTTACTGAAGAGGATGTTGGGGAGGTACCTGTACTGGAGAAGGTTTTCATGGGTAATGATTCAGATGGACTGAATCAAATCACGGTGAACCTAGAAGACGTGGTAGACCTGATTGACAAACTGAAGAGTAGTAAATCACCTGGACCAGATGGTATATACCCCAGAGTTCTGAAGGAACTAAAAAATGAAATTTCAGACCTATTAGTAAAAATTTGTAAGCTATCATTAAAATCATCCATGGTACCTGAAGACTGGAGGATAGCTAATGTAACCCCCATATTTAAAAAGGGTTCCAGGGGTGATCCTGGAAACTACAGACCGGTTAGCCTGACTTCAGTGCCAGAAAAAATAGTGGAAAGTGTTCTAAACATCAAAATCACAGAACATATAGAAAGACATTGTTTAATGGAACAAAGTCAGCATGGCTTTACACAAGGCAAATCTTGCCTCACAAATCTGCTTCACTTTTTTGAAGGAGTTAATAAACATGTGGCTAAAGGTGAACAGGTAGATGTAGTGTACTTGGATTTTCAGAAGGCATTTGACAAAGTTCCTCATGAGAGGCTTCTAGGAAAAATAAAAAGTCATGGGATAGGTGGTGATGTCCTTTCATGGATTACAAACTGGCTAAAAGACAGGAAACAGAGAGTAGGATTAAATGGACAATTTTCTCAGTGGAAGGGAGTGGACAGTGGAGTGTCTCAGGGATCTGTATTGGGACCCTTACTTTCCCATATATTTATTTATTATTATTTATTTATATAGAGATTTTTATATACCGCGGCACGTTCAGAACATCACCTCGGTTTATTATTTATAAATGATCTGGAAAGAAATACGACAAGTGAGGTAATTAAATTTGTGGATGATACAAAATTGTTCAGAGTAGTTAAATCACAAGCAGATTGTGATAAATTGCAGGAAGACCTTGTGAGGCTGGAAAATTGGGCATCAATTTTCGCAGATGAAATTTAATGTGGAAAAGTGCAAGGTGATGTATATAGGGAAAAATAACCCATGCTATAGTTACACAATGTTAGGTTCCATATTAGGTGCTACTACCCAAGAAAGAGATCTAGGCATCGTAGTGGATAACACATTGAAATCGTCGGTTCAGTGTGCTGCAGCAGTCAAAAAAGCAAACAGAATGTTGGGAATTATTAGAAAGGGAATGTTGAATAAAATGGAAAATGTCATAATGCCTCTGTATCGCTCCATGGTGAGACCACACCTTGAATACTGTGTACAATTCTGGTCGCCGCATCTCAAAAAAGATATAATTGCGATGGAGAAGGTACAGAGAAGGGCTATCAAAATGATAACAGGAATGGAACAGCTCCCCTATGAGGAAAGGCTAAAGAGGTTAGGACTTTTCAGTTTGGAGAAGAGATGGCTGAGGGGGGATATGATAGAGATGTTTAAAATCATGAGAGGTCTAGAGCGGGTAGATGTGAATCGGTTTTTTACTCTTTCGGATAATAGAAAGACTAGGGGGCACTCCATGAAGTTAGCAGGTGGCACATTTAAAACTAGTCGGAGAAAGTTCTTTTTCACTCAACACACAATTAAACTCTGGAATTTGTTGCCAGAAGATGTGGTTAGTGCAATTAGTATAGCTGTGTTTAAAAAAGGATTTGATAAGTTCTTGGAGGAGAAGTCCATTACCTGCTATTAAAGTTGACTTAGATAATAACCACTGCTATTACTAGCAATGGTAACATGGAATAGACTTAGTTTTTGGGTACTTGCCAGGTTCTTATGGGCTGGATTTGCCACTGTTGGAAACAGGATGCTGGGCTTGATGGACCCTTAGTCTGACCCAGTGTGGCATGTTCTTATGTTCTTATCTCTGTTGCTGAAAAAAACCCCACAACACTTGCAAGGAAATTGCAATTTGAAAGTTGCACCTTTTTGTGCAACTTCCTCCTTCATATTTAGAAATAATTTTCTTCTTAATTGTGTCTGTTTAACCAAGTCTTGATAGCACCATATTTTCTGACTGAAAAAAAGAGCTTGGTTATTCCTGAAATATTGTTTAAATATATTGTTCTTATCCATCAAGAAAGCGAAGGAAAGAAACTAATAAAGGTCTCTGGTGTGAGACAACCATCTCCTGAGAAGATTCCAATATCGTGGGTAAGTTCGGCAATGCTTGATCTTCTATATTTCCTTGATTAACTTCACTTGGATACAGATAGTAAGCCTTTGTAATTACTGGTTTAATTTCTTCCGATACTTTTAATATTTCAGATACATATAACTTAAATAAATCTAATGAAGAAATATTTCTAAGAACTGGGAAATTTAAAAATCTTAAGTTATATACTCTCAAATTATTTTCGATCTTTTCCAATCTCTTATTTACCTCACAGTCATTCAAAATTATAACTGTCTGAGCTTTCTCCACTTCAACAATTCGACTTTCTGTCTTTTCCATTTTATTGTTTTGAACAGCTATTTCAGTAGCTGTTTTTAACTTCCAGCACTTCTTTTGTTAGTCCCAATATGGCTTTTTCCAAGGACTGAAGAGCAATCCATATAGAAGAAAGAGTTATTTCAGCTGCAGGCATTAGCAATTTTGCTTGCTTAGAGGTTTCCTGATCCACCTCTCTTCCCACACCCGCTGCTGCACCGACTCCATTACCAAGGCCATATGACCCAAGCAAACCAGCAGAGTCCAACCCTCCACCACCTCCGTGGTGCTCTACGTTTGTTTGCTGCTCCAGCGTGGTAAGTCCAAATGATGTTATTCCTCGTCCGATCGCTCCTGCATCACCTCGGAGTACCTTCGATGGGCTTGTGGTTTCCTGTAAACTTCGTCCCTCATCTCGGCCTGGAGGCGCCGGTCTCTCTGGTGATCCAGGGTTTAAAGATATTTCAGTCAGGAAAGCCAGCTCTCACTCCTCAGCTGGCTCCTCAGCGACCCGTTCTCCCGGCATTAGTGGAGGCACCGCTGCAAAAAAAGCTTCCGATCCGGGGCTGAGTTGTCTCCAACGGTGTGGAGGAACTTTCTCCACACCGTACCCGGGCTTATCTTTTAGTGTGAGGTATATCAGCAAGGGAAAACAGTAAGAAAAATCAGGAGCCTCTCGCAGCGTGACTGTTCAAGTCGCCATCTTGAAAATCTCTCCCGGGGTGCTATAAGTCTTTTTTTCCTTTTATTCAGAGTGTTTGATCAAGGGGTGTTCACCTCCTTTACCTGACAATAATCATCAGGCTCATGGGGTCAGCCCCTCAAGCAAAATGAGATAAAGGTGTGATAATCGGCCATGGAGGCTGATGGAAGCAAGTTCATATATCTTCACCTAGCAAGGTGAAACAAACAAGCCAATGACAACCACAATGGTGTTTAGGTAGTAGTCAAAACGCCAATAGCAGAGGGCTCCAGCCAAGAGAAGACTCGCACCCCGCGAGCTATCATCATGCTAAACTTGATCCAAAACTGACAAAATCTAGTTCTTATGTTCACTAAGGGCCAGATTTTCAAAGGGGTATGCGCGTACCCCCCAAAAACCTGGCCAAAGTACCCCCTGCGCACGCCGAGCCTATGTTGAGTAGGCTCAGCGGCGCGTGCAAGCCCCAGGACGCACGTAAGTCCCGGGACTTTCCTGGGGGGGGCGTGTCGCGGCGGCGCATCATTTGGGGGCGGGGCCGCGGGTGTGGTTCCGGCCTGGGGGCATTTCGGGGGCATGGCCGTGGCCTCCAAAACGGCTCCCGGGCCTGGGAATCACTCGCCGCCAGCCGGCCCGGCGCGTGCAAGTTACGCCTGCTTTGGGCAGCATAACTTGTACAACAAGAGGTAGGGGGGGTTTAGATAGGGCTGGGGGGGGTGGGTTAGGTAGGGGAGGGGAGGGGAAGGTTGGGGGAGGGAATGGAGGCAGGCTGTGCGGCTCGGCATGCGCAAGGCTGCCAATTTTGGGCAGCCTTGCGCACGCTGACCCCGGATTTTAATGGATACACGCGACTACGCGCGTATTTATTTATTTATTTATTTAAATCTTTTCCTATACTGTCGTTAAGGTGGGTACCATCACAACGGTTTACAGTAAGGCACAAAAGTAATGCTATTAAAATCTATCAGTTTACACAGGTGCCATTAGGTTTGGTAACATAGTTTTTAATCAATGTTAGTTGTTAAATGAGTGTGAGCACTATCATGTCCAGTCGATTCTATAGCAGTTTTGAGTCTAGGACTCATTCTATAAATGTAACTTATCTTTAGTGATGAATTCAATTAATTAAATTAAAAACATACACCCTTAGTGATTCCTGTTTGTGTGGGTGTTTCGTATCTTGAACTTCCCTGAATTGAACCTTGCATTTCCCTGGATTTTGTTCTCCCTTCTCTTTCTGAAAGGCTTGTTTAAATAGCCAAGTTTTTAGATTTTTTCTAAATGCTTTGTTTTCTCTTTGTAGTCTTAATTCCAAGGGCATGGAGTTCCATAGTATGGGTCCCGCTAGGGATAACGCCCTTTCTCTTACCTGGGTTAGTCTTGCTGTTTTGACTGATGGAATGGTTAGAAGTGCTTTGTTGGCTGATCTTAGATTTCTGTTGGTTATGTGTACGCGGAAGGCTGTGTTAAGCCAGTCTGCATTTTTGTTGTGTATTAATTTGTGTATGGTGCATAGTGTTTTGTACTGTATTCTTTGTTCAATGGGTAGCCAGTGCAACTCGGCCAGTGTTTCCATAATGTGGTCTCTTTTCCTTTTTCCAGTTAATACTCTTGCAGCCGTGTTCTGCAATATTTGTAGTGGTCTATTAAAATCCCGCTTACTCTTGTTTGCGCCTGGTGCGCGAACAAAAGTATGTGTGGGCGCAGATTTATAAAATCTGCCCCTAAGAGTGCACATGTTCATAGAATGAGATGAAGCATGTCAAACAAAGCATGGCTGAGTTAACAAACAAAAAAGCAATAGTCATATCAATGCCAATAGGCTCCGATGTAATAAGATATCAGTAAAATCATGTGCACTGAACTTCAGTGCACATTTTCTTTATATATGTACTAAAAATGTTAACTCCTGCTGCATTAGCATACCATTAGCTTACTGCATTGGGAGTTTAAAAAAAAACAATCAAATTATGCTAAACCAAAAATATGCACTAATCCTGAGTACAGGACCCCCCACCACAAACTCCAGGTTCAGCCCCAGAAACGTTACTTCACCTCTGACCAGGAGTTACATTTCCAGCATTAAGGAAACCTGAGTTAAACCTATGCTGCGCTGGGGAGTAATAACTAACTCCTTGATTAACATGGGATTTGCATGGAGGGTGTGCCAATTTATGTAAACATTTTTTTTACTCACATTTGTGTGCATGTTTTTTGCACACTAAGGGCCTCATTTTCTAAAGTATCGCAGGCCTGCGATACTTTAGAAGATGTGGGGCGGGGGGCCGAAACGGGGGGGCGGGCCTGTGCTAGCTGGCAGCGATCGCACCGTCGCGGTGCGATCGCTGCCGGTTTAGCACCCAATAGCGCCACCATAGGAGGTGTAGCTATTGGGAGCGAAATAGGCAGCGAAAAGGCACCTACCTTTTCGCTGTCCGCGGCGTCGGCACAGAGTTGGTCCCGGTGATGCCCCGACTCCTCCTCTTCCGGGGCCGACTCCGCCCCATCCTGGTATCGCGTCCGAGCGGCTTGGAAAATGAGGCCCTAAGCTCCTTGTTAAATCAGGAGTAAAGATGTATGCACAAAAATGAATGCACAACTGCACGTTTAACATTTGCACACAGCTGACAGCATCTTAGTGGTATAACCTCTAATTCCCAGCAAAAATATGTTCAACTAAATTTTTGTCATTTAAATGACCTCATATGTAGGCTATGAGTAATGCAATTGCTGCACGATCACTTTAGCCATTGTACAAGATTTAAGTATAATCATTGGTCATTCAAACTATTTTTTCTTTGCGTGCATACACCTTTAGTGAACTTAAAAAGTCTCTTATTTTGAATATTTTAATGCATCTGTTGCAATGATCCAGCTACTTAGCTTATCGTGAAGAAACACTTGTCCTGGTGCCTTGAGGTATTCATCAGACTGCTCGACACGGTCCGTGTTTCGATGTAAATATCTTCTTCATGGGGCCATCTATAGAAAATAGTCACATAGGCCATTCATATAAGCAATATCAAATCTTCAAATTCTCACCAATCTGCACCAACAAGATACTAACAGTTAATCTATGTTCAGCATATTTCTCCCCGTCCTCCGGTGATGTGTTTCTTCAACCGGTTTTGGCCGCGTTTCTGCGCCATTTTTAAAGGGCTATATTAACCAATGACATTGTAGCACGTCAGGGGAATCCCATTAACGTCACAGAGTGCACATACCTTGACTAATTTACAACATTGAATACCATTCTATG
The DNA here is from genome assembly GCF_901001135.1 of Rhinatrema bivittatum. Classification (NCBI taxonomy): domain Eukaryota; kingdom Metazoa; phylum Chordata; class Amphibia; order Gymnophiona; family Rhinatrematidae; genus Rhinatrema; species Rhinatrema bivittatum. Next base: position 118,317,484 of record NC_042621.1, read on the forward strand.
GCAGCATTAAGACCTTCAGGATGTATGTAATTTAACCGAAAGATCCATCGTTGTTCTTGTCGATTAAGTAACGTTTGTGGATCACCCCCCCCTACTTGTTATAGAAAGTTTTTCTATAACCCTCCACTTTAGATCCGCAAAACCATGAGACAGTTCCACACAGTGGGCTACTATAGGTGCCTGCATTACTCATAGCCTACATATGAGGTCATTTAAATGACAAAAATTTAGTTGTACATATTTTTGCTGGGAATTAGAGGTTTGTTGTCTTTCTACATCATATATATTTCTCTGACAAGTACCTCGCCAAAAATAGAGAGGAGTCTTGGATATTTAGCATCTTAGTGGCAACATGTATAGAGAGTATGAGTGAACAATTTATAAAGAGCTTTATTTCCCATGGGTAAAACTCCACTTTACTTATAGAAATCCCCATAAAGTATAAGACAATTAACCTACTGTATTTCATTTCCAGAAAGGACTGAACCTCTGTGGCAGCACAATGCATGTGCCACACGGCATAGTTACAGACAGCTTGAGAGCCAAGAGCCAATTACATTTCCCTGCATGAGAACAAATCTCTCTACTGTCTGTTACTACACCAAGCAGTGGTGTTAATTTTAATTTAATTTTCTTATCCATAGTAATAGCCCAGGGTACCTTCATTATACCTATGTCACTAAAAAAAAAAAAAAAAAGTCATGAAACAAAAAAACAAAGTATTTCTTTTGACACTTCCTCTGAATGATATCCAGTCTGGAGGAACCAATTAACAATAGCAACACATAATATGAAAAGCAGTCGGCATGCGTTCATCAATAAAATCTCGTGATATGTTTATCTAAGGCACAGTAGGAATGGTTGCGGGAGCTGGCAATGCTGGACTCGGGTAGTGGCTGCATCTTTCCCCGCCCTCCCCCCTCCCCCCCTAAATTGTTGTTTCCTCCCTAGATTAGATGTGTACGTCAGTGGCCTGGAAATTTTGTACTGAAAATGAAGAATGAAACATTATGGGGGTCATTTTGAAAGGGGCAGCCACCGAGGATGGAGTTAGAGCAGGGCTGACGATGATTTGCCGGCAGGGATTTGCTCAGTGCAGGGGGTAAAAGATTGCTTGCTGCACTGGCCCACTGCTACAGTGCTCAAAGGGGAAAGGCCACAGGGAGTTTGGCTTGAAAATAAATCAGCTTTCAGGCCCGCAGTGACAACATTACCCACAGGCTTGCACCCACAATGAAGAGCTTGAAAATTGACTTCTCTGATAAGATGAATATTATAACATTTGGCTTGTGTTTGATCACTCGGACTAGTGGGGCAAACTAAAGTCATCTGCTTTGAAGTGCCAAAGGGCGCAGAATAAGTCATAGGAGGAGCTAATCCATCAGCTATAACTAGGGACCTTCGATTTCAGTTTTTATATTATTTTACCCCAGGAATTCACCTGGAAAAATGACCAGTAATTTCTTTCCACTGATTGGGTAAAATTAAAATGTAATGCCTGTATTGCTATTCCACAAGCACAAAGGGAAGCAATAAAGAGAAACCAGATTTCACTCATTTCTATCCAATAAACAAAACCCAAAAAAAAACATGTAAAAAGAAACCATCAAATCTTTGGTCAACGTAAAGAGCAAAAGTTTAAAACTAATGTCCTTCACCTTTGTAAAAAAATTAAATACTCTGCATATCCTGAGGGGCTGTTCATACCGCTCATGAAAAAAATCCAACCAGGCAACATTAAGACAGGACATGACCTAAAGAAGCAGCTTCTGCAAGGAACACCTTTGATGAAGCTGTGATAGGCCAGTGAGCAGCATTCTGCACTATTATTTATTTATTTATTTAGGTTTTTGTATTCCGCTTTTTGCCACTTCAAAGCTGATTACTTTGATGGGGGATAGGGACACGCACATATACACATGCTCTTTCTCACTTGCATAGGCTCTTAAGCAAACATTTACACACATGTCTGTTTTTCTCACACACCACTTAGGCTCTCAGTCATACACAGACACATATGCTCTCTCTCTTACTTATATACACAGGTTCTTAATCATACATCCACATGCTCTCTCTCACACATACAGGCTCTCAATCACACACTTACATATATGCTGTGTCTCTCACACACAAAGGGGTACATTTTAAAACAAAGCGTGTGCGCGTACAAAAGTACGCCGGATTTTATAAGATACGCGCGTAGCCGCGCGTATCTTATAAAATCTGGGGTCGGCGCGTGCAAGGGGGTGCACATTTGTGCAACCTGCGCGCGCCAAGCCCTGCACATGCTGCCCGTTCCCTCCACCTCCCCCCACCTTCCCCTCCCTTCCCCTACCTAACCCACCCCCCCCCCTACCTCTGTTGCACAAAGTTACGCCTGCTAGAGGCAGGCATAACTTTGTGCGCGCTGGGTCGGCTGCCGTGCACCATGTTCCGATCTGGGGGCTGGTCCAGAGGCCCCTGGAACGCCCCCGGGCCGAAACCACGCCCGCGGCACTGCCCCCGGATGACGCGCCAACCGCGTCATGCCCCCCTGACACGCCCCCCCCCAAGAAAGCCCCGGGACTTACGCGCGTCCCGGGGCTTTGCGCGCACCAGAAGCCTATGCAATATAGGCTCGGCGTGCGCAGGGCCGTTTTAGAAGGGTTACGCGCGTACCTTATGTGCGTAACCCTTTTAAAATCCGGCCCAAAGGATGTCAAATGACTAATGAGGAAAGGTTGAAGGATCTAAATATGTATACCCTGGAGGAGAGGAGGTGCAGGGGGAGATATGATACAGGCCTTCAGATATCTGAAAGTTTTTTAAATTATTTATTTATTGATTTACGATAATAATACAAGAATACTCTTGTAACAGAGAAGCATTGAGACTCGGAGGAACACAAAAATACATAGTAATATAGAAACAGTATTTGACCATTATTACAAAAACCAAAGTCTCAATTAAATTAAAAAGAGAAATGGAGGAGGTACAGGATCAAAGGAGCAGTTATAAAAGAAATTGAAACAAAGGAAAACAAGCAGAGACTATTAAGCATTGAATCAAAATACCCAATCTTAAGGATGAAAAAAATCAATTAGAGATAAGGTGAGCATCCAGATATGATCTCAGCTACGCAGGGTCAAAATATATAAATTTAGAACTTAAATGAGTAAAAATACTTTTGAAAGGATATCAAAGAATGAAATGAGATCCAAGGGAAATAACCTCTTGATGCATTATAAGACATTTTTTCCTTCTTTCCTGCTGACCAAAAAATAATGATGTTCTGTGGCAAAAAAACATTTTCAGGATAAAATCATGTTCCTTAGAAAAAACAAAGGAAACTAGTAATGCCCCCCAACTGGAAATTGGTACATCAGTAGGAAATCCTAAGAATGCCGTTAAGTTAAGCTTGTCTGGCGACTAGACATTAGAATCCGCTTTTGAATTCTTCAGAAAATAAAGCTTAGCGATGGTAGGCATAGCATCAAATGGAATCTCAAGCACTTCAGAAATATATTTCTTAAAAGTGTCTAATGGAGAAAGCAAATCACTCAATGGAAAACTCAGAACGCTCAGGTTTAAATAATGAAGGGAATTCTCAATATTTTCTAACTTCCTAGAGTGTATCATCTCAGATTGAATTAAATTTGCCTGGAAATTTTGACAAGCAGTAATTTGATTGCCCTTATCAGCTATCTTTCTCCTTGTTGGACAAGCAAAACTTCAGTACCTTTAAAATGATTATAAATATCTGAGGTAACACCAATCAATGAGGAAATGGAGTTTTCTAATGTCATCAATACTGACCAGACTGAATCCTAAAGTCACCACTGAAGGCTTATCCAGCATAGGAAGAATGAAAGGATTTTTCAAATTTTGTCTGTTGGGAGGCGATGGAAGGCCCCCAAATTTCTCTGCACTCCGCAGTGGTATCGAGGCCTGTATCCACAAGATTGCTGCCATCTCTGCGGCAGGCCTGGAGTTTCCAAACACTCCTGGGAGTGCCGCAGATCCAATTGGAACGTCCTCAACCAAAGGTCTCGCATTACTGGCGGGAAAAACCTCTCCAAAAGTCGCCGATCCAGGACTCTGAATTGGCCCACATGGCAGCAAAGAAGATCCCGCCGTTGGTTCCTGCCACAGAGGAGACGGAGTGATCGGTGCACCAGGATTCAGGGTGACATCAGCGTCCGGAAGGAGAGCCGCACGCGCCTCAGCTCCCCAACCAAGGAGCCAGCAACTGGAGAAGGTAACAATGCGGTGGCTAGAAACCCAATAAGCTTAGGCTAGAAAGGATCAGAATGAGGAACAATTGGGGACAACTCCTGAACTTTCACCTTCCTTTTGATATGAAGCATAATGAAAGTTAAGTAAAGGAAAACAGTAAAGAGCTCCTAGCACACCATTTCACTGCTAGGATGCCATCCTGCCCCCTGCTTACCTGAAAGATTTTAATGATGCACAATCGACAAAACTTTTCCACTGGAAAAAAATCAGTAGAACTAGGGGTCACGAAATGAAACTCCAGGGAAGATGACTCAGAACCAATGTCAGGAAATATTTCTTAATGGAGAAGGTGGTGGATGGCTGGAATGTCCTTCTGGAGGAGGTGATGAAGATAAAAACAGTGAAAGATTTCAAAGGGGCTTGGGATAACACTGTGGATCCCTAAAGGCAAGAGGATGGAAATGTAGAAAAAGGTGCATGGTGGTAACTTACTGGTGTGGCGGTTACTACCCTTAACCAATAAGCCTTCATACTGTTGATGCAACTCCATCATTGCTCTCTGCTTCAATGGCAGAGGGAAAAGAGGAAAAGGGGAATTGGATTCAGACAGCACCCAACAAGGACCCTGACTTTTATGGTCTGGGGAAACAAATAAACACAGAGGTGACCTGTACGGCGTGGCAGATACTACCATAGGCTTGCTGGGCAGACTGGATGAACTATTTGGTCGTTTTCTGCTGTCATTTCTATGTTTCTATGAGACAGCATGTATGTAAGTGTATGGTTGAGAGCCTTTATGTGTAAATGTATGACTGAGAACGTGTGTGGTGTGTATGTGAGAAAGAGCGCATGTGGGTAATTGTGTGATTGGGAACCCCCACCATTTTGGTTGCCCTTCTCTGGACTGCTTCCATCCTGTCTCTGTCCCTTTTGAGAGACGGTCTCTAGAAATGAACTCAGAGCTCCAGGTGAGGCTTCACCAAGGACTTGTACAAGGCTGTTATCACCTCCTTTTTCTTACTGGTTATTCCTTCTATGCAGCCCAGCATTCTTCTGGCTTTAGCTATCGCCTTGTCACATTGCTTCGTCATCTTCAGATCGTTAGACACTATCACCCCACGGTTCCTCTCTTGGTCCGTGCACAACAGCCTTTCACCCCCTACAGGCTCTCAATCACACATGCTCTCTCTCTCTCTCACACACACACACCACACATGCTCTCAATCACACACTTACATACATACTATCTCAAACACACAGGCTCACTCAATCACTCACACACCTGCTCTCTCTTCTTCTCTCTCTCCTCCCACCGAAGAGCAGCTGGTGGCAGCAGTAGCAGCAGCAGCCTCCTCTTCTTCCAACTCTCGCAGCCTCGAGAAAAGTATCCTCTCGGCCACAGGGGCTGATGTTGTTCCTCTTTTTGCTCCGGTCTGATGCTGCCCACACTTGTAAATTACCATGGTCTCTTCTTCCCCCGTGCGTGGCAGCTGCGCACCAGGTCCTCTTCCGGACCGCAGGGGCGGGAATAAGAGACCATGCTGCTACTGCTGCTGACTCCAGCTATCCTGTCACGACACATCAATTGAGAACCGCTGCTCTAGATTACTGCTGATTAGCCGAGGAGTGGTGGTGGGGAGGAGGAATACACATCAGTTTTCTCTCTTAACTCCCCCCCCCCCAACCCATTCTACATTTTCTCTCCCCACCGCCACCCCTTTTCCTCCCATCCCCTATAAGTCACAGCTCACGGAATTGTGCACCCTCACTCTACCCCTCTGCTGAGTCCTAAGTCACAAAATCACAGCTGCAGACTGAGCCGTGTCTGTTGCTGCCCCTTTCCTCCAATTCCCCCCCCCCCTTTACTGGAAAATGCAAAGAGGCAGGCTAAACGCAACAGAGAAATTAAAACAAAAGAGTGGAGGCCAAAAATATATATTGTGAACACAAAAGAGAATAATGGATAATAATTAATGCTAATTATGGGGCTAATTTAATGACAACGCAGATAAAAACAATGAAACCTATTTCAGAAAAAAACAACATGACCATATTTCGGCATAAATGTCTGCATCAGGGGTATATGGCCTGTGTAATTTATTACATACACTATCAAAAAATACCGGAAAACCTGACTCCTTACTTGAACACAAACTATGTTAAAGGCAAGGCCTCTATTTATGCTCACTCAATAATCTAATAATCTTTATTTTTCATTAATCATCTAATAATCTTTATTTTTCATTAATCATTTCATTTTTTACTTTCTAAACTGTATAAATATACCTTCAATAAACATTATTACATTTAAAAACAACTTCCATACATTCACTCATCCTGACTCACACCCCATCACACAAACCTGTCTGCATCAGGGGAAACTTATACACCAACTTCGGATCCCAACCGACTCGTTGGTTCAGTAGTATGTATGGCAGTTCATTCTTAAACGCCCACCGATGTTCCGGAGAGTATTGGATGATTGGGAGTAAGTGTGCATGTGGTAGATTTGGAAGGGGGGGGGAGTAGGGGGTTGAATAGAGTTGATTTGAGTATTATGTATTCTCTGATTTATACAATGAGCAGCTTCCGAAAGATAGAGGCCAGAGTTCAGCCGGTGGGCGTTTAAGAATGAACTGTCATACATACTACTGAACCAATGAGTCGTTGGAATCCAAAGTTGGTGTATAAGTTTCCCCTGTTGCAGGCGGCAGGACAGCCACCGAAACGTCATGGCGTTGGGTACTTTTGAATACGGAGGGTTCATGTTGAAAAATCTATGGTGGCCGTAAACTGCATTTGAAAAGATTCTATTACCTTTGGATACAGTTAAGTGGGTGATACCAAAGAATTGACGGCGGTGTCTATTGCTGGTAAAGAGATTGTATTACAGTGCACTTTGAAGACACTACGACAACGGAGAAACGGGTGCTCCTGGTGTTTGAATGACTTTGTGATTTGAAGAAGTTATACCTTTGACACAATGAATATGGCAACACCAAACTGACGTTGCGATATAATTATAGAGTTAAGCAAAGAAAATATTGACACGATTGAGCAGAGGATCATTCAAGCAATGGCTTTTGCCCCCAAAAAAGTGTGTAGTGAATTAGATTTGAGAAAGTTGAGATTAAAGGGTTTAGGGGGTCAAAGGTGTAGACGGGGTTTGAATGTTGTTTTGTGTGATGGGGTGTGAGTCAGGATGAGTGAATGTATGGAAGTTGTTTTTAAATGTAATAATGTTTATTGAAGGTATATTTATACAGTTTAGAAAGTAAAAAATGAAATGATTAATCAAAAATAAAGATCATTAGATGACAAATGTAAAAATGTGTTATTGAGTGAGCATAAGTAGAGGCCTTGTCTTTAACATAGAACTATGTAATTTATTCACAATTGTTACACATGATTTAATACATACATAAGGAAGGAAAACTGGGAGGTGAAGAGAAGAGACAGGATTAACTTAAGCAAGGCTTCCCAAGCCTGTCCTGGGGACTCCAGAGACAGTCGGGTTTACAGGATATCCACAATGAATATGCATGAGATAAATTTGCATGCCATGGAGATTCTGTATATGCAAATTTGTCTCATGCATATTCACTGTGGATATCCGCAAAACCCGACTGGCTGTTGGGTCCCCAAAACAGGTTTGGGAAGCCCTGAACTTAAGCAAGATAAGTGATATACTTGATGTAGCAGAGGCTGAAATATTACTTAGGGACTCTAGTGTGCCTACACTTATCTTACAGAAGATCTGGAATCAGTTAACTAGATTCATTATTTCATGTATCTAAAAAATATAGATACATAAGTACCCCTTACCTTATGCCCCAGCAGTGAACTGCTGCAGGTTGGTTTTCATGGTTAGACTCTTGGCATTGAGAGACCAAGGGAGAATATTGCAGGGTGATTTTATTAAATGGCTAAAATGTAAATATTCGTTCTTCAATGGCTAAAATGTAAATATTCGTTCTTCAATTTCCTCCCCTTTCATATCCTAGTTATTTATCCTTGTTTTTTGTAACTTTCTCACTTCCTAAATATTGTTATAATATTTTTTAAGTTTCATACTATATTTGATGTTGAATTGGGAAATGTTCTTTACTTTGTTACTCTCTGTCTTTACTCACATTGTTAATTGTAAACCGGGTTGATGTGATTACTATCATGAAACTCGGTATAATAAAAATAATAATAATAATAATAATTTAATACTGTGACAAACTGAAAAAGTGAGAGTACTAGAGGAAGCCACCTGTTCATTGAGTTGTACCTTCAGGTATACTTCTGTTAGCTGGAGGCAGTGAATACACCAGCAAAGTCAATAGGATCAATTACATTTTGGGGGGGGGGGGCTATGAGATTGTTTATATCAGGCTATTTGCGTTTTGACAAATAGCACCTGGTATAAAAGGGGTTATTCAAGAGTGATCCAAAACTATTTGGCGAACTTGTATAAAACATTCAGAACTTGTCGCTCCATTAAAACCCTCCATTCTGACCACAGACTGGGCCAAAGGGGCTATTCACCCACACGCTTACAACATATTTATTTGCCGATCAGTCACCACATTTATTCCTGCCCAAGCCTGGAGTATCTCCAGAAGGTACTTACCGGAGCCACACAGCTTCCATCCTAATCTGTGGCAGTGATTTGTTTCCCCTCATGGCAAAAAATAGGTAACTTTGAATAAAACGGCACAGCTTGTTTCGGCTATTACATGCCCCGAGAAGGAAAGGTGATGAAACCATTTTGCTCTAGGGAAAAAATAATAACTACTGGCTGCATTTTTTTTTATGTCCGAAGCTGCTTTTAAAGAGACAGTACCAGTTCTCTGCTGCAGAAGGTGGCACTGGGCTTTTCCAAGACTCTTGGCCAGACTTTACCTGCTACACAACCGGTAAGTTGGAAGGGGATACAAAATGTGAGAAATACACCAGGACAGTTGTGAATGAAGGCCCCTGGCACCAGATTCCAGCCCTGCTGTCCAAGGCCAGCTCTTCAGGGGCAGGTCCTCCTTCTCTGCTCTGGTTGGAACCAGCACTTGATGGTGTGGCTGAAAGAGAATACGAAAGCATCAGGTGGGTATGCTCCACAGATTTCAATCGGAAAGGTAAGCAAAACCCATTCTCTGGAATGTAAAACAGTATGCGGTACCCACAGCTCTAAATTTAGTAAAGCTACCAATTCCACTGTAGGGTTTACCTCAAGCGCATGCAAGCATACATCCACTCGTGGAGAACCTGAAATGGAGAAGTCAATCTGTTTATACAGGGAGCTGCAAGAAAATACATTGCAGAAGAGTAAAATGGAGGGAAAAAAGTAGATCAGTATTACATATGACCATACATTGAAAAAGGAGAAAAGATAGAATAGTCCTCAGAAGAAGAAAGAGACAACACAGCAAAGGACAGGATAGGTTGTAGTCACATCTGGTCTGACACTCTGCACAAGAGGCAGGTACCTTTCCCTTGTATGCAACAATGAACCATGCCCAAAACACACACACAACAGGCAGGGAGGACAGAGAAGTGAGCTGGGGCTTGGACACACTCTTTCATGTGGCCACAGGTGCCAAATTGCCTGACTATGGCTCTGCCCCCAAATCACGTCTTTTTCCTATTTTGCACCAGTTCCAAGAAAACCAGGAGACTATATCACACCTCTGTCCCCTGGAGATGGTTCTGTTTCAGCTATTTGATTTACAAGTTTTATTCCCCCACCCCAATTTCTGGTGCAAAGGTATTAGGGTAATACTTGCTGCAATTGAATTTGGGAGCCAACTTTATAACAAAACAAAAGTATGTGGGCACAAAATTGTGTGTTGTTAAAATTCAATAATTTGAGGAGTTGTCCCACTATGATACAGTAACAAAGTACAGTGTGGGAGAGTAAGAGAATGCAAAGTTTGTTTCTTTAAAAACTTGTTGTGGTCCGCTCCGCGACCCTCGCGTCCTGGCCCTTACCTCAAAGTTCCAGCTGGGCCACTCGATGCCTGAACCAGCTCCGTGAGGGTCTCCGCGGGGGAGACGCCATTACCCTGGGCTCCTTAGGTGCGCGCGCGCTGTCACAGCGTTGATATAGCCCGTTTCCCACCAGAGCGCACTCCGCCCCCGCTCCTGACGTCAGACGCCCAGTCATAAGAACATATGAAATTGCCATGCTGGGTCAGACCAAGGGTCCATCAAGCCCAGCATCCTGTTTCCAACAGAGGCCAAAACCAGGCCACAAGAACCTGGCAATTACCCAAACACTAAGAAGATCCCATGCTACTGATGCAATTAATAGCAGTGGCTATTCCCTAAGTATAATTGATTAATAGCCGTTAATGGACTTCTCCTCCAAGAACTTATCCAAACCTTTTTTGAACCCAGCTACACTAACTGCACTAACCACATCGTCTGGCAACAAATTCCAGAGCTTTATTGTGCGTTGAGTGAAAAAGAATTTTCTCCGATTAGTCTTAAATGTGCTACTTGCTAACTTCATGGAATGCCCCCTAGTCCTACTTAAACTCCCCGCGGACCCCACTACAACGCCTTGCAACCGGGTCCCTTGCGGTGCCCAGTTGCCCTGAGCCCCGGTGTGTGACTACCTCGCACACCGTTCCTGCCTGCCTGCCTGCCTGCTTGGTCTACTACGTGACTTGCTCGCACTTCTAACCTCTTAGTTCTTGCCTGCTTCAGCACCTATCCAGGTTCCTGCCTGGTTTCTCTCTGCCTGCCTTCAGCTCGCTGCAGTTCCTGCCTGGTTTCTCTCTGCCTGCCTTCAGCTTGCTACAGTTCCTGCCTGGTTTCTCTCTGCCTGCCTTCAGCTCGCTGCAGTTCCTGCCTGGTTTCTCTCTGCCTGCCTTCAGCTCGCTACAGTTCCTGCCTGGTTTCTCTCTGCCTGCCTTCAGCTCGCTGCAGTTCCTGCCTGGTTTCTCTCTGCCTGCCTTCAGCTCGCTACAGTTCCTGCCTGGTTTCTCTCTGCCTGCCTTCAGCTCGCTGCAGTTCCTGCCTGGTTTCTCTCTGCCTGCCTTCAGCTCGCTACAGTTCCTGCCTGGTTTCTCTCTGCCTGCCTTCAGCTCGCTACAGTTCCTGCCTGGTTTCTCTCTGCCTGCCTTCAGCTCGCTGCAGTTCCTGCCTGGTTTCTCTCTGCCTGCCTTCAGCTCGCTGCAGTTCCTGCCTGGTTTCTCTCTGCCTGCCTTCAGCTCGCTACAGTTCCTGCCTGGTTTCTCTCTGCCTGCCTTCAGCTCGCTGCAGTTCCTGCCTGGTTTCTCTCTGCCTGCCTTCAGCTCGCTGCAGTTCCTGCCTGGTTTCTCTCTGCCTGCCTTCAGCTCGCTGCAGTTCCTGCCTGGTTTCTCTCTGCCTGCCTTCAGCTCGCTGCAGTTCCTGCCTGGTTTCTCTCTGCCTGCCTTCAGCTCGCTGCAGTTCCTGCCTGGTTTCACGCTGCCTGACTTCAGCTCGCTGCAGTTCCTGCCTGGTTTCTCTCTGCCTGCCTTCAGCTCGCTGCAGTTCCAGCCTGGTTTCACGCTGCCTGACTTCAGCTCGCTGCAGTTCCTGCCTGGTTTCTCTCTGCCTGCCTTCAGCTCGCTGCAGTTCCTGCCTGGTTTCTCTCTGCCTGCCTTCAGCTCGCTGCAGTTCCTGCCTGGTTTCTCTCTGCCTGCCTTCAGCTCGCTGCAGTTCCAGCCTGGTATCACGCTGCCTGACTTCAGCCCGCTACTGTTCCTGCCAGGCCTCCTTCATCCGCTTCAGCTCCAGCCTACTCAAGATCCGGACCAGAGATCACCTACGTCCCAGCGGCCGGGTTCCTACGGGCTCCTCCCGGGGGGACACCAGCTTCCAGGGTGAACCTCCTGAGTCCCAAGCGGCTGGGCTCCCAAGGGCTCCTCCCAGGGGAGCACCAGCTTCCGGGTGAAGCCTACTGTCTACATCAGCCTGGTCTGCCTACCGGCCTGCTGCCCCGAGGCCATAGTCCAACTACCCCAGGTCTCCCGCAGGCCGGCCTAAGGGTCCACTGTCTAGCTAGTCCACAACAAAACTTACACTTTTTAATATCGGTTACAAAAATATTAGGTTTGACCTGGGGTTCATTTTTTTTATGTGATTGAGTTAAGCTTACCCTAACAGCGAATGAATGACTGAAAAATGAGAAGGCACT